>NC_140579.1:817952744-818552744 GCF_964204655.1 Triturus cristatus | reverse complement strand
TATTAATTTCCTATATTGATGTGAAGGTTTTTCCCTATTAGGGAACACTACTACCCTTGTGGCTAAACTCAGGATCTGCACTTATGTTGCCCCCACTTTTTTCTAATGTTAACACTGGTTTCTGGCTATAGTCTGGCTGGGTCCCTTCTAATCAGGGCCACTGTCTCTCTGTTCTCACTAAACAACTTGGAGTGCATATTAGATGCACTAGTGATTGGATACTGTGGCACCTTATGCGCCCCTAGTATATGGTACCTTAGGTACCAAGGGCATAGGTACTTCACAGGCCTACCAGGGGCTGAAGCATGCATTATACCACTCCTGGGAAGCAGACTAAATCTGACACCACAGGCCTGCTACTGCAGCCTGGGTGAGGTAGTGTTAGCACTCCTCACTGAGGTATAGTTTCCCTATATCTCACCATACACACACATATAAACCTATCAGTCACCCCTAAGGCAGGCCCTATCAATCCTGAGGGCAGGGTGCTTGGTTTACTATGTGAGGGGGTGCCTCTGCCTGAGCAGGGCCCCTCTGCAGCTGGCAGAGTCTATTCTCTGTGGCTGTTTGTGGATGCGGTTAAACCATATACTCTTAAGTGCATTATAACCTACCGGTAAATGCTAACTTTGGAATGACTGCATCAAAACATGTCGTGTTTGGTGTCAAACAACTTGGAATCATACCCCCACACCAGTAACTGGTGTGGGAGTATGATCCCACCCTTCTAGAGGGGAAGACATGTACCTACTGTGGAAACACTGTAGAAATCTGAAAGAGCCCTGGCATCACAAAATGGATGCCACCACCATAGACACTGGGCTGCCCTCCTGCTGCTGACTGAAACTCGCAGTGGAGGAGGCCCAACAATTGGCATCCTGTCACAGGGAGGTGTAACCACCTTCCAGACAGGATTTAGTGTATTGGGGCTGGGTGGGTGCACTCCTAGAGTGCTTTGAAGTCTGGCACTGGGGGAGCAGTAGGCTCCTCTATGCATATGCCAGCTCAAACTGGTTCAGGGGCTACCTGCCACTGCTCTGGCGCGAAACTGGACAAAGGGAAGTGGGTGTAACCACCCACTCTCCTGACCCTCCCAGAAGAGTGGTCATAGAGCTAGTCCCTCCCTTTCCTTTAGTATGAGATAGGGAACCCTTGCCATTGCAAACTAGATATCCCTGGACGACGCTCTACAAGAAGAATCCTGGCCCTTCGACGTTCCACTACCTTTGGAAGACTGAAGAATCTCCCTTGGAGTCAAGGAGTGACTCCCCCGCTTGGCAGGCACCAAAAACTTGAACCAACGGTCGCAAACTTTCCCGCTCCCGCTGGAGTCCGAAGTCCCTGCAGCCCCGGAAGTGGATTTCCTGACTTCGACGGCCATTGTGAGCCCCAGCAAAGCTGAGGCGAGTGGACCCCACGAGTGACGAGGAACAGCAATGCCCGGGCACCATGCACTATTGTCGAGTGCAACCCCTTCACGATGTTCTACGAACTTGTGCATTGGACCACGAGTGGTCCAAGCCTCCAGCAGGATTTCCCTCGAAAATCAGAGGCCTACCTCGTCCCGAGTGACCGTGGGCTCCTGTGAAGCGAATCCTCCCGAGGTGTCTTCGCAATCCCTTGCCGGCTGGCTTGTGGGTCCCCTGAAGACTCTCATCGAACCAAAGGGCTCCCCTGGTTGCTCCAGGCCTGGCCTTACTTACACTCGCAGGGTGAGTCCCTCAGACCTTGCTGGTCTGCACTGCTGACTTTCTTCACTTTCCACGAGACTTGCTGTTGCCAAGGCTTGTTGGCTCCAATCCGGTTGCCGACCCCTCAGTAAGCTGCAGACTTCGTGGGACACTCCGAATCCAGCTCCTGGTTGTCGTCGACGCCTCCTGGACCTCGTGGCTGAAGAGTCAAAACATCCTTGATCACCTGAAATCACCCGACTTCCGTGGGCATCCATCTTCCTGACCCTGGGTCACTGTCAAGTGACTGTGAACACTGTCCCTTCTGCTTTCAGGTCTTCTTCATCCTGAATCCAGCCTTGGATTCCACCGGACACTTCTCCAGTCAATCTCAATCTCATAACTTTATTCGGTATAAAAAAAAAAATACCATAAAAGTACAGATAAAATGCAGCAGATTTAAAAACCAATTTAAGAATCTAAAATTCTCCATAATACACATTCAATATATCAAAAAATGGGAGCATTGTCAATCTAACACTTAGGGTTTCACGTTATACACTTTTCTAGAACAGGTAGTGGGTGTAATCTAATTCAATCGCACTGGCTGAAAAGTGATTATCTTTAGACACACCATCCTCCATTACGGATTCTCCTATTGACTTGTGGAAACGCCCATGGTTGTGTGTGTGTGTGTGTGTGGGGGGGGGGGGGGGGGGAGGGGGCGTGGTGGGGGACAATCCTGTGCTAGACTTTATTCGATATGTAAAAACAAAATCAGAAAAGCAAACAGTTTTCATGATAGTACAAAACACAATAATAAAATTCCACATGAAAAATAAATACTTTAAAAATACATTTAAAAAAGCACAGGTTGCATCGAAACCCTGACTCTGACAATCGCTTTTAAATAAGCGGAAACAGTTGCGATGACGAGGGGGTTGTCTAAGGTTTTTAACTTGCAATAGGCTGCTCTACAAGTGCGTATACCCCAACATTTTAATAGGGGTTTCAAAAAGCTTACCCTCGGAAGCTGATAAAACCTACAAAAAAGGATGCAATGAATGTTAGTCTGCGGTGAGATACAGTCACATGGGCATTTCCCCAAGTTTCTGGTCCAACTGTTTTGACGTGGGAATGTTATTAGTCTGAAAAAAGTTTCAGTTCGAAAACGGGTGAGGAGCATACGCGTAAAAGGTGATGGTTCTTGTGTTAAGTAGTGTTGGATCCCTTCCAAAGAGGTTGACAGTTGATACTCAACCACCATGCTCTTGCCCTGTTCCACGAGCCATCGATGACTGTCCAGGTGTTGTAAGATCATTTTTTTAAAGGTAGCCCTAGGCAGTTTATTCATGGATGGTGGATTGGAAAAGAATTCAGGGTGTCCAAGATCGTTTAACATGTTTCTCACATACTTTAGCCATTTGATGTTATCAGCCCCCGCCAAGCTAAGACAATCTTTTATAACTTCCCTATTCAAGCTAGTTTCCTGATTGGTCCATACACTGTGCCACAGTAAAATTGGTGATGAGTTAATGATGTCCGTGATATATGTGAGGCCTAATTCCTTATGTACTGCGTATGTTGAAGTTCCACGTGGGACGGCAAGGAGATAGCGGAGGAAGGAATTCTCGGAGCATTGGAGGCTGTGTAGGTGCTCAATCCCCCATATCCCAGATCCATAGGTGCCAGTAGATGTACATTTGGCCCTGTAGATCTGTAATAAGGGCTTGACCGGTCTCCCTCCCAGTTTTTTTGAAAAATTGATGAGAGCGCCCGTAGCCCTAGAAAACGCAATTCCCCTTGCCTGTGCAGCGGCCAGCCAAGTGCCCCTCTTATCAAAATTAATACCCAGATACGAAAACCTATCTATGTGCTCTATCCTTCTTCCGTTCAATAGGATTGGGCGTTGTTTCTTAAAGTGCCCAGGTCCGCAAGACATGGTAAAAGTTTTAGACACATTGACATTTAAGCCTCTATGTTTCATGAAGTCGTTAAACTTCACTACTGCCCTTTGTAATCCCATGGACGTTTGAGACAGAATTGCAGCGTTGTCTGCATACAATAATATCGGTATTGGTGTACCGTTTATAGTGGGATAATCGTAGTAAGTTTTATTGAGGTGGTTACCAACTGAGTTTATACATAGGGTAAACAATAAGGGTGCTAGTATACATCCCTGTCTAACGCCTCTGCGGATCTGGAATGTATCGGAACATTCGCCCCCTCTCCCGAATCTTACACGTGCTCCTGCTCCCCTGTAAAGTTCTTTAATAAAAAAGAGAATGCATTTCTCTAGTCCAATCTCTGCGAGTGTGGCCCAGAGCAACTCATGGTCAACACAGTCAAAAGCGGAACTTAGGTCAACAAATGTCAGGAAGAGGTTACCTTTTTTTGCCTGAGTGTATTTAGCGATAATAAGAGCTAAATTTAAACCTTGTTCGATAGTCCCTTTTCCTGGTCTAAAGCCGTATTGTAAATTGGAAATTACATCGTGCTCATTTGTCCACTCCTGGATTCTATTTAGGATAATTCTTCCAGCAACTTTCATTAGGGCATCAAGTAGTGATATTGGACGGTAGCAGGAGGGATCGTTCCTGTCACCTTTTTTGAAAATTGGCACTACGATAGCTTTTTGCCAGGTACAGATGAATCCGGTGGTGTTTAGCGAATTTAGCACGTTTGTGAGCAGAGGGGCCCAGAGATCCAACTGAGATTTAAAGATGTCAAGTGGTATGCAATCCGGGCCCGGAGCTTTGCCCAAAGGACTTTGTTTCAAGGCCATGAGGACCTCCTCATAGTCAAATGTAATGCCTATTGGAAAAGGACTAGGAATATTTTGCCCTAGGGGTATACCAGGGTCAGAATGCTGTATGCCCAGATATCCTGCAACTTCCCGGCTGTCATATAGGCTACCAAAGTGTCTAACCCAGGTATCACCAGGTATTACTGGGTCTATATTTGGGGACATCGTACTCTGCAAGAAAGGGGCTTTTACTGCCTTCCAAAAGGCTATATTATCCCTCCTATCAGACGCCTCCTGCAAGGCCATCCAAGCGTCTCTCTTCAGTTGCTTTTTCCTGCTTGATAGGGCAGCATGATACGCTTGCCTAGCTAACCGGATTTGCGCCTGTTGTCTAGGGATAGTGTGTACGGCTGTTTTTAGGGCTTTCAAAGCCTTGGTACAACTCACATTATACCAGCCTTGGCTATGCGGAGATGCTATTCCAGGTACACTGACCAGTAATCTTTTAATCTCTAGGGAGATTTTAGAACAAGAGTTGCTAACTATCTGGGGGTCTTCAGCGATTGAAAGACAAGATTGGATGTAGTAATAAGTATTTTTAAGCAGGGCTTTGAGGAAGTCGGAAGGGACTTCTTTGTCCCATTTAAGATAATACCCGTTGGTACTAGCCAATGTAACCGGTGGAGTATAAAAAGGGCTGTTCTTTTTATTTACGGTGGCATATGTGCTTAGTGTTAAGAACACAGAGATGGGATAATGGTCGCTGAGAGCGATATCTACTGTGGCCCAGTCATGCAATATCCCCCAGTGCCTAGATGATAAGAGTGTAAAATCAATTATAGAATGACAACCTCTCCCATTATAGGTTGGTTGAAAAGGCTTCGGTGGGGTGCACAGTTCGTTAACATAAGAGAGATCAAAGTGAAAGATCAGACTGATAAGAAAATCCCCCAATTTACTGTGTGAAAAATGTGTAGGTGTGTCTTCCCTACACTTTCCCAAGCCACAGACGCCCAGATTACTCCAAGGGCACAGAGGACAATTGAAGTCCCCTGTCCAAAGGAGGACCACGTCAGCTCTCGCCTGTTCTTCTATCTTTATTAAGTCCGTCTTTAAGTTAGTAAGAACTGATTCAACAGAGGGAGTTGGAACATTGTTATAAAAATTTACCAAAATGAGATCTTTTAAGTGCCCCCATGAGAGGACAAGAATTTGATAAAATTCCATCCCGGTAAACTTTACTGGTATCAAGCCACACTCAGTTGAGATATATGTACATAATCCCCCCTTGTTTCTGCCATGCAAACTAGATATTGCTGGTGTGTGTAAAGTCTTATAGCCCAGAAGATGAATCTCTTCGATGTTCCAGGTTTCTTGTAAGCAAATGATGCTAAATCGGGTCACGGTATCTGCCCATAGAGGAATAGTGAGCTTGTTAGATAAATCTGCCACATTCCACGATAGTAGGTTATGCATCTGGACATCCTTATTAGTAGGGGCAGTGCAATCAGTACGAGCTGTTAATCCCTGCCTAGAACCCTGGGCAGGTAAAAAAGTAGAAAGCAAACCGTGAGTCTTATCACTATTTAATAGTTGCATTGATGGAGCATTAACTATTGGCAGGCAGTTTGATTTGTCTGGCTCAGAGATTGATGGAAAGCTATCCGGACCGATGTTTATTAACTTTGTGTTGGCAGCACAAGATACCGTTGCCAAACGTGATGCCTTGCTCGAATTCATACAATCAAGCTGTGTATCTTCCAATTCTCGATTAGGGGTCGCTTGCGTTGCTATATAATTTAGAGTGTGTAGGGGATTCCTGGCCCTAAGCACCGGATTGAGGAGTCAGTCCACTCCATCCAGGCTAGAAAAGATGGCAAAGCGATTAAAAATGGGGATATCAAAAAGTGGGACTTCTCCAGTCTTCACAAGCAGCAAAACTTCTTCGGCTTCCATTGAAAACGACGACGCGACCCGACACCAAAAGACACCTATGCACCCGGCTTCCCTGGGTGAGGTAACTCGTTCACTCTGGTGCTCCTGTGGGTGTTGGCCCTCGAACTACTTACCTTGTAAGTGGGTTGCTTGTAGACTCTCTAGAAGTACCCTAAAACTTTAAAGTTCCAACCGCGACTTGCTCCACTGAAATCAATAGGGAACCCACGGCTGTGTTCTCACACTGCACGCGTCTCCCGTGGGTCCTTTACTTACCTGCCTTGGGTGGATTAGTGAGGCCCCTGCGATTCTACAGGCCCTAGGCCTTGTCCCCTTGCAAGTCGACATTCCTAAACCTCTTTTTTAGTATATGGTCTGGTACGCCCCTAGGGCCCCAGCCATATTTGTGCTTAACTTATTGTGAAACGTTGATATTTGCATATGTTCCTGACTTCTAATCTCATAAAGAGATTAGTAGAGTGTGTCTAGTAATAAATACATATATATTTGATATATATACCTGTGTGGTGTCCTTTCATTTGGTAATTCAAGAGATTATAAGGTAAAACAAGCTGCTTTACATTCCTCTGAGACTTAGCCTGAAGGCTGCTCTCCACAGCTACCACTAGGATAGCTTTTATTTAAAAGGTTGTCTTAAACCTATCTACCATAAGAGTCGAATTGGACTGGTGCAAGGTGGCCACTATAACTAGTGACCAGCATATGCCAGGCCAACTTCTCACAATATGCAGGGAAAAAAACTGATGCTTTCTTCTGCAGTAGTTTTTCCTCATTTTTCCAAAAAACAAACAAAATGTAGCTGCATTTTGGCTAATTTCTCGGTCCCCTCAAGGGGCACTCATAAACCCTGGATACCTTTAGAATTCCCAGGATGTTGGAAAAAAAGGACACATATTTGGCGTGGTACCTTATGCGGACAAAATGTTATGGAGGCCTCAGCGCAAACTACCCCAAATAACCAAATAAGGCTCAACACGGGGGAAGGCCAAGTAGCGAAGGGGTCAAGTTGCACTTTGGCACCATGAAGTGCTTATATGGAAATGCGGTATAAACCTTTTAAACAATGTATCACAACAGGTGATTTCAATAATAATGTTGGTCCAGTAAACATAAAAAGTCCAGAAGGGACAACAGGTAACCTTAAGCTGTGTCCAGGGCAAGGCATTGCGGGCCCCAAAACAAAGCAAACAACACATTTGACAGTTTCACATTGTTGGACCTATCGTCCTAGGGTAGCTTGGCTCAAGTGGAAAGGCCTATGCCCGAGAAACATGTTGTGCTTGCATCACACTCACTTCACTTTCCAGCGTACCACCACTTAAAAAGGACGCTACACCAGGTAATTAGAAAAGGTAGAAAAGCTTTATCTTTCTTTTATCTTGCTTCTCTTTTCTTTCAAATCAAATTAATCAGTGTCTGTCTAGAACACATTAGGGTCCAAACATTTCATCGTTACTAGATTGACAGTACAGCAAATTCACTACCGTTTTAAATAAAGTCATCAGTCATTGTGCTGCACTTAGCAATTACTTAGCACTGTAAATCGAGTCAATAAATATAGCGCCGCACATAGCATTGACATAGCACTTTAAATAGAGTCAATTAATACAGCGCCGCACATCACAACCACAATGCTCTGATTATCAGGTCAGTAATTGTAGGACAGTTCACAGCGATCACTATGCTCTTGAAATTGAGTTACTTATTGTAGAACTGTTCATATTAGCTCATTAACACTTCAGATTTGGTCATACCGGGATGCATGAAATCTAGCCTTACATAGGCTTATTACACATGGCTGGTTCTGCCTTTGCCCCCAAAATGCCCCAAAACTCTGCAGTTGTTACTTCCCTCACTCGAGAGAGCAGGGGCCAGGAGCCGAGTTACTTCTTCCGCTGTAATCATGGAAGGCCGCCGGGCTCGGGGAGAGACTTTTCCCAGAGGAGGGGCGAATCCAGGGCCACTCCGGGCCTTCCGCCCTCCTCCCCCAGGGGTTTCCTCACTTGTGGGCACTTGCAAGTAGACTCGGCCGGTGACCTGCGGGGGCACGGCCCTGTCAGCAAATCGTGCATCGGCGTGGGCGGCGTCTCGCAGTCCGCCCCCGTCACGTGATCCGAGTTTCTGGGCCTCAGGCCTAATGCGGCCTACGGGGAACTCCAGCGGCTCTCTCTCCACATGAAGGGCCGCGTTTCAAAAGCTGCGATGGCAGCGGAGGGGTCCTAGTCTTCCTCACAAGCCCCAGGTGACAGGAGGGTTGACCTTACGGGCCTTGGGCCGCAGCGGTGAGTGATTCCTTATGGGGTCTTTCAGCGGGGGTGGCCAAAGTTAAGGGGGTGATCTGCAGGCTAGGGGGTGGCGATTTCTTACGCGCCAAGCACCTCCTTTCTCCCTCAGTGTTGCCCCAGGTCAGGACAGGCAGGCTAGGAAGTGGCAGGCCACACGCCAGTGGCGTCAAAGGATAGAAGAGTCCCAGGCAAAGTCAGGAGAGCCAGAGATAATCACCCTATTTCCCCGTTCTCCTCAGGAGTCCTGGCAAGGTGGGGAGCTCCAGAGCTTGAGGTGATCCCAGGGTGAGTGACTGAGGGCAGGGTCAGGTCAAGAGGTAGGGGGTAGTGTCAGCCGAGGAGGAAGAAAAGCAGGCCCTAGGATCTGTCAGTTTCCTTCTCTAGCGCACCCACCTCCCCCACTCAGATGCCTTACTCCTGACTACCTCTTCTCCTACAAAATGGCCACCGCCCCTCACCTCTATATATAGCCTGGGCCCTGACTGGCCAGAGTGGGCCAGAAGGTTCTGGAACCCCTCATGACAGTCTATGGCCCAGGCTCTGAGGTGACAGTTTAGGCCACCATTTTGTGTAAGAGCTCTCTCCCTCCCTCCATTTTAGAGAAGCACCTTGCGCCTCACCCTCAATCAGTGAAAATGGGGCACCCAGAGCCTCTACATCATCACCAAAAACAAAGCTAGTGGACAGAAAAATTGGAGGGTAAAGGGAAAAAAAAGGAAAAAAAAGGAGGGAACAGCCAAAGGGCTGGCAGGTCTAACACGCGTCCCCCCCAGCTGAAAGTGGGGTGAGTTACCCAATCCCTTGGGAGTTCTCCTCACTAAGGCGGAAATACCTAGAGAGACCGTCAGCATTGGCGTGGTCCACTCCTGGGCGATGTTCCAACCTAAAGTCCATTCCCTGTAGGGAGATGGACCATCTCAACAACTTAGGATTCTCGCCCCTCATTTGCATCAGCCATTTGAGGGGCCGGTGGTCGGTCTGAACCAGGAAGTGCGAGCCAAACAGGTATGGCCGCAACTTCTTCAGGGCCCACACCACCGCAAAAGCCTCCCTCTCAATCGCACTCCACCTCTGTTCCCGGGGGAGTAGTCTCCTAGATAGGAAAACCACGGGTTGGTCCAGACCCTCTTCATTGAGTTGCGACAGCACTGCCCCGATGCCATGCTCCGACGCATCCGTCTGGACGATGAACTGTTTGGAAAAGTCAGGGGCCCTAAGGACAGGTGCCGCACACATTGCTTGTTTCAAGGTGTCAAAGGCTCGTTGACACACCTCGGTCCAGATTACCCGTCGAGGGTGCTTCTTAGATGTAAGCTCAGTCAAGGGAGCCACGATGGTTCCATACCCCTTGAAGAAGCGTCGGTAGTAACCGGTGAGGCCCAGAAAGTCTCGGACCTCCGTCTGAGTCTTGGGGGGTTCCCAGGCCATGATGGTTTCGATCTTGGCCTGGAGGGGTTGCACCTTGCCCCGCCCCACCAAGTGACCGAGGTACACTACCGACCCCTGCCCGATCTGGCACTTGCTGGCCTTAATCGTCAGACCCGCCTGCTGCAGGGCCTGAAAGACAGCCTGAAGGTGACACAAATGGTCCTCCCAGCTGCTGCTGAAGACGGCAATGTCATCCAGGTAAGCAGCCGAGAAAGCCTCCATCCCTGCGAGGACCTGGTTCACCAGCCGCTGAAAAGTGGCAGGGGCGTTCTTGAGCCCAAAGGGCATCACGCAGAACTGGTAGTGACCCTCAGGTGTGGAGAAAGCTGACCTTTCCTTTGCTCCATCTGTCAGGGAGATCTGCCAGTACCCAGATGTAAGGTCAAAGGTACTCAGATATTGGGCAGCTCCCAACCGGTCAATGAGCTCATCCGCCCTCGGGATAGGATGAGCATCGGTCTTTGTCACAGAGTTCAGTCCCCTGTAATCCACACAGAACCTGAGTTCTGGGGTAGTGCCCGGCGGGGCAGCTTTGGGTACCAGTACCACCGGACTGGACCAGGGACTGCTTAAAGGTTCAATCACTCCCAGCTCCAGCATCTTGGTGACTTCACCATGGATGCTAGCCTTCACCTTATCCGACAAGCGGTAGGACTTGGACCTCACAGGTGGGCTGTCCCCTATGTCCACATCATGGGTACACAGGTGAGTCCTTCCCGGGATAAGCGAGAACAGTGAAGCGTACTGCTCCAAAACCTGGCGGCAGTCTCTCCGCTGTTCGGGAGTTAGAGATGGTGAGAGGATTACTCCCTCTACCAAACCATCCTTTTCTTGGGACGCAAAAAGATCAGGGAGAGGTTCACTTTCCTCTTCCTCTGACCCATCAGTCACCATCATCAAAGTGACCTCTGATCTCTCTTGGTGGGGCTTGAGGCGGTAGACATGGAGCACCCGATGGGGCTGCCTGGGGTTTTTGAGATCCACCACATAGGTGACCTTCCCCTTCTTCTCAACCACCTCAAAGGGGCCTGACCAGCGATCCTGGAGGGCGCTAAGCTCTCCAGGTTCCATAACCCACACCTTCTGGCCAGGCTCCAGCTCCACCGGGTGAGCATTGCGGTCATACCACTCCTTCATGACCGTCTGGCTGGCTTCTAGGTTTTCGGAAGCTTGCTTCCACAACCTAGCCATTTGGCTACGAAAGGCCAGCATGTAGCTCACTACATCCGGGGGAAGTTTTCTGGGTGTCTTTTCCCATCCATCCTTCACCAGGCTGAGGGGTCCACGAACAGGGTGTCCATACAACAGCTCGAAGGGGCTGAAGCCCACTCCCTTATGTGGTACTTCCCGGTAGGAAAACAGTAAACAAGGTAGGAGGACGTCCCATTTCCTCCGCAGGCTCTCGGGCAGACTCCTGATCATGCCCTTCAAGGTTTTGTTAAACCTTTCCACCAGACCATTGGTCTGGGGGTGATAAGGGGTGGAGAACCGGTAAGTGACTCCACACTCCTTCCACATAGCCCGCATGTATGCCGACATGAAGTTGGTACCTCTGTCCGACACAACTTCCTTGGGGAACCCCATCCGGGTGAAAATCCCCATCAGGGCCCGTGCCACTGCAGGTGCAGTAATGGTCCTCAGAGGGATTGCCTCTGGGTACCGGGTGGCATGATCCACCAGAACCAAGATAAACCTGTGACCGGCAGACGTTGGTGGATCCAATGGCCCAACAATGTCGATGCCCACCCTTTCAAAGGGGGTGCCAACGACAGGTAGTGGTTCCAGGGGAGCCTTCAGCTTCACCCCTGTTTTCCCACTAGCTTGGCAGGTAGCACACATCCTACAAAAAGTGTCGGACGTAATCCTCATCTGAGGCCAGTAGAAGTGAGGGACAAGCCGAGCAAAGGTCTTGTCCTGTCCCAAGTGTCCTGCCAAGGGTATCTCGTGAGCCAATTCCAAAAGGATGGCTCAGTAACGCTGGGGAACCACCAAGGCCCGGGATGATCCATGCACCGGAGCCTTGGGTTCGCTATAGAGGAGACCATCTTCCCAATATATGTGGAAGTTCCCCGAATCGTTACCCGCTGCCTGGGCTTCAGCCTGTCGCCGTAAGCCCTCAAGGGTGGGGCACTCCTTCTGGGCCCGACAAAACTCCTCCCTGGTAGGTCCTCCCTCCACCTGCCATTCTGCAGGGGTAAGTAAGCCCTCCAGGGGAGTCACATCCCCCTCTGTGGACTCCGGGACCACCTCAGTTGCCCCATCCATCTTACGAGGTGCAGAAGCCGGGGCAGGCTTCCCCTGTCCCCGTTTACCCTTTTTGGCAGCTGGTTGGGCCTTTGTCTCAGGCTCCAACCTCTGTGAACTCTCTCTCCGGGCAGTCACGGACCGCGTGTTGGCACAAGTCCACTCGGGTGACCCCAACATCTCCACATGAGCCTTGATCTCGACCTCCTTCCATGCAGTATGTTCAAGGTCATTTCCCAACAGACAGTCGACCGGCATGGCAGGGCTTACCGCAACCCGTAGAAGACCCGCAACCCCTCTCCACTCAAAGGGAATCTGAGCCACCGGATAGTGACCCTCTCGGTTGTCAGCCATCACAACCGGGTGGACTACGTTGGGAATAACCTGCTCTGGGGACACCAGCTGACTCCTTACCATAGTCATGCTGGCTCCTGTGTCCCTCAGAGCCTCCACCCTATGGGCATTGATGGTGACCCACTGCCTGTACTTTTCAGTATTCGAGGGCACATGGGTCTTAGGAACCATCTCGCAATCTCCCAGGGACACTAGTGTTAGCCCTGCCCACTCACCTTCCTTATCTAGGGGCAACTCCTCCCCGAGCACTACACTCGCCACCCCAGGGGTCTTTCCTCCAGTGGGAGGGTGTGGTCTCTTGGGACACTTAGGATCCCCCTTGTAGTGCCCAATCTCGCCACACTCATAACAACGGACAACCCTAGGCTGCTGACCACGGTCAGGATATGGAGGTTTGTGGGGGCCAACCTTAGGAGGGAATCCTGATCCCTTTCCCTGCGAACTCTTTTGGGGGCCTTTAGGGAACGCCTTCTTTTTGTCTTCCCCCCCTTTCTTCTGGGGGGCGCCCTGACCAGTCTCTTGGAAACTCCCCCCAGTCCCTTTTGAGGACACCCGGGTACTAGCCCAGATGTGCGCCTCCTCTGCAAGCTTTCTAGGATTGGTTAGCTTGCTGTCCACCAGGTGTTGACGCAGCTCCGGAAAACTTTTCTCGAGGAGGTGCTCCCTCAAAAACAGGTTATACAACCCCTCGTAATCTTTTACCTCACTGCCCTGCACCCAGCCCTCCAAAGCTTTTTTTGCGTAGTCCAGGAAGTCCACCCAATTCTGGGTGGCCAGTTTTTGGCTGCCCCGGAATCTCTGCCTGTACTTTTCAGGGGTCAGTCCAAATTTCCTAATCAAGGCGACCCTCATGGTGGGGTAATTGGTCTGCTCCCGTTGTTCTAGGGCTAAAAGGGCATCCCTCCCCACCGGAGGCATGTACCTGTACAGACCACCCCCCCACTGAGCTTCCGGGATCCCATGGGCTCGTAAGGAGACCTCATAGGCAGCCAACCACTTGGCGATGTCGTCCCCAACCCCGTAGCTGGCAACTACGTCCTTAGGTAAATAGGGTCTGGGCTCCCTGGTGACCTCTTTCTGTACGCTGCCACCAACAGGACTACTGGGGGCTCCGAACTGAAGGGCCTTGAGATCCAATTCCTTCAAATGGAGCTCATGAAGGAACCTCCGCTCTTCCCTCTCTTTCTCCAAGCGGGCTAATTCCATCCTGAATTGCCTCTCCTCCCTCCTGTCGGCTAAATCAGCTGAAGACAGGCTTCCCCCTGAAGCGCTACTACCGGCCCTTGAAGGTGCCCTGGGTCCTATATCCATATTGCCGCTCTCAGGGGGGAAAAGTGCTTCTGTCCCTTCCGTGGTGCCCGGTTCCGGTCCCTGCTCCCCCCGTTCCCCGCTAGGGTGGGCCATCACCCAGGCTCTCAAGCTAGTCTAGAGCTCCACTTTCTTTGCTCCCTGCTTGAAAAATACCCCCCTCTCCTGGTAGAATTCCTTTAACTGGGTTACAGTATACTCTTCTAGCCTACCCAACTCAAACTCCATCCCGCCAGGTGGGGCCCTAAACAATGCGGAACAGGACTCAGAGGATAAGATGAACCTTAACAAGAACCCACCACAGGTCAGAGATAATTTCAAAAATTTCCAATCAGGGAGACAACCTGGAGAAAACTCCAATAAAAACAAAAATTAGGTGTAGGGTGCGTAGCGCACGCTAAACTGCTAATGAGTGGATGCAAACACAAGCTCAGGATCCCACAACTGAACACCAATTTGTTGGACCTATCGTCCTAGGGTAGCTTGGCTCAAGTGGAAAGGCCTGTGCCCGAGAAACACACTCCAGCGTACCACCACTTAAAAAGGACGCTACACCAGGTAATTAGAAAAGGTAGAAAAGCTTTATCTTTCTTTTATCTTGCTTCTCTTTTCCTTCAAATCAAATCAATCAGTGTCTGTCTAGAACACATTAGGGTCCAAACATTTCATCGTTACTAGATTGACAGTACAGCAAATTCACTAGCATTTTAAATAAAGTCATCATTCATCGTGTTGCACTTAGCAATTACTTAGCACTGTAAATCGAGTCAATAAATATAGCGCCGCACATAGCATTGACATAGCACTTTAAATAGAGTCAATTAATACAGCGCCGCACATCACAACCACAATGCTCTGATTATCAGGTCAGTAATTATAGGACAGTTCACAGCGATCACTATGCTCTTGAAATTGAGTTACTAATTGTAGAACTGTTCATATTAGCTCATTAACACTTCAGATTTGGTCATACCGGGATGCATGAAATCTAGCCTTACATAGGCTTATTACACATGGCTGGTTCTGCCTTTGCCCCCAAAATGCTCTGTTTACTCTGCAGTTGTTACTTCCCTCACTCGAGAGAGCAGGGGCCAGGAGCCGAGTTACTTCTTGCGCTGTAATCATGGAAGGCTGCCGGGCTCGGGGAGAGGCTTTTCCCAGGGGAGGGGCGAATCCAGGGCCACTCCGGCCTTCCGCCCTCCTCCCCCAGGGGTTTCCTCACTTGTGGGCACTTGCAAGTAGACTCGGCCGGTGGAGGGCTCACTCGGGTGATTTGGGGCCAACGAACTGACGGGGAATCACCCCGGGGGAGGGGCGTGCCCTGGACCTTACATAGGCCTCCCGCCCTCTACCCCGGGGGGGGGGGTTACCTTGTTCTTCGGCCTCAGTTAGGCTCTTGCAATGGTCTCTTTCTGGCAAGAGGGCTCTTGGCTCCTTTCACTCGTCCAGGGTTCGCGCCTGCAGTCGCCCTTGGCAGCGCGACCTGCGGGGGCGCGGCCATGTCAGCAAATCGTGCATCAGCGGGGGCGGCGTCTCGCAGTCCACCCCCGTCACGTGATCCGAGTTTCTGGGCCTCAGGCCTAATGCGGCCTACGGGGAACTCCAGCGGCTCTCTCTCCTCATGAAGGGCCACGTTTCAAAAGCTGCGACGGCAGCGGAGGGGTCTCAGTCTTCCTCACAAGCCCCAGGTGACAGGAGGGTTGACCTTACGGGCCTTGGGCCGCAGCGGTGAGTGATTCCTTATGGGGTCTTTCAGCGGGGGTGGCCAAAGTTAAGGGGGTGATCTGCAGGCTATGGGGTGGTGATTTTCTTACGCGCCAAGCACCCCCTTTCTCCCTCAGTGTTGCCCCAGCTCAGGACAGGCAGGCTAGGAAGTGGCAGGCCACATGCCAGTGGCGTCAAAGGATAGAAGAGTCCCAGGCAAAGTCAGGAGAGCCAGAGATAATCACTCTATTTCCCCGTTCTCCTCAGGAGTCCTGGCAAGGTGGGGAGCTCCAGAGCTTGAGGTAATCCCAGGGTGAGTGGCTGAGGGCAGGGTCAGGTCAAGAGGTAGGGGGTAGTGTCAGCCGAGGAGGAAGAAAAGCAGGCCCTAGGATCTGTCAGTTTCCTTCTCTAGTGCACCCACCTCCCCCACTCAGATGCCTTACTCCTGACTACCTCTTCTCCTACAAAATGGCCGCCGCCCCTCACCTCTATATATAGCCTGGGCCCTGACTGGCCAGAGTGGGCCAGAAGGTTCTGGAACCCCTCATGACAGTCTATGGCCCAGGCTCTGAGGTGATAGTTTAGGCCACCATTTTGTGTAAGAGCTCTCTCCCTCCCTCCATTTTAGAGAAGCACCTTGCGCCTCACCCTCAATCAGTGAAAATGGGGCACCCAGAGCCTCTACGTCAACACCAAAAACAAAACTAGTGGACAGAAAAATTGGAGGGTAAAGGGAAAAAAAAGGAAAAAAATGAGGAGGGAACAGCCAAAGGGCTGGCAGGTCTAACACACATGCAACAGATTTCATTGATGGATGGCTGACTGCCAACTGACATCAACAAACTCAGGAGGAAGATCACAAGGGATCATCAACTGTGGCTGCTCAATCTCCGAGTATGGAGATGCAGGTTGCCCAGGCTTGGTTGCAGCACTCTGCCCTGTAGCTGTGACAGGCAGCTTGATCAGAGGGGAGATGCTCAGTCCCAGAATCTCTGGGCAATACACTCTCCTGCTCTATCCCAGAGCCGCTAGATAGTCTTGCGCTCAGTCGTTCTGGATCTTCTTGAAAACTCAGGGCAGGAGAATTAATGGCAGAAAGTGTACTGGAGTCCCGTGCTCCACTCTACATGGAATGCATCTCCGAGAAAGAGTCCGTACATCTTAGAATCAATTCTTGCACTCAAAACTTCTGCCACACACATCTCATTCAGAGATTCTGGAAGACAAAGATTCAGAGAATCTGGAAATCCTTGTGCTCAGACGATTTAGTGGTTCTTGCTGCTGTTTCCATAACAAATATGAGACAAGATTGTTAGCCTTGCCCAATCCCCAACCTTGAGGACCAATGGATTATGCTTCATCTGGTCTCTACCCTTTGACCTGTCCAGCTTGGGTGATCCAGCGGGCATAGCTCTCTAAGTCACTGATGCATGCAAGCCCCTTGAACACTTTAAGGTGGCAATCCCTCGTAAAGTCCAAGAGAGAGCATTGTTGGGAACACCAACATACAAAAGTGCCAAGATTGCGGATTCTCGGATGTGGTGAAGGGATTGATGCCAGGGTTCTCCCCACTGAAGGAGCATGCCCTGCATCACCTCCTGACATGCTAGTGATCAGCTAGGCATCATCGGGTGAGCTCCTCTGCCCAAGTATTTAAAGAACTCGCTAGTTGGTGCAGAGAATTCCTATGACATTTCAGCAAGCTCCAGTGGCGAAGAGCCTCTTGGCAGAGGACAGAGGAGCCCCACCTGGCCCTGCTCGTAACTGTAACAAATTGCAGTGGTGTTGCTCCGAGGATCCTCACCAGTCGTCCCTTGATGGGAGGGCAGGAGGGCCTTCAATGGCAAACTCCAACACATTTTATCTGGAGTCGTCTGATCTCCAGCTCTTCAGATGACCTCTCTAACACTTTAGCTTTGCTCACCACTGCCAACTCTAGGTGGGGCATGGAGAGGTGTCTGCCGCTGGTCCAACTGCAGTTAAGCAGCCACTAGTGCAAGTGTATTCCAGTCTCCTCGGACACTGGGATGGAATATGACAGGTTCCCTTGGTGTCGGACAACTGAGATTTTAGGTCCCACTGCAAAGCTTGAATATGCCAGTTGGCATTGTCAGCATGCAGGAGGCTACTACATCAAGAAGCCTCAAAGCCACCCTCAGTGAGACCCAGTGACACCCAGGTCAGAGGCCTAGCCTCAATGTCCTGGACTTCTTGGTTCAGGGGAAAGGTTTGAAAGTACACAATATCAAGGACGGCTCTCTTTAAAGGATTTAGGTGTGAATTCCGCCGGTTGGTTGAGAATCCCAGTGATGTCAAGAGGTTCCCCGTCATCCAGAGGCGGTCCGTGACGAACTATGGCAAGCCTGCTTTCAAGAGACAGTCATTGAGGTAGAGAAAGACTGGTACCCTGACCTCTAGAGATGGGCACTGGCCAGTGCCATCACCTTTGTGAACACTCAAGGGGCACTGGTGAGCCTGACAGTGAACATGACAAACTGAAAGTGCGTCAGGTCCACCTTGAATAGCAGGTAGTATCTGTGGGTTAGAAGTATCCATCAGAGCACTTACATTGTGATTCTAGCAGCCTTGTGCTTGCTTTCCATCCATGTGCAAGGCTTGACTGGAAAAAGCTTAACAAAACAAATGCTATCAATTTAAAATAATTTGGAATACTCCGTGAGCAAGCATTCGTCTGCGCCTCTGAGCTCCAGCTCTTACCCTCACATCACAAACCACCACACTTAGGCCCTGTTTCACAATGAGCCTCCGCAGGATTTCTACATTCGTGGCAGGATCTCCGTAATGGGAAACTGCAATGCGGAGATTCTACCACGAGTGTGGAGATCTCACTATGACTGCAAAGCCTCCGCCTGATTGCAGAAACTCTTTGTGAATCAGAGCCCCAGTTCGTACATTTTTACACCCGTTTGCACTTTCTTACCAACTTGTAATGTTTCAGCACAGTTTACGCCAATTAAGGGGATGGTGAGGTGGGAAGGAGTTCTTAGTATAAACTAAGAGGATTGAATCAGCACAGTCAGTTTTCCCCCAACCTCCTACTACTTTCCTTCCGTTCCAACTTCGTGAGAATCTGATTTGGGAAGAAGAGTAGCAGCATATGCCCAGCCAGGCTTTAATCAGACAGGTTTTAAAAAACCTCTGAATGAACGATCAATTACTTTGAGGATGCATCTAGAAAGTAGAGTAAATTAAGACTGGCCCACCCCACTACCTTGCCACCCTACAAATGCCTACGGCTGGAACGTGTCTTTGTAAATCCACGGATGCACATTTGGACTGGTGGAATGAGCATGAAGGCTCTGAAGAGCCAGAATTCATTAAATATTATACCATTTGGAAATTCCTAAAAGTGACATTTGCTGCTTCAGTATTGGAGCTTGAAGGCTTTTGCCCTGTCTTGGTAACATTTGAAATTCTTAGCCCTCTGTGGTGTTCTTGGGGGTGCTACCGCTGTTGGACCTGTGGCACCCCAGTCCCTGTATCTGGCAATGAAGACTCGGGACACCGGTGTCTTGGTTACTCCGTCTATGCTGCCGTGGCCGTTCTGCCTACGTGCACGCATGACGTCATATTTATTATCGGCTCATAAACACGTGACCTGACGCGCACGCCTGTGCGTGTCACGTCAGTATCGCGACATTACATTCCTCCCCAACACGCGAAAACTAAAACAAAACAACCAAACACAGTAATGCATTACAATCATGAACCACAGATACCTTTGTAGTCGTCGGCTCCACTCTATACCTTTGCAATACTAATCAACTCAAATAAAACAAAAACAGTCTTACTTGACGTAGTCCTTTAAGCGACGGGAGGGCTCAGGGTGCGGCCTCAGATCATATCGCGATTCCCCACGGTCCGGCACAACACCCATGCCCCTACTCACAGATTCACTAGTCGCACCACCGTCTCCAACTTCTGGCGCGCCAGCTTCCTCGGGTGGCACCACCTCTGGCTGGTGGCCTTGCTGCGGTGCGACAACTCCATGATCCGGGGAGTCAGCTCCTCCACTCGCATAGTCCATATTCTCAGCATGTTCTAAGAACCTCTCCTCTCGTGGCGTGCGCCTCTGGGGAATGTCTTGATGTCTGTCTTCCGTTCCACGGGGCACTGGAATCTTCTTGAAGTATGAAATGTTCCTCGTTATCCTCTCTACGCCTTTCCTTGCTGTCACGCACGTGCCCGTGACCTTTTCTACAGTCCACGGTTGCGGTTCAAAATTCAACCGAAACTTGCTACCTGCCATCCGATTTCGGATCAGCACCCTGTCACCTGGGGCCAGGTTTGGGGTCACAGCCCGCCGTCGGGCATCCACCTGAGCAAAAGCTCCACGTCGGTGCTCGTCAATGGCACTGTCATCAGGAGTTTCGGGCCTCCACTCTGGGTGATGTGGTATCGTGTCGGCGACGACCCGTCCCATTAGCAGATGCGCAGGTGCCACTCCCGTGGTAGAGTGGGGCGTCTGGCGATAGCTTCGGAGAAATGTAATGATTGCGAGCTCCACAGACTGTCTTTTCTCGTGAGCAATTCTTATCACTTTGTTGAGTGTCCTCATGAAGCGTTCAGCTTCTCCGTTTGCTTGAGGCCACCGGGGGTGATTCGCCGGTGATGAATGCCTAAGGCCTGCAGGTACGCTGCAAATTCTTGACTCTGGAATGGTGACCCATTGTCGGTTCTAATTTCCTTTACTAGGCCATGTGTCGCCATGATTTTCTCTAGCTTCGGGATCACTTCCTGGGCACTCAAAACGGCTAGTATCTCTACTTCGGGATACTTCGAGTGATCATCTATGGCGACAAGGGTGTGCCTTCCGTCCGGCAGGCTGCCAAAGTCTACGCTTATCTTGGACCAGGGTCTTCTGGGTCGAGGTTCCATAACGACAGGGGCTGGCCGGGGTGCTTCTCCCGTTACCTGACAGGCATGGCATGCTCGAACGGTGACTTCTACTAACTCGTCCATGAGAGGGAACCACACTTTAGTGCGGAGCCGTGACTTGGTCTTGACCATACCTTGGTGACCAATGTGGGCCAGGTCCACCACTCTCTGGGTTAGGGACGTTGGAATGACCAGTCTGTGGCCCCTCAACAAGCATCCAGTGTCATCTTCAGTCAGTTCTTCTCTTACGTTGTACAGACTCTCCATGATCTGCTTCGCCCGAGGTGTCAAACTCTTCCACTCCTCTCTGGCTCTGTTCCAGCTGTTGTTTTGGACCGCCACTCTAGCCCTTTGCAGGCATTCATCTTCACTGGTAGCCCGCGACAAGCTGGCCATGGACACTGGCCTGGGACACGATCGCGCAGTGATACATCTTACGTACTCTTCTGTTTCCGCCGCCTCATTCATCTCTTGTGGGGTTGCCTTGCGAGGGTGGCAAGATAAGTAGTCCGCCGGGTTCCGTGCGCCCAGTTGGTACTCGATCTTGCAGTTATAATTTTGCAGTTGCAACATCCACTTTTCGATTCTCGGTGGCGGCTTCGTGGATGTGCCCGCTAACAGGGATACCAGCGGCTTGTGGTCCGTGGCTACAACGAATGGCTTGCCGTACACGTACAGGTGGAAATGGTGACAACCCCAGTGAATGGCGATTGCTTCGTTTTCTATTTGTGAATATCTTTGCTCAGTCTCTGTGAGTGATCTGCTGGCGAATGCCACCGGGGCCCATTCCTCTGCGCTGGTTTTCCTTTGTAGCAGAACTGCGCCTAATCCGACCGGACCTGCGTCGACGGCAATTAGTGTCAATTTGGCGGGATCGAAGAATGCCAATGTCGTGGCTTCTGAAAGTGCTTGTTTGATTTCCTCGAATGCTCGATCTTGTTCACTGCTCCATGTCCAGGTGGTGGATTCTTTAGTGAGCTCTCTCAGTTGTGCCGTGAGGTTCGCCAGGTCCTTGATGAACCGGCCGCAGTAGTTCACCATCCCTAAGAAGCTTCGCACCTCCGTAATGTTCGTGGGAGCAGCCGCTTCCTTGATATCCTTCACCTTGTCCGGATCCGGGTTGACGCCGTCAGCCGAGAAAGTGTATCCGAAAAACTGGAGCTTCTTGCACAGAAATTCGCACTTCTCACGATGCAGGGTAAGGCCTGCGTCTCGTATGCGTCGTAGCACTTGCACCAGCCTCTCATTGTGTTCCGCAACGGTCGTGGCATGCACCATGATGTCATCACTGACATTAATCGCTCTGGGGATTCCAGCGATGAGCTCTTGTATCACGTTCTGGAACACCTCAGCAGCGCTCGACACTCCAAAACTCAAACGCGTGTACCGCCTTAGACCTACATGCGTTGAGAACGTGGTGATGTTCCGGGACGCTTCGTCCAGTACTAGTTGGTGATACCCAGAGGGTAAGTCCAACTTGGAGAACCACTTGGCGCCCGCCATTTCTCCGATGATGTCATCGATGGTAGGAGTGATATGGCGCTCCCTTTGATGGCAGCGTTGGGGAGCCGCATATCCACACATATTCGGACAGCGCCTGGCTGTTTGGGCTTCCTTGCCACGACAATAGGCGACACCCATGGGGTTGGCCCGGACACCTTCTCGATGATTCCCGCCGCCTCTAGCTTCTTCAGCTCGGCTTCCACCAGCGGCCTGAGATGAAACGCTATTCGGCGATGTCGTAAGGCTATCGGCTGAACAGTGGGGTCAATGTGTAAGTGAACTTCTTTGCCGCGGAACTTGCCTATTCCATGAAATATCTCCTCAAACTCCTCCAGGGTGTGGTGTATCGACTCTTGGTGTACTCCAAATGCGAATGTTACCACTCCCAGATCTTCTGCAGCTCTGCAGCCTAGGAGCATGCCTTGTCCATCTTCTGTAACATAGATATTTGACGTGATTGACCGCGTTCCATGGGATATCGTAGTCCTGAACTTTCCCCGCACTTTTAGCGGTTCCTCCTGTCCATATGCGAACACCGTTATCGTTGACAGGTGTAGTATTGGTTTTGGGTGCATGGAACTGTGCATCGCAGCGGCCATGATATTAATGCTAGCCCCGGTATCTACTACCGTGGTGACTTCTTGCGACCCTACCCGGACGCTGCATTGCGGCAATCGTCTAGTCCTGCGTACCGCCGTGCCTATCATGTGTACTCGGTGTATCACTTTCTCTTCCTCCTCATCATCATCCATGTCGCTGGCCTCCGGGCCTCCTTCTTCTACCGTGTTCACTGCTTGGCGGGGCTTTCGGAACTTTCTCGACCGGCACACTTTCTCAAAGTGGTTGAAACGCCCACATCCCATGCATTTCCGCCCTCGTGCTGGACACTCTGCCGCAGCGTGTGGCGGACCACCACAGTACCCGCAGGATTTGGGTTGGTCTTGAACGGCCGGACCTGTTCCTTTTCTGGGCCATCTCTGTTTTGGTTTGACTGCCACAGTGTTAACTGGCTCTGTCTTCACAGGCACCTGTAGGGCTGCTTCCATGTGCGCAGCACGCGCTTTTGACAATTCTTTCGTCCGACCCATTGTCAATATGTCTGTTAGGGGCTTGCCGGATTCCTCCAAGATCCTTTCCCTCAGCTTGAATGACGCGCACCCTTGTATTATCTGGCCTCTTATTTCCTCCGTCTCATCCCGAAACCCGCAGGTGGCCGCCAGGTTTTTGAGACGAGCGTGGAACTTGTCAAGCGACTCCTCGGGCAGTTGGCGTGCTTGGCGGAGTATGAATCGTTCATAATCGCGGTTCGCCATCGGTTCAAAGTACTCGTTGAGCGCCGCTATCAACGTCGTGTGCGTTTTGGGAGTGTTTTCCGCGAGCATCTTAACTATGTTGTGGATCTCCTTCCCTCCGAGGTGGATTATCATCGCGCGTTTTTGATCTCTCTGAACCTTCGTGGCCTCAAAGAAAATGCGCACTCTATCTTCCCAGTCTCTCCATCGGGCTGCCACTGCTGATGGGGACCCCTCTACGGAGAACGGCTCAATTGGTGGAATATTTGCTATGTTGCACGTGCGCTGCTAGCGCTAGGCGAGACCTCTTCCTGCCCTTGACCTCGATGGCGTTCAATATCCTTTCCCCTCTCCCACGTGGTAGGTGGGGCCTTCCTCACAGGCTGGGTTTGACCTTCCCTCCAGTGCTCCCCGGGTGTAGCAGGTATGCGGGGACCTTCAGAGCTCCTCAGTCCCTCGTGACTCCCCTTCAGGCAGCACACACACGGGGCCATTCACCGTACTCACAGGCACAGCGGTGGTGGGTCCAGCAGCGTTCCAGGCAACCATGAGGCAGCACCACTCCACGAGACCGGCCGCAGCCGGGGAGCAGGAGATTCAAAGCGCTCAGCGCGCTACGGGCATTCCGGAGAGGCAGCACGCACGTGGTGAGCAGCGCGCTGGGGGCGCCGAGGCAGCTGTCGTCCCCACGCTTCTCCGCCTTAAGTCGGGAGTGCGCTACTGCGCCCGCGCTCACCACCGCTTCACCACGCTGCCGGAGGGGGCAAATAGATGCGTCACACGTTGCTGCAGGGGCACGAGCACCGAGAGCGAGACACGCTCACCGGCCGCCACACCTACGGGACGCAAGAGCACGAGCGAGGGCACGCCCACCCTCGTCGCCACTTTGTGGTGTTCTTGGGGGTGCTACCGCTGTTGGACCTGTGGCACCCCAGTCCCTGTATCTGGCAATGAAGACTCGGGACACCGGTGTCTTGGTTACTCCGTCTATGCTGCCGTGGCCGTTCTGCGTACGTGCACGCATGACGTCATATTTATTATCGGCTCATAAACACGTGACCTGACGCGCACGCCTGTGCGTGTCACGTCAGTATCGCGACATTACAGCCCTCCACCGGCACTTATTTCAGGGGACCACAACTCTTTGCCATCTTCTGCACTGTTCCGGAACCCACCTGAGCAGTAGGAGACAGCTGACAAGCCCTTCCGTTCTTTCCAACGAACAAGGATGCAGGACGGCCAATACTGTGCTATTTCACTATATTGGTAGTCATTCTTCTATTTCTATAAACCATAAGGGAAATGAAAAGAGGACTACTGCTCTTTTTGAAGGTCGATATGCATGCTGCTTTCTGACCATGCTAACCAAACAGCAGTTGGGTAGGCAGCTTGTAGAGACAGAGACCAAAATGCCCTCATTTTAAATAATATTAAGTTAGATAGGAATTGCAATTGAAATTGATCTTCCCCAGTACCTTACACATGTTTGTGTTGATCAACTACTCCTTTCCCGGCCATTGCACCGAGTCATGGATCATAAAACACAGATTTTATATTACACTGATGCAGTCAAGAAAACGGTTTGTTATGGTCATCATCTACTTGGTACCTTGGTGGCACTCCTGTTACGGTGATTCTGGAACTGTGTGGGTAGGCACTACTTAGCAAACTACCTCAAGATCAATTTAAAAACGCTGCCCTACCTTTTGGGGCAATATCCAATGCACAAAAGGCATAAACAGTAAACAGGGTTTCTGGATCTAGTTTTGATTTTGCAGAGAGGAGGATAGCCATGTCCTGGACAGCCTTACTAGTGCCCATCATCAGAATATGGTTGAGAGATGTTCATACATGGGAACAAGCAGAATTTGCAACATGATTGAAAATACACAAACAGATGGGCACATGCACATTATGTAAGGCATGGGATTCATTTATGATCAGAGTAGAAGGCCTACAGGATAAATATCCACCTTGAGATGACAATGGGCAGATGTAATTTAAAATATATTTGGTACTGTCATGAGAACAAGAGTAATTAATTGCACCTTAAAGACTCCATGTCTAACTTTAGAATATGAATGTTAATCAGAACCAATGTAGCCATACCGAGACTTTTTATAACACAATAAATTATATTGGTAAGGCATGATCTTCTACTGGGGATCGTACTAGAAAATTATTGGTCAATGGTTTGAGGTGAGCCCCAAGTGAGTGTTTTTTCATATTGTAAAAATGTTCCAGACTGCAGCACTCAAAGTACAAATGCATATGCAATATAACACTGGGTTATGTCACTGGATCACTTTACTATGCTTACTATTATATTGCACTGTTTGATTTGATCCTGAACAAAACCATAAAAAATCGAAAAAGATCTATGGAACAAAACAACGAGATCAATTTAAAACAAATAATCTGGGTGAGGTGCTGAAATGGAACTCTCTTTCTGGGGCTATGCATGGCAGTGTTGAGTGGCCAAGGGGGGGGGTTCTGATTTGAAACTGGGGGGTGGGCAAAATAAATGAACATTATTTGACGTGGGCGGAAAAAACAGACTTTCGGGCACATGTTCTATTAGTGCTTAACCCCTTGCATGCCCGCCCCTTTCCCCGCCCAGTGCCGCGCCTTCCATTAGCGGGCGGAGTTCATGACGAGCTGGACTCGTCATGGGCACAGCGCCACTGCAACCCATGACGAGTCCAGCTCGTCATGGGCACTGAAGGGGTTAAACAAGATGACACCCACAGTGTCAGCATACCTGGCTGAGGAATCCTAGCTGCACTTCAGTTACTGATATGGGAAGGTGCGGTGCGTCCATCGGGGCGTTGCCCCCAGGGGCAGCTGGTGACATTTGAAAGTGGTGGGGTGTAAAATGATTGGCATACTGCACCGTTGCGAGCGAGCGTAGCGAGTGAGCCCGAACCAACATAAGAGGGGTTCGTTGCGATTCTCTTCCTGTGAAAATGTTGAAAAAAGAGAAGAAAAATTGTGCATTTTCAAGCAAATTTGAGAAAGCAGGAAGGTTAATAAAGCAATTGTGAAAGTGCCTCTCTGAACTGTCACTTTTCTCTTTACCTATCTCTCTCCCAGAATTCACCACCTTCACCTGTAAGTGGCTGCGAGCTGCTCTATCGGCGTCACTCTCTTCCAGTGACACTCTCACTTTCCCATCATCTAAGTATCCCTTCCTACCTTATCTCTTTCGCTATCTCAGCATCTCCCCTCCTCTGTCACTGGCTGAGTGCTGCTGACACTGCACGGTGACTGTTTCTTGCTGCCCCTTCCATTGTCTCGCAACCCCCCATGCTCTCCTCTCTCTATCTTGCTATCTCTTCCTATCTTGTTGCTGTCACATCCATCTTGCTTGCTATCCCTCCCTACATCTCAGCATGCGCGGTGCGTCCATTGGGGCGTTGCCCCCCCGCCCACGCCCGCAGCTCCCTCGGCGTCTCTGAACTTAGTTTACTTAAATTCAGAGACGCCGAGGAAGAACTGACAATGTATGTCAGTCAGTATGACGGACCGTGGGCGGTCCGGTGTCATGTTGACTGACATGCATTGTCAGACCAGGCAGGGACAGGCAGCACTGCAGCACAAGGGCGCATGAGTGGGGACGGTGCGTGAATTTTTCACCCGTGCCCAGTCATGCGCACTTGTGTTTTCACTGACTTGCGCATGCCCATTTGGAGCCCCCTCGGTCTCCTAATTGGCAGGCGGCGGGCAAAGAGTAAGCTGTGCCCTCAGCCAATCCTGGCGCTGCAGCAGCACCAGGATTGGCTGAGGGCACAGGGATACCTTCCTCCCGCGTCTCTTTCTCTGTCTCCGCACCTCCATTCCCCCGTCATAGCAAATGACAAGTAGTTACGACAGAGCACATCTCACACAAGAATCGGATGAACCATCTCTAGACTCTACTATATAGCGCCTAATATGTACCGGTGATTGCAGGTGGTGGGCGCTTAGCGCTGCCACTCTTTTAAGGTCCGGCGTCCGGTCCAGGGCGTATTTCTCATCATCGGCCTTCACCCCCAGAGCAAGAGAGAAAAGTCAGTTAACCGGGGAATAGAAAGCGAAGGAAACAGTGACATAAGGGAACGAGGATGTAGAAAGGAACGTGTGAGAGTAACGGAGCTGACCTAATGCCCATTGCTTATATCATTACATAACGAAAGCAGAATGGTTTCAAAAGACCACGTTTGTGAATACAGAGCCGCAGTATGCATTTTGTTTTCCAATGCACGCACCCAACAAGCAGGTATTTCAGTACCTCCAGGAATAGTGTGCATTTCCACCCAGGGAAAACATGGTTGTTCAAAGAGCGAGGAGGCGACAAAAGTAGGGCTTCACTGGCAAACACTAATTTGGCGCTAATGTGTTTAGGTGTCAATAAATCAATATGGCCACCTTGCTTTAGTTAGTTAGTTATATTTCATATTTTGAATGTTTTATTTCTCTCTACCCTGAGGCTGCACTTAGAAATTGAAAAATGTCAGCAAAAGACTACGTTTCCAGCAAGTGTTTTTCTTTTTTGGATCCATTTCACAAGGAAGCAAATAAAGGAAAGGAGGAAAGAGAAGGTAATACCTTTTTTTTGAAGTCTCGGCCCAGTCTTTAACTACATGAGGAGGAGCGAGACAGAGGGAAGAGGGGGAACAAAGGAGGGGGGGCAGCTGTCAGCAGCGGGAGAACTGGACACTGTCCTTGTCTTCTTTGGGCACGAAGGAAAAGACAGAGTTCTTTTCCTTCTCTGCCCATTTCGCCCGTCCCCAAAGGCCGAACCTTAACCATCGGCCTTGCCCTTTGGCAAATTCCGCCGTGGGGGAGACATGTTTAAGAAAGTAGGGGAACGGACTCAAGCAGTGACTTACGACAGAGCACATATCGGGAGGGGTGGGGGGATGGGTCACGCGGGGGTGTGGGGCCGAGGGAGCATAAAATTAAGACAAAAACTTACCTGACCGCCTCTGCTCCGCGTTAGCAATGGCACCTCTTGAGTTCAACAGCACTGGAGTGGCAACCCCTCAGCCAATCCTGGCGCTGCTGCAGAGCCAGGATTGGCTGAGGCCACAGCTTACTCTTCGCCCGCAGCCTGCCCATTAGGGGACTGAGGGGCTCCTAATGGGCTCCTAATGGGCATGCACAAGTCAGTGAAAACACAAGTGCGCATGACTGGGCACGGGCGAAAAATTTGCGCACCGTCCCTACTCATGCGCACTTGTGCCCACGTCAAATTTTCACGGGAAGAGAATCGCAACGAACCCCCCTTATGGTGGTTCGGGCTCGCTCGCTACGCTCACTCGCAACGGTGCAGCATGACAATCATTTTACGCCCACCACTTTCAAATGTCACCAGCCGCCCCTGGACATGGGGCTCTAAGAGAGTTGGTGCAATCTTGGGAAAGACACCATTCCGATCAGATTGTGTTGCCTACAGACCCTGGAGAGTTAGTCTGAGAACAGGGAGTGGGAAAGGAGTTTCTTTTTGGTTTGGATTACGTGTGCAACTTTTGCCATTATGCAGGTGTTGTTTTGTTACTAAGATTTGATACACACCTAGACATGCAGATCTTTTAATTCACTGAGCACTGTATTGGGCGTTGCAATGATGGACGTGTTTTTGTCGCTTGACTTTTTGGCTATGATGTGGCTTTGGCACTCTAAAGATTTTGAGACATATTGTTCTCATATTGTGTACAGAGATTGCTGGGAATGGTGGTTACGCCATGGTTAAGCAACTGATGAATTTGATTATTGCACCATTTGGTGTTCTACATGGATGGAGCTTATTATATATGATGGTAGATAAAACATTCTGAATTGTGGACACTGCAAGGTGAAAGATGTGGGATAATATGAGTGGACCTATTTCAACAGTAGAAGAATTGGGACTTCTAGCACTGATAGGTGGTACATTCTCCCCTTTTATTTTGGGTTGCCACATTTTGACCTATAGGTACATGAACACAATAGAGACAGATTTTGTTTGAAGATTTACCAATATTAGCAACACATAAGTTGGGATCACTAAAATAACTTTGGTATGATTTTATCTTATATGATAACTTTTTGAAATTTTGAAAAAATGACAAAAAAGTTGTAGGAAAATGTTCGATATTAGGACCTAATATGGGTTCCAAATAACTCCATGACTGTAATTTATATTTTTGTTCCTCTGATTCTCTTTGCTTTTTCTTTTTCTCTCTACAAAGTGTACATTTAGATTTTGCTATCACAGTGTCCAGAATGAATTAGATTGAAAAGTGAATAATCTATAGGGCGTTTTTTTATTGCTTGTCTGTGTTAATCTACTCGTGTTTATTGTTGACATTATTATCCATTTAGTTTCTCCTTTTTATGCTTTTTTAATTTTAACAGATACAGCTGATGCTGTTTAGGTTGCGCAACCAGCACTAACGGGGTTACAGATTGGAGATGTTCTTGATCGTTTCTGCCTTAGCTGCTTTGAAAATTGAATGAAACAGAAGCTATTTCGGTAGTTAAGGACAACTGGGAGTGAGAATTCACACCCAAAGTCTTTAAAGTCATTGAGAGAATAGATAAAGAAGGTATAGTTTCTTAGCTGTAATCCCAGTTCTCTCTTAGGGGAGGCCAGATGGTTCACCCCAATCTCTCCTCCTTGAATTTGGCAGCATGGCTTCTTACCTAGTGCAGTATGGACTTTGAACCTGCCACAAGACTGCATGGACATCCTTAAGGAGGCTAAAGGGCCATCAACCCGTTCAGCATATTACCTTCTAGTGGAAGAGATTTAGCATTCGGTGTTCTTCCATGAATGTAGAACCTACAACATGCCAGGAAGATGTCAATCTTCCCTACCTTCTCCATTTGGCAAAATGTGCCTTGCAATTCTCTTCGATAAAGGTTCACTTGCAGCCCTTACTGCCTACAGGAAATGTCTTTCACAAATTTATTTTCTCAAAATCCCTGTGATCAAGGATCTTTTAGATTGATTAAAGAAGGTTGTTTTTCATTAGGCGTCCTTCCCCTCCCTGGGAGCTTAACATAGTCCTGTTAAGACTCATGCAGGATCCTTTCGAACCCATTCATAAGTCATCGCTGCAACATCTCTCATGGAAAACAGCTTTCCTTGTAGCAATCACCTCTGCTCGGAGGGTTAGCGAAATCTAGGCATTATGTTCTAATGAACCTTGCACACTTTTTCATTCTAACAAGGTAGTTCTGAGGACTCACCCGAAATTCCTTCCCAAGGTTATTTCAAATGTTTATGTCATTCAGACAGTTTTCTTACCAACTTTTTTCCAGTATCCTTTCACCCCAGCTGAAAGGACTCTTCATTCCCTAGTTGTGAGGCGGATCTGGCAGTTAAGGCTCCCTTGGAGTGGAGTGTAGATACAGATCAATGAACACGATTCATAACTCAACGTGCACCCAACGCACACAATAAATCAATGTCCAGTCAAATACTGATTTTGTAAAAAAAAGTATTTTAACCCCTTTGTTGCGCCCGGTCAACGGCCGTCGCGAGCACTACCTCAGTAGTGCTGTGCACGTCCGTTGGCTGACGCGGCCCCGCCCACTTAATGGAACGCCCTGCACCGCGGCGGAATTACCGTCACGGTAAACGGGTTAATGTTACTTCTACGCATGCAAAGGTAAACAACATTCAATAAGCAATAACACTCCCTTGAGGTAGGCCCCCAATGTCTACTAAGTTTCCATATAACAGGTGTTGCTGATCCCCACTCACATGCAGCAACACCCAGGGAACAGAAAATATTAGGCCCCGTTCACAGGGTTTCCCCTCTTGGACTCAGTCAATAATGTGTATTCACTTGGAGTCAAGTAGGGTTGCAAAAACCAAAGGCGGCATATCCGCTGGGACCTGGTAGGCCCAGTTCTCAACGTATCCACTTTGGCGTTATGAGCCCTGGCAGCAGTACAGTGTGATCCTGACCCAGATTGATAAAGTCGGGCTGCACTCATTCAGAAGCGCAGCTCCTGGCAGGTGGTGGCTCTCTCTCCTGAGCCACACTTGCCAGCGTCCTGACAATCGGAGTTGCTCTGGCTCCAGCAACAAGCAGTAAGTCCTGTTCGTCCTCGCTCGGTGATGGGATTGCTCCTGTGGGGCTCAGACGGCGTCTGTTCTGTCCTCAGGCCTCCTCAGATACAAAGTCTCCCTCGTCTTGGTAGTAGCAGCACTTTGGGTCACGGGCAACAGCCCAGACCTCTGGCCTCAGAGATTTGAATGGCCTTTCCTGGCATATACGATCACTCCAAGGAACCTCCAGTCAAGCTGGCCTAAGGTTGCCTGTTCTGCAGCCCCGTCTGGCATACAGGGTTATGGCAAATTCCAACACCCAGCCCAATTGATGCAACACAGTTTCTTGCCACAGTTAGATCGCTTCTGAAATTAAAAGCACCTTTCAGTGCTCGAGGCAGGTCTTGTACACGGAGTAGAAATAGTCGTCAAAACACGCTGCTGAAGTAATTCTTCTGTTCACAGTCATCGCGCTTCATGAACATTTATCCCAGTGCTCCAAATAATTATCCCCTCCCGAGGCAGGCTGAATATTGGGCAGAACCGGCTGCAAAAACAAAATATTTGCTACGTCTCGGCTGTCAACAGAGGGAAAGCCCTATAGGGCACCATCAGTGTTGCTCCTGAAAGCACTGGTTCTCAACTTCAACCCCTGCTTTATTTAAATGCAGTCTTAACAATGCTGACAATCTCCAGAATACGTCTACAACATGTATTGGTTGAGCCTCCAACAAAGTCCATGAGCCTATTTTATTCTAAATTACAGAACCCAGTCACAGCCCTGAAGAGACGCCCTGTATTTGATAAGGGCTTTGAAACGCGTTGGCACCAGTTTCACCCACAGGGGAACAGCTAGACCGATAAATTATACAGCAATTAAGAAAATTGTATTAATTCTGTTTCTCTTTTGCTTGAACTCAAAATATCCCCGTTGGTTGGTACCCTGAGATTTCGCCATAGGGTTACCGTAACAATGTTTTGTTGTTGACTGGCAGCAGTTTTAATCCATTTATTTGCTTAAGTCTGGTTGTTTTCAACTTATCAAATTGTTTGTTCATGAAATCACCTTTGAATTGTCTTTCAATTTTTTTGTCTTCACGTATATTTGTTTGATTGTGAATTGATGTAAATTGTGAAGTATGGTCCTTCTTATTCTTGTGTAAAATGCTAATTATTGAAATCAATATAGAAAAAACATGATGATTAAATGATTTGATCATCTTACTAAGGATTTTGGTCATAGTCTGTTTAACTTTTAACTGTACAATAAACAGTCAGCTAGGATTCTCTTTTTCTAAATATTCACAACATAGCATCAGTGTGGCACACCTCATCTTACCTCACTCAAGAGCCCCACACGTCTGGGCTCCTCTCTGGATCTCTCTCCCTCCAACAAGTTCCTCTCCTTCACGGGCCCACCGGTATTGGTGAGCAGGCAGGTACTGGTGCTTGAGACTCCAGGCCAGGTGATCTTGATTTCCCTGGGTGCTGTCCTCTTACCCAACAAGAAGGCTAGCAGGCTAGGCCCCCATTCCTGGTCACAGGCCGAAGTCTTGCAGAGCTTCCCCTCCTCAAGCAGCCCGGCTGACTGATCAGCAGATGACAAAGTATAGGAGACTCAGACTCCCCTACTTATAGCTCTTTTCCAGATAGAAAATGTGATTTAGGGTCTGAACCTTTGAAGTTTTCTGTTGGGGTTCTGCTTCTTTGATATGGACATCTCTCCCTTTCATCCTTCCTTCTGAAATATGGCTGTCACAGCAGGCAGGACTCCGAAGCGGATTAACCCACAACAAGATTCATGGGCGTGAACAGAGTTCACACCTGGATGTCAGCTACAGTGACCTGTGCATCAAAGATTAATCCCAGGCCCTCAACCCTACCATTTATGAATCCCTTATTAGTCTCATCTATGTTTTCCTGAGATGTGTGCAAGCCCTTTGTTAGTGAAACATGGTGCGTCCGCCCTCCAATATCCAGCCCGATCCTGTCTCCTCCCTGGCGAAGTCTGTCAGCAAGGGGTTCGATTGCCAAGGCGAATAAAAGGGAAGCAAGAGGGCCCCCCTGCCTGGTCCCCCGAGATACCTTATACTCTCTGGAGATTGTTCTGACCCTTGCAGTAGGTGCCGCGTATAAAAGCCGCACCCACCAGACCCAATCCTCTCCCAGGCCCATGCGCATCATCACCTCGAATAAGTATTCCTACCCCACCGTGTCAAAAGCTTTTTCCAGGTCGACGGAAAGCACTGCGGCCTGGAGTCTGGATGGGGTCTCGGCGTGATAAAGAATAGAGTAGAGCCTGCAAAGATTATAAGATGGTGTTACGGGAAGGGATAAACCCTTTCTGATTAGAGTGTATTAATGTCTTCATGTGCGGAACAAACCTACCGGCCAGCACCTTACTTAGGATCTTAAAATCCATGTTAAGCATGGAGAGAGGCCTAAAATGTTTAACCCCTGCCTTCTTAGTTTTCGGGAGGGGGATCACCAGGGCCGCCTGGGTGGAGCTAGGCAGCTCCCCAGCCTCATACGCATCTGCATATAGCCGTAACAGGTGCGGCGCAAGCAGATCTGCAAAACATTGGTAAAATTTGTCCGGAAGACCATCCGACCCCGTTGTCTTTCCAGGCGCCAATGCATGGATGGCTGCTTTAATTTCCTGCAGGGTTATAGGTTCCCCCAGTTCTTCCTGGTCCTCTTCCTCCAACACACGAAGGGGCAGAGGCTCCAGAAATTAACTCACTGCCGGTCGGGGAGCCGTATTCGGGGCCGTATATAAGCGTTCGTAGAGTTAGGAAGGAGTCGTTGATCACATCCGGGCCGTACACCACCTCACCGGTGTCCAAGCCAATCTGTGTGATGGGGGATCCCCCTAATTCCGGCTTAATTAACTGTGCTAACAGATGGCCCGCCTTTCCTTCCTCTCTCTGCACCCTGTCCAAGTAGTCCTTGTGGTTATAACAGCGTAGCCGCCCAATTGCTTCATTATATTTCACGCATGCATCCTGCAGTGCCACTCGGGCGGCGTCTCCAGTACCCTGAGCGTCGTCTAAGGTGCGGATGCTCCCTTCCAGGTCTAGTAGTTCCTGACGGAGCTCTATAGGCTCCCCTCGCCTGTCCCATACAATGGACCCGCACTACCACCTTGAATGCCTCCCATTCCACCCGAATGGAGGATGCTGTGTTGGCGTTGGTGGGGAAATATGTATCTAGGAGTGTATGCAGTGACGTGCGAAAAGGGTCGTCCTCGAGTAGTGCCGGGTTAAGCCTCCCGGTGGGAATCGGAGGGCACCGTTCCAAAGGTTGATGAGTCATTACCAAAGGACTGTGATCCGACAGGGTACGTCCTAAGTATTCAGTATGTTTAATAGTGCTATTAAAGGCAGGGAAACACAAGAACAGAACTAGTCGAGTATGCACCTAATGTACCGGTCAGAAGAAGGAGAACTCCTTATGACTGTTATGTTGCAGCCTCCAAGTGTCTTTGAGATCCCAATGTGTGATCCATGCATGGAACCCCAAAGCTGTGTGGCGTGGCTGAGACCCCATTAAGGGAGGATGTGACCGGTCTGCGACAACGTCCGCAACACAGTTAAAGTCCCCCCCAAGAATCAGATTGCCCCTCAAGCTATCAGCCAATACAGCAGAAAAGGAAACCAGAAAGCCAACCTGGTCCCAGTTAGGAGCATGAATGTTAACTAGCGTGACCTCCTGCCCTGCCAGTCTCCCTACAGCCAGTACATATCGGCCTCCCGCATCTAGCCACGATTGCTCAACAGCAAAAGGGACCCCCGGCTTGACCCCAGAACCGAGTAAGTAGTCGCAAAGACCTGGCCCCTCCATCTCCGCTTCAGCTTCCCAGCTTCCTCACTACTCAAGTGGATTTCCTGTAGGAACGCTATATGGATGTCCCTGTGCCTCAGATACGAATAGATATCATGGCGCTTTGCGATAGACCCCATCCCCCTGATGTTCCACGTTAGGAACAGTATAACACTATGAGCCCCTGCCATTCCTGTTGGATATCATCAGGCAATCTTGCGAAGGGGAGCCCCCCTCAACGCCCTCCCTTATCTCGTAACATCCCACCCCTCTGAGAGCATAAAAGACCAAAAAACCAACAAATGAACCCTTTTGGTGGTCAACTCCCCGACCCCAGGGCAGTCCAACAATGGTCGGCCGCCCAAACGTCATGTGAAACAGTTAGTACTAAGTGAGGCCCTAACTTGGTACGGCACGCAACGGGGGTTAGCCAAACAAAATTAGAAAGGGATGGTCCTACCAGTTAGAGCGCACCAGCACCATGGGTAAAGAAGCAGCACAGGCCTAGAACAGACAACTATCGGTCAACGCCCTTCGAAATGACACAGCCGACTTGGCTTACCAAATATATCAAATAATATTGTCCGCAGCATTGGGTGTCACCACTGGCAGCTTTACACTGTCACTGTGGGAAGTGTCTGTTTCACTGCCATCTGTCTATCTTGAGGAGCCGGCCACCACCTCCGGAGCAGGACTCCAACTCCGCATTACCTCCGCCACAGCCTGCCGCGCTTCAGCTCTCTCCTTCTCCGTCTGCGATGAGGATGGTTTCTTTGATGTCCCCCTACGAGGTCGTCATCTCGGGCGCTTCAAAAGTTCCATGGCCCTCCGCCCGATGACTCCAGATCCCCTATCCCTTGGTGTCTCGCCCTTATAGGTCTCTAGCCAGTCCCATGCGTCTTTATTGCAATCAAAGTAGTGGGTGTTCCCCTCCAACATGATACGCAGTCGGGCCGGGAACATCAGAGAGTATTGGAGACCCTCATCTCTCAATGCCTTCTTGACCTCTAGGTAGGAGGCCCGCTTCCTCTGTACCTCCAACGTGTAGTCCAGAAAGAGAGATACCCAGTTGTTGTCTACAGTGAATGGGCCATCCGCTCTCGCCTTTTGCAGGAGGAGGTCTCTGTCCCGGAAGTGGAGGCCTCCCAAGGGCCAAAGGCTTGGCTGGCACGCTATGTGCCCTCTCCAGCATGTAAAAGGAGGACAGACCTTCCGGCACTAATACACTCCTGAGCCAGCGCTCCAAGAAAGACACCATGTCACTGCCCTCCGTTCCTTCCGGAAGGCACAGGATTCTGATGTTGTTCCTTCTATTGCGCCCTTCGGCATCTTCTGCTCTGCGCTCTAACCAACTCACCCTGTCCATGAGGGCCCCTATCAGTTGCTCCAATGCCTTTTGTGCCGGTGCCAGTTCCACAACGTTAGACTCAGTCTCTTTGACCCTCTCCAACAACTTCTTATGCTCTTCCCGCAGCAGGCCGAGTCCCACCGCAACAGTGCAAATATCCTCATGGAGGGTAGCCTGCATGTCCGCTATAGCCTCCAATATTTTACTGAGTTGTTGTTGTACCAGGTCTTCCGGGGTGGATAGCGACTGTTCCTGGGCACTGTATTCTGGGTCCTGCAGGGCCCCGGTCTGACGGCCTCTAAGTTTTCCCATGCAGCTGAGTTCTCACTAGACCACATCAGGGTCCCCTACTAACAACGTGAGTGGAGTTCAAGGCACCCTGTAGATGAAGGTCAGCAAAGGAGTCTTCCACCTCAATGCAATCTTCACCACGGTCCCCTAGGCAGGTCCACCTGGGCGACCCCCATGCCTCACCAGCAATCTCGTTGTGCATCGCGGGTCCCGTGTGCTGCTCCTCCCCGGAGCCAGTAACCCCTCCCAGGCCCCACTAGGATATCTGTGCCCAGGTTAACCCTGATAAGCATGGTCCACCAATCCACAGACACTGCTGTCGTAATGGAGCTTCAGGCACTGTGACACACGGGGACACGCCACCAGGCAATCCGGCGTGATACCACTTGGGGCCGCATCTGCCACCCCGCTATAGACCCAGGAAAGCCCCACAGTCTGTCCAGGTGCAGCTCTGGTGGTATCCAGGTCAAAATGCCAAGTCATAGCCCAACTCCACTCAGGCTCTGTCTTAAGGCTCACAGGCACCTCACTCGACACGCACCGAGCCCTCTGCAATTTATTTAGCCCCGCCGGGGGAGGCCTCTTCGCAGCACTCCAGAAGGATTCGGGCGGATTTCAGGTTCAGGATCACTGCTCGGCGGGTAGGGGCCACCTCCACTCCTCGTCTTGGAGGCCCACTAGGCATGCCATGAGGCGAAGCAGCAGTGGCCGCCACCCGCTCCGGACCAGTCACTCTGCTCACACAGCAACCATGGTACTCCCCGATTCCCGCCAGCAGCAAGAACTCACCGTGGGGCCCCAGCCCCAGACTCCTTTTTGGGGCCGATCCTTTGGGGGTCAAAGTCCATGCAGCAGAACCACAGGCCCGGCCAGTGATGCCCACCGCTTCGGCTTCTCCTATGATCGCCGCGGCACAGTCCCGATCAGCCTTGTCCAAGCCCTTCACGACTTCCTGCACCCAGTCAAAGTGCCGCTTCAAATCAGGGCCGACTGAGCCGCCGCTACACCCGCCAGCACACGCAGACCCGTTCCACCAGGGCTCCGTCCGTCTCAGCGCTCCTAGGCCCAACTGCGCACCTCAAGTAGCAGCAAGCCTTTCCCGGCCAGGACCTCAGGAACAGCCGCTCCTCTCCCCATTCAACAGCATGGACCAGGGGGGCCGTCCAGACTCTGGGAAGCTCCCAAGCGCGGCCGCCCAGCCAAACAGGGCTCTCACGCTCGAGATGCCGCTCTCCTGGAGTCGCCTGTCGTCGAGGGGAGGGGGCCCGCCCGGCATGCTCCAGCAACTCAGGGCTCACCCCACGGCCGCCTCTTCTGTTCCTCCAGCGCAGTCAGCAGGGGCCCTTGCTGCTTCTCTCTCCCCCCCCTCTGCGAAGCACACCATAGTCCACAGGAGCAGCAGCGGCCACCCGTCTAGGACTCAGCCCCACAGCCCCACATCCGGGGCGGTACCCAGGCACCTCAACGACTTTCGTTGCCGCCATTGCTGCGGCCACCGCTGCTCGCTCCACACTGCAGGTCACTGCTCCCAGCCTGCGTCTCCGACAGCCCTCAGTCCTCGCCTGGGTGCACCCCTTGGTGTACGGGCCCCCACGAGGAGCCGAGAATGTTCTATTCCGCCCCGGCTGCACGTTTCAAGAGGATAAAAAGTGGGCTGATGCAGAGCTCTCGGTTCACGTGTCTGCCATATTCCTCGGCTAAGCCACGCCCCCTGTTATGTGCTCATCTTTAATTTAGAAAAACAGCGTCACCATGTGGCAGACTGTCATAAGTACCTTTTGGCAATTAAGTTCCGATGCAGAGCACTGGAAACCATTGGGTCAAATTAAGCACTGCTCAATACCCCCGCAGTCCCTGCCGGCTCCCTGCTTCCAGCGGCATTGCTCCCACACATAGGGGCGGCAAGAAATGCTGATCCCTGCGTGTGACAGCACATTTTTCATCTGTTTTCCACTGATGAAAAGTCTGCTACCAGCAAACGGGAGCAGTTTTCCTGCTACCAGCAAACGGGAGCAGTTTTCCTGCTCCTGCTCGCTGTATGAGGACTTACAGTTTGCTCTCATTTTGTGGGAGCTGTCAAAGCTCCCGCCAAGTCAAAGCAAACTACTCTCTCTCGAGGGCGGACAACTCTGGAGATAGGGAGCCAGCGCTGGGGGGTAGCGGAAGCCAGCCCTGAGGGGTGGCAGTCCAAAGAGTCATTAATAGCTCCACGAGGGGGGCCGCGCTGCTCCCCTCCTTTCAATTTGAAGGGCCTACCCTGAGGAGATGGTGGTCCCCAGGGCAGAATATGGCCCAGGAGGGCACCCCTCCCCCCTTTATTTTGTATTTCTGGTCCGAGGGAGGTGGTGGACCCCAGGGCCCTATGGGCTAAGAAAAGGGGTCTGCCCGGGCCCCCCCTCTAATTTGGTAATAAAGCACTGGGGAGGTGGTGGTCCTCAGGGCTCCTAAGAGGCCTATGAGGGAGTCCATGCTGCCCCTCTCCAATAGTATAATTATGCCCCATGGAGGTGGTGGCTCTTTTCTGCCTAAGAGGTGGATTTGCCCCCCTCCAATGTAATAATCAAGCCCCAGGGAGGTGGTGGTCCCCGGGGCTCTTAGGAGCCCCACTTTTAATAAAAATCAATGAGCCAGGACCTGGACCACCTCTGGGCTGAAATAGAAACAAGCGTGGGAGACCATGCTTGTTTTGTTTTTGAATATTCTCAGGGAAAATTTAAAAAAAGGGTTTTCGGCCATGGCTGGGTCCCAGGGGTCATTGGGGAACCCAAGTACCAGGCAAGGGGGTCAGGGTATTCCTACCATGCTTAGGGGCATATATCAAGCACCACGTTAAAATTATCGCCGCTTTAGTGGCAGAAAACTGCCGCTAAAGCGGCGATAATGGGCTTAATAATATGTTGCAGAGAATTCCCATAGAAGCCCATGTTGACACTAGAACATGGGCTTCTATGGGAATTCTCAAGGGCATATTATCAAGCCCATTATCGCCGCTTTAGCGGTAGTTTTCTGACGTTAAAGCGGCGATAATTTTAACGCTGTTTCTTGATAATATGCCCCTTAGTGTTTTTGTTTGGGACTCATCTGAATCCAAGTCCCAAAAAGGCTGCCAACACTTCCTGGTTGAAGTGTTGGCAGCCAATCAGATTTCTGAACAAGATTGGTAAGATTCACGCAAGATCCGTGCCTCTAGATATACACATTGGGCTATCCTTTGATATCTTCACAACTGCTGAACGGGTTTACGCCCAAAAAAAAAGGGTGTTATACGGACCAAGAGCTAGCTTTCTGTCAATTTTGATATAATTTCTTTCAGCGGTTCGGGCTGTAGTTGTATCTAAAATCTTAATGGTAATTAACATAGGAAACACACTTTGTTTTACCCCCATGTGTTTCTCGGCCCCCGCTTGACGGATCACCCCGAAACTTTCCATGCACAACTAGAATCAGGGGGATACTTTTCTCGTGAACATATTTATGAAGATACGTCAAACGACGCCAAAGTTATAAGCAAGTCAAAAAACACTTTTCCTATGGAAACTAGATCCTAACTATATATATATATATATATATATATATATATATATATATATATATATCTCAACAGTCAAAATCGGGTCCTTCTGGGAACAATCCCTCGTCAGGTGGTGCGTTGGCCGGCGAACCCAAAGCCGGTTAAACCAATGTCGAATTGTCAAGAAAAACGCACTCTCGGAGGTCAACTATTTATTAATAAACACTCGCTACGCGTTTCGACACGAAAAAGTGTCTTGCTCACACGATGTATGCATTTTAACCAAACGTGCATTTATACAGATATGTAAACATAAAAGAAGTACTTTCGCATTTCAACATCACAGTAATAAGTACTTGAATATTATTATCTTGTTTTACACTTTGTTTTACATTGGTTGCACCAAGGTATCATGTTTTTATTGATTCAAAAGCATGAGTCTGTGACCCGTTCCAAAATGGCTGCTATGTTGACAGTGTGGACCAGGAAATGCGAAAGTACTTTTTTTATGTTTACATATCTGTATAAATGCACGTTTGGTTAAAATGCATACATCGTGTGAGCAAGACACTTTTTCGTGTCGAAACGCGTAGCGAGTGTTTATTAATAAATAATTGACCTCCGAGAGTGCGTTTTTCTTGACAATTCGACATATATATATATATATATATATATATATATATATCCTATTACCTACTGGCGCTCGCCAGTAGGTATTTCAAAACTAGTGACCCGCTCCGGTCAGCTCCAGTCTTGAAAGTTTCGAGGTGATTCGTCAAGCGGGGGCCGAGAAAAAAAGGGGGTCCCAAAACACGTATTCCCCATGTTATTTTCCATGGGAAACTTTAGACAAAGCTACAGCCCAAACTGCTGAACGGAATTACATCAAATTAGACAAAATGGTAGGTCGTGGTTCAGAAACACCCCTTTTTGTTAAATGGTGTAAATCCGTTCAGTAGTTCCTGAGAAATTAGAAAAAGAAAAAAAGTTTTGATATCTAGGGCAGCAATGGGTTCACGAACCCTTCCGAGCACGAGCTTCACTGTGATTGGTTGCCAACACTCCAAACCAGGAAGTGTTGGCAGCCATCTTGTGACTCTGTAGAACCGAGTCACAAGAAAACAGTAAAACAAAGTGAAAAATGAAGAAAAGGGGGCAGGGTAGAAACACCCTGACCCCTAGGCCTGCTCACGGGGTCCCACAAGGACCCCCAGGGCCAAAAAAAGCATTTTCTTTTTAATTTCGGCGGAATTCGTGTTGGGGTTGCGAATCCCGCTGAAAGTTTTAAAAAATGGGCCAGGTCCCGGGGGCATTGCCAAAAAAATAATAGCGTGGTCCCGCGGGGGACCCCGCAACCGCGGGGTCCCCGCAACCCCGGGGACGCTACCTCCCCGGGGCTTATTACAATGTATGCGGGGGCACTACGGCCTTCCGCAGCCCCAGAGACCGCCACCGTTGCAGAGCGGTGTGAAAAGGGGTGTGGCCTCGGAACACCTCTCTGCAACGCAGCTCTGTGGCACTTACTGGAGGTACCTGGTGGGCTAGTTGGCCCCCAGGGACCCTCAGGATTCAAAGGGACTTAATCCCCCAACTTAAAACACGCCACAGGGCGCGTATGCACACTTGTCACATCAGGCCCCACCCCCTCTCTTCACCACTGTGCAAACGGGCCCTCTGGAGCATTGTAAGTTGGGGGATTAAGTCCCCTTGAATCCTGAGGGTCCCTGGGGTCCAACAAGCCTACCAGGTACCTCAAGTAAGCACAACAGAGTTGCGTTGCATAGAGGTGTAAAAAGGGGCGTGGCCTCAGACCACCTCTCTGCAAAGCAGCTCTGTGGCGCTTACTGGAGGTACCTGGTGGCTAGTTGGCCCCCAGGGACCCTCAGGATTCAAGGGGACTTAATCCCCCAACTTACAACATGCTAGGGGGTGCGTTTACACAGTGGTGCAGGAAGGGGGTGGGCCTGATAAATGAAGTTAGCAATCCTGCTGTGTGGGACTTACTGGAGGTAATAAAAGGGGTAGTTGGCCCCCAAGCTTGACGCTGGGGACTAACTACTCCTCCTGTTACCTCCAGTGGGATTGCTAAGAGGTGTTTCGGAGGCCACGCTCACCTTTCTCCACCACTCTGGAAACGCGACTGGTATGTTATAGTTAGAAATTAGCATTTAAAAAACATTTGAAATTCACTGAAAAAACAATAGGTTTCAGGGACGTTATACTTAGAAATTAGCATTTAAAAAACCTTTGAAATTAACAAAAAAAACATAGGTTTCAGGCATGTTATAGTTAGAAATTAACATTTTAAAAATCTTAGAAATCAGTGATGTCATTTGAGATGTCATCAGTGATGTCATCAGTGATGTCACTTACCATGTCATGAATGATGTAATATGTGACGTCAGCAGTGCGTTGCGGAGGCGCAAGTTAGTTAGCTGAACTAACTATAACGGCAGAATTTCTATGGTTTTGTACGAGTGAAATGTCCAACTAACTATAACGTCCCAAAACCTATGTTTTTTTTCAGTGATATTCTATGGTTTTTAAATAAATGCTAATTTCTAACTATAACGTGCTTGAAACCAAAAAAAAAAATAAAAATATATATATATATATATATATATATATATATATATATATATAATCTACTGGCGGTCGCCAGTAGATAGTTATAGTTAGGACCTATTTTCCATAGGAAATCCGCAACATTCTATTCCCAATAAGTCTGGCGCCGGTTGAGGAATCCTCGCAAAATTTTCCAAACTTGTGGCCAGCTCCGCTCCGCTCCTACCCTGAAAGTTTTGTGGTGATTCGTAAAGCGGGGGCGAGAAAATATTTCCCATAGGATCTGTTGTCGCAGCTACAGCCCGAACTGCTGAACGGAATGACACCAAATTTGGCAAAGAGGTAGTCCTCAGTTCCGACTCGTGCCTTTTGCATAAATGGTGTGAATCTGTTCATTAGTTCCTGAGAAAATTAGGGTAAAAAAGTTAGTGATATCTATGGCCGGGGAGGATCCGCGGACCCTACCCGCACCGTAAGTGCACCCTCCCCGAATCGAGCGCGCACCCTCCCAATCGCGCGCTGAATGCTAATTGGCTGTCGAGTGTCTGTCTACATTCGAAACCAGGAACTGTTGGCGGCCATTTTCTGCCTCGGTAGAAGCGAGGCTGAAGAAGCAAGGGGAATAAGTGTGTAAAACATATAAAGGGGGCAGAGTGGAAATACTCTGACCCTCTAGAGGTGCTTAGGGGGTCCCAGAAGGACCCCCTGGGGCCCCCTTTTTTTTTTTTTTTTTAAACGGCGAAATGCGCGCAGGGTGCGCGCATCCTATCGCGTTTGGTGCACGGATTCTCTCACGTTGGGTGGGCGGATCCAAGGGGAAAAAAATTGAAAAAAGACAAGATCGAGATCGAGAACGGTGTGCATAGGGTGTGCGGATCCATAAACATGGAAAAAATATATATAAAATAAAGTTTTGAACATATAGTTAAAGAAATATTTTTAAAAATATAAAAAAATATGTTTGAAAAACCCAATAAAAACAAATAATATTTTTTAATTTTTAAAAGAATTAATTAAAAAAATAAATTTAAAAAATGGTGATAAAAAAGAATTTAAAAAAAACATAATTAATGAAATTGACACACTGAATTTGAAAAATATAGAAATCCAATGAAAATCATTAAACATGATATCTTTAGAGATAAGTTATAGATAGGAATTAGCATTTAAAAAACCTTTGAAATTCACTGAAAAAACCATAGGTTTCATGCACGTTATAGTTAGCAATTGACATTTAAAAAACCTTTGAAATTCACTGAAAAAACCAAAGGTTTCAGAGGCGTTATAGTTAGGAATTGGCATTTAAAAAACCTTAGAAATTCACTAAAAAAAACATAGGTTTCAGGGGCGTTATAGTTAGCTGGACATTTCCCTCGTACAAAACCCTAGAAATTCCCCTGTTATAGTTAGCTCAGTTAGTTCCGCTAACTATAACTCGCGCCCCCGCAATGCACTGCTGATGACGTCACATATTACATCACTCATGACATGGTTATTTTAGTGAATATATATATATATATATATATATATATATATATATATATATATATATATATATACACACACACATACATACACACACACACACATTTATGCACACACCCAAATACCTCTTCCGGCCCTAACGTGATAAATACCCTTGCCAGTCAAATAACCCTACCCACCCTAACCCCTAAAATGATTCTTGCCACCCAAATACCCTCACCCACCCTAAACCGTAAAAATACCCTTGCCACCAAAATATACCCACCTACCATAAACCCTAGAACCACCTTTGCCACCCCAATACCCTTACCACACTAAAAATACCCTAGCTACCCAAATACCTTTACCCCTAAACCCTCAAAATGCCCTTGCCACACAAATAACCTTTCTCACACTAAACCCTAAAAATTTCCTAGCCACCCAATATCCTCACCCACCACTAAACCCTAAAAACGCCCTTTCCATAATTTAAAGGCTTTATAAGTACCTGTGAAATTATTACATCTCGTGTAAAGGCATGCGTGGTTAAAACATATGTATTGTAAATATTTTCATGGTGAAGAAATTAGCATTGCAATGGATGCATGCTAAGAGTATTGTGTGGAAACAGCTGTGTTGTAAAGGCTGTTTTCCGTTTAATACTACAGTCTCTCTGTACTGCACCAGAGTGTGCCACTTTAAACAACTGCACTCTCTATGTAGTATATGTCTTGCATGCTCACATACACACAGCACATTTTCACTATGCACGCAGTTCTACATCAACCTGATGTAGGCCAACGGTGAGTTAAACACACAGATGCTGAACCTTTAAAAAGATGAGTGAGCCTGTAGGCCTCACTCCAATGACTCAGGGTAAAAGGACTTGGTCACTACTACTGATCGGCACACGGTATGCTGCCACCACCATGCTTGTGCTGTTTAATTCCTGGTGAAGGCAGTAGCCTTCCAACACTATGAGGGTAGCGCTCTGGGTGCCCCTCTTGGTCCAACAAGACTGCAATCCATGAGACAGGCCTGTGTCATAGCTCTCATACATGATCCATGTTCACCCATGACAAAAAGTCAGCATTAAGGATCCAGGCAACAATACAGTTGGGCACTCAAGGCAGGGGTACACGTCTTTACCACGCAGAGGACTTTTCTGTCCCAACATCGGTCTACTCGGATTGAATGATCAACATAACAAATGCTGCAGACAGATCTAAAAGAACCAAGGTGCTAACCTCACCAGCATCAAGATTAAATCTCAAATCATCAAGAACAGCAAGAAGAACCGATTCTTTGCTATGAATTTGCAAGAACACAGCCTTCAAAGTTGTCAGACAATTACTGGCCAGCAAATAACTACATAATGTACACACAAAATGCTTCTGCTTTATTTTCGCAGCAAAGGTTAGATGCCAAATAGAGTGAAAGTAGTAAGATTTGAAGGCTCTGCTCCTGTTTGTTTTTTCAGAATAGAGGTAACATGGCTGTTTTAAACAAACACTGGCAAAACCAATAGGTCTTGCCTATTCAAGAGCTATTAACTTTGTCAATGTCTTTTAGCCATGATGTACAGCAGCATGGCTGTTGTGCAGCATGGCTGAAAGTGAGAAACAAAAGTCCTATGTCTGAAACTCAAAAACACATAAAAGACATTCAAGAAAAAAACCTCATTTGTTTCATTATTTTTCCTCTGACCTGACGTCCGACTTGTTGGACCTACATTAAGACAGTGCAAAAAGGCCATACAGAGCAGGGAGAGCAGCACTGTCTGCATTTTTGTAGCATCAATCAGGAAATAGTCCATGCTCCATGGAAGTAAACAAACACATGGAAGCAGAGTAAAGCACAAGTGAAGCTTACACATGCTAACACACGTTCACCAATGAAAAGGTAGAAAATAAGAGAGATAAGGAAGGCAACTTATGCTGATGGAAGTAATGGGCAAGCCAACGGCCCCTTTTTAGATTTTCTTTTTTTTTCCAAGTAACAACAGATTGTCACAAGCACTGTCTTATGCGAGACCACGAAAGGTAGAAACTTCATCTTTCAACATGGATGAGTTGAATATGAATCCAGGAGCAATTATTTAAAAACAAAAGGAGGAAATGGATCAACCTGATTTTCTAGACAGCACTAATTGGGATAGCTCAGTCTCCAACATCAAGGACCATTTTCAAATAGTGACAAACATGATTCAATATCTGTAGAAGATCCTGCAAAAGGGCTAAACTCAATCTTCTTCCTAATGTGCAAAATGTTTCAATAAAATAGTCACCAAGGCTATTGCAAAGATTCTGGGATGACTTTACCTGTGGCTGGATCTTATATTTGTTGCTTAGATAATTTAGGATCTGAAAGATCGATTTTGGGGCATTTTTAGAAGAGGTTATTTTCTCAGAATAAACAACTATCTTAAATATAAAAACTAGCTATGGATATGATTTTATTTGCAACTTCCAGAGTTGTTTCTAATCTTTAGTCAGACGGGTAAGGCATTTGTGTTCAGATCATCACAATTTAATTTTGGTCTGGGTGCCAAGCAAAAAGAACGTTGTGGTCTGAATCCTGGGGGCTCTGGTACTTTAGTAGAGCGTTCCAATAGGTTTAGCTGACGAGTGTGGTTCTTCCCTTGCCTGCTGTTTTGGTGGGGGGAAGTTTCATGCACATGCTGGTTTAAAACAACACAAGTTGTAAGTTCCCCTTTTCCTTTTCTACCTCTCTCATATCCAATTCTTCTAGACCTTACTTTTTGGGGAGAGGTGCATTTTTGCATTTTTTTCCCAGTGAATTATTACAGATACATGATATCTAAATGTTGAGTGATACAACCCTTTTGACCCTTTTGATTTCCTTGGCACATGTTTTTTCTCTCCATTTTTGTTCAATAAAACATAGCTAACCCTAAAAGCAAATTTAGAATCATGATTTTTGGATGTTCTATCTAAAGGCTCTTGACATATCTAAACAAAATTGTAAGCACTGAAAATCTACTACCTACTTTATCACCTTCATGATAAACTAATTTTGGCCTTTATTCTCAGTGTTGTGAAGCATGGGAAAAGCAGCAGAAAGACCCATCGTGTTTAATGCTGCAAAATTAATTTAATAAAATACACAAACAGACCAGCCAGCAAATTTCTGCATGCACTGCTGCACAGTGCTCTGCTGTGGTAAAGCATTCTTGCCAACCGTCTGTTGCAGTTTAATATTAAATTAGCAACTGTGGTTTACTTTAGCGCCCAACTGTGGCAGAAAAGTCAGAGTAAAATTGTTATATAAGTATGGAACCTATATGTGTGCACTCTTGTACTTTAAGCAGCAGTGGGTTTCATTAGACACTGACACTTGCAACACAATAGCTTCAGCTAAATGTGCACATAATTTGAGAAAAAAAAAATGTAATTAACATGGCAGAGCCGTCACAGTAAAACACCTTCTTTTTAATTGGCAGTGGTCCTGAAAACTGGTGTACCGTCACATTATTCCAGATAGTCTCTAAGTGCTGCTCTGCAGAGGTAGGAAACAGACATCATTGGCTCTAAAGCCCCCCAGTGCAGTTGCAGTGATGCTGCTATACCCCGTCCTCCTCCTTGTAGCACTCATTAAATCCAGAAAGAAATCCACTAGTGGATTTTTTTTCTCCACTATAGAGATAGTTTGATGGATCCTCCTACAGATTTGGTACTTTCTCCATAAATCAGAGGAATTTCCATTATCACCAAACTTTAAATCAGAGCCTCAAAATCTGCATTTTATTTGACTGTGCTCATCAACCACTGTGGAAATCTACATTATGGTCTCAGTAATGCACTACTCACCGTGCTCTTCTTCGTTCGCCTGGCCTCATCAGAATCTCTGCTACAGCATCACTCTGTAAAAGTCAGAAATAAACCTTTTAACAAATGTGGCACAGCCTTACTGATGGCACATAGTTGTTACATACAAATCAGGCTTAATTGTATGGCGAACATGAATGCACAAACCATTAAAGGGTGTATTTCAAAGGCTTAGGGCCTAGAAAATTGATGCTTTGAAGGATGATACCAGCTAATACAGTATGTGAGATTGCCATATTTTGTACAAGCTGGTTGACGTTAGTTACACTAACAGAAATGACAGAAATACAGAAAATAAGAACATTTTAATTCCACTGTCCAAAAAGCTACATGTACTGAGAACCATTCCTGGCCATTCGGCAGACTACAGAGCACATGTGGAAGTAAGCATGTTCCAATACATTTGCCTTTCTTTAGGAAGTGTCTTTAACTAAGGCATGGTTTCTTCAGTGATGCTTATACAACAGACTGCATAACAAGCCCCCCTCCTCTCTTCATGCAGAATAATTAGGGAGAAAGGAATTAAAAAAAACTAAGAATTTGGGTGGGATAAACACAAAGACTCATTGCCTAAGGGAGATGCTGGAGAACTGTAATTCACCTGTAGTCTTGGAAGCTTTAAAAAGATATGCACAAATAACACATGGCTTGGCCAAAAGTAGTAAGGGAATATTCTAATCATTCAGCTGATACCATAACTATGAAGTTGATAATAACATAGATATAGACGTTGGGTAGAGTTTTGATCAATTATTACAGGTAGTAGGGATGTGCGATATGAAATACTTTGGATTTTTCTAATATTCATCTTATTTCATATCCTAGCTGTTGAGATTTCCTTAAATAGAATGTCCATCATTCTAATACATAAGGTTTGAATGCTGATAGTACCTATTAAATGCCCTTATATAATGAAACACCAAAAGCGGCATGTGTCTACTGCTTTCAGGGATCAGCATCCACGAGTCTACAAATAACCTCTTCAGATGACGGCTCTTCTGGCGCGGTTGACTCATAACACTCGACATCTGAATGAACCTAACTCGTCATTGAGAAAAATGAGATATGATTATCCGTTTTCCTTTTCCCAAGGGGGTTCAATGAGCAAGATTAACTTTTGGTGCTAAGGAAAACGTTTTGGAAAGGTCTTTCGATTTGGGGGGTTTACGACATCCTATATCAGCAAATGAACCCTACAGGTTCGAGAAAGGATTACAAGCAGCAACATGCACTGATACTCAGAGATTTACAGAGGCATGATTACTGCAGCACATTTACAACAAGCATTTGCAATGCAATAGGTCTCGCATTTATACGAGTTTGAGCTATTCGCATTGTAATTGACAATGTTTTTTATTTAAGTTTGGTTTTTTTAAAACATAAATAAAAGGCACTGTCATTTACAATGCCAATAGCTCAAACTCGTATAAATGCGAGACCTATTGCATTGCAAATGCTTGTTCTATCATTTGCCGAACATTTTCAGCCATTCTGCTCCCGAATGGTGCGCAGGGACCTCCCTCCAGACAGTGTGTCAAATACCAGAACATCTGCTCTGCTTAAACATTTTGTCAGACAATTATCTAAAAAAAAGCATTAAAAAAATAATCGAATATTTTGACTGCAAGCCAGAACAACACTGATATTTATACGTGCAATGCTATAGAACGAATATTGAAAAAAATGCATTCGAGACAGTGTGCGTGGCATTGTATTTGTATTTTTTCTCCCCTCTGCGATGATCTTCAGAAGCATTAATTATTTCTCATAGCGCAGCTTTGTCCCGTAAAGTTTCAAAATGCCTTCCTGAGCTATTCTAGGGTTTGTGCCCCGAACAAAGTCCAAAAGGTGGTTTGTGTCAGTTGTACTCGTGCGCTATAAAGTCTGTTCCTAAATAGTACTAAGAGCGCACTGTGAAAAGGGCCGAAACTTAAGACATGTTTTAAACAATTAAGCAGATTCCCGTTTCAAACCGCATCCATTAAAACTAGTGGAGCAAAGAGCTATTTTTGCTTGGCCTTTCTGGAAAAGCAGCAGACACACAAACTCCCAGCCCTCTTTCCACCCACCCGCACTCCTGGAGGCTTGGTAACATGATACATTGTGATGGTCTTGTGTCTATGCTTGGGGAACATGCATGTTGGGGCTGTCCCGTTACGAAGGGCAGGCACCCCTGTTGTAACCCCCACTTGGCCTATTGCTGAACAGGGAAGGCCTGTTGCTAAACTATTTTAACCCGCGGAGAGGAAAAAACACTGTTACAGAAATCCACAGTCAGGTGCGGCTTGAGCGACGGGGAGAAAGAAAGATAGAGCAGCCTTAGCGCCAGCGCAGTAGCATCAATCACGGGGTGTCCCAGCAAACCGTAGCCCCCAAGCAAAAACTGGGCCAATAATTAGCCACGTTGGCTGACTCAGACTACAATCCAAATGTGCGTTGGGAATGCTTACAGACAAACCTGAAGTAGTCATGTACTGAGGCGTGTTTATTGTCCGTCCTGACAAAGTACTTTTATGCCGAGTATTTAAATTTAGTATATTGCCTCATTCTTCATTGTCAGGCTACTTCGCGTGTTGTAAGTCGCACGAGCCACAGAAATTACTTTTAGATTCATGTATTTATATATCTAAGGCCTGAGAGGGGTATGCAGCCTTGAGTTGAGCTCCGTGCGCTCGTGCGCCAGCCGCTAGTCCTGGGTGGCGCGCCGCTGAGTTGAGCGGTGTCCGATTCGGGAACGAGCAGATTCCTTTGTTTACCTCAAAAACATTTGTCATAATCAAGAGCACGTATCCCAGAACCTCTCGTGCAACTTATTATTGCAGAATGCAGAACCTTTTATTGCAATTCTGTGTAAATTCCACATGAAAGTTTGAAGGTAGAATCTGTAGCGTGGTCAAGAATTGTGGGTGTGTGTGTGCGCCATGTGAGTTGGTACGCATGTGAGAAAGTGTGTGTGTGGTTGAGTTGAATCAGACTATCTGTGTATGCGTGGAAGTGTTTGGGCCTTCGCGTATGTGTGCCGTGAGTTATGTTGTGCATGTATTGGGGAGTGGGGACAGAAAGAGATGCGAGTTTCAGTGTCCGAGTGCGCGTGAGTGGAAGAAGAGTTTGTGTGTCCGCATGTCTTTGTTTTACATCGGTCTCTGAAGCGCCCTGCATCGCTGCGCTGTTGAAGTAAACAACCTCTCCTGCTAGCTGCATCCATTAATCAACCTTTTAAAAACGCTGATCCTTAGGTCAATGCAGCCTGTACCAAACAAGACAAGCCCGGTGGAGCGTGGCGCACGCGCGCTTGGGGGCGGGGGAGCGGACCCTTTGAAGTGCTCCCAAAAGGCGGATTGCATGGCGGCACGATGCGCGTGATTGTGCGCGTGCTAGCCATGCAATCCGCTTTTTGGGAGCACTTTTCAAACCCGCTTTCTATAGTCTCGCTTTGCGATCGCTTACGCGATAGCAAGGTCGAGACCTAAAAATGAGATATAACAGACAATGTGCTGATTAGAGAAGTACCTAGTCAATCAGGTTATACATATATTTTGTACAATGAAGGGCAAACCACATCTACTGCATATAATGCATGTTTATACAATTCTGAGGAGGAGTGATTTTCCCCTAGCGAGAAAATACGTACTGCAGTAAAGACTGCAGTTCTCAAAGACCAACCACCAGCCCAAGGAAACACATTAAAGTAACTTCAAGGCCATACTTGGGAGCTGCCACTAAGGCAAGCATTCCAAATTCACTCACACTGTATGTCAGCTGGGTGCAGTGGGCTGCGAGTTAGGCCAGTACAGATGTACAATTTAACTATGACCCTACAGTAAGTACCGAATAGTTCCTGCAATATCAAGCAGTGATTCCTGAGGCCCATCTGCAAAACAAAAGCATTAGGATCCAGATGTGCTTTTTATACTGATGGATCAACACAGCCTTCCACAAGCATATCACAGCGCTACTCACAGCTCGTTCAGCAAGGAAGATTTAAGGGTTCTGAATTTAAAATTGAAAATAAACATGTGAAGTTAGGTGACTCGACTACACAAATGGCAGAATTAAATGCCTACTCTTTGTGCGGCAATAAAATTACAAATCAGTTCCTACCGTAATATTTTCTGTGCGGGGATACAATGGTGATTTGAAACATTGGGAGACCAATGATCACAAAGATTCACAGGGAAAGACACTAAAAGCAAAACAGCTTTCAGCTCGAATAGCTGCCCTCTGATGACAGCGTCCACTCGTGGAGGTCTAGCAGATGATGCCACACCAGAGTGAGGGAGTTCAGTCAATATGCAACACTGATGCAGATCAAGCTTTGAAATCACCCATACAAGTCCATGTTTGTTAAGTAGCAGCAATTTCCCAGTTGAAAACCAGAAACAACCCAGACATACACTCTGCAGTTTAATCATAGCGTAGCAAAAAACACCACACCCTTATTTACTGGAGAAGAACAACTACTTCCTGTAACAAAAGTGGCTCTGAACTGTACATATATCTAAAATAGGAGAAAACTAAAATGAATCTGCCAGACTGAATTTAATAATAGCCTCTCATGAAGGAATAGGTTTTGCACATGCTGGGGTGTCGGTAACATTACACATCCAATAGGAGCTTTATTGGTGGCCACTGATGCCAAAACAAACTAAACCATATGCATTACAATGTGACATTTGCCGAACCATAAATCACTCTATGATCATTAGACCTCTGCTGGCTCTATTGGAGAACTACTTGAAGTCTACTACAATTGGTGGACAGATTTAAATAGTAGTAGCAGTAGTTTTGTGCACCCAATCTATGTGGGTATAGCCTGAATGTCAGGATATGGCTTGTGCAACCATAAAAGACTTGCTAAGCTCAATAGCAATGGTGAAGTTCATCTATTTAATTCTAATTAAGGGCCAATTTTTACCTCTCTGGCATTGGCAGGCATAAGGTAGGATAAGTCTCCAAGTCTTGCACTCCTTCAGAGATAACTGTGTTAAAACAAGTCTTGACAGTGAGGGTCTTAAACAATGGTGGGTCTTGGGTCCAAAACCTGCTAGCTGCACAGAGAACAACAAATAGTATGCCAAGACACGAAATGTCCACCAGCTCTCCCTATAAGATGCTCTTAAGAGCCAAAATGTATGTATCAAACCTTCTAGGATGGAAGGATCCACATGATCAATCATCTCATACTGTGTTGTGGGACTTGCATTAGATCCGGGAGAGTCTAAGTCAGGCTTCAACCCCAATGCCGTATCCAGCAGCTGGCTGGTCACAGAAAGTTGGTGAGATCATGGCAGAGTGACTGGGATTGAAGGAAGCGTTTGAACTTACCACTCAAATAAGTGGGTCAAGGTTGTGATAGCTGATGAGGTCTGAGATTTTAGATATACAATAAGGTGGCTTACTCACTTGAATGTCATCTCTTCTCTGTTACAAGATGTTTTTTATCATGACATGAATAACCCTTTCAGGACACCGGAAACAGTAACAAGAGTAATTATAACTACATAGAAATGGTTTAAATGTTTTATTTAAGTGATCAACAATGTAATTCTGGGGGAGAAATATGTACTTCACCAACTGTGGAACTCGAAATGACACGACAGAGTTTCCTGTAATTCTTGATATCTGGTTGTAAGGTTGTTTATTCAGAGCTATTTTCCTTTACATAATGGACGGTGTATCACGATATATGTACATGACAAATGTTTCATTAATAAAATTTTAAATAAAAAAAAAAACAATGTCATTCTGATTGAAACAAACCATCAAGAGTCGAACAGAGTTACATAACAGTAGGAGCAAAGGCTTGGTAATCATTTCAATAATCAATACCACAAGTCATTCAAATATTCCTTTGGCCTAAATTGGGGTAGATACCAGAACTGTAGTTAAAGAGCACACTAAGCTAACACAACATGTGACACAAAAGAGGAAGTACCCAGCAGAAAATGTAACTGCTTGCAAAAAACAAATCCTCGTATGCCATAACTGTGACTGACTATTTAACTACACCTGAAGTAAAAAGAAACAAATGTACCTATTACATATGGTGGCAAATATAGAGGCTAGTTATATAATGAGGTGCATCAGCTGAGTGAAACCTGCTTGAAAAATTGTACAAGGACATGGAGAAGAGTCCTAAACAGGAACATAACATTTCCTAGCTTTGGTAATCAAAAGTTTAATTTCTATTAAGGACACAGAGGCAACGATTATGGTTAACTTTCTTCACTTTTATTTATAAAGCAGCCTTAAGCACAACATCAACAAACTATCTTTCCCAACAGCTTTTGGGAAAGAGAGAAGAAATGCTTTATCGAGTCATAAGCCAGAGTGTCCTTTCTAATCGCTTGTCAGCACTTTTGCCCCCACTTTCTTCGTGTGAAAGTTTCAGTTCCAAATCTCCAGCTCATTTCTGTTTGTAAGTTTCGGTTCCTGCAATGAGAAAAATAATCACTATTCAAAACATATCATAACCTGACATTAAATTGCAACTATTTATTTACTGTTCCATTGAACAGAATTAATATGCAAATCCTTAGACAATAAGTAAAATAAATGAGTAAATACCTGCGCAATACGCTGTAAGATCCTCTGACCACCAATTGTGTATTATTCCCTTAAAGGGTGGGAGTACAGACAGCCTTGATTGTCGGGCGAGATAATCCTCGCCTCTGTAGCCTTAATTTAATTGAGACTTTCCATTAAGAAAACCAGGACATTTTCTATTCTATGTCAGGACCAGAGGTGATGATTATGCTTGTTCAAAGCTTACTAACCACCACAGGTATTGCCATATAACCGACTGGGATAAAGTAAAACCTTTTAAAGACGGAATCCATAGACCAGTCTACGGGATTTAGTATGTCTTCCAGCCATGCTCCAAGCATGAAAGGGTTCAAAGCCATCGCTCAATATGCAGTGTGTTCTGAAAATTGAGGTATCTATTATACATCCAGCATAGTTGAACGGACTTATCTTGCTCATTCATGCTTTCGTAAACGTTAATACATCTGACTGCACACAATTTTGGGGTAGCATCATAGGCTGGGTACGAAACGTCCCTGGAATTAAACTTTGCTCTCCTGGAAATATGAAAAGGAACCCCATCCAGGCTAAACACTAACAGTAATATCCAAGGCTCTGATATCAGAGACTCCTGCAGTGGACAAGGCATAGCACAATGGCAAGTTTGTCAGCTAACTCTTTCCTGGACAAATACTTATTACTCCTCCAAGAGAGAAAGAAGTTGAGGACTCTATCCACATCCCAAAGAGAAGAATAACTGAGTTCTAGAGGAAAGTATTGATGCATTTCCAGCATTAGTTACCGGACTAATGGGTGTACCCCAAAAGGGAACCATCATTCGGAGTAGGACCAGCTGGTATGGTCAATCTAAAGGTGCTTACCGACTTGTGAGCCACTCCTTCTGAGGTAGTGTACCACAACCAGTTTAATATGGGCACAACATCCCACAGGATACACGTCCCTCTGCAAGCACCAACCCATCCATCGCTTCCAGGCTGACCTGCATCACATAACCGTTTCATCTGTCCAGTCCTTTGAGAAGAGCATTTGCCACTGATTTGAAAGTCCAGGGACGTTTCATCATTCCCTTTAATCCTCCAAGCTATGAGATGTAGTTTCCTGTCCATCAGAAGGTGGTGTGTGTGCCCTAATATTTCAGAAGAATTTTCTGGCGCAGGATGAGAAAATTTGGAGAATCCCAAGAAAGTTCGGAGCTGGACATGCCCTGTAAGTGCCTTGAATGTCAGTCTGCCACATTGTTGGCCATGCCCGTGAAATACTTTGCATCACAGAAATGTTGTTGTCCAACCAGAAGTGTCTAAAGTTCAAGGTCCGACAGTCTTGGCTATTGATCGTCTTGGGCAGTAGATGAAACTCAATGCTGAGATGCTGTCCATCACCATCAGGACACAACATTTTACTGTCTCCTTGGTTAGCACCGCACCACGAGTGAGCCTGCCAGTCCAGACAGTCGAGTTACTGCTTTTGCATTGACCATTTTCCTCCTGTGGAAAGTTTTCACACCTGGCACCCCAGCCTCTTTTGCTGGCATTCGATTTGATAATATCCGGGTTGAAACTGAATATTGCTTTCCCATTCCACATTTCCGTGTGTGAGCCAGCACCTCACTGCTTCCTTTGCGTCCTCCATCAGCAGAACTATCTTGGAGTAAGTCAAGCCTTTGCACAGGAAGGATTTTAGACTTTAGTCGGGCCTTTAATAGAGTGGTCCCGGAAATATCACTGGTATTGTTGATGAAAGCAGACCACCAGTCAAGCGATCTTATTTAAGGGGGGTCTTTTTATGCGACAGTGTTTTTCAAAGTACCTGCCTTATTTTTGGCTAGGTGGGAGGCTCAATATAGATTTGTTAGAATCCCCTTTGAATCTAAGGAATGTGGCTTACTGAGATGGAGTCAGGAGATATTACTCCTCGTTAATGAAGAACCCAAGACTCGCCAGTAGGTGAAGTTTTCTCTTTTTATTTCAAATCATTTTATTAAAGAAATTCAAAAAGGCATGGAAATGCAATACAATAAGAGGCATGCGATGGAAATACATCTTTGCAAAAGACCATAGCATCGAGCCAAACTGTGCAACAGAAGCACAAGTTGAAATAAGCCATATGCTCGACAACAAGAGGACTGTAGCCAAGAGCGGCCTCCAGCCGTTGGGACAGCCAACCGTGAACGATTAGAACCACCAGAAAATAGCAAGGTACATGCCAAAAATAGAGAAAGATAGGGAAGAAGGGGAAAGAAAAAGGTTCGGTCTAGGGCATAACAGTCTGGGACGTGTGCAGTCTAAGGATAGATAAAGGTAAGAGGGTGTCCTAAGACAGCCATAGAATAAACTTCACCGGGAATTAAGGGGAGGAGGCCAGTGTTACTGCAGTAGAAGACCGGTCCTCCCTACGTGGGGTGTCGGCTCCAGAGTCCAGAGAGGTGTATTCATAAAGTTGGAGGGCCCTGAGCCGGGGCGGAATAAACCAAGAATATTCCTTTTTTGAGAAATAGTCAATTAGAGGCTGCCAGATGTGGGCAAATTTGGACTTGGTGTGTGTTATCCTGTATGATAAGAGTTCCAAAGCCATGACATACCAAAGGCGTGTGAACCACAGGGCAATTGGCAGTGAGGTGCATTTCGTCCAATGTAGGGCAAGTAACAGTTTAGCTGTACCTACCATCTGAGCTATGAGGTGCCATTCAGACTGAGTCATAGCAGTAAGTGTTAAGGGCCGGATGCCTAGGATTATAGTGTTATATGAGTTCAGGAGAGGGAAGCCTATGGTACCCTTAATGTGACTCCGGACTTCCTTCCAGTATAGGAATGGTAGGGGGGCAAGACCACCAAATATGAAAGAAGTCGTTGGTCGCCGAGCGGCAGCGCCAGCAGTGGGGGGAGGAAGTGGGAAACATTCTCCGTAAGCGTGACAGAGTGTAATATCACCTAGTCATTAATTTATAGAAGGTTTCACACTGGGCTATGCTCCTGTATATCCTAGGAAAATCACTCCAAAGTTTCTCCCATTGTTTCGGAGTGATGCCCTCAGTGGAGTCTGCATGCCACTGTGCTTGATAGGTGTGTGGATGAACAGGGGCAGAGTGTTGCAGCACCTGGTATGTGCGGGAGATCAAGACCGGTGTGCCATCAAGGGATCTCACCAGTGTTTAAAAGGGTGTAAGTTGCTGTGTTATCCCCTGGGTGTTGGAGGGTTGAAGCAGCCTGTGTCTTAATTGATAATATTGCAAATGGGATGGGTCCAAAAGATGAAAGTCCCCTTTGCAATGGTCGAAGGTTTAAAACGTGCCCCACTCGAAAAGGTGTTAGATCTACGGCATTCGCCCTCCCTCCAAGCGGGAAACTAATGCGGTCATAAGGCAGGAGAGAAATCTGGGTTAGGGGCCAGGGGAGTATTAGGGGAAGGGAAGGTGGTGAGACCCCTTAAAGTCGCTATTTTGTCCCAAATTTCGAGAACTGTCCCAATGGGGATGGAAATATAAGCACTGCGGGGTCTAAGATGCTTTGTGCGCCAGGCCAGTTCCCAAAGAGGCCGGCACACCACCGCTCGGTCCATGTGGAAGCAGTGCTTTTCACTTTCTTGAGCGAACCGCTCAGAGACTTAACAGAGGTGTGACACCCAATAGTACAAAAGATTAGGGCATGCCAGGCCCCATGGTCTCTAGGAAGCATAAGGATCTTATTGGAAAACCTTGGGCGTTGCCACCCCAGATAAAGGTGTGCATGTTGCATAGGAGGCGTGGGATAGCGCCTGGAGGGATAGGGGTGGGTAGTGTCTGAAACAAATACAAGATTATCGGCAATATGGACATTTTAATTGCGTTGAACCAGCCAAGCCAAGACGTCTGGAGTGGTTTCCAGCTCTGTAGGTCCTCCAAGATGGACCTTCTATATTCCGGCCAGTTGGCATGGGTCCAAGTTGTCAAAGACGAAGTTAGGTACAAGCCCAGATAGAGGAGTGTGCGAGGCCCAATTGGAAAGAGGTGAGTGATTGCAAACCGGCAATGTCTTGTTGAGGGAATGTTAAATTCAATGCTTGGGATTTGGCCATATTGATTTTAAAGCCCGAAAGTCTTTTAAAAGACTGGAGGATATTTACTTGGGCAGGGAGAGAGGATTCAGGCCTGGCCAGGGTAAGCAGAAGATAGTCGGCGAAGAGAGTAATCTTATGGTCTTGGCCGTCAAAAGGAATGCCTACAAAATCTTCCACTTGGCGTATAGCTACCAAAAATGGTTCAACCACCAGGGCAAAGAGCAGGGGCGAAAGAGGGCAGCTCTGTCTGGAACACCTTGACAGATGGATTGATTGGGAGAGCAGGCCGTTAATCTGAATCTGCACTGTGGGGGAGATATAAGATGCCATTATCTGAGAGGTCATGCCCGGCCCTAGACCAATGTTCTGGAATACTGCACGTAATAAGGCCCAGCTAACGCGGTCAAAGTCCTTTTCCGCGTCTAGGGAAAGAAGGCAGGTTGGAATGTTCCGGCAACAAACTATCTCAACCAAGTGGGCTATTCGGGGAACATTGTCTGCGCCCTGGCGATGGCGGACAAAGCCGACCTGGTCTGGGTCAATCAGGCCGGGGAGGTAGGGGTCCAGGCGATTTGCCAAGATCTTGGAATAGATCTTGGCATCCATGTTTAGCAAGGCAATGGGAAGGTACGAAGTGCATAGTGAGAGGACCTTGCCAGGCTTAGGGATAAGCACTATTTCAGCAACTGACATAGCTGGTGTAAGGCTAGTAACTTCAGTGAACGAGTTAAAAATCTATAACAAATGGTCTTGGAATTGTGGAAGGAACATACAATAAAAGGAAACCGGCAGGCCATCCAGCCGTGTGGTTTTACCCACCGGGAGATTACGGAGGGCACGCTGTAATTCGGCCAAAGTGATAGGGGCCTCCAAGAGCTGCATATGTTGGGAGTCAAGGGGTGTCCAAGGGCAAGATTTCAGAAAGGAAATCAATGTCATCCCCGGGAAAGCTTTGTCTCTCATAAAGGGCAGTGTAGCAAGCGTAAACGCACATTGTTTATCTTGCTCAGAGACTGCCCATGTATCATCCGTGAATTTGATTTTCGATATGTGGGCCTGTGCTCTCTGTTGGCGAAGTCGACACGCAAGCACGGAGCCCACCTTATCACCCCCCTCTTAGTATCTCAGTTTCAAAGGGAGCAATGATCTTTCTACCTTGTTCGTTTGGTGAGCTCTCAGTTGGCCCCAAAGACGGGCCAGTTGTCGTTTGTGGTGTCTATAAGGGGCTGAATGGTCCAGTCGCTCTAAAACTTTAATGCCCCTAGTCAGGCCAGACTATGACTGGTTTATCGTGTATGGGCAATAGTGATAGAGGTTATGACACCACTAATTGTCGCATTAACGCCGTCCCCAAAAATAAAGGGCGAGGTTTCAGGAAGGGCGTTTGACTCAAAATACGCTGAGATCTCTTTCCAGATCACGGCCACAACGAAGGGGTTTCGCAACAGATGAGGAGGAACCAGCAACCCAGAGCCAGATCGAAATGAGGGGCCCAACACTGTAGTGTCAATTTCATGTTGGTGTGATCAGAGAGGGGTATGTCGGAAATGTGGACATGCTCTACGTCCCGCAGCACTGAATGCCAGAGGAAAAAAGTAATTGACGTGAGGATAGGAGTGGTGAACAAACAGTAGTCATGTGTGTCAGGAAACCTGTAGCGCCAAGCATCCCTGAGGCCCAGGTCTGTAAAAGTCCCTCTCTAAAGCAGCTGACATCGCCCCCCGTGCCCTGGAAAAAGGCAGTGCTGCTGTCCATGTCAGGATCCCACACCAGGTTGAAATCTCCCCCCACTACCAGACTGCTCCCTTCCTGTCCCACCCGATCACGCAGTATGGTCCCAAGGTATGCATCTTGTGATTGGTTAGGTACATAAATGTTTAGGAGGGTAAGAGAGTGAGTGCCCCTTTGTAGGAAGGTAGGATCATTCTAGCATGGCTACCCACACGTTTTGCTGGTGTCAGTATGTTTTTTGACTAGTCTGACTCTTCTGCTAATCAGGAGCCCAGTCACTGTGCATCCTCCCTATATTTGTCATGGTAAGTATTTTTATACCTCCACAATTGGCTTCTGGTAACCCCTATAAGTCCCTAGTATATGGAACTAAGATACAAAGGGCATAAGTACACCAGGGGTCTCCCATGGGCTGTAACATGTATCATGCCACCCATGAGAGACCACTCAAACTGTGACTACAGGCCTGCCATTGCAGCCTGTGTAAGCTGGTGCTAGCACCACTTACGACAGATATACATTTTCTTATATCTGAGGTCACTACACTTAAAACCTACAAGTCACCCTAAGGCAGGCCTTTTAATCCTGAAGGCAGGGTGCTGGGTTATAAGTGTGTGGGTGCCCCTGCATGAGCAGGGCACCTCTACAAACACCAGTCAATTCTCCAGGTTTTGTAAGTGCGGTCGGCCATTTTGATACATATAGTGGCCATCCGTCATTACACGATGGCAAACTAAATAGTGGCCGTGCCGAACCTGGGAATGTTTGCTATCATACATGTTGGAATCATACCCCAACACCGTTTTTGTTTTCAAAACATATTTTATTGGTTTCCATAGTGCGACAAAGGCCATTGTCGAAGGCATGTACATTACCAGTATGGGATACATTTAAATGTTGTCTTATATCAATACAATTTATACATAGTATCAAGCGCACATTAATTACAGTATATTTTTAACAATAGCAATGAGTATGTCTGCATATTAAATGTGCTTCAGTTTCCTTATTGGAAAAACAAAAAAAACAATCCCCCTCCCCCCCCCCCCACCGTCAACTATTAACAAAACAACTGAGTCCCACTCCCCTCCCATCTTCCCTCAGACTCATTCCATCTTTTACTGTGGATTGTTAGTTAGCATGCCTAGTCTATGTTGCACAATAACTCCTGTGAAAGATTTGTTGGTTCAGCACCATCCAATGACAAAGCACGGGAGCCGGGACGATCCCAGTCTACACCTCTAGATATGCTATTCAGTGTGTTGATTTACACATCCTGCTGTGCTGGGAGTTCCATGGCATTAAACCCCTCCAGCATTGCATTCCAGGCCAGCAAGATAGGATTCTTCCCCAATCCTCTATTTTCTTTTCGTTTAATCTCCATACTTTCAGCTCTACCCCATCTAACTATCTCGTCATGCCATCCCTGTACTGTCGGTGCCTTGGCAGCTTTCCACCTCATTGTGATGGATTGTTTGGCCAGTATCAGTGCCAAATTAGCGAATCTATTCTGTGTTCCTCTTTTCTTGCGTTTAGGGCCTAATCCTAATATACTGTACTCCCACCACCGGGGCTATTTCACATAGTATTTTGTGCACTGCTGTCCAGAAGTGTATCAGCCGCGGGCAAGCCCACAACATAAAATACAAGAAAAAACTGTAGGTCTACAATTATATATAACCCAGAAACAACGACTGAACAAGATGCGAAGAGGAGTCTTATAGAAAAAGAAATGAGATCCCATCACCCACCAAAGTGGCTTGCTTCATCATCTGGGAACTCTTAGTAAACCTAACTCCCATAAGGAATTGAGAGTTATGGTTCAACAAAAATTGATGAACAGCAGCAAATGCTCCTCATCAACAAGAGAGCAAAATAGCTATTTACAGGGTGATGGTTGCAGTGCTGGTGACAGTATGTGTAAAAGGAAGTGATATAAAATTGACTATCAAGACACAAAACAATTTTATTTGGCGCGGTCTTGGTGTCAATATAAAAACAGTGCATTTGCACAGATCAAACCAGCACTTTACTACCTTCAACTCCTGAAATGTGACTGCACCTTATTTGTATGCAGTTTTCTGAAATTAGCAATTACTTTCAGGAAAAGTATGGAGGGATAATTATGCTGCTATTGCCGTTAGGTATTTTTAACTTTTTTACCTTGTTATAATTATTTATATTCTTAACATGTTTATTCTGCCTGTTACTCTTGTTTTATATTGTTTATGTAAATTTTTGTCTCACAAATGAAATGGATGGTTTGATTTTAACTGTATGTTTATGAATTGCGCTTTTATGATTGTAAGGTTTACAATCGAATAAAGTCATTTGTACTTGTACTTGTACAGTGCATATACAGTTTAAACAAATAACTGTAAGATGTATAGGTCTACATGTTTCAGCCTATGGATATTAGAATCCCGGCTTTCGTCAGGACCTCTGATTTCATAGCTACTGCAAAAAGTTTAGTGCTTCAGTGCAAAAAAGACAAAACAAAACAAGATAAAGGTTGGTGACAATACAACCTGCGCACTTCTGTGAATCCAAAATGGAAGAGTACAGACAGTGGTACTGGGAAAATACCTAATAAAAATAAAAAAGACTCACATAAGACCTAGTATATAGTCCTAGAAACATTCATTGTAGTCATTGCAACATTGGATTGAATAATTAAAATGTGATACTAAAAATGTACCAAAACACCACCTATTGTATTTCAAAATAAATGTTTAACATTAGTCAATGCACTTACCCGACTTTATGCGGGTGAGCAGCTCACCTCACCTGGCATCCGCTCAGGACGTGAGGCACCGCTCTATATATAAAAAGTGTAGAAAAAATATAAACAACCAAAATTAGGATGAACTTCATCTGATCATGGTGACTATCTACTATATTTATATCTGAGTCACACAGTTAAAAACCATTTGCGTAAACAACCTACAGGAGTCCTTGTACCAATCTTGAAATAGCTCTGAAAAAAGACACTCTAATGTATACTGGTCATGACTGAAACTAGAGTCAACTGAGCATCAGATTTACTCATGTCTGCAGAGATGCCTTCTATACTAAGACAAATATATGGAGGCAACTGTTTGTTTGGGGGACGGGCAAAAATGTCTAGATGCATAAAAAGGGTGGTTACTATGAATCACAGAAACGGTCAGGCAATGGCCGTCATTGGTAAAAGTGAAAAATGTGCTTAACTATTTAAAAGCGCACTAGCGTCTTAGCCCATTTATTTAATAAAGACATATCACCCTCAAAAGTCGAACTTATCAGAACTTCCCTACAGTGTCAACAGGACACGAGGAAGAACCAAAATATTCTGATTTTAACAATTAACATAAGGAAGCAGTAGCCACGTTGCTTACCTCTCCGTCGGTACCCCTCTCTGGATCTAAACTGCAAGGAAATTTCCTCCCCCTTCCCCAATTGCAGCCCAGGTCTATTCAGCCCTTTCCTGACCCACCTAGACTATCTGGAGACACTCCTGCTCCCCAGTCTTCTGTCATCCAAAACCCAGACAGGCAATCCACATTCCAGCAGAGGCACAGAGGATGACTGAGCAAGAAAATACCTACTTTCTAAAAGTGGTATTTTCAAATACAGAATGTAAAAATCACCTTCACTAAAAGATGCATCTTTAAATTCTGACATCAGGCATACTAAACTTTATTTTCCCACCTAATTCCCCGGGCCAGTTACGTTTATAAGATGTTATAAACAAAACTCCCCATTCTGTCCTATGGGGAACAGGTGCCTTGCAATAGCGAAAAACGAAATTGGCCGTAATTCACTATCAGGACATGCCACACACACCAGGGCATGTCCTACCTTTCACATACACTGCGCCCGGCCCACAGGGGTACCTTGGACCTACCTTAGGGGTGGCTGACATGTAAGAAAAGGGAAGGTGAGAGACTGGCAAGTGTGTGTACTGGCCAAGTCGACATGGCACTTACAAACTGTGCGCAGGCTCTGCTATGGCGTGTCTGAGTTACCTTTTCAGGGCTACTCACGTGGGTGGCACAATCAGTGGTGCAGGACACTCGTAGCATTTGATTCACAGGCCCTGGCACACTCAGTGCTCTTTACTAGGGACTAACAAGTAAATCAAATATCCAATCATGGAAACACCAATCCATAACACAATTTACCACAGGAGCACTTGCACTTTATCACTGATCAGCAGTGAGAAAAGTGCGCAGAATCTCTACGCCAGCAACCACAGAGTCAAAACCGGGAGGTCAGAAAGCAAAAACTCAGGGGAAACACGCCAAAAGATGCGAAGTCTAACATGTGCAAATAGCATGAAAGGTTTATGAGAAACAATTAGCAACGGTGACAGACTTATAAAAGGCACACAGGAACGTCCCTCATCCCCTGCTAACAAACAATAAGCCGACAACAAGTAGACAACATCCGATCTGAGCACATATGAAAGAACTTGCAGCATTACGTGTGCTGTCCTCAGGCTCATTCCAGAGCAAATGTGCACAGCATCAGTAGTATGATCAGTCAAAGGTTTGAAAGAGGTTGGCAAGGTCAAAGCTTATTGATAGTAATGTATGACACACATAGGCACATAAGGAGATTTGCAATCACATGCAAAATATTTAACATGTTCTTAAGTCACTGGTTGGTGGTGACCATGGTTGTACATTGAGATCATGGATGATGACATCTTACAGTGTCCTACGACTGATCTTAAGTAAGCATAACGCAATGTGCAAAGAAAGGAAAGCACTATTAGCAAATGATGTTTTGACATTTTGAAATCAGGATTTGCACTTTACAGAATCGAGCACTATAAGGAGTAATGTTGACAAGCATGGAGACGCAAAAATGAAAGAGTCACATGGAAGAGTGCAGTTGAAAAGATCAGACAGATTTCTTCATTTGCGAGTCAGTGCCCAAACTATAACTGTCTTCAACCTCATAAATTAGGTCAACATCTTTAAAGTTATGCAGGAAACATGAAGCTGCACAAACATACATAAGATGAAATGTGCCAACTGTCAAATTCAGAATTAATTTCACAATATCGCAATATGGCAAAGAGCAACTGTAGCAAATGTAAGGCTTGTAAATAATACATTTACTTTGAATTCACTTCTGCAAAATAAAATATGAACCAACAATATGATGTGGAATGCCAACATCTAACCATGAAAACCTATCTAAATCAATCAATCAGGGGTTTATAGAGCGCAGCTACTCACCCGTGAGGGTCTCAAAGCGCTGTGGTGGGGGAAGGGGGGACTGGTGATCCGTCTTATAGATTATAGAAGCTTGTAGCATAATTTCCCACACACACTACACCTTGGTATTTGTTCCCTATCATTACTGGACTGCTGCTTACCCCTGTGGTTGTTAATGGGTCGGCTAGAGAATGTTGCCTGACTCCTCCCTTGAGAACTCCTCCCTTGAGACCTAAAGGAAGGTGCCTGGGCAGAAAAGTTTCAACACATCAGTAATGTGATGCAGTGCTAGGGCAATGTCCCCGCATGATCTGGAACTTTGTGCACTGATGCTCAAGTTAGAGGTAACTAAGATAATCATGCCTTCTGCAGGAATCCTGACCTTTCCACTCATGTCACCTACTCTAGTTTTTAATGGAATCGGATATGTGCTCAACAACATTTCCCATTCCACCAAACATGTTCTCAATATCCTCAATGGACCATTCAATGCTGCTCATCGCTGTATTTTTCACTAAGGTTTCCTTGGTATCCATCAAGGTGTTCTCCAAAGCCACCAGTACATCATGAGTTCCATGTTCTTTTGGATCATTTCCAAATCAGTGTGGAAAGGAGGCATGGCCACAGCACAGTTTCCACAACATATGCCTGTGTTAAGCTCCACGAACTGAAGTCTAGGAGCCACTATAAGTTGATCGCCAAAAGCCTCAAATAGCAGCGGAAAGGAGCCGAAACACCCAAAAGTCGGAGAATGCCATCTGAGCTTAGAATGTCTCTAGGAAATTGACCTTATAAGTAGAACCAGTGGTGCCACATAAAATCCAAGATGATGGGAGAGATGCAGGGGACTGATGTGGTGAATCCCTATACTTTCCTATAGGACAGTCAGCAAGAGAGCGACTGCGACTGACCACCTCAACCAACAGGAGACCCTCTTCCTCCTTCTGCAGTCCCAAAGCCTGGGAACTTTTCAAAGACTTTCTCTATCAGTCCTGAGTTTGACGCTGATACCGCAAGGCAATCGGTGCCCCTCCCTTGCAGAGTCAGGACCAGAGTACGAAGGCTCACCATATCTCTCCGAAATGGACTTAGGGCATTGGGCGACTGAGGTAAGAGGCAGCTCAGCATGGTATGCGGTGATTTAGAGGCTGCGCCTCAATGGAGGTCGTGCACATGGGGACTCCTGGACCTGATTATTACCACACAAACCAGGAACAAGAGAGAATCAAATGGGCGGAAATAACCCAGAGTTACAAGTAGAAAAACTGACATGGATTAAGAGGCTCATCCACAGAATGATCGCTGCAATAACACACCAGTCCTCTGGTTCTTGCTTTAGTTTACCACAGCTGATTTTGTACATCTTCAAACTAGAGATCGCTTAGTCTTTATACACTGAGAGTACCTCAGCTAGATTTACCACGAGAAGAATATCTGCTGGCTTTACCTGGACCCCAATCTTTGAAATGTTGGTTGCCCCCTCGTCACAATCTTACCCACCGTGACTCGTACATACTAAAAGACAAACTGTCATTGCCACGACTAGAAAACATGGTGCGCTGAATGATGAAAAGAATTGAATTTAAATTTCCCTCATTGTCTAACATTCATAATGTCATTGGCAGATATTGGGTTGGACGTGTTCTGATCCTAGAGGAGAAGATAAGCTAATCCACGCAAAATACTGCCTACTAACAAAGGCTGCCAAGAAAAACAAGGCCCAAAAAACTGCATCAATAAACAAAAAAGATAAAAACCTCAACCAGGACCCAGCACTTTCACCACAAAGTGATCAAGATTTAAGTTCTGATCAACCCAGCATGCAAGCCCCATCAACATAAAGAAGATATCTAACTGCTCCTATCTGAATTTAAGAAAGATAATCATCACACAGAAAACAGTTTCAATAAGCAATCTCAGAACTCAACTGATCTCTTAAAGAACCTGAAACTAGAATCGATCACATTAAAAGTACTATGGTCAAACAGGCCCACAAAAAAGAACAAACAGGATCTAAAAATTGAACAGCGAGGCAAGCCAGATTGGAAAAATAGTTGACAAATTATGAAAAAAGAGAAAGAAGAAAAAAACATTTGTTGGACTTGGCCCTTTTTGGCAGGTTCACCCCTGAACTTTTTGCCTTAAACTATGACATGGTGGTAGTGGTTTTAGGCCTCTGGGCACTTTAGCACTGTGGCCCAGTGTAAAGTGCATGCACTCTGAGTGCGTGTGGTGAGATTGGCCTGCCCTCCCATAGGAATGCATGGGGGATATGTGTGTCCATGGTAATTCTTGGTATGAGGGGAGTGCAGGGTCGAGTTTAGTATGTAAGAAATCGTGAGAATGAATGCTGCGCAATGGTAGGCGCAGATCCGTAATGACTATATGAGAAATGCCACTTTTAGAAGTTGGCATTTCTGTGTGCTGTGTGTCTGCCTGCCTGATGTGAACTGCATGTCTGGCTTGTGATTGACAGGAGCTGAGAGTGCTAGGGAATTCCAGGAGCCAGGATGGGTCTGCCCGGTGGTGAATAGGGAGATCTGCATGTAGATGGGAGGGAGGAGTTGCACCTGGGACCTGAATAGGGCTGTGCCTTCCCTCCACAATGCTGGCTCCACCTCCTGTGGTGCGTCTGATGTCCCTGGCCTGTCCTGTGAAAGTGAGAGAGGAGCTGAGCTAAACAAAGTGCTCAACAGCTCCCTTGAACCAGTTGTATCTGGTTCCCCATGCCCTACACTTTGAGACAAAGGAAAATGCTGTATAAAAGAAGGCGGTACAAAAGGGGGTGGTGATGGACGGAGCATCAGAACCAATCAAACACTCACACCCAGTCAACAGATCTGGGTTTGATCCATCACCGTTCTTTAGCCCACTCTGCCACCCCAGTTCAGACAGGGCCATATGCAAATCAGTCTGACCCTGTGCCTCATGGGAACAGTCCAGCCCGAACTGCCAAGCCATGCCTTCCCTGGACCGGAAACAAGCTTCCTAGGACCGGTTTCTGGCATTTCAGCCGTCTTCAGCCAGGCTTGCTTGAATCCAGTGGCAAAGTGAGCAAGGGACTCACGTCTGAGCATACCCTGCCAACTTATGGCGAACAAAGCGGTACAAAAGGGGGTGGTGATGGACTGGGTGTGAGTGTTTGATTGGTTCTGATGCTCCGTCCATCACCACCCCCTTTTGTACCGCTTTGTTTGCCATAAGTTGGCAGGGTATGCTCAGACGTGAGTCCCTTGCTCACTTTGCCACTGGATTCAAGCAAGCCTGGCTGAAGACGGCTGAAATGCCAGAAACCGGTCCTAGGAAGCTTGTTTCCGGTCCAGGGAAGGCATGGCTTGGCAGTTCGGGCTGGACTGTTCCCATGAGGCACAGGGTCAGACTGATTTGCATATGGCCCTGTCTGAACTGGGGTGGCAGAGTGGGCTAAAGAACGGTGATGGATCAAACCCAGATCTGTGGACTGGGTGTGAGTGTTTGATTGGTTCTGATGCTCCGTCCATCACCACCCCCTTTTGTACCGTATAAAAGAAGGGGCTGTGACCCCATGAAAATGTTCTGCTCTTGGATCCTGACAGAGGGGGGTTGCTGCTGGTGGGGCCCAGGAGGGACCGCCATGGGGGTTGCCTCCCTCCTGGAGGACCCTGTGCGCTGGCCCCTGGGCCCTGCCTTGCCCCTGGATGCCTAAAGGATTGTTGGGACCTTGGGCTTGTTTTCTTTGTTCCTCCAGGACCTGTTCTCCCCTGGAGAAGGACTACTGCATCCTTTTGCGCCCTGGGAGCGCGATGCAAACTTTCCCGAGGGAGTTTCGACGTAGGGATTACCCCTGCTGGAGGGGAGAGAGGCAGGAGCCCTCCCCGCATGGCCGCCTATGTTGTGTATTTTTAATAGCAGGAGCCCACCCTGCTTTGTGTTCCAATTCGGAGGGAGCCTACCCCTCATTGCGCCTTATGGATTGTTATATCTAACTGCGAGTGCCCACCCCGCGTTCTATCTGGAGAAAATCACCGCCGCGGCACCGAGAAGGAGAATGTCGGGGAAACCGGAAGTCAGGCAGCGTCCTGCCTGTTGTAGGGCGGGACTTCCGCCTTCCGAGGCAAGCCTGCGCCCACAGGACTGCCAAGAGAAGGAAGTGGCAGGAATGAAGATACTGGGGTTCCCCTGTGTAAGGAGAGCCCTGCGTGCTGCCACCGTTGAGGAGTACTGCGGAGGAGGCCCGAGGCACGTTGCCGGTGCCTGCCCCCGCCTCTTGTGAGGAGTCCCGGGTCCCAGGAGAGGGCCCGGGTAAAGAAGTGCAGCCGACCAGAGAAGTGGTAACGCGGGGCTCCCATGCCTGAGGGAGAGCCCCGCGGTGCCGGCAGAAGGGAGGAGAAATCCCGGGTCCCAGGAAGGGGCCTGGGTGAAGAGGAGCAAGCGAGAAGAAGAGGAGACCTCCCCCCCCCCCCCCCCAGTCGAGAGAGAGCCCGGTGAGTGGGATGGCTAAGGGGAGGTGAGATCGGTGCCTATCTTCTGAGTGGCCCCACCTGACAGCGGGCCGCTCCAACGGGAGCATATTTGTTTAAAGTGCCCCAGTGGGGGTCCCGAGGGCCAGTGGTACCCGTACCTTACCCTGATGGCCGTACAGAGTCAGAGCAGCCCCATCTGGCAGCGGGCCACTCCAACGTTTGGCATCATTATTCTACGAGTCTAGGTGGCTCCAATGCTTTTGGGCACTACTTATCTTCAGAACCCCGTCGTTGCCCCAGTTGTGGCATGTTCGTTTCAGAGCCTACGTGGCTCCAACGATGGGCGCATTTATTTTAAATGGGCCCAGAAGGGCCCAGGCTTGTTCCCCTGTTGTGTGACCACGCTTCACAGCTGCCCTGCTTGCGAGAGGGCAGCTGCAACGTTCGTGGGCACATGGGTTTGAAGGGCACAGTGAGTGCCAGTTCCCACATCGTGATCTGACATCTGTGCAGCAATTAGTGCCAGCTGCGCCATTTAGGCCTCCTTTTTGATATTCACAGCTGCCCAGCAAGTAGTGGGCAGCTGTCACGTTTAGGTTTGCCCAGTGGCGCACCCTTGACTTTCGCTGCCTAGGCAGCGGCCCTGACTCTTGGGACATAGGGCATTTGAGCCCCTTTTGAGATGGCCAGTTGGCCAGGGGGATTGTTAGATTTGTAGGGCACCAGGTCCTAATGTGATGTGGTGCTAGGAAATGTGATGTATGTAGTATGATTACGCACCCTGTGTTATACCTCTGAATGTGGTTTAGGATTATGAGGTTGTTGTTGCATATCATGGTTTATGCTAGGGAGATTATGTTAGGGTCTAATGTGTTTAGACTTGTGAGATTTTTGCATAACGATTAAAAACGACTGTGCTGTTTCTGTGGCGAAACGATTGCTGGGTGCTGGGGCATTAGGTTTAGTGCTCCCCCTACCTGGGCGACCTTGCTCGGCTGAGCTTGCGCCGCGTTTTAGGAGGTTTGCACTCTAGTGTTTCTGTCTGTGGCGGCTATATTACGTTGCGCTGGAGCGACCGTGCAGCGGGCGCGCCAAAGGCAAGCCCGTCTGCGCCCGTCTGTGCCTCGGTCGCGCCTTGCGCCAGAGATCATGCCGCCCCAGTTTCTATAGTTTGGAAGGATATGGACACTGCTCGCCACTGCTACACTTTAGAACAGCTGTAAGAGTTAGGTAAGTGTAGCATTGCTCGGGGGTGCCGGGGCTAAGGCCTCCGACGAGGACTGGTGCTTCTCCACCACATGAGGAATCTTTGAACTGTGGCCTCCTCAATGTTAGGTCACTCTCTAAACATGCAACTGAAATTCAATTGCTAATTGAGGAGCACAGTTTAGATGCCTTGTTCATGACTGAAACTTGGCTAGAGCCAGGACTGGATCTTGAATTGGGGTCAGTGTGCCCCTCAGGATTTAAAGCCTTTCATAAGCCGAGATCCAGTGGTAGGGGGGGTGGAACCGGGATCATATATAAAGATACGTGGGATTTCTCACCACTGGATACAGATGAGATTATGCATATGGAAACTTTGGGCTTTTCGTTAAAGGACAGGTCCGGCCATTTGCTGACTGGTATAGTCTGTTATCGACCCCCAGGGGCCATAAGTGTCACAACAGCAATTACTTGATGTGATCAGTAATCTGGCACTTACTCACCACAGACTGTTAATATTGGGAGATTTTAACCTCTGGCCCAATGTAAAGTTGTCAACAGCCTACAACAATATTATTCAATCATGTGCCAATTTAAATTAGCCGCAACTGGTGTTAGAGGCTACTCATACTGCAGGCCATGTGCTTGACCTGATATTTGCTGGGGATAACGTGGTGGCCATGGATAGTATTTTACCAGTGGATTGGTCCGACCATCATTTGGTCAAATTCCGAATGCTACCGGTCCTAAGAAGTAGGCCCTCTGCCCGGGAGGAAAGGTGTGTCCTGGGTAGGGACTGGAAGGCCTTAATGAGGAAAGCCAAATCAGCGCCACTTTTTGGTTTGGTCCCCCCCTTTGACCAGGGGAAGTCAGTTGATGAGAACTATGGGGCGCTGTGCAGGCATCTGGTGGACACCATTAATCTGCTTGCTCCCCTGAAACGGGTTAGGAAACGGGGGTCCCCCTCTGCCCCATGGTTTTCAGAGGAATTAAGGAGTTTTAAGATCCAGTGTAAACACGCAGAGGGAAGTGGCGCAGTCACTACTCGGACAATGATAACATTATTTGGAGGGATCTTTTAGCCAGATACAAAAAAGCTATAGTGACCACTAAGGCAACGTATTTTGCGGACCTTATTCTAAAGGCACCTAACAGTGTGAAATGTGTTTTTAACATTTTGAGAGACATTACCAACCCAGAGTGTATCTGTAACAAGATTACTCCCTCACAGGAGTTATGTGAAGGGTTGGCAGCCTTCTTCCACGATAAAATCAAAGGAATTATTGAGGGTCTGCAACCTGACCCCTTAAGTATTAGGGTTGGGGTGGAACCAGTGATAGTTAACCCACCTGGTTGGACGGATCTTGGGGAAAAACTGTCTATGGCAGGGCCTTTTCTTGATCACTGGGCCTGCCCCACTGAGGAGGAGTTCATCAGGTTGGCCAAGAAAGTGTGTTCTGGTTCTCCGCTGGATCCTATTCCTCAGAGATTTTGGAAGGAACTGGGTTTTGAGACTTTTCCGCATCTCTACCAGATTGCTATTCAATCACTCAGTAGTGGAGTGGTTCCGTCCTGCTGGAAGGATGCGCTGGTCTCCCCCCTTCTGAAGAAACCTTCTTTGGACCCTTCTTGCTATGGGAATTATAGACCCATCACCCTGTTGCCTTTCCCGGTTAAGATAGTGGAGCGCCTGGTCAGTCAGGAGCTCTCTGGTTTCCTGGAGGGCAACAACAAGCTGGAGGAAAATCAGTTTGGCTTCCGCCCCGGGCACGGGACGGAGACCGCATTGGTTACCGTTTTAGACGATCTTCGGATGCGTGCGGATAAGGGTCATTCTGCAACTTTGATATTGCTAGACCTATCCGCCGCATTCGATACGGTTAATCATGATATTCTCTTGCAAAGGCTTGAGGAGGTGAGAGTTACAAATCTGGCTTTGAAGTGGCTTCGTTCCTATCTGTCGGACAGACGGCAGGCAGTATTTCTGCCTCCGTATCAATCAGTCTTTCTGCCTAACAAACATGGTGTCCCTCAGGGATCCTCAATCAGCCCGGTCCTGTTCAATGTATATATGCGACCACTGGTTGAAATTATTAAAACTAATAACATCAGGGCGGTCAACTATGCTGATGACACGCAACTGATTGTTTCCCTGGAGGGGGATCATGCGGACTCCTTAACTATTTTTCACAAATGTATGACAGAAATGGTGTCTTGGCTGAAAAATAATGCTTTCAATTTAATAGTGCTAAAACTGAGATTCTGCACTGTGCAGTGGGCAAAGTGCCGCAGGCTCTGCCTTCTAATTTTTGGTCTCTTCCCCTGGACACACCTCTGGTCCCTGTGAAGACAGTGCGTAACTTGGGGGTCAGCTTCAATGAGAAGCTGAGTCTGGAGTCACATGTTAATAAAGTGGCCTCGAACTGCCATATGATCATCAGAGGCCTACGCAAGGTTTTACCACTTCTTCCCACTAAAGTCAGAGGCAAAGTGTTCCGATGTACTATTCTTACTCGTCTGGACTACTGTAATGCCCTGTTGCTTGAGTCTCCTGGCTACTTGATTCTGCGACTCCAGCGTATCCAGGCAGCAGCTGCAAAGCTTGCCTTAATGAGACCGCGCAACGCATCAACCACTAAGGCATTAACGGAATTACATTGGCTCCCCGTGCAACAAAGAATCTTGTTTAAGTCTTTGTGCACAGTCTTTAAAGCTCTTCATGGGCTTGGACCTGGACCGCTGCAACGTCGATTTAGCTGGTATGTCCCCACGCGCAGCCTGCGCTCCGCGGCAGCCAGGCTAGTTAGGATCCCAAAGACAAAGAGATCTACTATGGGGGGACGAGCTTTCAGCGTTGCAGCCGCCCGTCTGTGGAATAGTCTCCCTTTAGAGTTAAGACAGGTTCAGGACTTGCCACTGTTTCGTAAGCATATTAAGACCTGGCTCTTTCCCAGAGCATAATTTCATGGGCTTTTGTCCACTGATAGCTGTTGGTAAGTTTCTTCACTGTGTCTTCAGCGCCAGGATGCCCGTAGGGTTACAGTGCAGTCTATAAATGAAAAGACATACATAATGTGTTTATGCTGGTGAGGTTGGCGTAGAATGTAATTCTCGCCTGATATGATTTATGTTGCAGGATGATGCGGAGTATAGTGTGCCAGTAATTAATGGTTGTGTTCTACGTTGATTATATGTCTACATTTATTATCTTTACTGAGTGGTGATTCTGACAGTGGCCCATGTGGCCCTGTCATGTGTATATAATCCCCTGTAAATATTGCCCAGTACCAGTTAGCACAGTGTATATTGTGTGATTACCATCTAATGTGTTTTATGATAATACAAAGGCTATTTTTATATATAACCTTGTGTGGAGTTCCTTTTGTGGTGTGCCTAGTATGTTGTTGCTGTGTGTGTTGTGCAAATGCTTTACACATCGCCACCGGGATAAGCCTGACTGCTCGTGCCAAGCTACCAAGGGGGTGAGCAGGGGCTATCTTTGGCGTGTAACTCCCTTGCCCTGACTAGAGCGGTGGTCTCTGACTGGCTTTGGCGCAAGCCTTAGCCAACCAGAGATCCCATTTCTAACATTTGTTTAAGGGGAATTAGCAGGGGCTGACAAATGAAGAACTGGAAGGTCAAGTACAGAACTTATTTCACCACCTTCTTTCCCCAAACAAAGGGAGGGCCAAAGACCGTACCCACAGAGTTTTCTCCTCCTTTCAATTAAAACACACTTTACCTACATATGTCTTAACAAGAGCTAATATCTTCAAGTTGAACAAATACATCATTGCCACAACTTGTACTCACAAGACACTTTGATTCATCGGGGACTAGATTTTCCTATTCCACGATGCCTTGAAGCAACTTTTTCCTTGTGGCATGATTCTAAAGATGTTACCACACACTTACATTAAGTTGAAATTCATTAGCGCTGGGGATAGCCTTTCTGCTTCCGCTCTACCAAAGACAATAAACAATAGTTGGTCAGCCCAGTACAAAGCCAAAGAAAAACATAAGAATTGTAGCCTTCGCCAACGATCCGAAAGATTCACCCATCTGACTTCCTCAGAAGATGATTAACTCAACAAAAGTAGAAACACCCTCATCAGCGCTGGCGATAGTATGCACCGACTTTACCTTAAGATATTGAGCATTTTGTAGGCAAGTTCAAATTTGTATGGCCAAGATCCTGAGAGGCCAGAGTGTGGGTTCTCTCTACTTTGTATGGTATCGTTCCACATATATTTGAGATAACAGAGGATGAGACTAAAATGTTGACGATATGACTTCCAAGAACCCGCAAGCTCTCCCGGAAGCTGTCCCACCAGTATTTTATCCCCCTGTCTTCCTTGTTCACTTCTAATGGTACGAAACTTTTATGGGCCCTTTGTCAACCTAGGCTTTCAATGACTTCATATGAATCAGTTATTTGATGTTTGTTTTACTACATTACCAATGGTTTTGGTTTAGTAGCTCATGTATTTTCAAACCGTTCAAAAACCCATAGAGAAATAATAAGTTAGAGTTGTCATAAAGACACATTCTATCTATCGACCATCTGCGTTGACTACACAACTACCTAATCATGCAGGCATTTATCAGGGCTCACAAAACTTTGGGTATTATTCGGAAGCACCTTCTCTAGAGGCCCACAGACAGGCTGGATGGACCTCACAAGACCACATTATCATGCACAAACGTGAATGAACAACAGCTTAACACACCCATGAAACAAAAAGCATTACTCGAAAGTAGGTAAATGTTCTCTTCCTTCAAGTGATTCACCTCTTAGTGAAAAGCGATGCCTTGATTACACTCTTAGTACTATCCTACAGAATTCTATGCAACCACTAAAACCAAAACCAAAGGGTTAGCAATCCTAATATGAAGAGGTATTACTTTTAAATTACATCAGAGAACAGAAAATAAAGGGGAGCGATTTCTAGGCCTCAATTGCACCATTAGGACTACATAAATGGCATTGGTAAATATATTCCCCAAAGGATTGCAAACACCAATTCTACAAAGACCTGCTTCCAAGGACTGCCCTCTTTCATAAGGGCTTGTTGGTGATAGGGGAGATCCTAATGTAGCGCTGAACTCACACAGTGATAAACTGTCATTTGAGTAAAAAAAAGATATGCTTCCTTTGCTTTGGCACAAGGAATAGCAGACTTAGCATTGATGGAAACAACATGAAGGGCAATGAGATTGCACTTTTTTCTCCAATGCTCATGGAACATTCTCTAGACTGGACTACTTCCTAATTGACAATAGGCTGTGTTCCCGGGTGCTAAACACAGTAACCCTTCATATTGACTTGGGTGGACCCCAAAGACTCGCCTACCATTGATGGGTGACCAACAAGAGCACCTTTGGAATCCCAACCCTGCGATCTCCCATACGTGAAATTAAAGAAAATTACTTCAATGAAAATGATAATGGAGAAAGTTGAGTGGGATACCATACGGGTGCAGCTAACGTGGTCATTAGAGAAGTATTCATTTCACACAAAACCAGCTTTACCCCAATGGTAGGGCAAAAGATATCTTCAAGAGCTACATCCGTGAACTCGATCTCTAGGATAAATCAAATGGCTCTCCGAGGGTCTCTCAAGACCTGAGTAAACCCAGAGGAGAATCAGAATAACCTTTGATGAAGAAGGCCATTAAAAAATACTCTACACCAACTAGCAGTATTGTGAGAAGGGTAATGGGGCAGACAGACATTTAGCCTTTAAACTACGCAAAATACAAACTAGAAATAATTTAGTCAATCAGAAACATCAAAGGACTATTACCTACAGACGCATCTGAAATACTTGATATCTTTCAGAATTGTTACTCTGCGTTATACTCATCCCAAGATCTAAATGAACCTAGGCAAGATCGCTATTTAGAGAGATTAACATTCCGTGAGATTAACATTCCCTAGACATAATGAACTAGATTATTCCCAAATAGTTGATTCGATCATGACAGATGAAATATCCTTGTAGATCACACAACAACAAACATCAGGAACGGATGGATTATACGTATACTCTTTTTATAAAACTTATATATGAACCTACTGGCTCCATCCACCATGACCACATATTTTAACTCCTTCTTACAGTCAAAAAAGGTTATGAAAACAATGCTGGGAAAACTGGTTAAGCGATGGAAAATATCCGTCCTGAAGCGTGCCTATACAAATCTGTGTTGGGTATTATATACATTTGCTAAATAAGGCTGCATATCGTAATTGGTCGGGATCAATTAATTCTTAAGTACAGACGGTTCTGTTACCTCTGTAGACAGCCTCACTTTCTCAAGCAGTGTTAAGCACTCCGACTTTAGTGCTTTCCTAGGGATACTGATCATAGACTCTGGATGATCAAAATATTCAGGGTGACCAATATCAGACAAGAAATGTTTGATGTACTTGAGCCAAGGAATTTGGGGCACAAACGGATCTGAGGCAAACCTTTACAATAACTTGATTGAGCTCCATATGCTCAGATGACCAGATTTTATGCGACAGCAGAACAGGCTTAATCATAATCAGATCTGCTAAATAGGGAGCACCCAGTTCAGAGTGGCAAACAAAGGTGGAACAACTTTTTTGGAAGGGCAAGGAGGTTCCTTAAATAAGCATTTTCTACCAACTGCAGTAAATCAACATTAACATAACCCCACAACTCTGATCCATACATAGCGGTAGGCTGGCATTTGGCCTTATATATGGTCATCATCTCTCTTGGATGCTTATTACTCAGTTTCTCACATAAGTTAAGCAAACCCATAATGGTATTAACGAATTGAAGCCTTCTGGAGTTCACCGCATTTCTCCAGTTCCCCTCTTGGTCAAATGAAATCCCTAGATATGAGAAAGATGATGTGTGTATTATTTTGGTACTCCCAATAAAGACGTCACAGCATTTTGTAACTCTTTTCCCCGATTTCATTATAAAGGTTTTACTTATGTTAATTTGCAGACCCAGGTTCTGCATATACTGAACGAATTCAGTGAGTAATCGCTGTTAGTCCAACGGGATGCTGGCCATGAGCACCGCGGCGTCTGCATAGAGGAGGGCCAGTATGGGTCGATGCCCGACTTGACTGACTGACTGACTGACTGAATTATTTATTAAGCGCACTTATGCCGGGGCGTCTTGGCGCTGTATGAGAGTAGGGATTAACACAGCCTGTCTAGGATTTGGTGAATAGACAGGTTTTTAAGGCCTTTCTGATCAGAGTCTGATGTGTTCCTAATCGTAGCTCTGTAGGTAAGGAATTCCATAATTTTGCAGCTTGAAATGAAAAGGCCTTACCACCCCATCGGGCCCTCTTGATCTTAGGTAGACAAATCAGACCTAGACTACCAGATCTTAATGTACGTGTCGGTACATAACGAGGGAAAAGAGATTTCATATCATATGCACATCCTCCATTTACAGCTTTATGCACTAGGCATAAAACCTTGAACTGTACCCTCCGACGTACAGGGAGCCAGTGAAGAAGCCTTATGCCCGATGATGTGGGATGGTGTTTCGGAAGGTCTAACAGTACTCTTACAGCAGCATTCTGCAACGACTGGAGTTTTGAGAGCTGTCTTTCTCCAATTCCGGCGTACAGTGCATTGCAGTAATCGACTTGGGGAAGATCGATACATTTACTTGCTAGGGCACTGCCCAAGCTATTGATATACGAATTAAACAAGAAGGGGGCAAGTACACACACTTGGCAAACCCCTCTCTCTATGCAAAACGGCTGTGTGCATTCTCCTTTTAGGCCATAGTGTACTCTAGCCCTGCTGGACAAATATATGCGTCTAAGGTAGTTGACTACTGTAGTGTTCACTCCTATAGTGGGCACAATGGTCCATAGTTTATCGTGTACAACGCAATCAAATGCAGAAGATAAGTCAACAAATACTAAAAACAAATTACCTCATTTGATGTGCACGTATTTCCCTATTAATACGTTCAGATTAATAGCCTGCTCAATTGACCCTATTCCTGGTCGGAATCCGCATTGTAGATCTGAGATGATATTATTAGAGTCAGCCTAATCCTGTAATCTGCACATGAGAATGTGGCCAGTCATATCAACTACAGAATCCAGTAGGGAGATGGGTCTATATTGCGCAGGGCTGCTACGATTGTTTTTCCTATAAATAGTCACTATAAGGGATTCTGACCAAGTATTTAAAAATCCAATCTCCGTAAAAAACAAAAAACAAAAAAAAACAAAAATCCAGCACTCCAACAGGCCCTGAAGAGGAGTGTCAGGAGGGGGCCCCAGAGGTCGATGTTAGATTTATAAAGATCGGTCGGGATACCATCTGGGCCCGGTGCTTTGCCTCCTTTACTCGCCTTTCAGCCCAGAATGACCTCATTGAGGGTGAAATTGGGGTAGGTCTGATCTTGAGGAAGTGCGGTCGTGGAGGGGTCGATCATAGACACCAATAGGGGAGGATCGATGGCACTCTCCACTTGATTAGAATAGTCATTAGAATAGTTACCTAGCCAGTTTCAGGATTCAAAGTCAATTACTCTAAGCCCTCAGCAATGGAAGACACTGTCACTGGGCTGAGCACTCAATACTCTACTTAGGAATATTCTTGACCAGAAATACACAACATATATTTCAAACTAATATCCCACCTCTACTGGACGTTCTCTATAAATACCGATATGGATGGGGAAACTGGAGACATCATGGCTGGGTCAAGTAGCCAGCATCAAAATTAGCTTCCTTCTAAGACGTATAAGTCCACAAGCCTTGACACTCCTCTTTCCATAAGTTAACATGTAATCAATACAAAAAAGACTCCTTGCTTTTGTTTGGGAAACCAAATCATCCAGAGTCCCAGACCTCTTCCAAGACCCCCATCAGCTTCAACCCCGATTTTCCTCCTTGGGTTACAGATACAGTCTTTCAACATTGGAACCATGTGACCCTAATGAAGCTAGGCGAGTTCCATGGGTAAGGAGCAGTTCTAGCTAAAGAAACATGCATGACCCAATTTAACCTTTAACCTGACGAGAGCTTAAATATGCTAAATGTTACATTGTGCTCCACATAGACAGATGCAATTCAAAGCCAACAGAGAGCAGACCCCTCTTGCACCTCTTTTTATATAACAGGGCAAGGAGGAAGAAGACATCCTTCCTATACACAGCAATACATCACTAATACACCAGCAAACACCCATCTTACATAGCTGCTTGGAATAGAGATCTGGGACGAGTTATCCCAGAGAAGATCTGGGAGAAGATATGGGCAAGGCTGCCCAAGCATCCATTTGTGTACAACATAAAGAAAATGTATACAAAATCCTAACCCACTGGTACTTTACACCATCCCACCAGGAAAGCAATGTATGGCAGTTCAGAACAATATTGCAAAGGCAGCGGAGAGAGAGGGAACATGCTCCACATGTGGTGGACTTGCCCAAAGATCTAAGACTATAGGAGGGAGATTACTACAAGCATGAAAATATAACAAGAACCAACACCGCTAGATTCTACAGGCCTGTTGCTGGGAACCCTTGGGGAAAACATCATATTACCCATCCACAACTCCACAGGCAAAATCCGCACCCACTTATTGGTAGCCCATCGTGCTTTGGCCCAATTTTGAAAACATGAACTGACCCTCTCTACATCTCTGTTGGACAAAGATAAGATCAGTTAATTCAAGAGAAAAACTTACAGCTCTGATACACGACCACATGTCTAAAATCAAAAAGGTTTGGGATTGTTTTATCATATATATGAAAAGGTATAAATGCTATGGAGGAGGACTGGTAGGCCTGTCATTCTTCAGCGATCAAGTATATACAAGATGTCTTTGGATTCAAGGCCTCGGAGGAGGATTAAAATAGTATCAATATTAAAGCTGGGTAGTTGCACCACCATAATCTATAGCATAGGAAATTGGTTCAAATGTTCTTACTGTCTTGGCAATGTGAATACACAATAGATATAACTGAGTGTAAAATGCATTTTTTTTTAATTATAAATGTTTATTGAATATATTTTAAGACCTTTCAAAAGGCAGATGTGACATGAGGCAATACAGCATTACGAACAATTGTCCAGATACAAAAATAGGTCATTTAGCTTCAAAACACACCCCATCACAGGGCCAATAACTTTATCAATGTCTAAGAACTAACATTGTCCCATTCCAATTGAGCCTAAGAAGTTACATGCATCGCAGTTATATCTATAGTTGAACTTACATAGTACTCATCACTACATGAAGGTTTTGATCTCAGTATCTAATAAGCTCACGGCACCCTCATGTGTTTGCATACACTTCCAAAGACAGTTGAAAGCATGGCTATTTCCTAGATAACTGCACCATCCACATCCTGTCAAAAGAGACCAGAAAACATTTGCATCCTCAAATGCAATCCTTTGCTTACAATCCATGAATTTGAAATACTTTAACCAGCAAATTGCTTTCAATTGGCAGGTAAGCTAAGAAGGGCTGATCTATGGATCGCAGTGGCAATATATAGTTATATACTTGCATATATAACAGTTTTGGCACACAACAATATGAAGACCATGATACAAAGTGGTCAGCAACAAATTGCAACTTATATCTCTTAAATTCATATAAGGCATATCTGCTATGAGGGTTGTCCATAACCAACACTGAGTAGCCAAATAAAACAGACATCACCAAATTATAGGCATGGAATAACTGAAGAGATTTGTAACGCATTTCTAGACAATTCAGAGGACTTTAATATAGTCCACCACTGCAGGTCAGAGATATTTATACAATGCAAACGCTTCTTTACATCTCACAAAGACACTCAGTTATGGGATGATAACAAAAATGCCCATCCAAACAGATCTCTCCATTTCTCTCTCCGTCCAAGCATGCCAGCTCAACACCACAACTATACACAAAATCTCAGATTGGACAACCAAGTATAGCATTCAGCTAAGCAGACTTTATCATAGGAAATACATAAAGGGACCTGCAGAGCTGTACAAAACTACCAGCATTCTGAAAACCATACATCTGCGCGTCTATCACACTTCATCATCCACTACACTGCTCCACACTGCGTTCCATAAATTCATAACCGCACCTCGGTTGTCATCACCCACTACATGGAAACACTTCCCACATAAGATCAAAACAAAGACAACATCCTTCTAGCCACACACCCTACATGGTGTAGTGTGCTACCCATGTAGGCAAGTGCTTCAGTCCCCCACATTGGGGTAGTAATCGCTATATAAATGCTGCAATATTATACAATACCCACCAACTCAGACTTGATTATAGTGTAAAATGCTGCTGCATACTGTATCTCAACATACCTCAGTATAGGAAAGGATAAGCAACTGTTGCAAAATATACAATGCAGGCCAACAACAATTCAGACCAGGCACTGAAAATGTCAAATGTCTTGAAATTTGATCTATATTTGTAATCATGTGACATCCATACTCTCACTGAAGTACATGATTGATAGTACATAGATGTTATTGCCATCTTCTGGGTGACACTGTCCAAATGTCTCTGACTGTCAATACATGTAAGTAGTAAGAGGGTATTGCTTCCATCAAACTATCCTGGCTGCAAAAGTGACAGGTCTGGTCGCAAACGCTGGCCGCAAAAGTGACAGGTCTGGTCGCAAACGCTGGTCTTAAATTTGACAGGTCTAGTCTTAAATTTGACAGGTCTAGTCTGAAACTTCTGGCCTTAAAGTTGACAGGCCTGACAGCAAAAATGGACATGGCTGGCAGCAAACTCCTGGCCTTAAATTTGACAGGGCTGGCCGCAAACGCTGGTCTTAAATTTGACAGGTCTAGTCTTAAATTTGACAGGTCTAGTCTTAAACTTCTGGCCTTAAATTTGACAGGCCTGACAGCAAAAATGGACATGGCTGGCAGCAAACTCCTGGCCTTAAATTTGACAGGGCTGGCCGCAAACTGTTGTCCTTAATAACTCTGGTTTTAAAAGGGGGTGACATGTAGGGGTAGTCCTAAAAGTGGCAGGTCTGGCTGCAAAACATGGATAGTTGTGTATATGTTTAAAATTGCGCAGAAAAGTGAGTGTATGTAGGAAATGTCTGGGCATGTTTTAAAACTGGGGGGTTGCAGACAGATGGTGGGTGAACAGCTGCGGCGCAGTCCTGAGGCCACGTGACCGTGTTGTGTTGTAGAGGTGTACGCCTCTTTTAGGGGTTGTGACTTCTTGGAATACATATAAGCATGTGGCAAGAGCCGTGTACAGCAAGCAGACGTTTGAATACGAAAAGGGACCCACAGCCAAAATGAAGAGATACAACCCGTTCGTGAAAAGCGCCAGGGTGGATGGCTCCCAGACCCTTATCAATAGATATTACCGCAGCTTAACACCTCTGGTAATGGACGAGAATGCTCAACAAGAAACACCTAGGGATATGGGCTGCGACGTTACTGGTTTTGGCACTGGCCTGTGTAGGCCTATGGAAGAACTTAGGCTCAAGGATTACGAATGCCGGATGGTCCCGGTTAAGTGCGACAGCAGCGAAAGTGAGGGCTCGTGTAGTGACAGTGTGCTTGCTGGCCTCAGTTCAGTGGACATGGAGGACGTTGAAGACGTTGTAGCACCTCCTAACACACCCGCCTGTGAAGACATGGACCTTCAGGAGAATATGGCTGCTGAGAAGGACGGTCTGCAACAGCCTGGGACAAGCGTCGAAGATGTTGGGGCCTCGCAGGACATTAGCGACTCGCAAGATTTCAGAGCCGCAGCAGAGGGCTGTGATAATGCAGATGTTAGTAGGAAAATGTTATGAACAGGTAGTTACAAAAATGATGTATTTTATTTCTTCAACTAACGTATTGTCATTCTGTCTTCTTTTGACCCCTAGAGAGCAAAACCCGCTGGATGCACATACTTCATAATGCACTATGGTAAAGAGGCTGTAGAACCCCCTAACACACCCGTCTATGAATACATGGACCTTCAGGAGAATACGGCGGCAGAGAAGGAAGGTCTGCAACAGCCTGGGACAAGCGTCGAAGATGATGGGACCTCGCAGGACATTAGCGACTCGCAAGATTTCAGAGCCACCGCAGAGGGCTGTAAAAATGCAGAGGTTAGTAGGAAAATGTTATGAGCAGATAGTTACAAAAATGATGTATTTTATTTCTTCAACTAACGCATTGTCATTCTCTCGTTTTTTGAACCTAGAGAGAAACCCCAAAAAGGTCTGCTACAGAGTGGAGGCATGTGTCAGGGTGGCGACCTGCAAAAGTGAACAATGTAATTTTCAATTGTCTGTGGTGTTCAAAACAAGCTGAAAGTTCCACATGTCAAAACCGTGAGGGCTGCGATAAGTGTGTATGCGGCTCTGACGCGTGTGAAAAGGAAGAGCAAGGATTGACCGATGGCGACCGACAGGCAGTTAAGGCTTTCGCCGCGTCGGTGGTACTAAATTGTGTCAAACGGGACTATTACAGCCTTTGTCAAGGTCATCAAATCAAAGATCCTCAACAGGCGGCGCACGAATGCTTGTGTGAATCATACAGAACAAGAACAATATGTTATATTTGTACTTTGCTAGACCCTTACAAGGTATATAAACTGCTAAGGGTTGTGTTTGGTTTGTACAATGAAAAGAAATATGTCCACCCCGATATGTTGATGATCTCAATGAGATCCGATACGCCTTAGACCCAAGCTCAAAACTAACCGTTATGCAGGGAATGGACACTGCTTTCAATAGTAGGATGATAGAAAGACTCATAGCAAGGCGTATGTGTAATGTGTATAAAACAAATAGACAAGCCGGGTCTTTGGCCCCCCGAAGACTGTTTTAAACAGGTTCTCATGTAACGTTACATGATAGCGTGTATTTAGAACAAACTAGTAGAATGTTAAACCCAAAAGGGTGACGCTGTGTTAAGTCGTACTATGCAGAATGTGAAAAGATATGAAACCAATGTCTATGATTTTGCTAATAGTCTTTATTTTTTAATAAAATGTTCTTACACAAAACAAGCGTCATTCATTGCATTGTGTAACGGCTGATAACATGCAGGGGGGCGTGTTAAGAAAACTTTATTACGATACTAGGGGAGTTGGTAGCTTGGGGAGCGCCGAAGCTCTATATAGAAGGGCTGTGGATGAAAAGGAGTCGGTAAGCAGAGAAGCTGTGAAGACTTGGTTATCAGGCGAGGAGGCGTATTCAATCCATTAACCGGCCAGAAGACATTTTAAGAGACGCCCAACAATCGTTAATGCACAAATAGATTATCAATGGCAAGCGGACATAATAAGTCTACAAGATATAGCAAAACATAACAACGGATCTTGTTATATATTAACCGTCATAGATGTGTTGTCCAAGTACGCCTACGCAGAGGCGCTGCGTGATAAAAGTGGGGCTAGCGTCACAGCCGCTTTTAAAGCCATCTTCGATAAGGGGCGTATTCCTCAAAAACTACAAACAGACGCCGGAAAAGAATTCTTAAACAAGGCATTTCAGAAATGATTAAAGCAACACAATGTTCAACATTTTGTAACACACACGGAGGTAAAAGCAGCTGTTGTAGAACGGTTTAACAGAACCTTAAAGTCTAAGATGTGGAGGTATTTTATGGCCCACAACACCTACAGATACATCAATCAATCAATCAGTGACACTTATAAAGCGCGCTACATACCCGTAGGGTCTCAAGGCGCTGGGGGGGTGCCGCTACTGCTCGAATAGCCAGGTCTTCAGCTTCTTCCTGAAGGAGAGGTGGTCTTGGGTCAGGCGCAGGTCGGTCGGGAGGGAGTTCCAGGTCTTGGCGGCCAGGTAGGAGAAGGACCTTCCTCCTGTAGTCGCTCTTCGGATGCGGGGGACGGCGGCGAGGGCGTGGTTGGCTGATCGGAGGTGGCGCGTGGGAGCGTAGAAGTTGACTCGGCTGTTGAGGTAGCTCGGGCCTTGGCCGTGTAGGGCTTTGTGTGCGTGGGTGAGGAGGCGGAAGGTGATTCTCTTGTTGACGGGGAGCCAGTGAAGGTCTCTCAGATGTCCGGAGATGTGGCTGGATCGTGGGATGTCGAGGATGAGTCTGGCTGAGGCGTTCTGGATCCGCTGGAGTCTCTTCTGGAGCTTGGCGGTGGTACCGGCGTAGAGGGCGTTACCGTAGTCCAGTCGGCTGGTGACGAGGGCCTGGGTGACGGTCTTCCTGGTCTATGTGGGGATCCACCAGAAGATCTTCCGAAGTATGCGTAGGATGTTGAAGCACGCCGAGGAGACGTTGTTGACCTGCCTGGTCATGGAGAGGGAGGAGTCCAGGATGAAGCCCAGGTTGCGTGCATGGTCTGTCGGTTTGGGTGCGGTGCCCAGGGCGGGAGGCCACCAGGAGTCGTCCCAGGCGGAGGGTGAGGAGCCCAGGATGAGAACCTCCGTCTTGTCCGAGTTCAGTTTCAGGCGGCTGGTCGTCATCCACTCGGCTACCTCTTTCATCCCTTCGTGCAGGTTGGCTCTGGCGGCGGCGGGGTCGTTGGTCAGGGAGAGGATCAGCTGGGTGTCGTCGGCGTAGGAGATTATGCTGAGGTTGTGTTTGCGTACGATGGCCGCGAGGGGGCTCATGTAGACGTTGAAGAGGGTGGGGCTCAGAGATGATCCTTGGGGGACGCCGCAGATGACTTCGGAGGCCTCTGATTTGTACGGTGGTAGGCGGACTCTCTGTGTTCTTCCGTCGAGGAAGGAGATGATCCATTCCAGCGCCTTGTCCTTGATTCCGATGTTGCTGAGGCGCCGTACTAGGGTGCGGTGGCAGACCGTGTCGAATGCCGCGGAGAGGTCTAGGAGGATGAGGGCCGCTGTTTCATCCATGGATGTCCTGCAGGCTTTCTTAGCTGCAGGCCTGCAGGCTTTCTTAGCTGTATATAATGCCAGTTATCATAGGACCATCAAAAGGGCCCCCGAAGATGTGACACCTAGTAATTCGTTAACTGTTTGGAGAAATGTGTATGGTCGTAATTTTGATACAAAGGTGAAGAAGCCTGTTTTTAAAAAAGGTGATCACGTAAGGATTTCAAAATTGAAAGGAGTCTTCACGAAGGGTTACCAGCAGACTTTTATCGATGAAATATTTATAGTGGAAAGTGTGGAGCTTAAGGAAGGGCTGTATATTTACAGGTTAAAGGACTACGATGGGGAAATGGTGTCTGGGTATTTTTACAAGGAAGAGTTACAAAAAGTGCCAGATGTATGTATGTATGTATTTATTTCTTATTAAGCGCAGCTGTCACCCGAAAAGGTATCCTGGCCCTGAGACCTTATCAAGCCATCAGGAAGGATGTAATTACATTGCTCTTGGGAACAGGTAGGTCTTAAGATCCCTTTTAAAGGAGAGCAGATCTTGACTACTCCTTAGTGCTAGAGGTAGGGAATTCCATAATGTGGCGGCCGTGTAACTAAAAGCACGGCCACCTATCCTTACTCTAGTAATCCTGGGAATCCTCACCAGGAACGCCGACGAAGATCTCAGAGGTCGGGCAGCTTGATACCAAGAGAAGAGATTCTGAAGTGGAATTGGTCCTAGTCCATGCAGCGCTCTGAAAACAAGGCATGACGCCTTGAAAGCGATCCTCTGCTGCACCGGGAGCCAATGTAGATCAACTAATGCTGCAGAAGAGGAGGCAGAGCGTTGTCGCGACAGAGCCAGTTTCGCGGCCATGTTCTGGATCCTCTGCAACTTTAGGATCAAGATTTTAGGAGCTCCCAGAAGTAGTGCGTTGCAGTAGTCTAACCTACTGAGAATGGAACTACGCACTACCTCTGCTCTAGCACTTCGAGGGAGTATTGGTAGAATTTTGCGCAGGGCACGAAGCAGGCCCATGCAGATCGCTGCAGTCTTATTTACTGAGACATCCAACTGTAAACCCGGTTCAAACAAGACTCCTAAATTGCGAGCCGATTCAGCGGCTTCCACAGAGCCCGGGATAGAAGTTGGCCAGAAGTCATCAGGTAGCGCGCGAGGAAGACGATCAGGCGAACAATGGAGAACCTCTGTTTTCGACCCATTGAATTGAAGTGAGTTAGCTCGTAACCATTCTGCTGAGGCTGACATACAACGGTGAAAGGTGTCCTTCGAGACCGCCTCAGTGCCCTCAAATGAGAATATCAATTGAGTGTCATCGGCATAATTGATGACTGATATGCCGAATGACTTAATTAGGTCTATCAGAGGACGGAGATATAGATTAAACAGGATCGGACTAATAGCCGACCCTTGAGGGACACCATAATTCACCTGTCGTGTGGCTGACCGAAATGGCGGTAATGCCACAGCTTGCTGTCTGTTACAGAGATAAGATGATAACCAGCTTAGAGCCAGACCGTTTACTCCCACGCTTTGAAGACGATCTAGGAGAACCTCATGGTCCACCGTGTCGAACGCGGCCGACATGTCAAGCAGCACTAAAAAAGCTGACCTATCCCTGTCGACACGCGTTCGTAGATCATCCAGCACGGTGACCAATGCAGTCTCAGTACCGTGGGCCAGTCTAAAACCAAATTGGGCTGCATCCAGACAGGAGTTTGTTTCCAGGAAGTTAGACAAGGCTCTCGTGACCCATCTCTCAAGAATTTTTATCACAAAAGGTAAAAGTGAGATGGGTCTATAGTTGGCCGAGCATAAAGGATCTAGAGAAGCCTTTTTTAGTAATGGAGTTACTACTGCCAACTTCCAACTATCAGGAACTGTCGCTGTCATCAGTGACTGACAGCAGATGGAGTGAAGTGGAGGAAACAACTCATCTTGAAATGCCTTCCAGATCTTATGAGGCATTGGGTCCAGAGGTGAACCTGAGGATACTCCATTGGCCAAAACACAGAATTCCTCTAACGAAAAAATAGGGAAACAAGGCAACTGAGGGGAGTCTACCTTGTCGTTATCCCATACAGGCGCCAAACTGCAAGGGGATTCCACGGAGAGAGGAAGAGACAACACCGGCTGTCCGGGCATTGAAAGTCCATTCAAAATGGTCCTAATTTTCTCCTCAAACGCATGGGCCAAAGAGTCACACAGATCTTGAGAAGCCGGAATGGCTGAGACTGTACAGGACGGATTAGATACGTTGTTAACCAACTTGAATAGGGTCTGCGATTTATTGGTGGCCTTCTCCAAGGTATCTTCTAAGAACTTTGCCTTAGCGCTTCTTAGCTGGGTCTGCGTGATAAAAGTGGGGCTAGCGTCACAGCCGCTTTTAAAGCCATCTTCGATAAGGGGCGTATTCCTCAAAAACTACAAACAGACGCCGGAAAAGAATTCTTAAACAAGGCATTTCAGAAATTATTAAAGCAACACAATGTTCAACATTTTGTAACACACACGGAGGTAAAAGCAGCTGTTGTAGAACGGTTTAACAGAACCTTAAAGTCTAAGATGTGGAGGTATTTTACGGCCCACAACACCTACAGATACATGGATGTCCTGCAGGCTTTCTTAGCTGTATATAATGCCAGTTATCATAGGACCATCAAAAGGGCCCCCGAAGATGTGACACCTAGTAATTCGTTAACTGTTTGGAGAAATGTGTATGGTCGTAATTTTGATACAAAGGTGAAGAAGCCTGTTTTTAAAAAAGGTGATCACGTAAGGATTTCAAAATTGAAAGGAGTCTTCACGAAGGGTTACCAGCAGACTTTTATCGATTAAATATTTATAGTGGAAAGTGTGGAGCTTAAGGAAGGGCTGTATATTTACAGGTTAAAGGACTACGATGGGGAAACGGTGTCTGGGTTTTTTTACAAGGAAGAGTTACAAAAAGTGCCAGATGATCCGAACAGGGTGTACAGGGTTGAAAAGGTTCTGAAAAGGAAAGGTATCGGGGCTAAGAGCCAGGCATATGTCAAATGGCGGGGATGGCCTGAGAAATTTAACAGTTGGGTGTTGGCCAGTTCCCTGACGGGTGTGTGAGCTCAAAACAGCTGTTACGATGGAGACAAAACCCTTTTATATAACCTTACCATCCAACGCCTCTAAGGGCATGTTCCCCAACAATCAGATTTCTAATTACACCGTCAAATTGGCTAAGCCTGTGGACCTGAAAGGGGACTGGGAGGTTGCCCTAACAGAAATCCAGTACCCTAGAACATGGAATACCTTTACAGCGGCCGAAACCAAGTTCCAATTCAAGCGTGAACAGGACCCCAAAGTCATAAACGTATCCTTCCCTCACGGCTACTACCCAAGCGTTTCAAGCGTTGTCGAAGCCATCAACAAATCCATAGCTGCCATAGAACCGCTGCCAAATATTCATCTGGTGCTAGATAACGTTAGAAGGAAGGTGTTTCTCAAATCCATAAATCGCAATACCCTGTTTAACTGCTCCGGTAAATTAAAAAGGGTTTTAGGGACAGTACAACATGTGAAAAGTCCGGTGGAACAAGATCACACGTGCCCCGATATTAACGGGGGGTTCTACACGCTCTATGTATATGGTGATATTGTAGAGGCTCAGAGGATCGGGGATAGTTACTCGCCGCTGTTAAGATGTGTTCATGTACAGGGTGATAATAATACCATGGTCAACATCCAATTTAACAAACCTGACTACGTCGCAGTTTCTAAAAACCATTTTGACACTATTTCAATTATGATCTACGATGAACAGTCTGAGCCGGTGGCCTTTAAATACGGGAAAGTTATTGTCAAACTTCATTTAAGGCCTAGACACGACAGGGGATATTAAGCAGCAGGAATGGTGGTTATGAAAACATACGGGGACCCGTCCATGTACAGGGACTATTACAGAAGTCAAGCCGGTTATGGGGGACACCCGTACTTTCAAGGTTCACCAGTTATGTACGGGGCTGGCTTAGGGGGATTCTTTAGGAGTCTGTTTAGAAGAGCTATGCCTTTCCTGAGAAGAGGCTATGAAATTGCAAAACCTCATGTTAAGACGGCCGCCACGAGCATTGCCCAGGATATGGTGGGGTCTGTTACATCGGCGGTTGCAGAGCGCATGAACAAACAGCCGCAAGAAGGAGCGGGGCTGCTGTATAAGCCACGCGCGAGTGTCAAAAGGAAACGTGGGGTTTCCAGACGCAGGGGCCCGCCGGCCCCCTATAAAAAAAGGAGGAGCTCTTCAAAACGCACTCAGAAAAGAAGAGCCCCAAGAAGGAAGAGAGCTGCCAAGAAGCGAAACGGCTCTAAAGTAAATATTTTTTAAAGCCTCGTAAACCGCACTATGGCCTTCGTACATTGTGGATCAGGAGAGTGCGCCAAATCAGAGTTAGACTTGTTTACTCTAAAACCCACGCAAACAAGCATCGAAAACAGCTTCTTCAGGGAGGTATCACCTTTAGCAGTGTTGACGCCACTGGCCCCCATAGAGTTTTTTGTGTCAGGGTCCACGGATATGTATTTGGATCTCAACAACACGTTGCTACATCTTATGTGTAAAATCGTCAAAGCCGATAGGACCCACATTGAAGACGATGCTAAAGTGGCAACGATCGCTTACCCTCTAGCTACCCTGTTTAACCAAGTGGACATCACCTTGGGTGATCGACTCATCACCCAGAACGATAACATGTACGCCTACAGAGCCTACATCGAGAGCATTCTAAATTACAGTAGCGATGCCCTTGACACGCAACTTTCAGCAGGTCTGTTTCACAGGGATACATACGGACAGTTTGAAATCACAGCTCTGGATGGAGCCAATAAGGGTTTTATAAAAAGAGCAGGGCAGGCGACAAGTAGTCGTACCTTTGACCTCCTAGGTCGCATACATTCAGACCTCTTCTTCCAAGATAAACTGCTCATCAATGAAATTGATCTTAAGCTCAAGCTCACTCGCAACAAGGATTCATTCTGCCTCATCAGCGGGGATGCGGAACACTACAAGCTGAGCATCCTGGCCGCGAGCCTGTTTGTAAAGCGAGTGAAAGTGTCACCGAGCGTCAGGTTAGCGCACGCCGAAGCTTTACAAATATCCAACGCCAAGTACGCTGTGGAAAGAGTATCTCTGAAGGTATTCAGTATACCTACAGGAACCCGCTTAACACAGCAGCAGAATTTATTTCTGGGACAGCTACCCAAACTCATCATCATAGGCTTTGTGGACAATACAGCTTTTAGTGGCACCTATGCCTCAAACCCCTTCAATTTTAAACACTACAACATCAACTACGCGGCGCTGGTCCACGAGGGCAACGTGATTCCTGCAAAACCCTACACAACCAGTTTTACAACCGCCAACTACGTCAGGGAATATCAAGAGTTGGTTTCGATAACCGGGAAGCATCAAAGGGACTGTGGTGTGGCCATGTCACGAGAAGGTTATGGGAGCGGATACACGCTGTTCGCATTCGACCTGACACCAGACATGGAAGATGGTGATCACTACAACCTGGTAAAAAACGGGAATCTAAAAGCTGAAATACGTTTCGCCGAACCGCTGAGGGCGAATGTGAACATGGTCGTATTCTCGGTATTCGACAGCATCATACAGATCAACCACGCCAGACAGATTTTGTTCGACTATCTTTAAAACATTTGTGAAATGGACACTGTGCAGATACGGGACTTCTTAAACAGGCATAAATACGCTAGGAAATACTTTTTAGGGGTTTTCCCTAGCGATGGGTTACCAACCGAAATAGGGCCAGAAAGACCGAGCACCCTAGTCTTTAACACCGACCCTCATGACAAGGGTGGGACACACTGGGCCGCCTTGTTTATAGCTAGGGACAAGGTTACAGTGTTTGACAGTACAGCAGAGTTCCCTGAACACAGTATCTATACACGTCCCATATTCAAGTTTGTGAAAAAAGCTGCAGCGGTGGTGGAGTATAACAAGCTGAGGGTGCAGGATTCCATGGCCATCACATGCGGGGAACACTGTATTTATTTTATCAGTAAAATGTCAGAGGGTGTTTCGTTTAGAAATTTCTTAAATCTATATTCAATCAATCAATCAATCAATCATGGAATTTATATCGCGCACTACTCACCCGGCAGGGTCTCAAGGCGCTTGGGGGAGGGGGTCTGCTACTGCTCGAACAGCCAGGTCTTTAGCTGTTTCCTGAAGGCGAGGTGGTCCTGGGTCAGCCGCAGGTAAAGGGGAAGGGAGTTCCATGTCTTAGCCGCCAGGTAGGAGAAGGATCTTCCTCCGGCGGTGGCTCTCTGGATGCGAGGGACGACGGCGAGGGCGAGGTTTGCGGATCTTAGCTGTCGGGTGGGCGTGTAGAAGGTCAGGCGGTCGTTGAGGTACCTTGGGCCCAGGTCGTGGAGGGATTTGTGTGCGTGGGTGAGGAGTCTGAACGTGATCCTCTTGTTGACAGGGAGCCAGTGCAGGTCTCTCAGGTGGCTCGAGATGTGGCTGCGTCGGGGGGCGTCCAGGATGAGACGGGCGGAGGCGTTCTGGATACGCTGAAGTATTTTCTGAAGCTTGGCTGTTGTACCGGCGTAGAGGGTGTTTCCGTAGTCTAGTCTGCTGGTGACGAGGGCCTGGGTGACAGTCTTCCTGGTCTCGGTCGGGATCCATCTGAAGATCTTGCGGAGCATGCGGAGGTTGTGGAAGCAAGATGAGGAGACGGCGTTGACTTGTCTGGTCATCGATAGGGAGGAGTCCAGGATGACGCCCAAGTTGCGTGCGTGGTCCGTTGGCTTGGGTGCGGTGCCCAGGGCCGGGGGCCACCAGGAGTCGTCCCATGCGGAGGGCGACGGTCCCAGGATGAGGACTTCTGTCTTGTCCGTGTTCAACTTCAGGCGGCTGATGTTCATCCATTCGGCGACATCTTTCATCCCTTCGTGTAGGTCGGCTTTGGCGGTGTCGGGGTCTCTGGTGAGGGAGAGAATCAGCTGGGTGTCATCGGCGTAGGAAATTATGTTGAGTTTGTTTTGGCGTGCGATGGCAGCGAGGGGTTTCATGTAGATGTTGAAGAGAGTGGGGCTGAGCGATGATCCTTGCGGGATGCCGCAGATGACTTCGGTGGCCTCAGAGCGGAACGGAGGGAGGCGTACTCTCTGTGTTCTGCCGGAGAGGTATGAGATGATCCATTCCAGAGCAATCCCCTGGATGCCAGTGTCGTTGAGGCGTTGGACTAGGGTGCGGTGGCAGACAGTGTCAAATGCTGCGGAGAGGTCAAGGAGGATGAGTGCCGCTGTTTCACTTTTGTCGAGCAGGGCTCGGATGTCGTCGGTGGCTGCGATGAGGGCGGTCTCGGTGCTGTGGTTGGCTTTGAATCCGGATTGCGATGGGTCGAGGGATCCGTTCTTCTCGAGGAAGGCGGCCAGCTGCTTGTTGACGACCTTCTCGATGACTTTGGCAGGGAATGGAAGGAGCGAGATAGGGCGGAAGTTCTTGAGGTCGGTCGGGTCCGCTGTTGGTTTCTTCAGTAGTGCGCTGAGCTCGGCATGCTTCCAGCTCTCCGGGAAGGTGGCTGTGTCGAAGGAGGCGTTGATGATGTCTCGGAGGTGGGGTGCGATGGTAGAGGCGGCCTTGTTGAAGACATGGTGGGGGCATGGGTCGGTCGGAGATCCGGAATGGATGGTGTTCATCATGCGTGTCGTGTCTTCGGGGGTCACTTTGGTCCATGTCTGGAGGATAGCGGCGGGGTGCATAGGTTCGGTCGAAGGGTGCGGGGGTGGAGCGCCGAAACTGTTGTGGATGTCAGCGATCTTGCGGTGGAAGTACGAGGCGAGGGAGTCGCAGAGGTCCTGCGAGGGAGTGATGTCGTTGTTGCCGGTGCTGGGGTTGGAGAACTCCTTGACGATGTTGAAGAGCTCCTTGCTGTCATGGGCGTTCTTGTCCAGTCGTTCCTTCAAAGATTTCTTCTTGGTGGTGCGGATGAGCTGGTGATGTCTGCGGGTGGCGAGTTTGAGGGCGGTCATGTTGTCGGTGGTCTTGTCGAGGAGCCAGGCCTTCTCGAGGGTGCGGCAGGCCTTCTTGGAGTCCTTGAGTTCGTCGGTGAACCAGGGGGCCTTCTTGCTTCTGGGCCTGGTGAGTGGGTTCTTCAGTGGGGCAAGGTCGTTGGCACAGGAGGTCAGCCATTGCGTGAGGTCGAGGGCTGCTGTGTTAGGGTCCGTTGTCCTGACCGGTGGGTTCTGGCTGAGGGAGGTGGTGAGCTGGTCGACGGTGATCTTGCTCCAGTTTCTGTGGGGAACCTGCTTCGGGTGGTGGTGGTCCGTGTTCTTCTTGAAGCTGAAGTGGACGCAGCTGTGGTCAGTCCAGTGGAGTCCGGTGCAGTGGCTGAAGGTGACGTGCTTGCTGGATGAGAAGAGGGGGTCGAGCGTGTGGCCGGCGTAGTGGGTGGGGGTGTTGACCAGTTGCTGGAGTCTGAGGTTGGCGAGGTTGTCCAGCTGGGTGGTCATGTTGCGGTCGTTGTTGTTCTCCAGGTGGAAGTTGAGGTCCCCAAGGAGGATGTAGTCGGTGGAGGGGAGGGCGTGAGGGCTGATGAAGTCCGTGATGTCTTCGCAGAACTGTGCGCGTGGTCCCGGGGGTCTGTAGATGAGGGTGCCTCTGAGGGTAGTCTTGGGGTCGGTGTGGATCTGGAAGTGCAGGTATTCGGCGGTGTTGAATGCGTCGGTGGAGTCAGTCGAGATGCGAATGGTGCTTTTGTGAGCGATGGCGATGCCCCCTCCGGTCTGGTTGTTGCGATCCCTCCTGATGATCTTGTAGCCGTCCGGGATGGCTATGGCGATGTCGGGGGCTGAGGAGTCGTTCATCCAGGTTTCCGTGAGGAAGGCGACGTCTGGAGATGCGGTGTCGAGGAGGTTCCAGAGTTCCACGGCGTGTCTGTGGATGGAGCGGGTGTTGATCAGGATGCACTTGAGGTGGCTGTTGTTGTCCGTCTTGGTGGGCGTGGTGCTTGTTCGGAGGCAGGAGAAGTTGCAGGATCGGCAGACGAAGGGTCCATGGGTGCGTCGCGGGGACGCTCGGTAGCATCCGGGGGCTCAGGCGGTTTTGAGTGCGATGAGCGTAGCGAAGTCGTAGGTCCTGCGGGGGGGCTGGCGGGCGCGGGGGCCAGGGGGTCTGGCGCTGGGCGCGGTCCAGGCGCGGACGGGCGCAGACGGGCTTACCTTTGGCGCACCTTCGGCGCTCAGTCGGCGCTCCCGCTGCGCGCGTCTGCTGCGCGGTCGCTGGGGGGGCGTCATAAGTAAGGAGCCGGGAGGGAGGGTCCGCTGGGAGGCGGGAGGCTGGGTGGCCAATGGGCAGGGAGGAGAGGCGGGACTGCGGGGTCAGCGGCGGGAAACCAGGAAGGCAAGTGACCGGGGCAGCGGCGGTGGAGAGGAGGCGAGGAGAGTGGCCAGCAGCAGCAGGAGGGGAGCGGCGAGAAGCAGAGGTCAGCGCTGGTGAGGAGGGAGCGGCGTGAGCGGGATCGGCACCAGCAGGTAGGCGACAGGCAGCAGCAGTGCGAGGGGAGCGACCGTCTGTGTGGGGCACAGGGGTCACACTGACCAGCCCGCCGCGGTCACCTTAAGTAAGGAGCCGGGAGGGAGGGTCCGCTGGGAGGCGGGAGGCTGGGTGGCCAATGGGCAGGGAGGAGAGGCGGGACTGCGGGGTCAGCGGCGGGAAACCAGGAAGGCGAGTGACCGGGGCAGCGGCGGCGGAGAGGAGGCGAGGAGAGTGGCCAGCAGCAGCAGGAGGAGAGCGGCGAGAAGCAGAGGTCAGCGCTGGTGAGGAGAGAGCGGCGTGAGCGGGATCGGCACCAGCAGGTAGGCGACAGGCAGCAGCAGTGCGAGGGGAGCGACCGTCTGTGTGGGGCACAGGGGTCACACTGACCAGCCCGCCGCGGTCACCTTAAGTAAGGAGCCGGGAGGGAGGGTCCGCTGGGAGGCGGGAGGCTGGGTGGCCAATGGGCAGGGAGGAGAGGCGGGACTGCGGGGTCAGCGGCGGGAAACCAGGAAGGCGAGTGACCGGGGCAGCGGCGGCGGAGAGGAGGCGAGGAGAGTGGCCAGCAGCAGCAGGAGGAGAGCGGCGAGAAGCAGAGGTCAGCGCTGGTGAGGAGGGAGCGGCGTGAGCGGGATCGGCACCAGCAGGTAGGCGACAGGCAGCAGCAGTGCGAGGGGAGCGACCGTCTGTGTGGGGCATCAAGGATTCTTGTTAACAATGACAGTATAGTTGTGAAATATGTAAAAGAAAACACAAGGTCGTCGGTCAGACCTGTGAAAACCGAATATGCAGCTTGTCAAAACTGTAAGGGTTTATAACAGTCGTATGCTTAATGTTGAACATGTAAAATAAAGACATTATATTTTAAAAAAACATGTATTCAGACTCCGTATTTCAATATACATACACCTTAAATGTTTTAAAAGACGACTGAGACGGATTGAAAAGTTATAACGTGTTTATTACAAACAGGTTGGTAGTTGGGTCGTTAGTTTCACAAACTTTATTGAAGAAACAAATGAAGTAGAAAAAGCCAGGAACGTTTATACATATAATACACACAATTATTAAAAAAGTCTGTGGAACCATCAAGGCGTAATCCACGTGAGGGGTTTGGGCATAGTCTTTTTGCGGGGTGGCACCGCTGGTGCAGGGGTCGACCATGTCGGGGATAGCCTTCGAACTTCAGAACTTGTAGGCGATGGTAGTAGGGGGTCCTTCAAATTTTATAGCAGGCGCCGGTGTTCATTATTCCCAACGAGCGTGGAGGGTATATTGAGTTCAGCAGCGGCTTGCAGAAACTGCTCCCAACCACGAGGCGCATTTTGAGGCGTTAGGATTTTGGGATGCGTGAGACCTTTGACTAGATCGTACATGTGCGACCCTGCAACCGGGTGTCCCTTGTAGAGAAATTCACCTCGCTCATTCCAGGAGGTTAGGTCTTTAGAAGCTGCGAGTTTACTCATTATCATCTGCGCAGCCCCTCTGTGCCTCTGGCTTATATTTTTTAAGAGATCGCCAACAAAGGTATCTGAGGATGTTGCAAGATCGGGAGGCGGCTGCATGGGTTGCGGGGCGTTGGCTGGAGCTGGTGGTTGTTCAGAGTCTGGGGTATATAGAGTCAGCTTGTTTTTCTCGGTATTCCACATGGTGTATGAATTTAAGAATTTTTTGAGAGTGGCGGTGTAAAGGTTAGCCTTGTCGTACGGATTTAGATCGGTCCTGCTCAAAATGTCTTGAATTTCAGTATCCAGGCGTAGAGTCTCATTTCTACGTATATCCCAGGCGTTGTCCGAGGAAGACCCCAGATGCTCCATTTGCTGCCTAGGCACCAGATACATTTTTGTGGCATGTTCCATCACCGGCCCGTGATGAGGCTTGCAATTATAGGTATAGCAATGCCCAACAAGTTACCTATAAAACCCCCAGACTGTTTCACCAGTTTCTTCTTTGTGATGAGCGAGGCCCTTTTATTACTGAGCTTCCTGATAAGACCCCTCTTCTTCTTCAACACCTGTAACTGACGCTTTGATAAAGGAACGTTGCCTTTTAGGGTGTTTAGGGATATTTCTGAAATGGCAGACACTAAATTGTCAGAAGCGGCGCCCAGGATGGCCTTTCGGTGTTGGGGGCTGGCTGTAGCAAGCATTTTCAGGAGCGCTAGATTGCGACGTAGGCGGGCAGAGATGGTCACCACTGAGCGTTATAATGGCTGAACTGTAAATGGCTCTAAAAGACATCAGCGTTGCTTTTTATAGGGCCTAGTCTTGGGATTTGGGGTGTAAACTACAGGGAGCTCTGGGGGAAAAATATCAGCCCTTAGTCTATAGTCTTCTAGAGTTTCATTTTTTAAGTCTACCAGCAGGTACCCGTGGGGTTTTGATGTAGCGTCGCTAAAGGCCTCCATGAAGAAGTGTATGTTTCCGGGGTACATCTGTTTAGCTATGACGGATATTTGTTGTTTGTCACGGGGGTTTTTAAATAAAACAAGGTATAAAGCGTTGAGAGCTATAGACCGACTGTTCTTGCCCTTGTAAAACAAGTTCTGCACAATGTAGCAGATGCTTAGATTGCGATGATGTGAATATTGAGTAAAAGCTCTCTCTAACTAGGGATGATCACCCCTTCACGCATCAGATCATCAACAATTATCATATTTACAAGGGTTGGGGGCAGTAGCTCATCATCGTTTAGGTTATCCGGTATACCCTCTATAAATTTGATATGGGGGGACCGACGGCCCAAGTCTGTATAAAGAGGCTGCCAGCATGAATAAAGCCATACAATATTGTTAGGGGTTTGTGATAAAGCAGAGTCGGCATTTTCTAAGAGCTTTTTTATAAAGTAGCTTTTACCGCAGTTTGAGGGGCCTGCTAAAACGCAGGAGAACGGATGCTGTAACCTGGTGTCCATGCTGTGGCGGTTGTCTCTCTAATGGGTCTAATAACCATAAGGCAGTGTTTTATAGTCGCTGGTCAGGACCCTTTTATCAAAAACAACTCGCAATGTTTTATGTAGAGGCTGGGTTGTGATTTCCCACTTCTTTTTGGATCTGACTATGCAGGGCTGGTTCACAACTATGGTTTTAGCATTCTCAGAATCGTCTGCTGTAGCGTATTCATGCACCAGATTCTTCAGACTATCAAAATTGATTTTTAGGGTGTTGCTGACATTTAATGTTATCCCTTTGACCTTCATACACACCTTGTTCTTGTTGGTACGGTAACTGTATGTTTTAGGCCCTGAGGAAGTATATTCTTTTATATATTCATCCTTATCTAGCTCACTGGTTAGATTACCCAGATAATCTCCTAGAGGAGGGTCTTCATCCCCAGGCTTGCTCAGAAAAATCACTGAATCTGTATCGTGATACAAGCAGCGATCCTGGAGCTTATCCATAACCCCATAAAGCTTTAGACGAGCGTGGGCTGTCGTGAAGCAGGCTATGAAAATGTTTATGTTGTTACTCGATGTGGGGTACTCTTGGGCATATTTCCAACACAAAGCCGCGGTATCGTCATCGATAAAATCGCAGCTAGACACATCGTAGCAGGGGGCAAACAGGTACTTGAACAGTTCATCAGGATCTGATATTAAGGCAGTATTTGAAAGGTTTGTGCACTGTGCAAATTTTCCCCATAAGGAATTGAGACAGAGTTTGGCTAACTGTCGGCGTGCAGGATTGACCTCTATTAGGTGGGGGCGTAAACGGATACCCTCATGAGCATAGTAGTCTGCGATGTATTTCTGTTTTGCACCCTGACTAGAACACCATTCAGGATACCCTGAGGCCTCCTGTTTGTCTCTGAGAAACAAATTAATGTAGGGGGCAATGAGTTGTGTTGTAGTGCTCTTAAAATGCCACACTTTGTGTACTCTACCTAACCTGTACCCTTTCTCTAAGGCAGCTTGTACCTCGTTGCTACACCAGGTCCCTGTGAGCATCCTTTGTTCATCGGTGTGTCTGCACCCCGCAACCTCTTTAAACATCGCACATGTTCGACAGAGGGAGAACATCAGCTTACCATCGACTCTACATGGTAACACAGGGAAGTAAAGCTGCTTAGGCGGATAGATTTCACATTTGATAAGCCCAAAGTATTCGGATAGGGGCTTAAAATCTCTATAGATGATGGTGGGATGACCCAGTGGGTACAACTTCATTTTGTTCACAAAAGGGTACAGACTGGTGAAGTCATAGTAGTGTATTTTCTCACCCTCACCAACGGCCTTGTACAGTTGTATGGCATTTGTACGCCCCCCAAATAAGGCATCTCGGGGCTCCAAAGGTGTGGGTAAATCATGAGTCTTAAGAAACGAGCAGAGGTCTGTGTCAGTTTTTAACATGTCTAACCACTCGTGCTCCCAAAGAACTCTCATAGCAAAGCCCTGATTTTCAACATACTGGGCCTTTGTCAGAGTACGTCTGTATAAGTGTTCAAATTTGGCACCCAGCATTTTGTTATACTCGTGGGGTTTTTAACACTTGGGGCAGCCGTGGTAAAAACAACCGTTGAATTCAAAGGCTGTCGGCACACCCTTAATTACAGAGTACCCGTCCAGGTAATAGGGTCCCAAGCGGTATTCACCACCCTGTAAGGCATGTTGAATCTGGATGTCTTCCTTCTCAGAGATGTGCATGAGCCACTGGATAGAGGGGGTTGAATAACGTTTCTGTTTACCGTTATAGAGGTCTGGCGGTACTAGAGCTATAGTTTCCGGCACTAAAAACATGTGTTTGTAGATGGACATACACATGGATGCCAGAGTGACGTTTTGAAATGGGTCTATGTATTCGAACGCTTGTTGTATTTTAGGGGTTTTGGATGTCAAGGCCTTGACTTTCTTAGGCATTGTCTTAGGTTTCAAGACCGTGACTTCTTTAGTCATAGACACCACAACATCTCTGAAGAGGTTACAAGCTTGCCGGAGGATCATTACATCAGCCTGACAATAAGCTTTCAACTCTGTTTGAAAGTGAAACTCCTTTTCACGGTTTTCAGAGTACCACTGTAGAAAGCGCACTTTCTCATCAGGCATCATGTATTCAACCCCGTAGCTGTCAGGAGGAGGCATAGATCCCACATAATTCTGGTTAGCCCAGGTGTTAAAAAAGTGTGGAAAATAACCTTTACAGCCTGGGAACCCAAAGGCCTTTGGCAGCATGCTCAATTTCATGGGGAGGAAATTCAGGGTGTCTATGAACCGTATTTTTAAAGGGCATACGTCATCAGCATCAGTTTAGAACCCTGGGTTATGAGTTCCACCTGTATCTTTTCACGAATCATGTCGCGTAGAATAAAGAAGGAGTCATAGGCTTTCGAGTTGTGGGCGAGCATGGTATATCCTTGGAATTTGGCTTGAATGAAAGTGCTTAGGAAATCACCAACACACGTTCGGCCCTCAAACTCCCAACTGTCGTCGGAGGTTAGATGGTGTGCGTAAATGTAGTTAGGCTGGTGTACCCCCGTCTCTTGTGTGCACTCTATATCAAATACTATATAGTCTTCGGTCTTGGTCTGCGGTGGACCTTTAACCATATAACACTGGTGGTTGGTGCCGGCCTTGTAAGACACGTGGCAGCGGGGACATATCATACCTTTGCACTTGTGATCCACTGGTACATATCGCCCACACTCGGTGCAGTCCTTTTTAGGGACGCAGTTGTAAGATTTCTCGTGTATGCTCAAGCAGTTTTGCGAGCGACAAAACATCCTACATGTGCCACACCTCACCTTCAGGGCGGCGTCTTCTATACAACCGGCCCTCTGACACATCTTACAATGCATTTCACACTTGTGACATGCTTTATTGGTGTATATATGGTCGCAGTGGGTGCACACATACTTGGCTCCCAGAAAACCTTTAAGGTTCAAGATGCCGTAAAAATGATTTTCAACGTGGAGGACATATACGGTCTTGTTTCTCACAGGTCCCCCGGTTGTAAAGTACTTCCAGGAACCGTTGTGATAAAGAACTTTCACCGTCACGGCGAAATAGTTCTCAAAAAGACCTATATCGCCAAAGCCGACCATTCGGTCAGGAGGTATTTCAAGAACCTCATGGGCTTCAGCAGCTCTAGACATGATGACAGCGTCAGGGGTCTTGCGATCCATCAGCAGCCCCACGATGCTGGCCGCCAGACATGTATTGGCCGAGGCGTTGCTAAAGTTGAGCAGCCACCTCTGTTTCTTACCAATTAGTTTACTGTATAGTATGCTCTTTAAGGGTCTGGAAACACCTCCCCCCTCACGCCCCCGTACAATAAGGGCTATGACTCTAAAAGTGCCATAGGCGACTAGTTCAGCCTTACTCTGTAAAAGCCTTGAGAGGTTTTCTAAAAATTGCACAGCGTCAAAAACATCTCGGGTCTTCCGCCTGGTGAACAAAGGAGTGTCAAAACCCTGCCCCTGGAAGCGGAGTCATTAGGCCCCACATCGTGTAACAACCTTTCTATGAGCGCCTGCACAGCCTGATGTATAGCTAGAACACCATGAGTGGTTGATGTTATTTGGTGTAGGTTAACAAATCTAAACTCCTCATAGTGTTCTACGGCCCTAAACCTCTCTACTTCGCGAGTGTAACTTCTAACACTCTCTAAAAACAAGGGCTCAGGTCCCTCATCAGTGGGAGTGTGATTTGTGGAGGTGTTCTCTGATGTGTCATTTTGGGGGGTCGGGGTGGGATCTGTCTCAGGGGTCCTTGTAAACCTGCGGGTAGCGCTTCTTCATCTTATGTATTAAAAGCTGTCGTTGCTTTGTACTATTAAGCCACTTTTGGTTTTTTTTACGGGCCCAGGCTTTTCTAGATACAAAACCCCCGCCTATCTGAACAGGTAGGCCGGTATCATTGGTCGCCTTGTTCATGTAGGCCGCCGCTACAGTTCCACCCCTAGGTCCTTCTGAATGCTGTGGTGTTTGGAGTTTTAAAGCCAGCCCCCCTACCCCCTTCAAATGGCCGACCCTCGGTATGTTAGACCCTGACCCTATGTATTGTCGGTGGTGAAGTGTTGGTTTAAGTGTTTCAGGCGTTGCTGTTGAAGCTGCGGTACCTTGTTTGAAGGGGTTTAGGGAAACAGCGGGGTCTTGTCTGAGGGGATGTGGGGAAACAGTGGGGTCTTGTCTGAGGGGGTGTGGGGCAGCAGATGGGCGCTGCTTGAGCAGTTTTAAGAAGCGTACAGACTTTGTCACTAACCTCTGGACCTGACGGCTATATTTTAGAGGCCGCTTATGAGCACCAGTCGTTGTGGGGGTCTTTAGGGGCTGGTCTTGTCTTAGTCACCATTGTATACCATGTATGTCGGCCACAGTTGTCTGACACATCTGTATGACCCCATTTTTACACAGCCCAGTCCTTGCCGCGATCAGATGTTGGGCCTCCCTCTTGTTACAGAGCTTGGAAAACCCCATATCCATTCTTATGATTGCGCGGCTCCCCTGACGCCTTAATTTTCGAACAGCCATCTGCATCTCTTTTACATGAGCCTTGAATACATCTTCTGCGTTTACAGACACATCTTGTCCCTGCTTAGGGGGGCACGGCTTGCGCGGTCTTATAAATGGCGGCAACTCCGCAGCACCATCTATACTGCCAATAGCGGGCGCGGGGCTGGAAACAGGGCTGTACACGGGTATGGCAGCGGGGCTGGACACATGCCTGTACAACGGGGAAGGCCACGGGGCTGGACACAGGACTGTACAAGGGGATGGCCGTGGGGCTGGTAGGGTCGTATGCTCCCGGTGGGGTACCAGGGGACAAAGGGTCTGGGGATTGTGAGGAGTTGTCGTTGTAATCCTGGGGCCTCGCTGAAATGTCTGTGTTAGGGTGTTGTGCCTGGTTACCGGTGTTCTGTAAACCCTCTGTGCTCAAAGACCCTTGGTACGCCTCTTCTGGGGTTCTACCTATGCTGTCTACCAACCCCCTCATCAGCCTGAGTGCGTAGGTATCCGTGCTAGAAGGACCTTCTAGGGGATGCGTATTATCCACTGTTGAGATCCTTGGCTGAGCCTGAACACTTACAAACGGCTTTGGCGTCTGCTCAGGGGCGTGCACCTCTACAGGCACAGTTATTTGATTTGCCAATGTCTGGGGTTTCAGGACGCAGGGTGGCACCACGCAGCCTCAGGGTTGCTGAGGACCGCGGCTATCTGCAACTTAGGGACCCCCGGTTTCAGCTTCAGATATTTTCTTGAGAGGCGCGTTGTTTTAGGGGGTTGCGGCGGCGCCACCTCTTCTACACCCGCCGGTACATCTATCGCTGCCATGGGTCTCTTGGGTGTATAGACCTCATCAGGGGCTTAGCATCCTTTTTTACAGATAAGTCTAAGGGGCTATCTTGGGGCTCAGGGGTCCTCGGGTTCTTCTTCTCAGGGCTTAACAGCGTGGCTTGGACCTCTGGGAGCACCTGTACTGTCTTCTTGAGGTTTAAGGGCTCGGATTGGGGCTCTGTGAATACCTTGATGGACTTCACACGTTTTAAAGGGTTGGGTCGGTTCTCAGAGTGTCTATGTTCCTTCTTAATGAGGTCTGTGATTGAGACACCTTTCCCTTTTAATACCCTGAGAGGGCTCAGACCCTTTGTAGCTGTTTTACACAGACCCGCCCCTTTGTTATCGGTGCTTGTAAGCACTCCGCCAGTGTTGACCCTGCCCCTGTGCAGAATGTTCAACCTGTTGTTTGGGGTGTAGTACGTAGAGAGTTTCTCCTGGCGTACACTCCTACTCACGCCTTTTGCGCCGCTTCTGTTGTTCTGGACGACTGTTGTTATGTCCCTTAAGGGCTGCGCCGACCCCCCATCAGTCGCATGTTTCTGAGACGCTTCTAAAATATAAACAGATATATATATATATATATATATATATATATATATATATATATATATATATATATATATTCACTGAAAAAACCATAGGTTTCACACATGTTATAGTTAGCTGGACATTTTACTGATAAAAAACCAATGAAATTCCCCCGTTATAGTTAGTGCAGGCAACTATAACTCACGCGACCGCAATCCTCTGCTCATGCTAATACTGTATTTAGACACTTATTTGCCCATATCTTCTTCCATTAAATTTTAGCTATACATATATTACAAATATTTTTTTTTCATAAAGACACATATGTCATCAGCAGAGGATTGCGGTCGCGTGGGTTATAGTTGCCTGCACTAACTATAACGGGGGAATTTCATTGGTTTTTTATCAGTAAAATGTCCAGCTAACTATAACATGTGTGAAACCTATGGTTTTTTCAGTGAATTTGCAAGGTTTTTTAAATGCTAATTCCTGACTATAACGTGTGTGAAACCTATGGTTTTTTCAGTGAATTTGTACGTTTTTTTAAATGCTAAGTTACTTTACGCCATTCGTGGCGTGCGCGCACAGTGAGCACGCGGTGCGCTTCGCGCACCGCGCGCCCACTTTACGCAGTTAGTGCCGTGCACGCATGGTGGGCAAGCGGTGCGCTACGCGCACCGCGTGCCCACGTTACGCTGGATGGGCCATGTACGCACGATGCGCTTCGCGCACCGTGCGCACATGGAAGACATATTATGCGCTTCGTTGTGAAAGGTAGATATAATATAATTATATATATATATATATATATATATATATATATATATATATATATGCCACAAGGAATCGCCTCGACAATAGACAATAGCACAACCTGTATGCGCAAGAGACGAACACGGACCCAGAGATAAGTGCTGTTGGTTTTTATTTACTCCAAAACCCAAATAGCCGCCATGACGCGTTTCGGACTACCAGAGGCCTTGATCACATGACGCTGTCTTGGGAAGCCTGAGCTTTTAAAGTGCAAGTTCAAAAATTGATCATGACGTCATCACAATGAACATAGAAGACAGAATAAATCATCATGTAAAATACACATGTTCAAATTACGCAAACAATTATAAACATTGTTTCACTCTCTTTCTTATTTTCTTACTTTGCCATCTAATGGATGTAAAATACATAATCATGTGAAACAGCAAAAAAGTAAGAGAGGGAGGAATGGGCCATAGAGGTATTAAAATACATAAAATATGTAAAATTCATTGGGTCAAAGTATTGGGACACTACGTGCCGTATAAACAGTTATGAAGAAAACCGATAATTTTGTGAATGCCCATACCAAGGATCCATATAAATAAATAAATGAAACATGGACCACAAAATGTAAACATGACAAAGGCAGAGATAAAATGCCTACAATAGATCACTCCATCAATATTATAAAAGTTGGAACGTATAACAGGCAAAGGCATCACTCGATTTTCTACTGCTTGCACAAGTAGAACACCATCCTGAGTTCTACACAGCCACCTTTTTATATAGGCATTGCTACAAGCCGTTCTGCTTGAGAGTCTGTAACACCGCTAGTACTTTTCACACCCTTTTGTAACAAACACACCTGGTAGAGGTCTTTTTGCAGCTCCTTTCTTTGACAAGGGTCCCACTTTAGAAGTTGAAGCTTTCCTCTTCAAAGGGCTTTCTTTTGAACGCTGCGCCGCCTCTTGGCACGTGTTGCCGTCCTGGCATAACGTAGGGGCCCCTGTAAAAAAACATAATACCCCAAATTAGGCATCTTTCGGCAGAGTCCTCCTATACACCCTCAGGGTCAGAACTCTGGCCTACCCCGACAGCTCCCTAGCGCCTTAGACAGTTTAAATAACAGCGGTCTTTTTAATTACTTGTAGGAACTGTAGTGTTTTGCGCAGTGTTCATAGCTCCTTGAGCCTCGATGTACACCAATAGCTCTTCAAAAACTTGTTGTAGGTCGGGATCATAAGCTGTAAAATCATACATACATGAGAACCATATTAGAAAAAAGAGAACTTATGCGTTATTGGTTTACAAAACTACGTAGAACTACACAACTCCTAATATATATACCTGGCTGCGGTGTTGTCAACTGTACTGGGTTGCTAGTTATTACAGCGGTGTCCAGCGCCAGGGGTACACATGTAACTGCTGCATTTGCAGGGTCTTGCATCTGTATTAAACATTAAATAAAAGCACCGGTTTTAAAACACCTTTCATAAACAAAGCATTACAATTTCAAACAATTCTTGTAGGCATTTTAAAAACTGTTAAGAGGTGTGCAAACACACACACACACACACACACACACATATCATATTCTTTGTAGTACTTGCAGTTTTAAAAGGACGTTTAAAAACAAACAAAACTCAACATTCGGGGCCCGGAGCCCCAACGGACAGCAGAGCCAGGCCCCCTCACCCCAGAGCAGCGCCTTCCTCAAGAGGGCTCTGGGGGTATCAATAAAGAAAAAAAACATACACAGGGGCTGCTGGGGCAAGGGCCGCCCCTTCAGTGATGCATTGGTGACATCACTGAAGGGGGCGGTCCATGCCCCAGCAGTCCCGGAGAAGCGGCCAGCAGCCATGCTGTCGCAGCTCATGGGGATCCACGTGGGGGCTGTTTGAAAATACCCCAGGACCCAGCCCAGCCCCCAAGGACACCATCGCCAGGCCCCCTCATGCCCGAGCAGCGCTTTCCTCAAGCGAGCTCGGGTTATTTTTTTTTAAACAAAAAGCGGCAAACACCGCATGCTGGGGCACGGAGCCCACCAGGACCCGCCGAGCCCTGCCCACACACCCCGAGCAGCGCCCTGGAGAAGCGGGCTCGGGGCGATTTTTTTTTTTAAAAAGCGGCAAAGACAGCATTCGGGGCTCGGAGCCCCACACGGACACCAGCGACAGGCCCCCTCTTACCCGAGCAGCGCCCTGGAGAAGCGGGCTCGGGGTTAATTTTTTTTAAACAAAAAGCGGCAAACACCGCATGCTGGGGCACGGAGCCCACCAGGACCCGCCGCGCCCTGCCCACACACCCCGAGCAGCGCCCTGGAGAAGCGGGCTCGGGCGACTTTTTTTTTTAAAAAAGCGGCAAAGACAGCATTCGGGGCCCGGAGCCCCACACGGACACCAGCGCCAGGCCCCCTCATCCCCGAGCAGCGCCCTGGAGAAGCGGGCTCTGGGTTAATTTTTTTTAAACAAAAAGCGGCAAACACCGCATGCTGGGGCACGGAGCCCACCAGGAGCCGCCGAGCCCTGCCCACACACCCCAAGCAGCGCCCTGGAGAAGCGGGCTCGGGGTGACTTTTTTTTTTAAAAAAAAAAAAGCTGCAAAGACCGCATTCACGCCAGGACCCCTCATCCCCGAGCAGCGCCCTGCAGAAGCGGGCTCAGGGTTAATTTTTTTAACCCCTTCAGCGCTGCGCGGATTCCCCCGCGGTGCTGAAGGGTTCGAGCGCGGGCGGGGCCATGACGGAACGGTTCCGTCATGAGCACAGCTCAACCGATGCTCATGACGGAATCGTTCCGTCATGAGCATGGAAGGGGTTAAACAAAAAGCGGTACACACCGCATGCTGGGGCACTGAGCCCACCAGGACCCGCCGCGCCCTGCCCATGATCAGAGCCAGCAACTCCAACAACGTTAGGTCTCTTTGGGGTGTTTTTTTAAAACGAGGCACTCAAGGACCCTGAGCCACCCAGGAACCATGGACCCCTCCAACTCAACCCCCTACAGGGTCTCCCGCACGGCTACAGACCCCTACTTCTACCCCTCAAAACAGCGGCTTGGTGAGTACAAAAAAAAGGCTTTATTGATTTTGACCTGTATGAACTGTACATTACATGTTTGTGCCCAACCACACTTAAAGCAGCAGTAGCCTCTAACATTTTATTGCCATTAAATGTATAACAGCTTGTTTAAATGTTTCTAGGCTCTGTAAAATACACATTACCCCTCTGCAGGTACCCTCCTAAGGCCTACAACCTTATGCCCCTTAAATACAAACCCTGTAAACTCTACCCTACACCCAGCCCCATTAACATTAAATACCTACAAACACACAGCTTTAAACTAAGCACCTCAACAAAACCTTTATTCACTTTAAACACATTTACATTGCATTTCACGTCTTGTAAAAAACTTCAGTGTCACCATTAAACATAACACATAGACTTAAAGATTAACAGTTTACAATCCAACCTACATAGTACTATTTAGCATTTTTTTTTAAAGTACACCTTTTTTTTTAAAACCTGCATATACACCCTAATACATAATTTGCGTCATCCTTTATTTACCTCATTTACATGTTGACAGGCGGCTTCAATCTGGGAGAAGTTGCTCAGCTCCATTCTTGCCTTAAGTTTCAAGGGTTGGCTCTGTACCTCCAAGATAATCCAGGCCAGTCACTCCCAAGGGTTTTGAATAGGTGCTGGGGCAAAAAATCCACAAGGTGTAGCAAAGCAATCCAGGCCAGTCACTCCCAAAGGTTTTTGAAGGGTTGTTGGTGCAGAAATCCACAAGGTGCAGCAGAGCAATCCACGCCAGTCGCTCCTCAAGGGTTTTTTGAATGGGTGTTTGACAGTGTTCCTTAAGGGGCCCTTTTATACTGGTCCTAGCAGGCTAATAGAAGCCCCCCACACACCCTTTATGACTTGAGGAGTGTTTAGAACAATGTCCTGTAGGTCATTGGATGGGAACCTTTTTTTCTATCCTTGTACAGTATAACCAGTACAGCATTTATTACTTTGGGGGCTTGGGTGGCCATCCCCAAAACTCTTCACACCTGCGTGAAACCTCCTCCTGGGAAGTAGGGAGCCCGGGAACAGGGTCTAGCTCCAATCCTAAACCCACCACCTGTCTTTTATTTTTAAGGCCAGAGTTTTTTCCTGCCAGAGCTGTCAAATTTCCAACCAGCCTTGTCAACTTGGGACTAGCCTGTCAAAATTGGGACCAGGGGCTGTGGGTTTGTGTGAATTACATCCTAGCAGCTGACACCCTGTTTCAGGTTCTCATGGGAAGCTTTGGCTCTACAGGACACCTGTCTTTTTCGCATCTCAAAGCTCCTTGGTGGCTGGGGTTTATATTTTATAATGGGCTTGTATTAGCATATTTTGGGAGAACTGCCAGAGGAAGGATTGTGAGGACCCTTTACCACTTTGACACCTACATGCCATAGCCTTCCTCCCAGGCCCTGGGCTGGGGAGACTCAGGACTGCCCCGCAGCTGTTCCCCCTGCAGCTGTCTGCAAACCCCCTGCCATGTCCATTTTTGCTGTCAGGCCTGTCAAATTTAAGGCCAGAAGTTTAAGACTAGACCTGTCAAATTTAAGACTAGACCTGTCAAATTTAAGACCAGCGTTTGCGGCCAGCCCTGTCAAATTTAAGGCCAGGAGTTTGCTGCCAGCCATGTCCATTTTTGCTGTCAGGCCTGTCAAATTTAAGGCCAGAAGTTTCAGACTAGACCTGTCAAATTTAAGACTAGACCTGTCAAATTTAAGACCAGCGTTTGCGACCAGACCTGTCACTTTTGCAGCCAGCGTTTGCGACCAGACCTGTCACTTTTGCGGCCAGGACAGTTTGATGGAAGCAATACCCTCTTACTACTCATGTATGCTGGGACACATTGTCTCAGCATTCTGGTGACACACAGTGTAGCGGCATGTAAAACACTAGCTGCTGCTAACATGGCATGCAAGTTGCAGTGGACTGATTCAAGGTCAGCTCTCTGACAGAACATGGTAGAGCAATGGGTTGGTAAAAGCCCAGCTTTGTATCGACACACAGTAGATATGTACCGTGCTGCTTCAAGCTCAGCTTTCTACATTACAGTGACATTTGTGATGACTCACATGTAAGTGTCTAATAGGACACAGTGCAGTGGCATTGGGTTGATACTGCAACTGTTCTGTGTGTATGTGCGTGCATGTGTGACACGTCTGTAGCTACTATTCTGCAATGTTCTGCTCTGCTACAGTTGCTGGCTCTGTACACCTCGCTGTCTGTTGCATTGTAACAGACACACACAATTGACATTGTCATTGGCAATGAAGAAATAGTGATACATCAACATACTAGATATCCACTCGCACAGTACAAGAAGCACTGCAACATGTAGAGCAGCTATAATATTACCGTACCATGACATCATGCACCCCAGGCAGGTGAGAAAAAGATCTGTGCAGTGTCCGTGCTTTAGCAATACTACTTCAAACAAGAGTTTATGCTAAATCATCAAAGTAACAAGAAAAAAAAAATCCCGACTCCCCCATCCCATTGCTTGGTCAAAAGGGAACACCAGTATCAGAAAAACAGCGTAAGCAAATACCATGGTCGGCCAACACCCCGGGATCAGGGAGGAAAGAAACAGAAAGGGGAGGCAGCAACAAGGACCTGTGTCACGGGGACCACCCGGACTCCGTACTGGAAGGAGGAGAATGGTGGTCCCCTCCTGAACTGACCAGTGACTTGTTTTGTGTCCCTCAGGACGACCCGTGGCCAGCAGAGACGTCAGACGGCACTAGCACGGAACACTGTGCCTTTAATTGGGACGTCTTCCAGGATAGCCCCGCCCTCTACTCCACCGTAGACGGCCAGTCGCCAATAAGAACCCGCGAGAAGAAGACAGTGGCGTGTGACGACACCGGAGGACGGAAGGAGACAGAGCACGACGGTGAACCGGAGGAAGAAGACGGGACAGAGCGAAGCGAAGGACCGAAGAGGAGCAGAGGACGCGAGGAGGAACCGAGGCCGGAGGCAGGAGACCGCGGCATTCACGCTCCGCCGAGCCACGCCCCAGGAGGAGGTGCGTGGCTATCCCAGGTACGGGATCGCTTCACGGGTTGGGTCGGGAGGCGGGAGAGGAGAGAGCGCCACTGAACGCCGCCGCTTACCGCCGTACCTAGTACTGCACGTCCTCCCTTTCACTCACCCCCTTCACGACCGTTCGTTGGAGAGCACCTTATCACGAGTCTATTACCCTCACTCCCCTCCCTTATACAGCGTGATAAACAGAACACTCGTTCCTAACAGCCACCTCTCCTTCTTTCTTTCCATTGGCACGGCGAGAGCCCTCCTTACGGGAAACCGGGAGAAGAAAGAAGAGGGACGCTAGCCCACGAAGACCAAGAACAGCGCCCCGACCCTGACATCCTACCACCGAGGGAAAACCCATCGCGGACTTTATTGTGAACCTTCAATAAAACGCCTCACCCCATCCTCCCGTGTTCGTGTCCTCTGTGCGACCCGCTTACAACCTGTTATAGCACGGACAGGTAGAAAGAGCAGGAGCTTTCCCAAATTCTAAATCCTGACACAGGCCTCTTCATACCACTCAGACACATCACTAAAATAGAGATCACCCACTGCTCGTATTGTATATTGTGCATATTTAAATTAAATTATGTTTTCGTATTCTAATATCTGATAAGACTTCATATATAAGGACTTCCCCTTGACCACTTGTCAGGAAAGGTCCTTCGCCCAGATTATCGGACAAGATACTGCCGGAGACGGACTTTACTGCTGCCAGCACACCAAGAAGATGCTGCATCATACTTGATACAGATAACAAGGTAAGTCCAGGACAAAAGGACGCCTCCACGGCATATTTTCTTTTCCCAGCGAGCACTGTCTTCATGCCCCACAGATACTGCTTTTGCTGTTAACGAGGTATGCAGTGCGTTGCTTCTCCCTAAGAAAGACTAGATTGCAGGTTCTACTTTCCATGCCCTCCTAGTGTTGGGCATAGATGTAGGTTTTTAATTACATTTTAACCATGTTAGAAATATTCATTTTATTTTCTCTGTTCACAACATGTCTATTTGCTGCTTTTATGATATTCTGTGTGGTTACTTTAGATATGCCACAAAACAGGTTTACCCTGCTGCAATAAATACTTTTAGTTAAAAGTGTCTATTCTTCTTGGTACCATTTGTGTATGTGACATAGTAAAGAGCAAAATAGGTGTGTTGCCGATACAATGGTGCCCCAGATCCTGGTTTAGGGATTGTTAGTATCACAGAAGCAACAATTCTACTTCAACAATGTATTGGGTGGGGATCTGTTGGGTTACTATAACCTATCAATCCCATTCAGTGCAAGTGCACTGAACCAAGTTCAACTGTGTCACCCATGGGTGGGAAATCAAACCTTCTTAACCCCTTGTGTGCCACGCCCTTTCCCCGCCCTGTGCCGGCCGTTACATTAGCGGGCGGGGTTTATGACGAGCTGGACTCGTCATGGGCACAGCGCAACCGCGGCGCATGACGAGTCCAGCTCGTCATGGGCACACAAGGGGTTAAACTACTACAGAGTTGTAGTTTAGTCAACACCAGACATTTCTGAAGACTAGACACCTGGGAAATCCAGGGTGGTGTGGCTTGTTTAGATTATATTATTTTTACTTACAATGAGTGCCCTGCAAACATCAGCTTTGTTTAAAATGACAGATTTTCTTCACATTCCTAAGAAGTATGCGTGGATCGATAAAAGCCCTACCACCCAGCGTTCTCACACTTCTCCCTAAACAAGTATCACTCTACCGGTTGGGCCTATCACCTGCGACAGGAAAAGACCCAAAATGCAACATGCAGATACTGAGATTTTTCCTTGGTATTCCAATCTCTCTGGAGATGTGGGTAGCTGCAATATTTGTGTTCCTCCAGCACCCAGGAAAAATTACCAACCCAAATATTTCTGGAAACTACACACCAGGTTCGGGGGTCGGGCGCTTCAGGGTGGTGTGCCTTCCATGGATTCCACTACTTATCCAATATGCCCTGCAAATCTCAAACTTTGACTAAAATCACAGATATTTCTCACACTTCTGTGAGATTAAGTTCTGCAAAATGTGGGAATTGACAAACGTCATACCAGACAGTGTTCCCAATAACAGTGCCCCGCTTAGGTGGATGGGCCTACTGTCCGTTACGGGAACAGTAAAAACTTGGACCAGTAGAAGTCAATATAGAATAAATGTGATCATCACATGGGGGGCAGAGCCAGCCACCATGTTCTAAGGGCGCAGGTGATGGAGCTCCTCACCGCCCACAATCTCCCTGAAATCGCCCGGCAGCCACGGACTCCCTGCTTCCACGGGGTAGGCTTGCCAACGAATTCCACATCCAGGTGGTGTGCTCAGAGTCCTCTGGGAGCACGCGACTGAGGTGAAGGGCCACCGCATTCTCCCAGCTCCAGTGCCCCACTTTGATCGCAGAGGCCTCCCTGATTGTACCTGCGGCTGCAGCAGGGAAATTCCCCCCTCTCAAGAGGACATTTGGGGGGGGCCTGCACACCAGGGACCCCCTCGCGACCTGATACGCAGATAGCGGCAGCCGGAGCATGGACTTCTGGCCCGAACCGAACGCTGAAACTGTCCTCGGACAACCTATGGTGGTGAGTTTTGAGGGGATGGTGTCCCCTTCTCTTAATACTGCTGGGGGGGGTGGGGGGGGGGAGTAGTATCTGCTTTCATGATTACCGACACTTTTTACTGGTGTTAGTCTATTTTGTGACTAGTCTGACTGGGATCCTGCTAATCAGTACCCCAGTCACTGTGCTTTCTCCCCTAAATTTGACAGTGGTAAGTACTTTGGTACCATCCCAATTGGCTAATGTTGTACCCGTGTAAGTCTCTAGTATATGGTACTAAGGTACACACGGCATAGGTACAGCAGGGGTCTCCCGTGGGCTGCAGCATGTATTATGCCACCCATGAGAGACCACTCAAGTATTGCAGCCTGTGCAAGCTGGTGCTAGCACCACTTACGACAGATTTCTTATATCTAAGGTTACTGCACTTAAAACCTAAGTCACCCCTAAGGTAGGACTTTCAATCCTGAAGGCAGGGTGCTAGATTATAAGTGTGAGTTTAGGACACCCACTACAAACCACAGAGTAAATTCTCCAGGCTTTGTAATTGCGGTCAGCCATTTTGATACATATAGTGGCCATGCGTCACTACCCGATGGCTAATTATATATTGGCTGTACCAAACCTGGGCATGTTACCGGTGTTGGAGGTATGATTCCATGCACCAGGGGCTCCTCCAGGAAGCACCCATTGCTCCCAGTAACAGCCTTCGAGGGTCTGCCAGCAAGCTAGTGCTGCTGCCAACCCCAAATATGATTCTGCCTTGATGCTGCTGAGCTGAGCTCAAGCAGGGGAAGGTAGAACAATAAGTATCACAGGGACCCTCCCAGACAGGACTTAGTGTAGCAGGCTGGGGTGAGGTGGAGGCTTGCCAGCGTCACCAGACTGCTTTGAAGGGCACATTTGGTGCCCTCATTGCATACTTCGGTTTGAGCCAGTTCAGGGAGCCCTTTGGCTCCTGATGGAAACTGGACATACGACATGGGGGTATCCTCCCTTCTGTCCAGCCCCTTCTCTGGGAGGGATCGCTGAGTTGTCCTAACCCCTTTCTAAGGGTATAAAAGCAATTACCTTTGGATGGGTCCTCAGATTCCTCATGGGACAAGAATCAAACCTGAAACCATGTCACTCTTTGACCGACTGAAAATTTGGACTTTGCCTGGAACCAAGACTGCACCAAGGAAGACTCCTGCTGCTCCTGGTCTCACCGTTCTGTAAGTCTTCTTCATCGCCTGTGCCTGTGCTTCATCCAGGTTCCTCTCCAGGCCTGTGGGCATCAGAGACACCCAAAGGAATGTCACTCCCCTGCATCTGCAGGCACCACAACGAAGCTGACCGGTCTGCTGTTCCTGACATGCCAAGGGCTCCGAAAGGCTCAGCAACACAGATGCAACTCCCTCGAGGCCTGACCTGTCCTCTCAGCAGGTTTGAGGCTAGTTTCCCTCAAAGGAACCGTTGGAACGAGACCACTGTGCATCGCATCGACTTGCCATTGCCAAGACTTGTTGGATCTGTCTTCCAGAGATCTTCAGGCTACAAAAAGCTCCAGCATCCAGCATCTCTTCCTGCCAAGAACTTCGTCCTCACCGCATCCTCTGCACCGTTGGCCCTCATCTTAAGTGAGCTGCTCGAGGTCCTCTTGCGATTTCAGTGCCTTCAGCCTGTGGGTCCTCTTGAGGGTCTTCTTTGGCTTCAGTGGGCATCCCTGCTTGCTTGGGCCTTTTCTGACTCTCCTGCAATTGGTAAGTCCATTGGACCTTGCTGGTCCCAACATTGCTCCTTTTTCATTTACCACGTCTGTTGCTGATCCCAAGGCTTGTTGGTGCTCCCGCCGGACACCGAACCCCTTGTTCTTGACTTCCGATGTGGGACAGCTCGTGAAAGGCTCCTGGTCTTCCACAGCGTTGCCTGGTCCTCACAGCTGCAGCGACAATGTCCCCGTCTTGATTCCTGCATCTTCCGTCATGGTGGTCAGTGCGTTTCCGTGCCTCCTGGTCACCTCTGAGTGGCATAAACTCTATCCCCTCTGCTTGCAGGTTCTTCTCTTCAAGAATCCATCCTTGAATTCCACCGGACTCTTTCACCTTCTTTGCCAGCGGCATCTTTCTTGAAGTCCTCCATTGTGGTCTATGGCGGTTTCCCACGTCACTTCGCACCTAGGCACCTAGCTTCCCTGGTGTAGGTATCATGGTTCCTGGGGTATCTACGGGTGGGGTGACTCTCCATCCTTCTATCTTCCACAGGGTTTCTTCAGGGTCCACTGGGAAGGGTCCTTCTTCTTGCAACTGCAACTTTCCTTATGTCTTGCATTGAGTATGCGGCTGTGTTTGCACTCTGCACACAGCTTCCATGGGGTTCTTGGGTGCTTACCTCAGGTGGTTCCATGGGTCCGAGTCTTCTGGTCCAATTCCGACTTCGGTCGCAGTTCGAATTCCACTTCTTTAGTATAAGGTTTGGTCTCCCCCTGGAGGCCACTGTGTATTTGTGCTTACTTATCTGTTTACATTTGAAATATTGTGTGTATTGAGTTGATATCTCCGGGTAGGAGATATACCAATGTGTTAGTGAGTGTGTATAATAAATATACTTATTTTGATAATTACACAGTGTGGTTCTTTTTCGTTTAACCTACACTATATGATTAGGTCTGGTAAAACAAGCTGCTTAACACTCCTTCTTGATTAAGCCTGAAGGCTGCTCTCCATAGCTACCACTTAGAGAGCATTCTATTGTTGTCTAAGACAAGTAAAATCACCATAAGTGTTGTCTGGATTAGTGCAAGGTGCTTCACTTAAATAATTGTGCACCACATACTAAGCCAGACTCCTACAGGGGGGTTGTGGACTGGTCAGTGTCCTTGCTCCACCATCTTCAGAACACGTGAACTCCTGTGTAGTCTTGCTGCCTCCTCCCTCCAGACCTATGGTGCATGCTATAGTGAGGACAACAAGGCCCTGTACTGCCACTCTGTAGCAGGGTTGGTATACGCTACTGTGACTGTTAAATGACACCTCCTGGGTGACTGGAGACCCCTACTCACTATTATATCTGGTCTGACTGGGAGAGGGGGGGCAGTGTGTTACCTCTTGGTGTGTTCCCACCTTAGCCAATACCAATTGGCCTTGTGTCCTGGCTGGATTAGGATCTCATACCCTCCCTTTCGGAGTCCAGGGCTTCTGTGGTTCCGTCCCTTTTTGTGTCACCAAGGGAGTTGGTGACCCTTCCTGCGGCTCTTCTTGAGGCACCCTCTGGAGTCCTCTGCTCTGTCTCAGTGCCAATATGGGGCACACTCAACGCTCCAAGGACGATACGACTGCAAGTGCCTCCCTGTAAGGAATCAAGCAGGGCACTGGCGGCGGAGACACATCATATTTGGACGACACGTTTGAAAAGCTTCTGGCGGCCATTGACGCTTCTGGGGAGCGATTGGAGTGCAAAATTGACTCGTTTTACGTGGAACTGGATCTTATCCTTGAGGATTCACTGAAAGTTTCAGAAAGGGACTATGCCTTGGAAACCACAGTGCAGACACTGATGCCAGCTGTTTAACCAGTAGATCATCGCATCACAGCTCTGGAGGTGCACACTCAGCACTTGCCCGCTCACTTGAATGGCCAGGAGAGTCAGGCTAGGCATAATAATCTCTGCCCTGTGGAGCTGCCTGAGCATGCTTAGGGGGATTCCCAGCTGGCTTTTCTTGAGACCTGGATCCAGGAGGTTGTGGCCTCCGAAGGTCTCTACAACTTCTCTGCCCTGGGATGTCCGCACAGGGTGCTAACGTGGGACCCCCATCCTGGAGATCCACCGTGTCCAGTGGTGGTCCGACTTCTACATTTCCGGGACCGGGATGATCTTCTGCAGCAGGCCTGTGCACACAGCCCATTTGTGGTGGGCAACACTAAGGTGTCGTTGTACTCTGACATTATTTTTCAATTACAAACGCAGAGGGCATCTTTTCTGGCGGTAAAGAAGAAGCTGTGCAAACTGAGGCTGCTGTACTGGTTACACTTCCCTGCTCGACTGCAGGTCCAGCTGAGGATAGTGTGCATTTTTTCACAGATCCGTCTGTAGCCTGGGACTCGATTGAACTTTATGACAAGGGCACGGTGTGACCTGAGATGACAGGACCTAGCCACTCCTTGCACCCAAAGTGCCAACGCTCTCGACGGCAAGGGGCGAAGGACCCTTCCAGGTCGCAGGTGGTGCTGGAACAGTCGAGGGCAGTGAGGACTACAGCCTCTGTGGGATCTGGAGGGGTTCCTGTGCGACCCACATCTCCAGCAAGCCACTCCTCCGCTTCGGATTCTGAGGGCTCTACTATTCCTGGTCGTGAAAACATTTTGCATAGTTACTCCTAGGTCTGTGGACTACTTGGCTTGAGGTGCATTGGGGGCTTATTATGGGTGTGCTGCCTTGTTTATATACAGTGTGTTTGAGGCGGGATGGGTTACTGGCTGCTTATTAATGTTCATTTTCTTTACTTCTGACCCAGGATGCCGGGGAGGACTGAGGGGGGGGGGGCTTATGGGTTGTGCTCTAATGCCATTTTGTCTTCTTTAAGTGTTGGTTTTCCACATACTGCTGACGGCTCCCTCCTTCCATATACTCTTCTGTTATGGATCTAGATGGCCTTCCGGCCTTTTGTTTGTTCCTACTTGGGGCCTGTGTGGGGGGGTTGTTTGGACAAGATGGTTGTGTGTCTCAGTCCTTTGGGGGGGTGGGGCTACTGCTGAGGTGGTGTTTCATGCTCTGTTATGAGTTGGTTAGTCTACTGACAGTAGTACATATGGGGCTGTGGTGATGTGTGTTTGGTACAGTGGGGCCCGCCTGGTTCCATGAGATTCTTCTACCGGTGGGTTCTCTGGGCTGCTCTCTTTCTTCCTGGGCTGCCACTCATGGCTATGTATATTAAATTGCTTACGTAGAATATACGGGCCTGTAGTCCTCTAGTGGAGGGGAGTAGGGGGAGATTTTGACTGCATAGAGGATTTAAATCTGGATCGGTGGAGGAGCCTAGTGCGCAACCAAGATGGCCGCGTAGGTGCGAGGCTCCCGAGGACCTCCGCGACCTCCTACGTTTATCCTGTCTTCATCCTGTATCGGTTGAGGGGACTGTGTCGGTGAGCCTGAGCCGAGGTGGTACCCGTTTCCCGTTTTCGAATCGGACCTCGGGTGCCGGAGTGAGCACCGATTGAAGTTTGCGGCCTGCTTCGCTCCTGACCCCGGACTCGCGTTTGGGGGCGACCCGGTGGCAAAGTGAACAACAACGGCGGGCTGGGCCTGGCGAGTCGCGTACCCCGCACTTTCACTTTCGCGCCCCCTTGCCGTCTTTGCAGGTGGGATCGCGGCGCTCTTTGTGTTGGGGTGGCCTCGCTGGGTGACCCAGCCTACCTGCCTGCTGTGGCCCGCTCCGCCGTCCTGGGGTGACCCCCCGGAGCCCGTGGCCTTGATTGCTGGCCTTTTACTGCGTGGCTGGTGAGGGTGTGAGACCCGCGACGATGGCAACGCAACAAGATGGCGACCGGTTGAAGGCCAAGTCGACCCGGCGTGGCGCCGCACATCAGGCCAACATCATGGACCACTACACCCTCCCGAAAGGATCTCCCGGTGGACCGCACAAGTCCTCTGAGTGCCCCCCGGATGCCCCGGATTTGCCCACAGAGCTGACTCTGCAAGACGTCATGGGCGCCATTGCTGAGATGAAGGCCTCGGTGGGCCAGCGGTTTGACACCTTGGCCCATAAAATCGACGCGGTCCTAGTTGACGTCAACCCGGTGAGGGCTGATCTCTCCAAGACCAACGACCGGGTCGATTCTTTGGCCCACACCGCGTCGGGCCTCACGACTGAGGTGGCGGCCCTCCAAACGGAGGTGCACCGACTTCGTCAGGCGAGTGCGCTCATGGATCGGCGCCTGGAGGACTCCGAGAGTCGGGCCCGGAGGAATAACATCCGCATCATCGGAGTACCCGAGGGACGGGAGGAGGCGGCGGCGGATCTCTTTGTGGAGGACCTGATCACTACCCATCTCCAGCCTCCGGGACTGAGTAAATTCTTTGCCGTGGAGAGGGCTCATAGAGTTCCCGGGGGAAAGCCGAAGGTCGGAGCCCCTCCGCAGCCTCTCATTGCCCGTATTTTTAACTTTCGGGACAGAGACGCGATTCTGCAAGCCTCCAGACTGCAAGGGCCGCTTAAGCTGGAGAACATGGAGGTGAACTTTTTTCCTGACTTCACCCAAGCGGTCCAGAAGCAGAGACTGAGTTTCCTGGGCGTCAAGCGGCGGCTTCGGGACATGAACTTAAAATACGCCATGCTCTTCCCGGCCAGGCTGCGGATAGAGGTGGATGGTCGCACACACTTTTTTGATCGTCCTGAAGTGGCCGGGGACTGGCTGGACACCCTGTCTGGGGGTCGTGATCGGGATGGCGGAGGGGGGGCGGCGGGAGGAGACGGCCCACTGGACCGGGACTGAGGTGTTGATACTGGGCCTCACTCTGGACGGATATGATGCCACTCTCGGCCAAGCTTAGGGTTTTTCGTGCTTCTGTATTCGTTTTTCCCTCCTCTGGAGGTGGTGCGGGGTCTAGAAGGGGTACTCTTTCCTCCTCTAGGGGGTCTAGCTAGTTTCATTATATAGGGGCGACAGGCACACTGCAAGTTGGGGGGGCTGTCTGGGCTCATGCAGGGGTGCAGGGAGGGGGGAGTTTTGTTGGGGCGGTTGGGTTGGGGTGGGGTGTTGTTCGTTTACACCACAAGGCAAAAGTATCGGTGTGCTATTTCTAAAGTGCTCTCTGGGGGACGAGTGATTGCTTTCGTTTATGATGGGGGGTAGGGGACTGAGTCTTTTGTCCTGGAATGTTAATGGACTGGGGGACAGGATAAAACGAGGTGTGGTCCTGCAGTTCCTGAAACGAATTTCACCCGATATAGTTTTTCTGCAGGAGACACACCTCATTGGTAACTCCTTTTGTGCTATGAATCGACGGGGCTACCGCCTTGTGGCCCATTCGGGCTTCACGTCTGGTTCAAGGGGTGTGGGCATCATGGCCAAGAACTCGCTCCCGTTGGAAATTGATGAGGTGCTCCATGATGACAGGGGACGTTACACGGTTCTGGTGGGTAGAATGGAGGGCAGAGTGGTCGTTTTTGTGTCTGTCTATGTCCCGCCAGGGTTGCAGACGACCACCTTTGCGGATTTGGGGCGCCTCCTCCTTGGCCTTCCGGAGGGGATTCTAGTGGTTGGGGGGGATTTTAACGCTGTGGTTTCCGGAATGGAGGATCGTCACCCCCCTAGGGATCTCCCCCGTGCCCAAGCGTGGTTGTCCGGCCTCTTGGATACCTTGGGGCTGGTGGATTGTTGGCGTTTGAAACATCCCACGCAGCTACAGTACACCTTTCATTCTGGGGCCCATGGTAGTCTCTCAAGGCTAGATTATGTCCTGGTGCCGGCGGCGCATGCGGGGAGGATAGGGGAGGTGCGCCATTTGGCGCGGGGTATTTCAGACCACTCCCCACTCTTGTTGCACTTTGATATTCTCCCGAGGGGAGAGGGTAGGGTGGTCCCGATTAATCCTTGGTACCTGCGTGACCCCACCATTCGCGCAGAGTTGGTTAAATCCCTTAAGCGATTCTTTGACGATAATGTGGGGTCTGTGTCATCGGCGGTCTCTCTGTGGGAGGCGTTCAAGACGGTACTCCGGGGGGAGGCCCTGTCCCTTATTTCCCATTCCCGGTGGCGCGAGCGAGAGGAGGTGACCCGTATTGAAACTGAGATAACCGAGTTGGAGGATGATCTAGAATGTGGGGTGACGGATGACAAATTACATGTTCTCCGACTCAAGCAAGCGGCCTATAAGGCCCTCGTCACGGAGGCGGCCAGGGGCCTCAGTAGAGAGCAACAGGGGAGACTGTATGATGTGGGTGATAAGGCTGGTAAATTGATTGCGTGGCTGGACAAAAAGGAGAGAGCGAGTCGAGTTGTCCCAACGATTGAGAAACAGGATGGTGTGTGTGTTACTAAGCCGGAAGAAATTGTTGACTGCTTTGCAGAATATTTCCGTGGGGTGTATTCCCCGGTGTCCTCCCGCTCGGAAGAGGATTCCCATGCCCTGCTCAGAGATATCGCGCTGCCTTCCCTTTCGGAGGAGGACAGGGTGTCGTTGGACGCCGCCCCAACATCTGAGGAAATTGCCCTCGCCATACATTCGGTCGCTTCCGGCAAGGCCATGGGTCCTAATGGTCTTCCCATCGAGTTGTACAAGCTGCGACCGGATACGCTGGCGCCGCATCTCCGTGCTATGTTCCTCGCGGCCCACTCGGCGGGTTCCCTCCCGCTAGACCAGCGTCTGGCTACTATTGTGGTTATTCATAAGGAGGGGAGGCCGCGGGACCGGGTCACATCCTATCGGCCTATCTCGCTTTTGAATGCGGAGCCCAAAATTCTCGCCAAGGTGTTGGCCACTCGGCTGGTTGGCGTGGTGTGCGACTTGATTCACCAGGATCAGTCCGGCTTTATCCCTCATCGCAACACTGCGCTTAACCTGCGGCGCTTGCATGGGGTGCTCGCACGTGTCCCGTTTATACGGGAACCGGCCATTTTGGCATCCCTGGACGCCACTATGGCGTTTGACACACTTGAGTGGCCATATATTTGGGCGACACTGGCGAAGTTTGGGTTTGGCCCGGGATTCATCGGTTGGGTGAAATTGTTGTACTCGGGACCGCTAGCCCAGGTGGTTGTGAACGGTAGAGTGTCGGCTCCGTTTGAGCTGGGCAGGGGCACGCGGCAGGGCTGCCCATTATCACCGCTCCTCTTCGCGCTTGCCCTGGAGCCCCTGGCGGAGTGGCTGCGGTGGGAACCTTCTATTCGTGGTCTCCGATGGACCCCTGAGTATGAGGACCGCGTATCTCTTTACGCTGATGATATTCTTCTGTACCTGGCTTCCCCACGTAAATCACTGATAGTACTGGTTGATGTATTGCACTCATTTGGCCTCAACTCCGGCCTGGTCATCAACTGGGCTAAATCGTGTGTATATGTCCTCTCTGGGGAGGATCCTATCCTTCCGCGGGGTTGTCCTATTCAGATCGCCCCGCGGGGATTTAGGTACCTGGGTGTCTTCATTACCCTGGACGCGGAGGCCCGATATAGCCAGAATTTGCTTCCCCCCCTCCAGCGCCTGAAGGAGGACGTCGCGCGTTGGAAGCGCTTGCCGCTCTCGCCGCTCGGCCGGGCGGCATTGTTTAAGATGATGTCGCTGCCACGTTTCCTGTATGCTTTGCAGAATACAATGGACGTTGTCCCGGCGCGCTACTTTCGCGAGGTGGAGAGTTTGCAGCGTTGCAATGTTAACTGTTTTGGGAGGGTCGGCCGCGTATCGCCCTGGCGAAGCTGACGCTCCCGTGGTACGACGGGGGGGTTGCCCTCCCAGATATCAAGCGATATTACTGGGCCTCCCAGCTGGCTGCGATCAATCACGGCCTTTACGGGCCCGCCCTGAACCCGGCCTTTGAGATGGATAAAATGTTACTGCCGGGCGGTGACTATAATCGGGCGCTTTATTCTAGCTCGCATGACGCGCGGCTGACGGGCCCCACGGGGGTCATGGTACGGGTGTGGCACACGGCTAACGTGGCGATGGGGTGGAAGGATCGCTTGACCCGGGCGACGCCATTGTACGCATCTGAGCGGCTGGGCTCTCTGTGGACCTCGAAGGGCTTTGAGAAATGGGACATGATAGGCATCAGCAGGGTGGGCGACCTCTGGACGAGGGGGGGATTCAAGACGTTCGATGTGCTGCAGACAGAATTCCAGCTGCAGGACAGGGAGTATTTTCGATATCTGCAGATTCGTCATGCGTTGTGCTCCGTTTTTCCGGACGTCGCCTCCATCCCGGAGTACTCCCCGCTAGAAGATAGAGTGCTGGATGGGCATGTACCGGACGGCACGATTTCATTAATTTATAAAAAACTTATCAATGACCGTTCGGGACTGCTGACTAGCCTTCGTGAGGCATGGGTTGCCGATGGACTGGAGCTGGATGACGAGGACTGGGTGTCTGCGGTGGCCTCCCCGAAAGAGGTGGCCATACCGGCCCGCCTTCGCTTCGTCCTGCTCAAGATACTCCATAGGGTCTATGTTACGGGGCCGAGGCTGATGCGTATGGGTTATGCTGTGGACAGGTTGTGTAAGCGTGGGTGTGGCTCTTTGGGGACCTTTCTCCATATTTTGTGGGAGTGCCCGGATGTGGTGCGATTCTGGAGTGGAGTGCATGAGGTTTTGCGGGTAGTTACGCGTGTGCCGCTGCTGCCCGAGGCGAGGAGATGTCTTCTGAATGTGTGGGAGCCAACCGACTACTCGGTGCCGCAGACGTGGTGGGTGACTCTGGGATATATGGTGGCCAAACGTGACATTGCTCAACTGTGGGGTTCCCAGAGATCGCCGACTGTCTCGGCGTGGAAGGATAACATGGATTGGTGCATGTTCCGGGAAAAGGTGGTGTATGTTGCGAGAGGTAAGCCTGGGAAATGGGTGAAAGTGTGGGGCCCCTGGAACGCCTACCGTGGGGGAATTTGTACCCCGCCGTTATTGCCCGATCCGTCACCGGCCCCGTCTCCTTAGCCAGTTTGTCTTTCCGGTTCTGGGCAATGAGTTTACTTAGTCCCCGTCCTGACCTTTTTCCCCCCTTGATACTCCTATGGACTAGTGGGGCCCCCCTCCTCGGGGAGCACTTGCTGCTGTTTCCGATTGTGGGTTGCCTTGTGGATCTGTTTTTTGTTGTTATTTATATTAAAAAGAAACCGTTATGTGGGGTCCGGATGGTGTGGCTGCCAACGCTTTCCAACTCCTGTGACTTTCCCTCTGCCGCAGCATGCGTGCTATTGTCTGTATCACATGCTCCTTCTGCTTGCTAGCGGCCGGCCTGAAGGTTGTAGGCCCATCTTTGTATATTTTTTGGATTCTGTAATAAACGGTTTCAAAAAAAAAATCTGGATCGGTCACATCCGCCTCTGTGTGGTGTGCCCTCGAGCAGACTGGCAGTGGCAGCATGTTTGTGGTCTGGTCAATTGGATTTAATAGATTGATGGGTCTGTCACCGGGAGACTCGTGTGTACTCCTATCGCTCTGGACTACATGATCTTGAGGCTCAACTTGACCGGCTTTATACATCTAGGGCACTATATGGGGGGGGGGGGGGGGGGGTGCTGGAATATTTAGTGAAAACATATTTTGATCATGCTCCCATGCAGGATAAGTTCCAATTGGCCTCGTCCAGGCATAATGTACGTACCGGTTGCTTTGATCCTGGACTTTTAGATGATCAGGCTTTCCAAGTATTATTGGGGGTGCACATTTCTCAGTACTGGATGGATTACGCTGCTTCGGCCTCGTCGGTGAGGATAGATTGGAAGGCAACGAAGGTGGTGCTCCGAGGGTATTGTATTTTTAGCAGAGTGGGAGTTTGCACTCAAATCCTTTCAGATATTCAACAGGAAGAGGCGGTGTTAGCTGGGCTTCAGGGTGGGCTAGAGGAGATTCCGGATGGAAGCTCCTGGAGGAGCGGGAGAAGCTGTTTGAGCTTGTGGAAAGTCTTCCCCACTTTGAACATAAGGCACATGTGGCTAGGGCCCATGCAGAGCAGGAAAAAGTCAGGCAGCATACTTGCATGGGTTTTACGAGATGAAAAGGAGGCCACTCTACGCCTCGGTTACGTGATCCTTTCACTGCCGATGTGCTTGTGGGGCTATCTCATCTGCCTGAGCACGTAGGCAGACAGGAGAGGAGAGGTGTCATTGGAAAGGGGAGAACCTCCCCTTTCCAATGATACCCCTCCCTAATGGATCCCTGCTTGAAGATCATCTCAGGAGGGCAGCCCCCAAACAGGGATCCACCACTGGACACCAGGGAGGGGGGAGTGGCTCCTTGGGCAAGGGCTTTTGCTCCCCCCCCCTCCAACGTTTTTGGGCACTTTCAGTCTTTCAGGCCCCCTTGGGGGCAGATGGGGTAATAGCCCCCGAACAGCCCCCCAGGAGGGGGAGAATGTACACTAGACAACAGGGATTATTTTTATTCGTATATGTAGGGTTGGGGGCTGCCCAAAATGGGCATACCAGTGCCTCCAACCCCCAAATATTAGCCCACTAGGCACCAGGGATTATGTTTATTTTAGACGCAGAGGTGCCCCCACCCCCCCCAAATAAATTAGCCACAGTCTTTCTGCTCCCCTCAGGAGGTAGATGTGCACAATAACACCTGATCTGCCCCTCCTGGGGGGAGGCAGAAAACACAAAAGGCACCAGGGATTATTTCTATTTGTATATGTAGGGGTGGAGGCTGCTCAAAATGGCCATGCCAATGCCCCCATCCCCCCCAAAAATAGCCACAGCCTTTCTGCACCCCTTTCTGCATCCCTCAGGAGCAAGATGGGGGCAATACACTCTGATCTGCCTCCTCGTAGGGGCAGAAAGCACACTACGCACCAGGAATTATTTTTTTATATGTAGGGGTGAGGGCTGCCCAAAATGGGCATGCCAGTGACCCACAAAACAAATTGGACAGTCTATATGCCCCCCTGCGGGCAGATAGGTGCAACTGCCCCTGATCTGTCCCCCTGGGGGTGAAGAAAGCCCATTAGGCACCAGAGATTAAGTGTTTTGTGAATACATGGTGTGGAGGCTGCCCACAATGGGTATGCCAATGCCCCCACTCCTCCAAAAATACAAATGGGACAGTCTATCTGCCCACCTTGAGGGCCAGATGGGGATTATTACCCCTGATTTGTCCCACTGAGGCAGAAAGCCCACTAGACACCATGTGTTTTTTTTATTATAAAAGAGGAGTTAGGGCTGTCCACAATGGGCAAGACCAAGCCCCCACCCAAATGAAGTTGTGAAGAAAGTCTTTCTGCACCCCACAGGGGGGCAAATGGGGGCAACAGCCCCCGATCTGCCCCACTGGGGGTGGCTGAAAGCCCACTGGGCACCAGGGATTATGTTTATTTGAATACATAGGGGTTAGGGCTGCCCAAAATGGGCAGGCCAATGTGCCCACCCCATCAAACAATAGTCTTTCTACCCCCCACCGGAAGACAGATGGGTTTATTACTGCCGATCTGCCCCCCCAGGGGTTGGGGGAAGCCCCCTAGACAGCAGGGATTATTTTTTGTTTTATAAAAGAGTGGTGGGGTCACGCACAATGGGCCATGAACTTTCCATCACAGAAATGTGTGGGAAATGTGTTCTTTTGACAATGTTTGAGGTTTGCAAGGGATTCTAGCTAACAGAACTTCGTGAGAGCCACACAGGTCACCCCATCATGGATTCTTCTGGGTATTTAGTTTTCAAAAATGTATAAGTTTGCTTGGATTTCCTGGGTGCCGGCTGAGCTAGGGTCCAAAATCCACAGCTAGGCACATTGCAAAAAAAGGGTCAGTTTTCACTTGAAAAATGTGATGTCCACCTTGCGTTTTGGGTCGTTTCCTGTTGCGGGCACTAGTCCTACCCACACAAGTGAGGTACCATTTTTATCAAGAGACTTGGGAGGATGCTGCGTGGGTGGAAGTTTGTGGCTCCGAGCAGATTCTAGAACTTACCATCACAGAAATGTGTGGAAAATGTGTTCTTTTGACAATGTTTGAGGTTTGCAAGGGATTCTAGGTAACTGAACCTGGTGAGAGCCACACAGGTCACCCTATCATGGATTCCCCTGGGTGTTTAGTTTTCAAAAATGTACAGGTTTGCTAGGATTCCCTAGGTGCTGGCTGAGCAATGGTCCAAAATCCACAGCTAGGCACATTGAGAAAAAAGGATCAGTTTTCACTGGAAAAATGTAATGTGTCCATGCTGCGTTTTAGGCTGTTTCCTGTCACGGGCACAAAGCTTACTCACACAAGTGAGGTACTATTTTTATCAGGAGACTTGGGGGAATGCTGGCTGGGTGGACATTTGTGTCTCTCCGCAGATTCCAGAACTTTCTATCACAGAAATGTGAGGAAAATTTGTTTTTTTATAAAGGTTGTTTGCAAGGGATTCTGGGTAACAAAACTTAGTGAGAGCCACACAAGTCACCCCATCCTGGAATCCCCTTAGAATCTAGTTTTCAGAAATGTACACGTTTGCTAGGTTTCCCTAGGTGCCGGCTGAGCTAGGGTCCAAAATCCACAGCTAGACACATTGTGAAAAAAGGGTCCGTTTTCACTGGGAAAATGTGATTTGTCCACATAGCGTTTTGGGCCGTTCCCTGTCGCAGGTACTAGGCCTATCTACACAAGCGAGATACCACCTTTATTGGGAGATTTAGGGGAACACAGAATGGTAGAACCAATTGACTTTATATGCATTTCTGCTTTCCAAATGTCAGACAACGTGTAAAGAAGAAGTCATTTTGAAAAATGCCCTCTAATTCACATTCTAGTATGGGTACCCACAAATTCGGAGATGCGCAAATAACCACTCCTAATTTCCATATTTTGTTCCCATTTTGGAAATACATAGGTTTTCTTCATACCTATTTTTCACTCTTTATATTTTACCAATTTAATTGCTGTATACCAGGTACACAATGAAAAACCATTGCAAGATGCAGCTCAGTTATTGGCTCTGGGCACCTCGAGTTCTTGGTGAACCTAGAAGTCCTATATATCCTCACAACCAGAAGGGCCTAGCAGACGTAATGGTATATTGCTTTAAAAAATCTGCCGTACTTAGATGAAGTTACAGGTGAAAACATAGGCAGAAATGGCTGTTTCTTCAACTCAATTTCAATATTTTATTTCATCTGTTAGCTTCTATAGGAAAACACTGAAGCATCTACACAAATGACCCCTTTGCTGAATTCTGAATATTATCTACTTTTTAGAAATGTATAGCTTTCCAGTATCCATTATTAGTCTTATACCCATTTCTACCACTAACTGGAAGGAGGTTGAAAGCACACAAATAGTAACAATAGGCTATGTCACAGTAAAATGCCAAAACTGTGCAGAAAATGTAGGTTTTCTGACAAAAGTCTGCCTGTTCCTGAAAGATGGGAAGATGGTGATTTTAGTACTGAAACCCCTTTTACTGATACTATTTGTAGGTAAAAAAAAAAGACGCTTTCTTCTGCAGTACTTTATTCCCATTTCCCCCCAAAAACCTACATTTTGCTGTATATTTCTCGGTCCCCTCCAGGGGAATCCACAAACCCTGGGTACCGTTAGAATCCTCAGGATGTTGGAAGAAAATGACACAAATTTGTCGTGGATACCTTATGTGGACAAAAAGTTAAAATATTAAAAGTTAAAATAAAATAGCAAAAAAAAAGGCTTAACACAGGGGGAAAGGCCTAGCAGCGAAGGGTTTAAAGGGTGATCCCTAACAATTATATGCTTGCGGAAATTACTTAGTTCAGACTACACTAACTAGGGCACCGAGATCCATGGGTATCAGAACTGTCAAAAGGCTGTTGTTGATCGCAGAGCAGAAAGGAAGGTGAAGTGGACTTCCACCTATTTGTGGCAGAAGTCTTGTTACCGCCCAATTCTAAATGAAGCCCACATTCTTTAAAAAAACTATTCTCTGAACTCAAAAAATGTTAGGTGTCTACAGATTGTTCAGTGATGTACATTATGACCGTTTGCCCAAAATGTGCTAATTTTTGGGCAAATTTGCCTACCTTTGGCAAAAGGATAAACAACAGAAGCGAAGAAAAGTTTAACAAAAACAATACAACACCATTCATTGCCCGGAGTTTACGGACCAACCCTCTACAACTTAATGCATAAACTATTTGCTTACCACAGCTTATTACTTGCCTGTAAAAAATAAATAAGCATGAATTAATGCTTCAAACGATGCAAAAAATGAGGAGGAGGTTGTGGTCAGAATTTCAAGTTCATTTTCTATTATATTGAAAGGTTTGGTCAGTCAGTCAGTCAGTCAGTCAGTCAGTCAATAAGTCTTTATTCGATTAACATCATAAAAGACATTCTATACAAGTTAAAAACGGTTCTTATAAAGTACAATTCATATTACAATACGAGATAAAAATTCTAAAATCATGTAAGATATCTCATAGTGAACAAATGATTAAGACATAATGACAAGCATAATAAAATACAGTGAAAGACACGCCAATCTAACCTAATAGTCCATAGTGATGGCGCTAATTAAAAACGGCTGAAACCTTATGGGACAGATATCACGACTTGAGTTTCCGTACCCTAAGAATCCATGCCCAACTAATGAATTTGGCAACACCTATTACTACAGGTTTTGATGTGTCTGTTTTCAAGATTCTACTAGCAACCTGTGCAGAACGAGTGCTCATTAATCTGCAAACAGGTCGAAGCCAAACACGTCGAGGAAGTAGGTAAGTTGGACAACAGAAAAGGAAATGGTCCATAGATTCGATCATATCTACACAGAAGGGGCACTTATCGCTACCAAGAGGACTCCAGCTTTTGGTGAGTCCTCGCAGTGGTAGGGCGCCCACTCTAAACTGATGATACAGTTTGCGATCAAAATGTTTCAAAATGGTGTCCCAATAACCCTCATAGACAGACTCATCCTTAAAAGCAAAAAATGTGGCAGTCATTGAGGTGCCCATAAGGGAGGCAAATCTCCTGTTCTTAATAAAGCACCAATAGGCATCCTTTAGGACATTTTTCGGTGGGAAAACTACAGTATCTGGGTTAGCCCAAAGGTCACCCATCCCAAGGTCAATCAACAGGGTTTTAATACCAGACAACCATGGTATCCTGTGCGAACCCTCCAGCCCTTTGACCTCCAAGAGGGCTTTAGCATAAATAGATAATTCAGGTGTAGTCCACAGGCGACGCCAAAACGCCAGGGGTCTATACCCTGCCAAGTCCTCTAGAGGCTGGATTCCCAGGTCATATAGTAAGGGAATGCGCGGAGTAGATTGTGGAAGCCCTATTGCTGACCGGAGAAATTTGTTCTGGGCAGTCATCAATTTGGACAAGTTACTAAAGCCCCAAATCTCAGCACCATATAAAATGGCAGGAAGAATCTTGGAGCCATAAATCTTCATTAGGGGAGCTATTGGTTTTGTTAGAGAATGTTTATGCTCTTTCAACAAAGCTCCACCTAATTGGGCATGTTTAAGAGCAAGAAGATCCAGCTGGTAAGACCAGCTGCATGTCTCGCTAAAGGTGACCCCTAGATAAGTAAACACAGCCGTTTGATCCAAACTGACACCACCCAGACGCACCCGCGCATTAATGCGCCTAGGGCCTCGAAAAACCATGAACTTGGTCTTCCCAACATTTATTTCCAACTCATGTTCGCGACAAAAAACCTCAAAGCGAGACAGGGCTAACTGCAAGCCCTGTCTTGTCTTCGAAATCAGAAGAGTATCGTCTGCGAACATGAGTAGGGGAATCTTCATTCCAGCCAGGGAGGGTGCATCGGTTGGGTTGTTGGAGAAATAGTTTATAACCCTATTGATGAATAGTGAAAACAAAGTGGGGGCGAGCACACACCCTTGGCGAACTCCTTTGGACACTTTAAATCTGTCCGTCACCTCCCCTGGTTTGCCCCAACGAACACGGGCATACGTATTATCATGAATAATAACCAGGAAGAATACCAATTCTTTTGGCATGCCCATCTCCAAAAGTGCTTCCCATAACTTGACCCTCGGCACAAGGTCAAACGCGGACCGTAGGTCCACGAAAGCCGCGTAAAGCTTACCACCCCCCAAGAAAACTTCCTTCCAATAAAGGAGTACTACCCTAAATGCTTGGTCCAGGGTTCCAATATGTGAACGAAACCCCGCCTGAAGAGGGGACAGCACATTAAAATCAGTCATCCAGGATTGTATACGACCCAGTACAAGACGGGCTATAATTTTTTGTACTGCGTCAATAAGACTAATTGGTCTATAATTGGCCGGGGCAGAGCGATCGCCTTTCTTATAGATCGGCAATATCTCTGCCCCAAGCCACGAGTCAGGGACAGCAGCACCACCCGCGAGGGCATTTGCTAGCACAGTCAGGTACGGGATCCATACATCTTGCTCCTGGATGAATAGATCAGCAGGGATACAATCGGGACCCGGGGCCTTACCACTCTTAATACATTTTAAAACAGACTTAACTTCACAGGGGGAGAATTCCAAAGGGTTTTCAACATCAAATGGACAAATGTTATTATTAGCCACCCTATCACCAACCTTAAACTGTTCCTCGAAATACGCTACCCACTGCTGTGGCTCAACGTGGTTAGTGGGCCGAATATCCGAGGGGCAGTTGCCCCATTTAAGAAGATGCCAAAATTGGACCATGTTACGGTCATGACAAGCCTGATATAGATCCCTCCAGCGGTCCTCATCCCAATTTTGCTTGGCCTTAAGTTGGGCAGTTTTATATGCAGTCCTACATTTTTGAATGGTGGTGGAAGAACTAGATTTAATGGCCTGTATCAGGGCACTTTGGGCCAGTCTACAGTCTTTGTTGAACCACGTGCAGGATCTCAACTCTTTGCCTTTACCGATGGAAGGAGAGGTTCTAACAAAAAATGATTTAAGTTCTGCAAAAAGCATGTTATGAATATCCCGTATATTATCCATGATCAAATCTTGAGACTTCAACTGGTTGAGTGTTGCCATGGTATTGCTGCCCGGGAAGTCTCACAAGTGGCGATTTTCGGCCATCTCACTCTTCTTAAATCATTTGTGAGAATAACATCCATAGAGGAATGGCCATCGAGAATAGTAGGAAGGTCAGTAAAACTATTGTCGTTAATACAGAGAACAAGAGGGTTATGATCACTCTCAACTCTACTTACTACCACCATATCATCAATGAGCGACCACAACTCCAGATTGACTAAAATATAGTCAATTCGGCTCCCAGTTCTACCATTATCAAAGGTCATCCTCCCCAACCTATCCGATTTTGTTCGCCCATTAACTGCTCTCATACCCTGGTTTAAACATAAGCCTTTCATGAACAGGGCAGCTTGTGTCCACTTTCTTACAGGTTCCAGCTCCAGCTGGGGGAACACCCCAGAGAGAATCTTCATCCTCAGTAAAATCCCCGCTATCGACACCCAAGGGCTCAAAACAGACATTGAAGTCTCCAGCCACAATCTTATTGATGGATTTTAATTCGGACCCTAAATAGTTCTCCAAAAGGAGACAAGTGGGAGAACATTTACCTCCCGGGAGGCCCCTTACATAGATGTTTATTATAAGGAGATTAAGGCCATTAAGAGATTGAACCCTGATGATCAAAATATCTGGACTATCGATTGGAACCTCTGCCACAGTGACACCCTCACATTGTCGGACCCAAGTGGTTAAACCCTATGGCCCTTAACAGCAGGTTTGAAAAAATTCAAAAAGCCTGTACGGAAGTGGGGGACCATTGCCCAGGTCTCTTGAAATGCCCATATCTCGAAATCGTCGATAAAAGTGGCCCAATCAGGAACATCAAGCCTGGACCCCAACCCTGCGATGTTCCATGAGCCCAATTTCAGTGACGAATTTACAAAACCAGTTTCCACCACCTGTCCTGGGACAACCAGGAGGTCAGTCATTTTAGCAGAAAAAGGCTGTATAGAAACAGAGAGGTTAGACATGCAAGAAGTAACACTAGGAGATGGTAACATAATAATATCCGGGCTCTGATGACAAAAAAGACCCGGAGCCCCAGGATCTGTCAGTAGGGGACAAGCAGAACTAGCCATACGTCAATCATTATCCTCCAGTGTTGAGAGGATATCAAAGCGATTGGTGGTCACAATGGGCTGATTAGACCTTACTGGAAGTCTTGAGAAAGCACGATTATCCCGCATCGGCTGAATGCATCCTGGCTTATAAAAGAAGCCCAACGGGAGAATTTTAATCGAATTAACTGCTGAAGGTTGGTGGAGAGCGGCTTCCAATATATATTCGACCAAAGCCGGGGATTTAAAACTCAACACCACACAATCCCCAGGGAGGGACTTATAAGACTGACCAATCCAGTTGATGCACCTAACCATGTTGAAATCATCAAACAAGGCTTTGCTATTCCCAATTTTAGAGCTCAAGTAATGCAGGGATTTATTCTTAAGGTTTGACCAATGTTCGTAGGTTCCTTCCAAGAGTGGTGGAACATTAGCCAAAACTATGGAATAAGGGGTGGCTTGGGGAGGAAGATGTAAGTTGGGAAGGGTTGTAGGAGCCCCTGCTCCCACCCCCTCATTACCAGCCCTATTACTCAGGGGGGGGCGACTTTGCTCATCACAATAGTTGTTATTACCCCTAGCAGTAACCACTTACAAACCTGGATCGTAACCCTTCTCTTCCCCTATAGAAGGTATAACTGGCAAGACCCCCACTGACCTTGGTGGTCTAGCATTACCAACCTCATTGGTCACACCAACAGACGTCACCCCGTTTGACAGTGGGGGAGGCCCTATTACTGAGATCTTATCACCAGCGAGTCTAGCTTCTAACATATCCAACCTACCGGCTACAAGATCCAGTTTGTGGAGGACGGGGTCTAAGAGGCAAGCTAGATGGTCTTTAAGACTAACAAGTAGGGAATCCAGAAGAGGCTGAATCAAATCCTGGGACAGGGGAGTAGCCTTACAGTCAGGACAATTCCCTTTAGCGGTAATCCCACTAGGCTCAGGATGAAGCGACACAACAGAAGGCTTACTGACTGGTCCCTTGGCCTCTCCTGTTTTTACTAGAAGCCTCTTTTTTTTTTGCCTTTATGAGCCAACCTCCCTCTTGTAGTAACCCTAGAAGGGCTCTGGATAATAACACAGGGCTGGGAGGTATCCAATGACCCCGGATCAGGGAGAATAGGCAATGGGGGGATGGTGGTGCCATCAACTGTACTGGGATGATCAGAAACGGGTGAATCATTCTGTAACTGGGCACAAGGGAGTGAGGAAGAAGCGGGATCTAAAGAGAGTCTGCGTTCCACAGCTAAGATCTCAAGATTCAGTGCTGACTCAGCTCGAATTAAATATTCATCTAATGTCCCCCCCACCTTATCAACTGCCCTCCTTTTGGTCATGTTAGAGAAGGACAAAAGAAAACCGGCCTACTCAGAAAACTGCCCACCTTCCCCTATAGCAACACAACAACCTAAGGCAATGCGCAGCAACAAATACAATAGACTGAAGGTAATAAGTTCATCAAAGGGACAAATGCTGCACCGCCCACCTTCTCTGGTACACAGCGATCTGCCACTGGAAACAGCTTAGCAGGCAGGCCCTGCCCTGCCTCCTCCTGGCTCTGACGGGCTAGGACGGGCCCGGGCTGCGCCCGCGCGCGTCCCGCGCAGCGTTTAGTTCTCAGCCCTTAAGTAGAGCCCGGGCGCTGCATGATGACACTACAGCAGGCGCCCGGACCAGGGAATTCTGGGTAGTGAAGTTCGAATACGTCCGTTCCCCTCACGGCCAGGATACAAGTTCTGGGAAGATTTTCACCAGTACGCCGTTCCCCTCACGGCAGCGTCGGTTAGCAAAAGTGGCACCAGGTATGAAGAGCGCGTCCCGCGCAGCGTTTAGTTCTCAGCCCTAGAGTAGAGCCCGGGCGCTGCCTGATGACACTACGGCAGGCGCCCGGACCAGGGAATTATGGGTAGTGAAGTTCGAATACGTCCGTTCCCCTCACGGCCAGGATACAAGTTCTGGGAAGATTTTCACCAGTACGCCGTTCCCCTCACGGCAGCGTCGGTTAGCAAAAGTGGCACCAGGTATGAAGAGCGCGTCCCGCGCAGCGTTTAGTTCTCAGCCCTTAAGAAGAGCCCGGGCACTGCCTGATGACACTACGGCAGGCGCCCGGACCAGGGAATTCTGGGTAGTGAAGTTCGAATACGTCCGTTCCCCTCACGGCAGAATACAAGTTCTGGGAAGATTTTCACCAGTACGCCGTTCCCCTCACGGCAGCGTCGGTTAGCAAAAGTGGCACCAGGTATGAAGAGCGCGTCAACCCTGAGGAATATCCAAAGGATAAATGTTGAGTAGACAACCGTTAAGGTAGAATGAGGTATGTACCTTTGCATGAGAGGCATTAAAACCATCGAAGTATTAGCAATATATGCTGGAAGAAAAAGCAAGGTATTTTAATTATAAGGTCTGTTTTTATGTTTCTATTTTGTAATTGTTTTTCATCAGATATCTAGCAATGGACTTGTTTGCTAGCCAGTAACATGAACAGATCTTCAACTATTAAGACAATCACAGCGCTATTAGAAGGCACCTTTCTTGACCTTACTAGCAGCCCTCATAGGGAAGCATATGAAGCCCGAGCTGCACTTCTTCGGTGCAGTGAGCTTCACTGTAGTGCCATCTTAATCACACCCCAGTCTAGGCCGAGGAAGTGTTTGCAAAGAGCAGTGACAGGGCATTTTACTTCCTGCTCACAGTTTTCTGGGCAATGACGCCCATTGTAGGTTTTCTAAGGACTGCTAATGTTAGCCGATTGACCGTGAGATGCTCGCAATTGCAGCTGAGAGGGATTTCTGCCCTCTCATCCACTAAGGTGTTTAATGCTTCATTGCCTATAAGAAACAAGCATTTGCAATGCAATAGGTCTCGCATTACTGAAAGTTTGAGCTATTGGCGTTGCCAATAATAATGCAATGCCAAAAGCTCAAGCTTTTAGTAATGGGAGACCTATTGCATTGCAAATGAATCATGGCACACGCACTTGAGAAGCAAAGAGCCTTAGGTGAAACGAAGGACAAAATGACGAAAAGACAGCCAACCTGTGATGAGCAGTTGGGAGAGTGTAAGATGGGGAGAATGAAAACGTAAGATAAAAGGAGGGATGGGGTGGGGAAGAGAAGCAAGAAGTCTTGTGGTGAATTAAGGGAGCTTAGGGTAAGGAGAAGCAGAAAGTTTGCAAGTAATGCACGGACAGGACGAGGGAAGGCAGAGAGTGCCTTTGGAGAATGGAGGGTCAGTGAAAGACCAACAGAATGAATGTACAGAGTAAAGGGACATGAAGAAAGATGATGAAAACCGAAAGGGCAGCGAGGACAGAATGACAGCCTACCATAAACGCACAACAGAGTGAGGAGTAGAAACGTGATGGAGGTACAGGAGGAGAGGACAGGTGGTGAGTGTGGGCACAGGGAGGTTGTGTTGGATGGAGAGTCGGGGGAGGAGGAGAGACTGAGGCCCTGATTTGGCAGGCTGACATGATTAGAATGACGTGACACGTAGAGTTCATGGTTGATAGGGTATCGAGCGAGATGGAGAAAGTCTGCAGTGTGAAAGAGACAGGGTACGAGTGGAGAGACCGCCTGCAATAGAGCACTATAAAGAGAGATAGGACATTATTGAGCGCAGGTTACGGTGAGAAAAGAGCACTCCCCCCCCCCCCCCCCCCCCCCCAGCGGCGGATGGAGAGACAGGGTGAGAAGAACCTGATGACATCCCCCGCCTCATCATTCATTGCATTAATTTAGGGAGGTGCATAGAGAGAGGGCGTGACACTAACTCCTAGTGTGCATGCTTTTCTTGTGGTTAGTATAGAGATATACGAGTAGGTGTGTTCGAGAAAAATTGAAACGTAATTTTGGAAGGTTGATTTAGAATTCTGTTAAATAAAGCCATCTTTATTTTTTCAAATGTAGCCTTTAAAAAAAACGAAACGTTAGTTTAGTTTAGAGCAGGCATCATGAACGTGGAAAAAGAGGGTGAGAATTTGGTCTTAACCTGTTTTGTTGAACTGCATTGCAAAGTGTACACAGCAAACAAGTACTGTTGAAGGTAACTAAACGCCGCACCCCAAAGGGTTTTGGTGTATGTGAAAAAATGGAGTTGAATTATACTTCAAAATGCAAAGGGGCATGGACATACACACTATATGCCAAGTCACATACCAACAAACAATGTGTTGTAGAGATCTGTGACGGGCTGCAGCTAGACGTCTGTGCTTCTCCCAGACTCTTGGGCATTTTGCCGAGTCATATCAACTGTTTGCCCTTCCAGATCAAGTGTACACATCAGTCATTTTTTAAAAGAGAACATGAGGATGAGCACAGTGCCAAGTAAGAGCACAGCACTTCTCATAGCATAGAAGGATGCAATAACTCCCAATACTCGCATGGCAGCTAAAGACAGGGCAACTTACAACAAGACAATACACTTACTGAGGCAACTACTAAAGTCAGTGTGAGCTCAGGTAATTTAAGCTGACAGCAGCGTTGTTGCTGTAGTGGACCTCAGAAACTGGGACACACCGGAGGAGAGCAGGGCTACTACTATAATGGAAATTAATAAAACTTAATTGAGCATTAACTGAACCGGGTTGTAAAGGAGCAGAAACAACTCGGTATTGGTGATATTACTTACTAATAGGCCGTGATGTCTAGGGTGCAAGCCGACGAGGAAATCGACAGGCTGCAGCCGTGCGGTCTGGTCTAATTAGAAGTAAATAACGCACGCATTGTTAGTGTGCAGGAGCTGTGGGTGAAGAATTAAGGAAGTGAGTGAAAGCAGCTGCCGCGAGGTAGACTGTGTGAAGGAAAAGGAAGGTAACATAGAAAGGGACTTACATTGAATTGGTGCTATCGGTCGTGGAAGCGTGTGGTATGACCAGTTGACTTGAGAATCTAGGCGGGCAATGTCTTACTTGGAGGATTTTTGCCCAAAGAGTTGGTATTGTCAAAAAAGGAACAGGCAAAACAAACCAGTGGGCAGAGGAGCGGGGGGGGGGGGGGTAAGGGGGGGGGGGGGGAGCGCGGCAGCGAGGCGAACGCGTGCTGCTGCACGTGCTGGCCACCGAGGGGAATGGGCGTTGTAAAGGCGGGAGCAATAGCGTGCCTTTTTTTTTTTTTTTTTTTAAACACGCGAAAGCCAATGGCAGGCGGCGAAAGCCTGATCACATGCACGAGCATTATCAATTGGAATGTCTCGAAATGGATACTTCATAATAGCCGGAACTGCAACACCCCTGGAACCTAGGTAGCAATGTAAGTAATACATCTCTACAACTCGAATAATAGCTTAAACACATTTTGAATATGCAACCATTTTACTCCAAACAACACTTTATGAGTACTGAAAATACACACATTTCATTTCGAAAATATGCTTTTTTTAATTTTGGTATGCAAATAATAATTCAACCAAGCAAAACCCTTCATAGTAGTAGGTAGAGAGCTACTCACAGGGAGCTGGGGAGCTACTGGTAGCTCATGAGCTACTCGCTGTTAATACCTGGACAATATGATCCATTTCAAACCATGCTTTTTCTTTTTGGGCCACGTGATGATGATTATTTATATTTTTCCATTGTATTACCACAGACTATTCCGGTGGGTACGTGGGATGCGTAAATGCAGAAAGTGCCGCCAACAATTACTGTTAATTGATGAAACGCTCGAGCCTGGTTTGCTGATATTACTTGAGTTTCAAAAGCACTGTGTCTTGTTGCTAAATGACATATTGCACATGTGGGGACACGTATACAACACACGTGTGCCACCTTTAATCACAGGGTATGAAAGGCAGCCTGCAAGGGGTGACTCAGCAAGTCTTTCGGGGTGGCTTCCATGCAGAGCTGAAAAAGGCAGGTGCCCACGGCTCCTTGGCTCTGCCCGACGCTCATACATTAAGCGGCTAGCCAAATCAGTGCTAGTGTGTGCCTAGGCTCTTGCTGCCTACTTGTCAATCCTCCTTTCTCATACTTTTGAGATAGAAAAAAAGCTATGAATTTGTGGACAATTTACAAAATCTGAATTAATGCAGCAGCATGTTTTTGCAGTAAAGTTTGTACACAAATTTAGACTGTTTAATAATCAAAAGTGTTAGTTATTTTAGATTTTCAGTTTTGTACAGCTTGATTTCAATCCAATGACTATTTCTATATACCCAAAAGTCACTTAGACAAGGAGGGTTCCTGGGGCTTATTCTATTTGTGGGTTTTCTACCCCGCTTGTGTTCACCTGATCTTAGTGTTCCTGTATTTTAAATCTGCTGAGCGAAGAAATATCTCAACCACTAGCCCTATTAGCATTTAGGCCATGACCCACCCTTGAAGCATGTTTGTATCCATTTGTATTTGTTGAGCAAGGTTTGAAATGGCACAAATTGAAGTAACTGTTACCAATTCCATTTTTTCTTTGGATCACTAATATAACTCTCATATATAAACGATCATGTACTCTTAGTATTGACCATAATGGCAAATGCCAGAGATTTTGGCAATGTCACTTCATCAAATACGCGTAGCATGTTTGTAACATGGCTCTATGTTATTCTCCCAATGACCGTATAAGCGAATGAATGTTCAGTTTGAACTACAACTCCAGGATATCAACCTTTCAAATGAAGCCGAGTAGCCATGTCACAAAGAACATTTCGCCAAGACAGGACTTGATTGAAACCACACAGCTCTTGCAAGAAAGTTGGAGTTCTCACAAAAATGAAACAGAAGGCCATCTCAGAGAACCTCAGATGTTTTTGATAATTCCAGTGAGAAAGTCTTGTTGGGGTATCTCTGCGAATAGGACAGTGGGTCATGAGAAGAAGTTGTAATTACAGATCTAACACCAACATGTCAATCAATATTTACTTTATTCGATTGACATTCACAATCATAAAAACACCAAAATGTCATTTTACCTATTGTGGCAGTCTCTCATGCATCACTCAATGTGGCGCTATTAAGAAAGAAGTCTATCCTAGAGTACAATCTGCACCGAAATAAAGAGCGGTTCCCTTGATTTAGGGTGGGGTATTCTCCCTCTTCAGCCCAATATCAATCAGCAGAGAAGTACTCTGACATCTCCCCAACATATTCAATGTCATGCTCATGCACGGCATCTCCACTCTCTCCATCAAGAATGGAAAATGTTCCCCCACAATACACACCATTCGGGGATAGATTACTCGATGGATACCTGCCAGAGAAGGCAATCTCTCTCACGTATAAGAAGCTGATAAATAACACCAAAAACCCTCTCCAGGGCATCAGGACGAGGTGGGAAGGGGATGGCCTTGAATTGGATGATGAGGAATGGCAGGAGGCACTCGCCTCTCCACGGGAGGTAGCAATTTCTGCTAGACTGCGACTCGTCCAGCTCAAAATATTGCATAGGGTGTATGTCACTGGACCCTGCCTGGTCCGAATGGAGAGGGCACCAGGAGGGTAGTGCAGAAGACAGTGTGGTAATGAGGGCATGTTTATGCATATCCTCTGAGAATGCAATATCATTCAGTTGTATTGGCGCCAAATACATGCTGTTCTTAGTGAGGTATTGGATTTGTACATCCGCCCGAAGCGAAAAGGTGCCTTTTGAACGTCTGGGAACCCACAGACCTGAGCAGAATGGGTTAGATCTGGGTCACTTTAGGCCTCATGGTGGCAAAAAGAAACATCGCTCAGCTGTGGGGAGCTACAAACCCGCCAACCGTAGCAGAATGGAGGAAACACATGGACTGGTGCATGTTCTGTGAAAAAACAGTGTACCTCGCTAGGGGTTGTCCGAAGAAATGGTCGTTGACATGGGGGGCATGGAACACGTACCGGGGGAGATCTGTAGTACACCACGTAACTCCATTACTGAAGACTTGTCCTCGCCATAAATGTAGTGTTACCGGAACTGTTGCAGCTCTATTCAACCCATACTATGATTATTACTGTGATTGTTTTATTGATTTCCTCTCATGTACATAATGTCAATTTGATACATAAAACCATGCTGACACGTGTTTAAAAAAAAGATTAAATAAAAAAAAGAATGGAAAATGTTTCCAACACTAAAAAAATGCCACCCTTGACTCCGAAGAGTTACCCAACTACTGGTCCATTACCAAACAAAATAAATGCATAAAACACAGCAGCTGTCTAACTACAAAAACATGAGAGCTTAATTATGTTTCGATTTCAAGTATCCTAATTTGAGACACTACACACATTTTTTTGTGAGTACCCAACACTGACTTTGACAGTGGGTCCCGATTATGAAACAAATTGCTATACTCACCACAAGTGCAAGCTCATCTGTGCTTGAGAGAGCATGGCAATGATATAGCCAGTGGTAGCAAACTCCCCCCTTTGTATGTCACTAAAGTCGGCAGACTGACTGTACGTATATGTGTATGTATGTATGTGGCATTTCTATCGCGTAAACCTAGCTAAATGGCAGTGCAGCACTGTACATGGTGGAAGACCAGCATAAAGTCAACGAGTGATAGCAGAGAAAGTGTATCAAAAAGGGCCAAAGACACCATGACACAAAATCATGATGTGTGACCGCACCACTTACAGTTCTAGGGGTTCGCTGAACCTCATACTCCCTATCAAAGCACGGACTGTGGGCCACCTGGGAAGTGAACCTCCCGACACCCTGTATGGTGCTGTGCCCATGTCGTAATCCCGAAGGTACACCGCATGGAAACACATGGCTGCAAACTATGCTCATGTGACCAGTTTTACACTAGCGCCCGACTCCGGACAGTGTCTGCAGTGTCCTCTGTTATCAAGAAGTGCTTCATTTGTACAAAAGCGGGTGCCAATACCTGCTGCACCACCGGTCATTTCTATATCGATCCCAGTACGCCCAAATAAACACATCTCACTTCCATCATTTGCTAGTGACTAGTGAACTCCCTCAAGACTCCAGTCCCTCCTCAGTCATCTTCAATCTGTACAAGGAGCCCAACAGAGCCGTACCCATCAACGATCGGCTCAAGGTTGATTTACTGTCGCTATGCATTTTTTATTTACACTTTAAGTAACTCTGGTACTTGCTGCTATTTTCTTTACTTATCCAACTGTATTTAGTTTGCTCTTTTTTAACGTCATAATATATTTTTATCGTGCTCTCTATGTACCTCATGTTTTTGCTGTTGTGCCTACTCTGTAAAGTGCTAAGTTGTCATGAATGCAAGCGATAAGATGCCATGTTCGTTCACTACCTCGGGGAAAATCTGTGCATCTACTCTCCCCACCATGGCAACTCCCTATTATAACTACCTCTGAACTTTTGCATTCACATATCCTACTGTCTATCGGATTCTTCATTTACATAATGTTGCTATGTACCTTTATCTACGTTTTATGTAACTCGGGTATTTGCTGCTATTTTGTTTACATGTCCCACTGTAAACCATTTACTCTTGTCTTTACCTTATATTTGCATTTACTCTCAATGTACCTCATGTTATTGTTCTGATGTGTACTCTGTAAAGCCCTCTGATGCCTTTGGGTCAAGTGGAGGGAATAATAAAAAAAACTGCCCATCTAGCGACCAAGCCCGTAATTTCAGCACCTGAGGGTCAACCAGTTCATCCTCGTTATTACGTACATTAAAAAGCCAAACCCCAGACTAGCACAGGAATAGACAACTGGAGAGGGTCTCCTTGGATTTAGTCCTATTAGCTGCAGTTTGGTTTGAGTTACATAAATATGTGCACACGCGGTCCTACAAAGGTGTTGCCTCAAATGTGCTACTTGCATAGCTACAATCTATCTCCAAGGTTAAAGAAACATGAACGTTCTGAGTTGCTACCCTCAGAAAACCAACAGAATGTAAATTCCCTTACTAAATGTGTCTCCCTTCTGCCAAATTGGAGATTCCTATGCTTAATCCTGCTAGGAATGCATCACGCCAGTTGACATCATTTCAAGCCTACTGTCACGGCCTCTGGGATTACAGTTGAAGGCCTCCTCCTTTAATGACCCGGCTAGATGAACATGCACTAGCACAGTGTTGTGGTTTACACAAGTCTGAAGATAAAGGCATGTTTGTGGCTCTGCATCTCTCGGACGACCTCGTCCGTGTGTCTTGTTTTCGCCTGTCAGATTTCATCTGACAGTGGTGAGTTTTTGGATACCGAGGCGATAGCCTCATTACGCCACATTCATTTTGAGTTTTTTAGTCGCTGTTTCGGTTGTCATCTTGATGTGTGACGCTTTGTCACAGTTGAGGTTGGATCACAAGGTCAGCGCTGTGATAGGCCGCGGGTTGCGGTCAATTTGGTTTGCGGAAGTGTCAGCAAGTTTTATCGCAGAGTCTTGTATTCGTCTGCCAAATGTCTTCTGGCGGTGATGAGCTTTTGATGGCTCGGACGACCTTTGAGTTTCCTATCCTTAAATAGGAGGGGTGACCTTAATGCATGCACCTGCTCTTCGTCCAGTATCAAGGTCAGTTATTGGCCCCTGTTGTGTAAGGGGGCGGGACTCCGCCATCTCACATTGTGAGATGGCGGAGATAGCGCCCGACTAAAGCGATGCTATCTGTGTAAAACTGCAGAATTCCTCCCCTCGTCATGTTTTAACACTTAATCAAAGGGGTATACCTGGGAGCTTGCTTCAGTACGGTACAGTGACGTCATGCTGCGTCGGCCATTACCGTAGGGACAGTACAGAAAGCTGCCCTCCCTGTAGTGCAACCGCTGCTGAAACGGACCTACTTTGAATGGTAACTTACTGAGGGATACCTCACTGCAGATACATCACACCAGGAGCGGCTGTCAGTCAACTGACATCACACTGGGACCTGGCTGCACAGCCCTGACATCACATTATGACTGTGAACACGTCACATAGAGCATGGCCCTCACTGCAGCGACAGCTCAGTGTCGGCTGTTCTTATTGCAGTGACATCACACTGGTGCTGATTTTAATGCAGTACGTCATCATACAGACAGAGAAGCTGCCTTTCCTGCAGTGACATCACACTGGGGTTCTATTACTGAAGTGACATCGCACGAGAGCTGCCTTCAACAACGGTGACATCACAGTGGGAGATACCTTCACTACAGTGATATCACACTGGAACTGCCATCATTATAGTGACGTCACACCGGGGCAGGTGCACACACGTCAACGAGACAAAGTACAAACGCATTAAACACAAACCCTGCACCAACCAGACAAACACGGTACTTATCAAATTTCACGAAACAAGCTTAGCCGCATTTTAAAATCTGAAATATAGTAATTAGCGGATCACCTAATTATTTACATGCTCCTGAATCCCAACCTGACAAAACGCCACAAAATCTAAATGCACATCTCCCACACAGGGGGAAAAGTGCGCTGTTTGAACAGGCCGAGGCCCCTTCGGGGAAATCTCAGCCATTCATCTTTAAAAAGACAATGGAATAAAAGCAAAGGTGTGGCGAGAATGATTCAAAGAAAATAATCCTCGAAGGGGAAGAAACACGTAGGTTAATAAGTAGTGGCACTTTTGCCAGCATGTGCCCAGGTGTGGCAGAAGGGGTTTAATTGCAACAAACCTGTCCTCTGCTGCTTTTAGTTTGTAGACAAACACGCAGAAAAAAAAACTCATTTTACTTTCACAGTAGCTTATACAAACCACCAAAACACCGAACTTATTTTCTACTAACCAAGCACCAACAAACATGATCAAACGATCGTTCCGCGCGACAGTGCGCCAGGAAAGCCCTGCAACCCACAACAATAGCAGAAAGCGCTATACAAATGCCAGTAACCTAACGTTATCATTTATAACCCCAACTTTTGCAAGAGGCATGACCGCTCGCTGTCACGTGTCCCCGTTTTCTGCGATGGGCTTTTCGAAATCTTTGAAAAATACATCTTTGTCCCGTGCTTAATTTGTAAAAGTAAACAAAAAAAGAAGCTTGCGAGTGGTGCACACGCCACTGCGAGATGTGCTTTCAATTATCGTGCCCGTGTCTGGGCACGATAATTGAAACCACATGGGCTATTGGTGTCTATTACGCACACAAAGAGCGACCTCTCATTCACTGCCCAGATTAATCGGGTGGTTGGAATATGTTTTGGCATGCTTAAGAGCTTAAGGAAGATTCTTGATTTACTTCCAGTTAGTGCCAGGCAGACCCTTGTTCATGCCTTGGTCACATCCAGACTCGATTATTCTAATCTTCTATATCTGGGCGTTACAGCAAAAAGCCTTAATCGTCTCCAGGTACTTCAAAATGCCACAGCCCGGCTGGTACTGAGGCTTCCTAGAAGATCGCCCTGAAGTCCCTTCACTGGCTGCCGGTCAAGGAGAGAATTATCTTCAAGGCACTCTGCATGTGCCATCGCATCATTATGAATAGGGCGCCTTCACCCCTTCACAATCTCATTACCCCCTATAGACCGGAGCGGATGCTCAGATCTTCGGGCACTGGACTAGTAGCTGTCCCTAAAATTTGTAAAGCTCGAATGGGGGGGAGATCTTTTAGATTTCTTGCAGCTAAGAATTGGAACTTGCTCCCGATGGAGCTGCGCCTCGAACCCTCAGAGACCAAATTCCGTAAAACATTAAAAACTCACCTCTTCCGCTCTGCACTGATGTGACCTCCTTGCTCTAGCCGCCTTTTCTTCTAAGCGCGGGGACACGCCGGGGTGCGTAACCATGCGCTTTACAAACTGCCATAATAATAATAATAATAATAATAATGGTCGGAGCAATGCGCCCGCCTTTGGCCAATTACATGCAGTCTTTTATAAAAAGATGCACGCAAAGGCCAATGGGGTAGCACAAAAGGAATCGCACACGCACGAGTGTGTGCGATTCCTAGGTCAGTGCTAAATCCCTGTTTTTCTACTTAATGTCTCGAGCTGCACGAGCACTGCTGCGCAGTGCAACGCTAGGCGCGAGACCTAAATAGCAAGAACGCCAGAAACTAATTTTTATTTTGCAATTTCTCAACTCTCCCCGTTTGCAGTAGGACGAAGGATACCGTCATCTATTTTTTTCCCAAACCACAGCTTGTTGCAATGTAGTTTAATCATGGACTCAAACCTCAGCATACAAAGTGCTGTTGGCTAAACCCCATAATAGGCCACTCGTCAGCTATGTTTTAAACATTTTACAAAGTCAGCTATGGTTTAAAATTTCACAAAGTTGACTATTTCATTTTGAAAAAACCTGCTTGTTTTTAAAGTAAGTTCAAAAGTAAACTCTGCTCACATATCTTGTGAGGGTTTACTCTTTCACTCACATCATGCATTTAAACAAGCATTTGCAATATGAATCGATTTTTTCTTGTTTGTAGCTTCTCAACACAATAAAGCTACAATATGGTTAACAGCAGCATAACCTTCTGTAACACAAATAATAAGGTAGGTCTATGTTGCACTAGTGGAACATAACACGTTTCTCACACATACAGGACTGGTACAAAACAGGTAGCTGTCAGATTAAAGAGTGAGTTAAAGGCATTAGAGAACTGTTGTTGAAAGTTTGAAATCGACCTGCTGGATTAATGGCTCTCTCCTCAATCTCACAGGATTTCTAGCAGCACAGACCACTCAGAAATACTGCATATGTTTTTTGGATGCCACATCATGCTGCATGGTTTATATCGTCGACTAATTATAGATGTTCACTCCACCCCAGTTCTGCTACCTGCAGTGCTGTTTTACCTCAAATATCAAGGACTTCAGAAGCGCAAAAAAAGAACAATAGCTGAACTTCTCTCACCTGACATAGGACAGGTAGACCTTTCTTTATTTGCTTCTGTTCCACTAAGGCAAAACGTGTAAAAAATTAGAGGAGAATTTTAGGGATTCTGTCCATTCCTCTTATGATTTTTGCTGCTTATTGGGATTTATAATAATTCTGATTTCTGTGCTGTGAAGACTACCTGACCCAGAATCCCTGGAGAGAGGGAGAGGTGGAAGGAAGCGGTCCCAGAGAACGTTCTGCGCTATATAGTGTATTCTCTACGACCGCTGTGCGGAACGTGTGCTGTGAGGACTAACTGTCCCAGAATCCCTGGCGAGAGAAGGGGCGGAATGAGAAGGTCCCAGAGAACTTTTGGCACTATATAGTGCATTCTCTACACCCACTGTGCGTGATGTGCGCTGGCCGTGCCAGGAAGAGGCAGGGAAAAGCCACTCCCTTTGGCCCTGCTGGTAAGCCCTAGCCATTCTGAGTATGTCAATATCTCGACGGAAAGATTCAACTAATGACAGACGGTCCTGAAGGCATGTGTGTTTCTAGCCACCAGTCATTTATTAACATTCTGCTGTAACTGTTTTATTTTATCTTTAGACCCCTCTTGGGTTCGGTTTGGTTGATATAATTCCCTTCTATCTGTACTTGGACCTTTCTGGGGCCATCTGCCATAATTATGGGGGTAAAAAGGAAGCAGACGCTATCTTGGCCAGTGCTAAGGGCCGAAAACAGCAAGGCACATGGCAAAAAACAGAACCCTCCAAGAGATTGACGAGTCGATTGTGCAGGTTGAAGGCATACTTAACAAAGGTAATAAACTGCCACAAGATACTAGCAAAGGCGGCTCCTAAGTCAAACGTGCACTCATTAGACCAATCTCCTCTGCTAACAAAGGTTCGCCAGCAGCTATTTCTTCCTCTGCCGCAGTGTTTATAGAACTTACAAATCATTCTCAGGACGAGGTCCAATTACCTATCCCATCTGCCCAATAGGGCTCCTTCATTATTGCAGCCACTTCTCCTAAAGAGTCCATCTTCCGACATGATCTACATGGCCCAAGCTACGCCAATTCCCATACCTCACAAGCAACATCCCAGAGATCTAATGTGCCTATGGCTGAACATGGGAAGAGAGTACAAGCATTGGACAATGAGGGAATTAAGGCCATAATGGACTATTTGAGAGCAGAGGTATCTTTGATTAAAGATGGAATCTCTTTGCTAAACAACAGGCTCTGAGATCTACAGCAGACCTTTGATCGAGCCCCAATACCATCTATCAATCAGAGGGCCTCTGGTGCCCTCGAGCCCCAATGAAAAAGCTCTCAGGAAAGTTGGCCATTGACATAAATGGTCCTAAGCTTGGATACATGCAAGACAGGTCATCACCTCCACGCTGTGGAGGCTCTATTAATGCATCAAGGATGACCCAAAGAGCAAACATCAAACAGAAGAATCGCTTGGATTTGCATGGAAAAAACTGAGGAAAGTTGGTGCTTCTACAGAGCCATGATAGGCAACAGATGATCCTCCGGAAACCTGGTGTAGTTAATTCCATCCACCCCCTAAATAGTGTGGGAGCAGTGCCACTTCTTACACCACAACACAGGGGAAGACATTAAGAGGAACCTTGCATCAGGTTTACAAAGATGTCCCTGTCTTTTCTGTCCGACCCAGCAGATAGGTTCTGACACAGGGGCTGTAATTTTTATGACGAATGTAACCAAGTTCAAATGGAAGGTAAGGAGGTCTTATCAATAAAACCATCCACTGGATCCAAAACAATCGGTAGTGCCGTTCCTTAATACACAAAGACATAATTTTGGCTTGTCGCATTTCTGGTCAGTTGAACAATTGTGACTCAATTAAGCTTGTTTCAGACGGTACTGATTTAGTGGATGGCTTAATGAAATGGGAGTCAGATCCCTGCCACAGACAGGACCGACAGGTTCAAATGTTCAATTCGAAAGCAATCTGCGATCATGTGACTCAAGCGCTCCATGCCCTGTAAACTCCTGCCATCTAAAAGCATAAAGTAAGGCTTGAAAAGGCCATTCCATAACTGCGCCCCTCTGCTCTTGCATTAATCAAAGTGGGCTGACTCAAGATCTGCCAGCCCAAGAGAGGGGATCGGGGCTCCGCCTTTGCATCAAGCATCCCTCTCCATTATGAGGTTTAGAATTCGTTACCCTACAGAATCAGCTACTCAATTTTTCACCTGTTCCCTTCTTACATGAACCAGGTTCACACACAACCAATCAAAATATCCATCTATGCCCGTAGATTCCCTCTTTTCTTGTCTGTACTGTAAACCAACATGATTCTAAAATATAAGATCAAGCTATTTCTTTATTGACGGTCTGGCTACTTTTCTAGTTTACAGCTGCTGTCATGGAATATAGCTATGTGCTAAGAGGGCAGAATTGGATTGGGTCAATTACATTAGGCGCTTTGACATCATTTTGCTTCAAGAGAACTCGTTTTTAGAACCTTTGTTTATTTCTGGATATACAAATCTTAGCATTGAAGCTATCCCATTCCGAGCCGGGCATCCGTCTAGAGGTGTTTTAATCTGGATATGGATTTCGCTAAATCTTCTTGTCAAACAAGTATCAATAGCTTGTACTTATGTAACTGGTTTGACTTTAAGGAGGCCCTTAAGTTTATATAATATTTATAACCGTTCTGTGGGACTGAGCAAATAGACTCTCATGCTTGCTAAGCTTGACCAGTATTTGTCAAATAGGCGAACACGTTTAACATTAATCACTGCTGGAGATTTTAATGTAACATTTGAACCTATAACTTCTTTGATTCCATTACTGATTTTGAAGATGTGGCTAGAGGATTCATATATTAGATGCACAGCCACCCAAAAAATGGTCTACTACTGCTACACAACTAAAGTCTTTAACACTTAAGTATGGCATGCAAGCATGCAATGGAAAATCTACATTTGGGCGGCCACCGAGAATACACCTTTTGTAAGGGTGGAGGGGCAAAAGTAGGATATATTACATTCTTTTAGACCTAGAGATATGGTATGCTATGTGTGATTTTGGTGTACACCCAAGATATGATAGTGATCATTATCCTCTCAACTTATGCTTACACCCAAATATTTTTTTCCAGTAAAACAAACAGATCTAATAGGCCTGAGTCCAGACAGTTTCTTAGTAATAATAGGATATAGTTTAAGTGGTTTAAACTTTCTTCTAAGCCTGATATCCTGCCGCAATATATAATACATTTAACTCACTTTATGGTCCCCTTGCCGACACCCCATTTAATGAAGACTTCTTTTTGAAGCTGCACTATGGTCTATTTATTGCATTGAGATCTATAAGCACAACTGAAAGCGGACCTTCTAATCTCTTGATGCCTAAGACTTCCCCAGTATAATGTTGACTGTAGGCAGGCTAAATTAGAATTAATCTTAGCTGCTAAGCAGTTTGACATACAGAAGATCGGGGACTCCAGAGCAAGATATAAGAAAATTGTTTCAAATACCAAACAGAACTGAATAGATACCAACTGGGCCGACCCTGTGGAAGCTTCGAGATCTAGAAATACTGAAGCTTTTTGGCATACTGTAGCCCAACAAAGTGTATCAAATTCCAGTCCCGTAGAACATTATATTCCACCACATCACAGGGAAAAGCATTTTGCAGATTTATATAGTGTACATGAGCCAGCTGATAGGATTCTAGAAAGTAGCGAAGCTCCAGTTGATATATAATCAATCAAGAAGATAAACTCACTCAGGACAAACATATCAATCAATCAATCAATCATAGTATTTGTAAAGCGCGTTACTCACCTGTGAGGGTTTCAAGGCGCTGAGGGGGGGGGGGGGGGGGGGGGGAGTTTCGCTACTGCTCGAAGAGCCAGGTCTTGAGGAGTCTTCTGAAGGCGAGTAGGTCTTCGGTCTGCCGTAGGTGGGTAGGTAGGGTGTTCCAGGTCTTGGCGGCGAGGTAGGAGAAGGATCTGCCGCCGGAGGTTGTTCGTTGGATGCGGGGGACGGCGGCGAGGGCGAGGCTGGCGGAGCGGAGCTGGCGGGTGGGGGTGTGGAAGCTGAGTCTGCTGTTGAGGTAGGCTGGTCCGGTGTCGTGGAGTGCTTTGTGTGCGTGGGTGAGGAGTTTGAAGGTGAACCTCTTGTCGACGGGGAGCCAGTGTAGGTTTGTCAGGTGGGGGGTGATGTGGCTGCGGCGGGGGACGTTGACGATCAGTCGGGCGGAGGCATTTTGGATGCGCTGTAGTCGTCGTAGGTGTTTGGCTGGGATTCCGGCGTAGAGTGCGTTGCCGTAGTCCAGCCTGCTGCTGACGAGGGCCTGTGTCACCGTTCTTCTTGTTTCGGTCGGGATCCACTTGTAGATCCTGCGAAACGTGCGGAGGGTTTTGTAGCAGGAGGAGGAGACGGCGTTGACCTGTTTGGACATGGAGAGGGAGGAGTCTAGGATGAATCCTAGATTGCGTGCATGGTCTGTGGGTGTCGGTGCTGTCCCCAGAGTGGTCGGCCACCAGGAGTCGTCCCAGTCCGAGGGGTTGGGTCCGAGGATGAGGACCTCCGTCTTGTCCGAGTTCAGTTTCAGCCGGCTGCTCCTCATCCAGTCGGCGATGGCCTTCATTCCGTCGTGGATGTTGGTTTTGGCGGTGCGTGGGTCCTTGGTGAGTGAGAGGATGAGCTGAGTGTCGTCGGCGTAGGAGATGATGTTGAGGTTGTGGTGGCGGGCCACTTGTGCGAGGGGGGCCATGTAGATGTTGAACAGCGTTGGGCTGAGGGAGGAGCCCTGGGGGACGCCGCAGATGATGTCGTTGGCTTCGGATCGGAAGGGTGGGAGGCGGACGCTCTGGGATCTGCCGGAGAGGAAGAATGTGGTCCAGTCGAGGGCCTTCTCTTGGATACCGGCTTCTTGGAGGCATGTTTTTAGAGTGCGATGGCAGACCGTATCGAAGGCGGCTGAGAGGTCCAGGAAGATGAGGGCTGATGTTTCGCCATTGTCTAATTGGCGCCTGATGTCGTCTGTTGCGGCGATGAGGGCGCTCTCGGTGCTGTCGTTTCGTCTGAATCCAGATTGGGACGGGTCCAGGATGTTGTTGTCTTCGAGGTGGCGGGTCAGTTGCATATTGACGATTTTCTCGATGACCTTCGCCGGGAACGGGAGCAGGGAGATGGGCCGGAAGTTCTTGAGGTCCTTGGGGTCCACCTTGGGCTTCTTGAGGAGGGCGTTGATTTCGGCGTGCTTCCAGCTTTCCGGGAATGTCGCTGTTTCGAAGGAGATGTTGATGACCTTCCGTAGTTGGGGGGCGATGAATGCGTCTGCCTTGTTGAATATGTGGTGTGAGCACGGGTCTGTCGGAGATCCTGAGTGAATGGAGTTTATGACCTTGCGTGTCTCGTCGTCGCTGACGTTGGACCAGGAGGTAAGGCGGTTGGCGTTGGTGGTGTTCGGAGGAGGGGTGGAGTCTGGCGTGGTCGGGTCGGTCGTGGTGTTGTAACTGTCGTGGAGGTCAGCGATCTTGCGGTGGAAGAAGATGGCCAGTGAGTCGCACACAGTTCCTGTGAGGGCGGGATGTCGTTGGTGTTGGCGCTGGGGTTGGAGAGTTCTTTAACGATGCGGAAGAGTTCTTTGCTGTTGTGTGCGTTGTTATCCAGGCGGTCTTTGAAGGAGGACCTCTTGGCTGATCTGATGAGGTGGTGGTGTCTGCGGGTGGCGTCCCTGTGGGCTGCGTGGTTGTCCGGTGTACGTTCGTGGAGCCATTTCTTCTCCAGTTTCCGGCATGCGTGCTTGGAGGCCAGGAGCTCGTCGGTGAACCAGGTGGCTCTCTTGCTGGCGTGGCTGTTGGAGGGTTTCTTCAGTGGGGCGAGGGTGTTGGCACAGTCGTCGATCCACTGTCTGAGGTTGCGGGCTGCGGCATCTGGGTTGGTGGGGTCGGTGGGTGGGCTCTGGGAGAGGGTGGTGAGCAGCTGGTCTTCGGTGACTTTGCTCCAGCTGCGGCGAGGCAGATGTTGGAAGCGGTGGTGCGTGGTTGGTTTTTTGAAGGTGAAGTGAATGCAGCGGTGGTCGGTCCAGTGGGGTTCGGTGGTGTGGTCGAAGGCGACGTGGGTGCTTGTGGAGAAGACGGCGTCCAGCGTGTGGCCAGCGGCGTGGGTGGGTGCAGTGATGAGTTGTCCGAGGCCGAGGTTGGTGAGGTTGCCAATCAGCGTGGTGGAGTTGACGTCGTTGTTGTTCTCGAGGTGGAAGTTCAGGTCCCCGAGGAGGATGTAGTCCGTGGAGGCGAGTGCGTGGGTGCTGGCGAGGTCGGCGATGGAGTCGCTGAACTGGGCCTGGGGTCCGGGGGGTCTGTAGACGAGCGTTCCTCTGAGGGTGGTGTTGGGGTCGGTGTGGATCCGGAAGTGCAGGTGTTCGGCGGTGTTGAAGGTGTCGTCTGCGTGGGTGGTGACCTTGAGGGTGGACTTGTGGACGATGGCAATTCCTCCTCCGATGCCGTTGGTGCGGTTCCTGCGGGTGATCTTGTAGCCGTCTGGGATGGCAATGGCGATGTCTGGTGCAGAGGAGTCGTTCCACCACGTCTCGGTCAGGAAGGCTACGTCCGGGGCAGTGGCGTCGAGCAGGTCCCAGAGCTCGATGGCGTGTCTGCGTGCAGAGCGGGTGTTGAGGAGTATGCAGCGGAGGTGGTTGGGTCTGGTCCTTGATGGTTTGGTGGTTCTGTCGCAGGTGAAGCTGCAGCTGCGGCAGGAAAAGAGTCCGTGGGTGCGTTTCGGGGCAGCCTGGTTGCAGCGTTGGTCTCGGCCGGTGTTGAGAGCGTGGAGGGAGTCGGCATCGTAGCTGAGGCTGGGTATGGTGCGGTGGGGTGCGCGGGGTCCAGGGGTTCTGGTGCGAGACGCGGTCCAGGCGCGGACGGGCGCAGACGGGCTTGCCTCTGGCGCGCCTCCGGCGCGCCCGCTGCATGCGTCCGCTGCACGGCCACGCAGCGTCCTGCATTAAGAAGGGGTGGAGGGAGGGAGGAGCAGCTGGGAGGCGGGTGGCGGGAAGCGAATGGGAGAGGAGGGGGCGGGGCCGCAGGGGACGCAGCGGCGGGAAAGGAATGCAGGGAGTGCGGGGAGCGGGCGGCGAAGAACTTAAGGTACAGCAGATAGGAAACAGGCATCAAAAACACAGGCAACAGTTATTTAAGCAGCGCACAGAAAAACAGGCAACAAATACAGGCAACAGTGACTAAAGCAGCGCACAGAGAAAACAGGCAACAAATACAGGAAACAGCCAGCAGATCAGACGAATACTTACCGCCCACCACTGGGCCACCTGGGATGATGCGCATGCGGGAGCCTGCGGGTGGAGGAGGGCCTCGAACTCCCAGCAGCAGCGAGGGGCAGCAGACAGAGGACACAGCACCAGCAGGGAACGCTGGAGCGGTGGGGGGAGCGTCCTGGCCTGAGAACAGGTCAAGGTTTTTTTACCCTAGAAGACACACAAACAGCCAAAAATAGTTGACGGCCCGGTAATGCAGCTGGCCCTGATAAAATACCAGGGAACTTTACCGCTCATAGTTAGCTGTTTGGCCACTTTACGTTAATACATTTTTAAACAGAATAATAGGAGAAGATCGCACCATTGCTTCCAGGCAGGGAGTGCAAATTATATCTGTGAATTAAAAGGGGGATAGGAGCAATCCTGTGAATTGTCGTCCTATTAGTTTGATTGACAACCTCCAGAAGGTGTTTTGTCATCAAGTCTTACATATATTGCAAGACTGGATATGTGACACTAAACTATTGATCCCCTACAAGTAGGTTTTCGCTCAAAAGTTAGCACAGTAGACCAAATATTTTGGTTCATTTTAATCTGCTGGAAATATCTTCTAGCAACAAAAGATCACTTGCATGTAGCATTCGTGAATCTTAGGGCGGCTTTTGTTCTGATTCCTAGTCAACATTTCTGGTCCACTTTAAGGTAAAAGGGCCTGCGCTCTGATCTGCTAGACAGTATTAGTAGATTGCATAAGGCTAGCTATGCTCAAGTGAGGTGGGGATCTATACTGGCTCTTTTGTATGCCTACGACACACTCTATATTTCTTGTATGTGGTTACAAAATCTCTTATACCAATTTTCAGATTTTTGCAATGAGAGAAGACTGGAGAGGAGTACAATTAAAGTTTATGCTTTTTCACCTCCACAAATCATTTAGGGATAGCTTTAAGATGAAGGGATACACATTGGAAAAGGTGAATAGATTTGACTATCTTCAAATTAGACTAGACAACTCTTCTTCCTGGTTATAGCAACTACATAAAAGCAGTATTACCTTGTTACATGGTGTGTCTGCGGTCACCAAAAGATACAAACAACAACCCCAGACATGTTTCCCCAGCTACTGAGACCTATCGAGCTAAAGTACAGAGTGCTGCTCTGTATGGGGCTGAAATCTGGGGACACAGAAACACAAAGGAGTTGACTGCCAAAGAAAATGCCTTCCTAAGGACCTTGTTTAGCTTACCCTAAAGCACTCCTAATGTACCTTTTTTTTGACACAGGGCTCAAACCAATAGGCAACATAGCTGCTTAAAGACCTCTTATTCTGGATTAGATTGTGGGCAACCCCAGAGTTAGAACCATATAAGATATTTAAAAGAGATCTTAGACATGGCTCGCACTCCATCCCTTGGGTCTACCACATAAAAATAACTTTCAGGCTATGGTTATGGCATGACTTTGGATTGATCCTCCCTCTATAAAGAGAGGAATAGAGATATTGTTAAATCTGTTAACCCAGAAATGTACATCACACCTCTTAAAACATTTGAGGCGAAATGTAAAATAGAGAATCTTTATTCAGTTCATCAGGCACAACTTTAACTCACAGTGGCAGTTGAACTGTCAGACCACAGAACCAGGACAAAGGAAGATTCCAAGGGCATAGTGAAAGGGGGAAATGGGGAAGACCAAGGGTAAAAAGAAGTTAACATGGAATATAAAGAGGGTATATGCATAAAAGGAAAGTTACACTTGAGAGGATATAAATTAAACAGAGATTACAACACATCCTTCCTATAAAAAAATGTTTTCTTTTAACAGAAGAATGAAGGAGTATATAAAAATCAAGCACAATACATGAAACTGTTCTTAATATAGTTAAAGACATTCACTGGAAAACATATTCCTTGTGCCACCCAGGAGCTGAAAAACAATGTGGATTACTTGAGCATTTAGGCTGCTCTTGGAAGGTAGACACTGGCATTTCAGCGCAAAATTTTAACTCTGAAAAAGAGGCACCGGACTTTGCAATTCTGTCTATGTTCCATACCCTACCATCCTCAAGTGTCACCACATGAGTATTGACTTTAGTTACTCTAAATGGCTTGGAAATTTTACTCATACCACACTTCTTAAGAGTCAGGAGCCTTGACCACCACCCAGTCTCCCACGTTACATTTTCTATATTTCACCCCATGTTTGCTGTCATATCTAGTCGTCTTAATGATTCTTGATACACTCACTCACAATTTCTTGATGGACCCATCTGGCTTCCCCACCACCCATCCAATTGGGAAACTTTTTATTGCCAGGCAGTCTACCCTTGAGCATCAAGAATGGTGAAACGTCTGTAACAGATTTGGGGGTGGTGTGATAGGAGCACAGCATCTTTTTGATATATCTACCGATGCCCCAGAGATTTGAGCTGACTGAATACAGTCCTTTAACATACGGTTCACCCTCTCCACCAGTCCATTTCCTTTCGGACAATATAGAGCAGTTTTAAGGTGTACAATAGATACGTTCTTTAGAAAATGATTCATCTCAACAGAGGTGAATTGAACACCATTATCTGTGATGAGAGAACTGGGTATACCTTCAATCATGAAAGTGTCTGACAAGAAATTAATCATATCACAGGTAGTAATACGATTGACAACTCTAACAACAATCCAGTGGGGTTAATAATCCACTAAAACAATAATGAACTTGCCAGACCACTTTGAACCATTGAGAGGACCCATGATGTCTAGTCCTAATTTGACCCACGGTTTAGATGGAACTTTCACCAGGGAGAGAGGAGCCTTCCTTACATACTTGCTTTTATCGCTCATGGAGCATGTGAGGCAAGTCAGTTGCCTTGTTACACCTATGGAAACAAATGAAGGCCTATTAAACCACAGACAATAGAGATTGTTGTATGTATCAATATTGTGAAGGTGCTCTCAGATGCGATGATCATGGAAAAGAAGGCACAGGCAAAAAACGTTACTGCCTAGGGTTACAATGTTTGCTCAAGCTTGGAGGCCAAGATTGAAACCAGGTTTCCCGATTAGACATTGTATAGTTCCAATCCTAGATGGGGATCACATTATTTCCCCTTCTGCCCTAATGACAATTTTATTAGTGAATGAATAAGCAAATTACATTTTGTTAGGCACACAGACTCTATGAAAAGAAGCGTCTCTGCAAAGGAAGCGAAGGGTAGGATGACCCAAGAGGCAAGTAATTTGTCTAGTTCCACCAATACGAGGCCTTTATTGTTGTTATGGATGATGCAACATTATAATCTATTATATCATATATGAGATAGGTTTTTGTACCGTGCACATCCTGAACTGAATTATTTGAAGGTGCTCTCAAATGTGAAGGTAAAGGAAAAGGAGGCAGAGCAAGAAAAATAATTGCCTAGTGATTGAAACCAGAGTCTCTGGGTCATGGCTCTGCAACTGTTTGATCCGGGTCCAACAAAAGCTTCTTACTGGTCTGGGCATGTTATGCAAGTGCATTCAAAACATTGTATTTTTAGAAGATAGGGCAGCAGCATTGAAAACACTCCTTTTCATAGAACGGGTGCACCTTAGATAGAAACAGTGCAAGCTTCCCAACTTCAGAGGACAGGTACATCTATGGCAGAATTAGCATAAGCCTTTCCCATGACAGAATAGTTACAAATCGGGCAGGAGCAGCGCACGCTTTACTGCCTCACATAACAGGGAAAGTATGGCAGTGACAAAGCAAGCTTCCCTCTCTTAAAGAACATGAACAGTTAAGGAATGAGTGACAAATAGGTAAAAGACATATTTCTGAAGGAGGTGTTTAAGTTACTGAGATTCTTGTTTAGGTGCTATTCCAAGTCAGCATCCTGAAAGTCCTGCTGCAGTCAGTTGAAGTAGTTTTAGACAACAGAGGCAACCCTGACAAACCTGAACCAGGGGCAAACACTGGAATCCTAACAGAGGTTCAAGGCGACAATACATACATCAGAAAACAAATGTGGGTTAAACTACAAAAATTAGTGTCAATTTAACATGTCAGAAGAAAAAGGCAGTGAGAGAAAGAAAGGAAAAAGAAACCTATGTACAACAAAGATAATTATTAATTCGTAAAAAATTTATTAGCGAATATCTTAAAATACTAAAACACATAAGACAATGGTGCTCAACACGGTACACAAACAGTGAAAATGATAAACAGTACAATGTGTAGTCAAACAAGTGGCCACATATAACAATGCGTCCTTCTTTAATTGTGGCCACATATATCATCAACAACGTTTCGACCGTTGAAGATATTCACGTCATCATCAGGACAGAGAAGTAAATATCTGAGCGTCCAGAGCAGTTACATAAAACCTCTAAAAATGAGAGCTATATGTACATAAGCATCACAACAACATACAAATACAACAATTTACATGAGTCAGAATAGGTCTGTGCTCAGAGTGAATAAGCAGAGGAAGAAAACGGAAGGAAAAGGAGAAAAACTGAGAAAAAAAGAGGAGAAAAAGGACAATTTTACTCAATCACCACACAAAACGTGTGAAGAAATAAATTCCAAATGTGAGATGGAGAACATCACCTCAGAACAAGATAATTTTGAAGAATTCACCTATTCACATGGGAAAGAAGATCCCACCGGGAAAGGAAAAAAATTAGTTTGAAAGCACTCGGGAAATTAGCTAAAGAAAAATTCTGTGGGAGTAATACAAATAATTAGAGTAATACAAATAATTAGAGTTCCCCACCAACTCATGTTATAAAATAACTACCATACTCACTTTAGAGAGCAAAATAACGAAGATTTCATTTCATCGTTATGAATGGGACACGAAATAAACTAGCCCACACAAGATGATTAAAGAAACCGACCATCGATTTAAGGGATTACAAAACTAGAAAAAATAATTATTGTAAGACTATTGAAAGGGCCAGTAAGACATAAAAAATAATAATTTTATGCTTTAAGAATACTTACAGCAAATGCAATTATCAATGAGCTAATCCAGAACCCAAATTTAGTCTTGGGATTTTGTGGCCATTCGGTTATAACTAAATAGAATAACCAAGCTATTAAAATCGATATAATCAGAGAACATAGACCAATCCTATTGGTACACAATCGATCTTGTTACCTGTGTAACGCGTTCAGTTTGTTAAGCACAGTCACAAAAGGTCATGTTGAACTTGTGCCAACAAATCTTTGCCTCAATTGCTATGGCTAATGTTGATGTTCCTACCTATTCGGAGGTATATATTTCTAAAATTAAGAGTGGCCTTTCTTTATTAGGATCTATAGCTGGGCCTCCAGTCGTCAGTGAGTCACAAGCAAGAACTCGAACAATGTAGGAAAAAGCATGTCCGTACCACCTTACACGCACTGATGAGGACAGAATATTTAAAAAAAGATGTAATACCGGTGGGCTTGCAAGTACGCAATGTCCCCGTAATCTTTACTAATGACCCCAAATTTAAAAAAGGCTTTAGTCATATAGGCGTTACCTGCTCCCGCCATTGGTTAGTACATGGAATAGATACTGCTTTGGAGCATAGTAAGAAGGAGTTGGAAATTATTGCTGACTTAGAAAGACGCCTGAATGAGGGTAATGTGGTGGCTGATGCTAAAACTGCCCTTGAAAAAGTGAATAAAACTAATGCAGAATTTGAAAAAATAGAACGTACAAAAAAAGACTAATAAAATCCAAAAGGATATTGCCAATTTCGATCAGGCAAAGGCCCATCCATATTTAATGGATGATTTTTACTCTCAGCCTAAACAACAATATACAGAGAATTACCAGACCTGGGGTCGATTCAGGAGGAATACAGCAATTACCTTTTCTGATTCCTCTGCCAGTTCAGGTGATGAATGTGACAACAATTCTACTCCAGGACAAGGTCCATCAACATCTGGATATAATACTTTTTTAGAACAACGGGGCCGAGGAAGAGGTCGGGTGAAAACCAGACCCCCTCCCCAACAGTGGAGCTTTCAGGCAGGGGAACAACAGACCTGCCAGAAGTTTTACCAGTGGGGCCCACCCCAATAGACGAGTTGAACAATGCGGTCACTTTTCTTTATACTATTCCCATTTTTAACTTGTCTAATCATTCATTATCTTCAGCAGAAATTACTCACTCTTTTGAGCAAAGGGCTTAGTTTTGTTCCAACTGAAAAACCCTGTCTTTTTGAGATCCAAATGGAACTTTTACAGTTCTTTTGAAAATTACGTTTAAAATCCTTATTCTGGATAACAACATCATTGACGTTTTTAATTCATCAGGTTTAAGACCACCCTCTGTCTTAAACCCTCCCACAAATAAGATGCCAATTGAATTGCTGGCATTCGAGTCGATTGCCCTAAAGGAGATTGTGGCTTTGAATAAAGGATTTGAATATATTCCTTATAACATTTCCTTGACTGAACGCCAAGCACTTCGTGCCCTTAAACAAAATCATGAGGTCATTATAAAGCCCGCCGACAAGGGCGGTGGTATAGTGGTGCAACCCCTTGACAAACATAAATCTGAGATCAAACACCAACTTGATAATGCAAACCATTATACCATTCTGAGGACCAATCCTCTGTCTGACATTCAAAAATGTATTGCAGCGGCAACATCTAAGGCTAAACTGCCTGGTTTCCTGAGTGATAAGGAACTTACCTTTTTGAATTCCAAATCTCCAAGGACTCCTGTCCTTTACACACTTCCAAAGGTACATAAGGACCAGATTAACCCTCCAGGCCGACCCATAGTCTCTGGCTGTGGGCCGGTCCTGGAGCCACTTTGTAAATATATTGACGTCTTCATAAAAGACCTAGCCGTTAACACCCGCAGTTATGTACGTGACAGTGGGGACATTATTTCCCAACTTGAAACAATGCAATTTTCCCCAGAAACTGAATATTTAGTGTGTTTGGACATAGAGTCCTTATACACAAATATTCCCCAACTCGAGGGCATTGAAGTCATTAGAAGAGCTCTATACAAACGTCCGGGCCCTGTATGGTCCCCACTGATTTCATTATTGAATTGCTGACTATTTCCCTTACCCGTAATTATTTTGAGTTTGATGGACAATATTATTTACAGTTTAAGGGCACTTCAATGGGGGCTTCCTATGCCCCCAATTTTGCTATTCTGTTTGTTGATGATTTTGAATGTACCTACATCTATGATTTTGTAAACAATCCTTATTTTGATAACGTTCGCCATTGGCGACGTTTTATAGACAACATTTTCTTTGTTTGGTCTGGCACAATTCTTGATTTAACTTCCTTTTTGAGTTGGCTAAATCTGAGGTCCACTGACCTAAAATGTACCTACCATGTCAGCAACAAAGAGGTTGACTTTCTTGATCTAACCATTGTCCCACATGATGGTAAAATAACTGCAAAATTGTTCACGAAACCTACGGCGCGGAATACCTTGCTGGATTATTCCAGCCATCACCCTAGGGGTCTGAGGGATGGTCTGCCCTTTGGGCAATTTTTGCGTATAGGCAGGAATTGTTTTTTTAAGGAGGATTACTTTAGGGAAGCTGAAATTCTGTCAAAAAAAATGCAAAATCGAGGCTACCCCAAGAGACTCATAAAAAGATCGTTAAAGAGAGCATGGTATAACCATCTGGAATTTTTACTTTCTTCTAACCCACCAAAAACAATGAACCGCATACCCTGCATGACGACTTTCAGTACCCAAAGTAACAAAATCACTGCCATCATTAAAAAACATTGGCCGTTAGTTCTATCTAAAGGCATCACGAGTGAACAGCCCCTGTTTTCTTTCAAAAGGGGCAAAAACATTGGAGACCATTTGGTCCGTGCGGCTTTACCAAGCACAGTGACACCTGACAACCACATTACGGGGATTGAATAGAATTGTTGACCATTACAAATGTGGCAATTATCTGATGTGCGACTCAAGTCTTAACACCAAACAATTTATTCATGGTTCCATTCGCCATGATCTTCGAGATCACACAAATTGCAATACACAAAATGTTGTGTATTCAATTTGGTGTCCGTGCAACCTCATTTATGTGGGACAAACGATGCAAAAAATCAAAACTCGTCTGGGGAAACATAAAAGCCGAATTAGATGTAAAACTTAACATGCCCCCCTAGTGTCTCATTTTTTGGAACACAATCATGCACCATCTGATCTGCGGTGACAGGTCATTGAAATGATTAAAAAAACACTTAGGGGTGGTAGTATTGCAAGGATCTTTAACAAAACTGAAAGTCGTTGGATCCTACTCTGTGATAGCATCCATAAGGGTCTCAACACTTTGGAGGAATGCAATTCCATTATATGTTGCTGACAAAACATCTGAGTGATGGATATTGTTCTCCAACATATGAGCACAACAGATACTGTAAACCAATGTTAATATATCACATTGACATTGCTAGGAATAATGTTAGATGTTTTGGTATATGTCTCTCATGATCTGCTGTGCAGCCCAGAAGATAATATCAACTATTGCTATCAATTGCAAATAATGGTAGAAATTTCCACTTGTGGTCCTGACCATGTATAGTTCTTACACAGTCACTGATGTTTATTGACTATTTTAACCCCTTCGATGCTCATGACGGAGCGGTTCCGTCATGAGCATCGGTTGGGCTGTGCTTATGACGGAACCGCTCCGCCATGAGCACAGCCCCTGGGGGAAGCGCTGGCGCTCCCCCCCTGGGGCATCGATCGTGCCCCCACAGAGGGGGATGGCAGCGGAAGAGTTTCCGCTGCCACCCCGAGCCCCCCCACGCTTCCCCATGATGTCAGCGCACACAGCGCGCGCCGACGTCATCAGGAAGCGCTGGGACGCCTGGAAGCCATTTGCTTCCAGGCATCCAGACAAGGAGCAGGTGAGTTTCGTGCTCCGGTGGGGCCGCGGAGGGATTTTCTAAGTATTGAGGCATCGGGGGAGAGGAAAGAGTATTTCCTCTCCCCTGATGTCTCAATACAGGGCATTCCTACAGCACGATCGCGCACAGCGTCGCGATCGTGCTGCAGGAATGCCACCACTAGGCACCAGGGATGCTCTATTGTAGTAAAGGAAGCGACCCCTTGGGCAAGGGTCGCTTCCTGGGGCCCCATTATGTATGAAAGACTTTTCTGCCCCCTCTGGGGGCAGATTGGTTTAATCTTTTTGCCGTTTCCGCTCCCAGGGGGGGCAGAAAAGCCCACTAGACACCAGGGATCTGTTTGTTATGGTAGGAAGCGACCCCTTGGGCAAGGGTCGCTTCCTGGTCCCCCAATTTTTTTGAAGACTTTTTTGCCCCCTCTGGGGGCAGATCGGTTTAATTTTTTTGCCGTTTCCGCTCCCAGGGGGGGCAGAAAAGCCCACTAGACACCAGGGATGTGTTTGTTATTGTAGGAAGCGACCCCTTGGGCAAGGGTCGCTTCCTGGGGGCCCAAATATTTTTCAAGACTTTTCTGCCCCCCCTGGGGGCAGATCGGTCTTTTGTGTAGCCGTTTCTGGTCCCAGGGGGGGCAGAAGAGCCCACTAGACACCAGGGATGTTATTTTTTTGCGTAAAGGAAGCGACCCCTTGGGCAAGGGTCGCTTCCTGGGGGGCCAATTTTTTTTCAAGACTTTTTTGCCCCCCCCCCCCTAGGGGCAGATCGGTCTTTTGTGTAGCCGTTTCTGGTCCCAGGGGGGGCAGAAAAGCCCACTAGACACCAGGGAATTAGTTGAAATAAAAATAGAAGTGAACCCTCGCTTCCAGGGTGCAATTTTTTATAATATGTATTTGGCCCACCCGCCCCGGGACAGAGTAGCCTTTTTTTTTCCTGCTGTTTTCTGCCACACCTGGCACACAACCCGATTGACCATTTGGGTAGTGACATAGCATGTTATAATGTTTATTGTTATATTTTTTGTGAATTGCAATTGTAATGTTTTTTTTTTTTACTTTTTTGTTCTAGGTGAAGGCTTTTGCTCTTTTCAGTTTGCCGTTTTGTTACTGGTGGTTCTGCTGTTTGTGTAGTTTGGTAAGAGACTTTTTTTTGTACAATGTAAATGTGTTTGATTTCTCTGCATGAATTTTTTTTGCCAATGGTGTAATAATAGCAGTATGTTTGTTTTTTGAGTGTCAAAAACTTTTTGCATTGGTGCTCGATGTGTATTTTGTTGTCTTGTGAGTCATTTGATTTTTTTTTCTTCTTTCTAGTTGGATATCGTTGGTTTTTGCTGTGTCACTGCAAAGTTGGTTTCTGGTGAGTGCAGCTGTCTCTTGTAATTGAATTGTATAGTTTTTGAGTACATTGATCTTTGTGATAAAGGTACACATTTCTTTACTTACTTGGTTTGCACATTATTGGTTGTTGTTGACTTGTTTGTGCAGTCTTCTATCTTAGTAAGTATAATGGCTTGCCGCAGGATTACTGCTCAGCAGGTTGTTGGTTTGCTGTTTGAGTCTTCCTCTGACCATGGTTCAGAGACTGACTCTGCATCTGAGGGAGAGGAGGCAGGGGACGATTCTGGCAGTGAGTTTTCTCTCCGTATGGAGTCATCGGATGATGAAGATACTCTTAGTGCGGATGAAGTGCCTGTGTTAGAGGAGGAGACTGATGTGCCGATAGTGCGGCAAGAGGCATCTGGGCTGCAGCCTGGGGCTGCAAGGCTTCCCGTTGGTGTAGTGCGGCAAGAGGCATCTGGGCTGCAGGCTGGGGCTGCAAGGCTTCCCTTTGAAAGTGATGACCTCTGGGTTGCCCCTGGCATGGTACAGCCGGCATTGCCAGAGTTTACTGGTGTTCCAGGGTCTAGAGTGAATACTGAAAACTTTTTGCCGGTAAATTTTTTTCAGTTGTTTATGGACGATGTGTTTTTGGCAGAGATTGTTGAGCAGACTAATTTGTGTGCCAAACAGTTTTTGAGGGACAACAGTGCCAGTCTTAAGCCACACTCTAGAGCTACCCGGTGGACTCCCACAAATGTTGAAGAGATGAAGAAGTTCTTGGGTTTAACTTTTTTGATGGGCTTGCTAAGGAAGCCATCAATGTCTTCATATTGGTCTAGCAGTCCCTTGATGGCAACGTCTATTTTTCCGGCAATCATGAGTCGTGACAGGTATTTGCTTCTGATGATGCATTTTGTTGATAATGGTTTAGCGTTGCCACGAGATCACCCTGAGTGTGACCGTCTTTTTAAGATTAGGCCTGTCCTTGATCACTTTGTTGATCGATTTTCTGAGATTTATGCCCCTGGAAAAGAAATTGCAGTGGATGAGTCTTTGGTGTTGTTCAAGGGCCGCTTGGTTTTTAGGCAATACATTCCTAGTAAGAGGGCACGCTATGGAATAAAGCTGTATATGCTGTGTGACAGTAGGACTGGATATGTCTCTAATTTCAGGGTGTACACCGGTAAGGAATCCAGGATTAACCTCCCTGGTTGTCCGTCCACTTTTGGAGTGACTGAGAAAATTGTTTGGGAACTTGGTAGAGGATTTTTTAACAAAGGCCACCATTTATATGTAGATAACTTCTACACTGGTGTGCGGTTGTTCAGGGAATTGGCCAAAGTGGACACTGTTGCTTGTGGCACAATCCGCTCTAACCGTAAAGGTTTCCCGAAATAACTTGTTTGTCAAAAGCTTGTGCGGGGACAGTGCAGTGCGTTGTGTTGCCAGGAGCTTCTTGCTGTGAAGTTTTCAGACAGGAGAGATGTCTACATGCTGACTACCATCCATGATGAAAGCACTGCACCTGTGACTGTTTGGGGTCAGGTCGCTGAAGCGCGCAAACCTGTGTGCATTTTAGACTATAATAGGCACATGGGTGGTGTTGACAGAGTAGATCAGAGGTTGGAACCTTACACTGCTCTTCGTAAGGCTTACATTTGGTACAAGAAGTTGGCTATCCATCTTTTCCACTTGGCAATGTTTAATGCTTTTGTTGTGTTCCAGGAATCTTGCCCTGAGTCAAAGATGACTTTTGCTAGGTTTCAGGAGTCTGTAATAGGCAGCCTTGTTGTAGTGGAACAGGCAAGTGATCCTAGAGTTGGAGTGGTGGAGGATGTTGCTAGATTGAAAGATCGCCACTTTCCAGATCACATTCCTCCCACACCCTCAAAAGATTTTCCCAGTAGGAGATGTAGAGTCTGTTGGCGAAGAGGTACGCGGAAGGAGAGTCGTATGTACTGCCCCGACTGTCCTTCTCAACCTGCACTGTGTGTCCCTGCTTGTTTTAGAGCGTACCACACGCGAAATAATTTTTGGGAGCATTCATGAGTGGTAAAGTGAACTGCCTGGTCTGTTTTCTTTGGCTAATTTGATTCTGTTTCAAGGTTGGTGTTAGTGCAATGTATTTAGTTGATGATTTTGTGTTTGAAGATTTGTATCTATTTGCGATTTGTTTGTGTTTTTATTTTTTTCTAAAAAAATCCTAAATGTGATGGCGGTGTGTGTAGGCTGGCGCTTGGCTGTTGGTGTGTGTGGACTGGCACTTGGTTGGTGGTGTGCGTGGAATGGTGCTTGGCTGGCGGTGTGCGTGGACTGGTGCGTGGCTGGTGGTGTGCATGGACTGGAGCTTGGCTGGCGGTGTGCGTGGAATTGTGCTTGGCTGGCGGTGTGCGTGGACTGGTACTTGGCTGGCCGTGTGCGTGGACTGGTGGTGTGTGCGGACTGGTGCTTGGCTGGTGGTGTCCGTGGACTGGAGCTTGGCTGGCGGTGTGTGTGGATTGGCGATTGGCTGCCGGTGTGCCTGGACTGGCAATTGGCTGACGGTGTGCCTGGACTGGCGCTTGGCTAGCGGTGTGCGTGGACTGGTGTTTGGCTAGCGGTGTGCGTGGACTGGCGCTCTGCTAGCGGTGTGTGTGGACTGGCGCTCGGCTGGCTGTGTGTGAGTAGTGACTTTCTGCTGGTCACTACACGCACTGCTAGCTGAGTGCCACTCCACGCAATCCATCAGCCTGTGTAGTTGCTGTGTCTGGATTGTGGGCGTGTGAAAGTGATGGGCCCTTGAATGGCGCTGTGTGCTGGTGTGAGTTTTGTTATGTGATGGGCCCGCGGCTGGCGGTGTGAATGGTTTTGTATGTCTCACACGTATGAAAGGTGTATGAATGGCCTGTAAAGAGGTTGGTGCCTTGTCGTGGCTTTACAGCTCACGAGCTTTGAGTCAATGGTTCAGTTTCTCGCCCTTTCAATTATTACCAGTGCATTTCATTTTTGTGAAATCACTTGCTAATACAATTGTATCTACTGAACCATCACTCACCCTCGTGCCAAATCCAACCAGTATGTGTGTGTGCTTGCGGATTAGATGGCTGTGCAGTAATATTTGTCTTTCTGAAGCAGGGTGTACCTTGTCCCTTTTTGTGAATTTTGTAATGTGTTGCTTTTGTGCCTGGTGGTGCGAATGGTCTTGTTTGTATCACGTATGAAAGGTGTGTGAATGGCCTATAAAGTGGTTGGTGCCTTGACGTGGCTTTACAGCTCACGAGCTGCGAGTCGTTGGTTTGGTTTTTTGTGAATTTAATTATTGACAGTGCATTTCATTTTTGTGAAATCTCTTGTTAATGAAATTTAATACACTGAACCATGACTCGCCCTCGTGCCAAATCCAACCAGTATGTGTGTGTGTTTGAGGAATAGATGGTTGTGCAGGAATCTTTGTCTTTAGTTTCTCTGCCAAGGTACACTTTCCATGTAAGAATAACCCACCAACTGTAGATATTGTCGAAAACCCATGGGAGTTCATGGTGATGTCTCGCTTGTGAATTCAAAAAGTTTTTTTATCCCCACTGTCCTGCAAACCTCGAAATGTCTGCCACATTTTCTTTGCAATATCATTCCAAAATTCTCACGCTGTAGGAACAATAGTTAATCTGGTTTTGCAAGGGGGGTCACTTTGGTTTTTGGCCCGGTGCTCAGCGGCCATCTAGGGAAACCTACCAAACCCACACATTTCTGAAAACTAGACACCCGGCGGCTTCCAGGGAGGTATGGCTTGCGTGGATCCCCCAACGTTTCCTTACCCAGAATCCCCTGCAAACCTCAATTTTAGCTGAAAAAATCACTTTTTTCACACATTTTGGGGTGGGAAAGTTGTGGCATCACCGGGCTCACACAAATTTACCACCACCCAGCGTTCCCCCAGGTCTCCCGGTAAAAATGGTGCCTCACTTGTGTGGGAGGCCCAAGTACCCGCGGCAGGCAAGGGCCCAAAACATAGTGAGGCGACATCAAAATGGCCTATCGCAAAACCACCTGGTTTTGCAATGGGGGTCACTTGGGTTTTTGGCCCGGTGCTCGGCGGCCATCTAGGGAAACCTACCAAACCCATGCATTTCTGAAAACTAGACACCCGGCGGCTTCCAGGGAGGTATGGCTTGCGTGGATCCCCCAACGTTTCCTTACCCAGAATCCCCTGCAAACCTCAATTTTAGCTGAAAAAATCACTTTTTTCACACATTTTGGGGTGGGAAAGTTGTGGCATCACCGGGCTCACACAAATTTACCACCACCCAGCGTTCCCCCAGGTGTTCCGGTAAAAATGGTGCCTCACTTGTGTGGGAGGCCCATGTACCCGCGGCAGGCAAGGGCCCAAAACGTAGTGAGGTGACATCAAAATGGCCTATCGCAAAACCACCTGGTTTTGCAAGGGGGGTCACTTGGGTTTTTGGCCCGGTGCTCAGCGGCCATCTAGGGAAACCTACCAAACCCACACATTTCTGAAAACTAGACACCCGGCGGCTTCCAGGGAGGTATGGCTTGCGTGGATCCCCCAACGTTTCCTTACCCAGAATCCCCTGCAAACCTCAATTTTAGCTGAAAAAATCACTTTTTTCACACATTTTGGGGTGGGAAAGTTGTGGCATCACCGGGCTCACACAAATTTACCACCACCCAGCGTTCCCCCAGGTCTCCCGGTAAAAATGGTGCCTCACTTGTGTGGGAGGCCCAAGTACCCGCGGCAGGCAAGGGCCCAAAACATAGTGAGGCGACATCAAAATGACCTATCGCAAAACCACCTGGTTTTGCAATGGGGGTCACTTGGGTTTTTGGCCCGGTGCTCGGCGGCCATCTAGGGAAACCTACCAAACCCATGCATTTCTGAAAACTAGACACCCGGCGGCTTCCAGGGAGGTATGGCTTGCGTGGATCCCCCAACGTTTCCTTACCCAGAATCCCCTGCAAACCTCAATTTTAGCTGAAAAAATCACTTTTTTCACACATTTTGGGGTGGGAAAGTTGTGGCATCACCGGGCTCACACAAATTTACCACCACCCAGCGTTCCCCCAGGTGTTCCGGTAAAAATGGTGCCTCACTTGTGTGGGAGGCCCATGTACCCGCGGCAGGCAAGGGCCCAAAACGTAGTGAGGCGACATCAAAATGGCCTATCGCAAAACCACCTGGTTTTGCAAGGGGGGTCACTTGGGTTTTTGGCCCGGTGCTCAGCGGCCATCTAGGGAAACCTACCAAACCCATGCATTTCTGAAAACTAGACACCCGGCGGCTTCCAGGGAGGTATGGCTTGCGTGGATCCCCCAACGTTTCCTTACCCAGAATCCCCTGCAAACCTCAATTTTAGCTGAAAAAAATCACTTTTTTCACACATTTTGGGGTGGGAAAGTTGTGGCATCACCGGGCTCACACAAATTTACCACCACCCAGCGTTCCCCCAGGTCTCCCGGTAAAAATGGCGCCTCACTTGTGTGGGAGGCCCAAGTACCCGCGGCAGGCAAGTGCCCAAAACATAGTGAGGCGAAATCCACATTGCCTATCAAAAAAATGTTTGGGCCATTGCCTGCCGCGGGTACTTAGTCTACTTCCTAATGGAAGACTTGGCTTTGACGTCGACCCCCGCCCTCCCTTTCTTTTCCAAAATTCATGCACGATTTATCGGTGTTTGCTTGAGGCGCTAATGGTTAACCTGTTGACAGATAGATATATCGGGTTACGGATACTGATATATTTCATGCCATTGTAGATGTAGTTATCGTTGCCGGAGTCTAAGAAATGCTGAGTTATTACGCCATGTTATTTCAGGCACAATGTATCAAATCCCTGCTTCGGATACTATGTCCTTTATCCTTATGATGCACCATAAGTGTTCTCAGTATGGCATCGAAGGAAGAATATTGCTTCCAGTTTTGGCTTTATATTTGGTTAACCACTTTTCTTAAACTAAAGTTCACTTTCTTTGAGGTACTTGTATTAGTTCCATTCCCTGGTGTAAGTTTTCCTATGGTATGACTAGCATACTTTTTACAGATCTCACAATAGGTATCCTCTTGGTCCTGATTCGTGGACATATGGTGAATGGTTAGATTGTTCTGAATTAAAGACGGGGCATAGTTTGTCCTCGCTAGTGCCAGTCCACCACGACTTGCAATTATGTTTTTTTAAAAACTCTTTTACCTATTACATATAAGTATTTCACACATTTGGTGGTTGAAATATTCAAATATGGTTTCTTTGTAGAGCCCGTGGACATGCAAGAATTGTTGGCACATGACCTTTTGTGACTGTGCTTAACGAACTGAACATGTTACACAGGTAACACGATTGATTGTGTACCAATAGGATTGGTCTATGTACCCTGATTATATCGATTTTAATAGCTTGGTTATTCTATGTAGTTATAACTGAATGGACACCAAAATGCCAAGACGAAATTTGGTTTCTGGATTAGCTCATTGATAATTGCATTTGCTGTAAGTATTCTTAAAGCATAAAATTATTATTTTTATGTCTTACTGGCCCTTTCAATATTCTTACAATAATTTTTTTCTAGTTTCGTAATCCCTTGAATCGATGGTCGGTTTCTTTAATCATCTTGTGTGGGCTACTTTATTTTGTGTCCCATTCATAATGATGGAATGATATCTTCGTTATTTTGCTCTCTAAAGTGAGTATGGTAGTTGATATCCGCACAGTTATTTTATAACATGAGTTGGTTGGGAACTCTAATTATTTGCATTACTCTAATTATTTGTATTACTCCCAAAGAATTTTTCTTCAAACTCATTTTTTCCATTCCCTGTGGGATCCTCTTTCCCATGTGAATAGGTGAATTTTTCAAAATTATCTTGTTCTGAGGTGATGGTCTCCATCTCACATTTGGAATTTATTTCTTCAAACGTTTTGTGTGGTGATTGAATAAAATTGTCCTTTTTCTCCTTTTTCCTTCCTTTTTCTTTCTCTCCTTATTCACTCTGAGCACAGACTTACTCTGACTCATGTACATTGTTGTATTTGTATATTGTTGTGATGCTTATGTACATATATAGCTCTCATTTTTAGATGTTTTATCTAACTGCTCTGGATGCTCAGATATTTACTTCTCTGTCCTGATGATGACCGTGAATGTCTACAACGGTCGAAACGTCGTGGACGATGTATGTGGCCAATTAAAGGACGCATTGTTATGTTTTTTTTGTTGTTTCAGTTTTGTTCTGAACTCTTCTTCCATGTGTAAACCTTCTCACAGCCACTTGTTTGACTACACATTGTACTGTTTATCATTTTCACGGTTTGTATACCGTGTTGAGCGCCATGGTCTCATGTGTTTTAGTATTTTAAGATAATCGCTAATAAATTTTGTACGAATTAATAATTATCTTTGTTGTACATAGGTTTCTTTTCCCTTTCTTTCTCTCACTGCCTTTTTCTTCTGACATGTTAAATTGACACTCATTTTAGTAGTTTAACCCACAATTGTTTTCTGATGTATGTATTGTCGCCTTGAACCTCTGCAGTCAGTTGAAGACCTGCTTCTTGTGTTGATTCTTAGGTCTCCCATGTATAGAAGGGTAGCTGTTAAATTGTAGATCAGTGGTATTTGAAGCAGAATAGCTACAGCATAAGTATGCGCTAGATAAGCACACAGCACCCTCATAGAAATGGTTTTGAATACACTGAGGAACTGTGCAGTCAAATACTCCATGCTGCACCTGTTCAAAATGTTGAGGACCTCCAATGCCTAACTTGCTTTTATTTCTGTAATGGAACACTTACAGAGCTCTCATAAAGCAATTCTAGCCTCATTTCCATCGTCCATTTGTCTCCTAGTATTGTTTTTATACATTATCACATTTCCAGTATTCACTTGTTTTAGATTACTGAGACAGGAAAAACTTACAACCATTGGTTGTAGTGCCCTTACAGGTGTAACGGTGTTTTACCTACTGGTTCTAGATGGTGATCTAATTAACATAGTGAGGAGTCCTTCTGAATCATCTGCAGTGATTTGCGGGTAGTGTACAAACCACAACCCTGCCAAGTACCACGCATCAAGCGTTAGACAAACGCATTTCAGTGTGGTGGTCCGCATCACCGTACTGAAATGCAAAGTTGCGCATTTACTATAGCAACTCCTGTCAAGTCCGGAGTGCTGCTAAAGCACTAGATTACTGAAAGCTGGAGTGTGGCAGCATGCAGCTCTTGGCAGGCTTGGGGGCTGGCTCAGCTGCTCACAAGCAGCTCTAGCTTCTCTGGTAACATTGTAACACATAAGGAGATGATTCATTCGCCCGAGACACTGCGACTGACATCAGGAGGCAGTGCCCCGGGCTGGACTGTTCCCATGAGGCACAGGGTCAGACTGATTTGCATATGGCCATGTCTGAACTGGGGTGGCAGAGTGGGCTAAAGAACGGTGATGGATCAAACCCAGATCTGTTGACTGGGTGTGAGTGTTTGATTGGTTTTGATGCTCCGTCCATCACCACCCCCTTTTGTACCACCAATGAAACATAGGCAGCTGAGCTTGCCGCTGCTAATATTTAAAAAATAATCATCTTGCCAACCCGTCACTCGGGTCGACAAGATGAGAGTGAACCACCTACTGCACCGCGGTATGCGGCGATGGTCAGTGCTTTAAATGGGCCGGCACTTTTCCTAGAACGAAGAGAGTACCGGTACTCATGGGACCTGACATCCCTCCACTGATACCTCTGCAGCACCTTTATCAAGCACTGCACGGAATTAATCACAGGAGCTCTTGTCACCAGGAACCAGCGTGAGCTGCTTTGGAAGTTTGGAAGTCATCAGAGCGGGGGGGGGGGGGTTCTGAAGAGTGGTTATCTTATCCATTGTTCTTTTCACAGTGGGGCTGAGAGGGGGCTGTAAAATCAAATGGGTGGCAGTTGGACGCACTGTTCAGGATTGAATATTCCAGAAGCGTTTCATTTAAAAGTGAGTTTATGGCTGTGGGAGTGATGTCCACTGAGTGTTATCTAACAGCGGCCCATTAAGCGCACCTGAGGACAGACGCCAGCTGGCCTGTCCATCTCCGCCTCAAACCCCCCCTCCCGGGTACAGGCCTCGCTGGCCTGCCCTGGGTGTATGATCCACCGGAGGGCACCGTTCTTCAGCTCTTATTAAGCAAGTGCTTCAGTGGATACCATTACAACTTGATCTATATTTCCAGAGTCCCTCTTCATTCCAAAACTCTATCTTGTTGTGAAATGTGTTCTTTCTGTAAAGTATAATAATGCCTCATACCAATAACAGTAACTCCTTCCAGAATGAGTACACTCACATAGAGGGTCGACGAGGCACGGCATTCAAAATTACGAAAAGTGTTTCTTTATATCGGATAATATCAAGTGTTTGTGTACGTGGTTGAGAAAACAAGTAGGTGCTGGAGCAAGGCACTGAACTCTGGCTGCTGTTTCAGAATGAGTCACAGGAATGAACACAGCTCACTCGGAAGAACACACTCTTCGGATACCCTTCAATTTTACTAAAACATTTTTGAAAACAAATTTTCATGAAATGCTCGATTTCACTGTTGCACAAATAAAACGCACACTCCACAAATTGACACGCACCGTAGGCAAACACAGTAGTGACGCACACAACACAGTAACGGATCCATGCACACAAACCATAATGCACAGACATGGATGAGTACATACTGCACAGATGTACATGCACCAAAGATTCATGCCCAAGCACGCAAACACTTGCGAAAACCAAAAGCACGGACACAGCACACACATTCCATCGGTAGACACACACAACATGCACACATACAATTAAACACATACCAAACGCATACGAACTCACAAAAGAATCTATGGAGCTTCTACTGGTCACCTTACAGTATCTTGCTGCGCCTTTCTATACAGCATGACATTTGATGACGTCACATTTCCGTTATGGTGATCATTTTTTTTTTTTTTTTTTTTTAAATGTGTTTTTATTTTGCAACAAATAACAATCGGCGCTAGTCATAGAATCACATTTTATCAGCATTTCGTTACATACATGTAATCAGGTATAACATTACTTGAGCTATTTGCGTCATTTACAGCGCAACAGAGAAACAAGGCATATTTATTAAGCGGACTGTATGCTAAATACACAGTTCCCCCTCCGGCTCATTAGTTTATTCACTAACCTCAGAGATTGTTTCTTCTTGTGCGGGCTCTCATATATTGCCGCGGTAGGCGTTCCATCTCTCCCAAATGCGGGCCCACTTATTGGGGCATCCCCTATGTACGAACACAGCTTTTTCGGTCACCATTGATGTGTCCATATCTTGGCACCATTTTTGCAGGGTCGGAGTCTGCCTGGATCCCCAGTTAAGAGCTATATTCCTTTTTGCCAAACCAAGTGTTACCCAGTCTTGATCCGAATGATTGAGGTCTGTTGGCTCCCAAATGTTAAGCAAGCAGCATTTTGGTTCTGGGTGGACGTCTATCCCTGTGACCTGTGACATGGTGGTCGTAATTGATACCCAATATGACTTGATGGCTGGGCACTCCCAGACAGTGTGTATAAATGTTCCCGGGAGGCCACATTGTCTCAGATAAAGTGGTGTCAGTGTTTCCCAATTTATGTAATAATGTGCATGTGTAGTATGTTCTATGTAAGATCTTCAATTGCAATAATCAAAGCCTCGAGGGGATTGCTACCTCCCTTGGTGATGCTAGCGCCTCTTGCCAGTCCGCCTCATCCATGGGTCCCAGCTCCGCCTCCCATCGTTCCTTAAGGGCTATCGTGGGATCTGTCTGGTTGTTTACTATTTTACGATACACCAGGGATACGGCTTTCTTATGTAGGTGATCAGTGAGAAGTCCATCCTCTAGTGGCGAGGCTTCTGGCAGTGACATGTCTCGTGGCAACGCATTTTGTTGTTCATGTTTCACCTGCAGATATCTAAACCTTTCCGTCTGTGCTAGGCCATATGTGCCTTGTAGTTGCTCAAAGGAGATGATATCCCCCTTTTTCCAAAGATCCCCTACCCTCGTTATTCCAATTAGATCCCATTGACTGAAACCTTTTGTATTGCTCAGTTTGCCCAACCGGTGTGTCTCCCATATAGGTGTACCCTGAGTAATTACCCCTTCCCAACCCAGTGCTCGCTGTGCCGCAAACCAGATGTTGACCGTATGAGCTGTTGGGCCTGTAAGCGTGGGTCGCCGTTTCTTATTGTATAATGTCCCTATGATACCCTCCTGGTCAAGTAAATGCCTGTCCATGCAGAATGCTGGCTCCTCCTGTGGTACATGTAGCCATTGATTTACGACCATAAGCTGAGCAGCCCAATAGTAGTGTTTAACATTGGGAAGGGCAATTCCTCAGTCGTACCAACCCCTCATTAGCTTTTGCATAGCTATCCGACTCGTTTTGCCATCCCATAGTAGTTTGGTCACTTCAGTATTAATCGCTGTAAAGTATGTGGGTGCTACCAGGAATGGTGTATTTTGGAGGGCGTACAAAAATCGGGGGAGCGCCATCATTTGAAAAAGGGCCGCCCGTCCAAGTAGGGTTAACGGCAAGGAGCGCCAGTGTTTGACATCGTTTTGGAGTTTTGCAAGCGGTTTTGTGAGGTTTTCTGTTATGAAGCACTGACGTACATGAGTGATGTAAATACCAAGGTATTTGAATCCCTCAGTCGCAACCTGGATGGTGCAATGTCCTGGGAGTATCGGCACGGGACCATGCAGCACGTAAAGAAGGGATTTTGTCCAGTTAATCGTGTATCCCGAGGCACGTCCATAGGCCGCGCAGATATCAAGTAGGCAATTTATGGATCGTGCTGGGGAGGCCAAATAGAGAAGAATATCGTCTGCATATAGTGAGATACGATCTTCCCACCCCACTGCCCACCGTAGCCCCCAGATGACCAGGTCTTGTCGGATCCATGCCGTCAGAGGCTCAACATCATCATGAAAAGTAACGGCGACAAAGGACAGCCCTGTCTCGTTCCCCTCCCCAACGGGAAGTCTGTCGCGATTCGACCATTTACTACAACCTGGGCCAAAGGTTTCGCGTATAGGAGTTCTATCCATGCACAAAATTTCGGGCCAAACCCCAGGTGTCGACGCACTGCAAAAAGGAATGGCCATTCCACCATGTCAAATGCCATGCTGGCATCCAACGATAATATCGGTGTCTTCTGCAATCGTGTCTTCACATGCCACAACACCATTTAATCTGCGCAGGTTGAGTGCTGTATTTCGGTTAGGCATGAACCCTGACTGATCCGGGTGTATTAAGGCCGGGAGGTGAGCCTGGAGTCGTGTAGCTAGTGCTTTGGCTAATATTTTCGCCTCCGTGTTTATAAGGGAGATCGGTCTGTAGGAGCTACATTCCCCCGGCGGCTTTTCAGGCTTAGGGATTGCTACCATTGTAGCCAGGCGTTGATCCCTTGGCAATGCCCCTATTTGCAGACTATGTGTAAACATACGGAGCATGTGTGGCATGAGCTGTGTTGCTGCCTTTTTATAAAGTTCCACTGGTAGTCCGTTGGGCCCCAATGCCTTCCCCGAGTGCAAGGCTCCCACTGCTCGCAGGAGTTCCTCACTAGTAAGGTCGGCTTCTAGCTTTAGGGCGTCCTCAGGCGTAAGTACTGGCATTTGAATGTCTTTGAGGAATGCTATATTTTCCTCGACCGTGCCCGTTGTAAGGGGTGTGTATACATGCTAGAAATGCCTCGCCAGTGCCTCAACTATTTCTTGCGGGTCTGTTGTGAGTTCACCCATCTGTGTCTTGATTTCCGCTACCCATTTGCCTGCCCTTTCCTTTTTATCAAGCCATGCCAGTAGTTTTCCAGCCTTATCTCCCATCTCGTATATAGTGTTTCGAGTATTTGCATTTTTAGTTTTTGCTTCTTCCCACGCATATGTTCGGTATGCTTGTTGGGCTAGTTGCAACCTATGTGATGCAGGTTCATCTGCCTTCCCCACATATTCGGCCTCTACCCGAGACACTTCCTGCTCCAGAGACTCAATCTGGTGTTTCTCACGTTTCTGATTAGCAATCAGTGATATGGCCTGTCCCCTTATTACCGTCTTGTAGGCTTCCCATAGGGTAACCGGCGGGCGATGACGGTGTGCTCGTTTTCACTAAAGTATTGGTTTGTGGCCTTGAGCAGTCCTTTGCCAATTTTTGGGTTTCTCAGGTAGCCAGGATGTAATGGGAAGATGTGCCGCCTACCCGGGGAGTGTGAGATGAACGTGAGTAAAATAGGCGAGTGATCAGAGATGCCTCTCAGGAGGTGTGTGATCTCCCCCCACCCTTTCATCCCCTGTTGCCAGTGTAAATATGTAGTCCATTCTCGAGAGACTGCCGTGCGCCCCCGAGAAAAACGAGTATTCCCTCTGTTGGATGTCTGGTTCTCCACATATCTATGAGGCCCGTCGCCTCAGTGAAGTCTGACAGTCTGTAGCTCGGCCTGTCGGTGTCCCTGGGGGGTCGTCTATCTACGGATGTGCCAAAACCAAAGGAAATGATGGACGGAGTGTTGAACATTGCAAGCACTCACCCCCAGTCAACTGATCTGGGTTTAATCCATCACCGTTCTTTAGCCCACTCTGCCACCCCAGTTCAGACATGGCCATATGCAAATCAGTCTGACCCTGTGCCTCATGGGAACAGTCCAGCCCGAACTGCCAAGCCATGTCTTCCCTGGACCGGAAACAAGCTTCCTAGGACCGGTTTCTGGCATTTCAGCAGTCTTCAGCCAGGCTTGCTTGAATCCAGTGGCAAAGTGAGCAAGGGACTCACAGATGTGTCCATCGTGGCGTTAAAGTCCCCTCCCAAGATAAGTTCTCCCCCTGGAAGTGAAAGAAGAAATTTTCCCAGGGCTGGTAGGGCCGTGTTGTGTAGTGCAGGGGGAATATAGATCGATACCAGATTGTAGGTGTGTCCTTCCCATTGGCAGGCAGCAGCCGCAAAACGTCCTTGGTCGTCAGTCCAGGAACCTTGTAGTATTATTGGGAAACGTTTATTGCTTAGGATTCTCACTCCCCGTGACCCTGAGGTGAAATCCGAATGAACCACCATTTTGTAGCCCCATCTATCTAGCGCCTTGCAAGCACAGCGCACAAGGTGTGTTTCATGTATAAGAGCTATCGCTGGTCCTTTACGTTTTATATATTGAAGGACCAGTCCTCTTTTTATTTTGTCCCCCAGTCCACTTACATTCCATGAAAGTACAGAAAAGGGTGCGTGCGGTGTGTGTTGTCTAGTTACCTGTGTTGGAGTCCTTCGCCGATGTCGTAGCCGTTGCGTGTGCTGTCATTATCGTGGGGCTAGGCACGTGTCCTCTTTGAGCGAAGTTTTCTGCACACATGTAGGTTTAATGCATTGGCGTTCAGCACCGTTGTAACTAAAAACAAACCACCCCGTGAAACACCCCGGTTTCCCCCTCCCTGTCTCCCCCTCCCGCCTCCCTGCCCGGCAGTCCCCCAACTGCCCGCCTCCCCAACTGAGCAGAGTGCTTGTTCCCCATAACTAGTACTTGCGTAGGGGGTGAGAGTCAGTCTGTAGTCCTCGAGAGCCCCCCCTTCCCAGAAGTATGTCCTGTTTGACGGTTTCCAACCTTACCGAAGGTTCATAAGTTGGAACTACACTTGCGTTTCATCATGTATTATAGTTGCGGTTCGTGCTCTCAGTTGTACCTTTAAACCACTCCCTAACTAGAGATAGTTTGGCTGTGACTCGGGCCAAACATAGTGTACCTCTACAGTACCAATTCAATGTCAATCAGTCCCCTTTGTCGCTGAATGTGGGAGATCTTGATCTTTGGGACTCGTGGAGTCTGTTCTGCTGTTGATTTCTCGGTTTGCCGGACCTAGTCGCCAGGCGCCATCCCTCCAGCCAGTCCTGAGCTTCCTCAGGTGTGGTAAAGAACCAGGTTTTTCCTTCTGCTTCTACTCGGCGTTTCTCCGGGAAGAGCATTGAACATTTAAGTTCCCTGGTTCGAAGCTTTCTTGACATCCAGGAAGCTTCGCCTTTGTTTGGTTACTGACGCTGTATAGTCTGGGTAGAACATGATGGTGCTGTTCTCTAGACAGATTGAAGGGGCCACCCTTGTTGCCTGTAGAATGGCGTCCCGGTCTCGGAAATTGAAAAAGCGTGCCAGTATTGGTCGGGGCGGGCACTGGGACGTGGCCTCCCCCTGGTATGCGGTGAGCTCTTTCTATGGAAAAGAAGCTGGACAGACCCCGTGGCTGTAGTTGGTTCTTAACTAGGTCTTCCACAAAAAAGTTCCAAAGCTGGTCCCCCTGCTTTTTCGGGCACACCAATAATGCTGCCATTATTGCGTCTGGAGTGGCCTTCTTGGTCATCGAGTTTGGCCAGGATGAGTTTGTCGGCTTCCAGGTTACGTACTTGTCGCTGTAGTGTGGCCGTATCCGGGGTGAGTGTCGTTGTGGACTCCACCTCAGTGAGTCGGTGCGATAGTTTGGAAAAATCCGTCCTGATTAGTGAAATGTCTGTAGAGATTGTGCCGAGAGAGGAGTGCACTTGTTGTAGGGCTGCCATTCTGTCTACCAGCGTGACTGCGTCGGGTTCTTTAGATGCCGGGGCCTCTGCTTGGGCCGTTTCAGTGCGAGTCTTTTCGCCCTGGTCCTTGCTGTACATAAATGTATCCAGTCTGCCAGCTGGTGCACCCCTTGGTCCACGGTCCCCCCATTTCGCACCACTTGGCCGGGGAGGTTGCACCAAGGTCACAGGGGCAGGGTGGTAGTCGCCGCTGCCTGACACGTGCGAGGTTGTCGTGCGTGGCCTTTCGGGTTTCTCACCCTCCTAACCTGCAGTGCTGGGCAGAGGCGATCACGATGTACTGTGTGCTCCTGCACACAACGTTGACAAGGGGGGGGGGGGGGGTAATGTTACCACAGATGCTATGTGCGGGCTCAGGTTCATTGGATATTGGGGATATGCTATTAAAGCTTTACTTTTAGCAGGCCAGGTGTGTGCCTGTAAAACACCAGAGATGGGCTTTATCACTGTTGTGTGCAGTTGTGCAGGGGATGCAGGGATGGTTCACCTCTCGCGACAGATAGTCTTTTTAGTAGGGCGTGGAAGGCTCTTCTGCCCTATAGTGCCAATTGGGGTGCCCCCACTGTTCCTTGCCGGCCACGCGAGTGCGCTTGCTTTGCACCGTATTCTCCACCGTTATTAAATGTCAGTATTTGTGGCCATTTCAGCCCGGAGGCCGCAGAGCACCCTGCCTTCAATTTCGGGGGTTTCTCTAGGGTGTGTTATTGCCACTAGGTATGGTAGCATATTCCCCTGAAGCCTCACACAACAATATGATGAATGAAAGGCACCGCACGTAATCACACTGTTAATATAAGGCCGGTTCCGTTAAACGTAGGATAAATTACTTGTTAGTACTGGCTCTTAGTCCTTTGATTTGTATTTCACGGCTCAACAGCCTAGCTGGCTGTATCACCTATGTCTGCCTCAGTCAGCCCGACCACTCGGGGACTCTCCTGAGGCTGCCCATGCCCGGTACTGTCTGCGGCAGCTGTAGATCTGTGAGTCAGCTGACTGTTTACTCTGTATTAGGCAGTTGAAAAGAGATCCATGTTCAACAGCCTCAGGGGGCCTCTCAAATCCGGTTTGCTTTGGTACAGACTCAGCCCGGGTTCCACATGGGACAGAGTGGCCTGGAGTCCAGACTGAACCTCAGCTCTGCATTTGATCGACTGCCATGGAGGAGCCAGGGGGCCCAGTCGGCATAGGCTGGCTAAGGCACTGGCAGGATCTGTTTTAATTGTTTTTCTGCCGGCCCGCCCGCCCAGCAACATGAACAAGTGTCTGACCTACGCAGCACAGAGGTCCCATGATCATGTTCAATTTCCTGCATGTGTCCCAGCCCAGCCGTCCTCCCCCACTCCCAGGTTAGTGCCCTTCCATTTCTGGTGCTTTGCAGCAGTTTTAAGATCTTATTAGAGTAACTTGTTGCTCAAATGGGAGTAATTTTTGATATTTATTGGTTACCCTAGTCTTCACTGCTTGATTTTGCTTGTGAGAAAGTGTCACTCATAGTTGCACTGAAATTATGAAAATGTCACACATAGCAATCTAAAACCTTGGCAGCTGTGAAACTACAAACTTCAGATGGCAGCAAACTAGCTAAATGGCGTAACCTACCCAACCACTACATAGCCATGCGTATGTACACAACTCTAAAACTATTGGTTGAAATTAATGTGTCTACTAGAGCAGCGAGCGTCTAAGAAAGCAAAGTTTCAATCCTAAAAAATATTGCTTGCTGAAACTACAGTGTTGCGAATACAAGAGTAAAAGCGCAAACGTAGCTGCCTGAAACAAAGTCTCACCACTGTCTTCTTGCTCTCCCATGTTAAGCTCGTCTTCCTGGAACCCAGAATGTGCGCAGCATGTCCCCTCTTCACACTCCAGCCTCCTCTAATGCACCGGTATTGGCAGGGTCACGTGTCCCCATCCTCATGTTTGCGGATGATGCGTTGATTATCTCCAAGACCCCAAGTGGTTTACAAAAGGCACTTGGGTGTTTTGAAGAGTTCTGCAAAGTGAGGGGCCTGGAAGTCAATACTGAAAAAACCAACTTCATGTCCTTTAATGAACATAAATCATACAAGGGAAGGATTTATATGAACAATTCACCCCTGGAGCAGGTTACTTCATTTACATATTTGGGAATTACATTGCAGAAAGACATGCGTTGTAGCTGCCAATTAGATCGTGCTGTACTTATACACAAACAAAAATCAGGTGTGCTTCTCTCCAGATTTAAAGCCTCATTTACAAAACCGATCTCCCCAGTATTGGAAGTTTATGGGATGATGGTTTTGAGCTCATGCTTATATGGGGCTGAGCTCTGGGGATTTGGTAACTTGAACAGCCTGACGGTGCTTGAGAACGCGTTTTTACGCAAGATTACAAATCTTCCTTCAAGTACGCCACTGCAACCTCTATTATTAGATCTTGGCAAAAAGCCACTTGAATATCTTGTGAAGCTTCGTCCAATACTTTATTGGCGCTGGCTTTGGTGTACAGGTGAACTCATCCACTATAGGAGTGGCTTTATGGACGTAATATCTGATTTGTTTCACAAAATACATTGGTTGCGTGGGATCAAATCTCTTCTTGGTAGCATAGGCCTGATCGATCTCTGGAATGACCCATCAAATGCTGTTTTCCCAACAAAGGAGAAGTTGAAAGCAATATATTGGGGATGGGTATTCAAGGTGGAAACTACACAAGGTCTCTCTACCCATCTAACGTGTCGTTTCCTCGACTTAAAGGTTTGTCCATCCCTTGAGAGGTATTGGGATATAATCGCAAAAACCCTCGATCGTAAACTGTATTTCCAATTACGGGTGGGTACTTTACCCGTTGCTGAATTCACCTCCAGATGGGGGGGCCAACATAGCAAAAACGATTAGTGCTATAGATGCGTAGATGTATGTGAATCAGTAGGACATGTACTATTTTTTTGTCCTATGTATGTAGTATCTGGATAAAGCCCATTTGTAGATTTTTGGGCATTAGAAGATACGCTATAGCTCTGCGTATCTTGTGCACAGATTCTGCCCCGCCCACCTGTATAGCTGTGGCTAAGTTTTTGGGATGGGCCTGGGGTATACGGTCAAAAGCCCTGAAGTAAGATGTAATTTGTTTTTAATATGCCCATATTTTTTAGCATCTATCAGATGTAATTAATCTTGGTTGGTAACTAAAGCAGTATGACCCTTGAACTGTGTCATGTTGATATAAATGCAAGATGAATTGGTTTTAGATCGGCTTAATAGCCTTTTAAGTATTGTATTCGATGATTGTCTAGAGATTTAATTGTAATTTTAAACTTAGATAATTTATTAACCGTTTTTGATATGATTGTAATGTGCTTTTATGACTCAATTGTCGAATAAAGCTTAATTGATTGAGTCACCACTGAAACAGAAGAGAGAACGTACAGCTTTGAAAAAATTAATCTGTGGAGTCCATGGAGTGACGTCCACGTCCTCTGCCACGTGCAGGTCGCGCGGAGTCACGCTGTCCGAGGACGCCGGCCGTCCCGCATGCGCAGTGTGAAGCTTCGTTGTGTTTTGTGTTCTTTCGGGGGGCCCTGTTCTGGAGATGATATAGCGCGTGCTGCGCTTGGGCATTAAGGGCCTGCCTCATCTGTCCAGATCTTCACCCTGAAGGCGCAGACGCAGACTACAAGTGGTGTTTGTGATGTAAAAGATGAGCTATTTTGCTGGGTACTGAAGAGAGAAAGAGGCCAGGAGGCCTGACCGTTAGTTTAAAAAGGCCTTCTGGTAAATTCAGACGGAGCATCGGCACTTCTCAGAAGATGTGTAGTACTTTCAATTGGTGATTAGTGGCAATTCTCACAAGTAAACAGGTAGTTTAGGGTGGAGTAGCTGCACTTTTACTTTTCTTTTCAAACATTGGTCCCGATGGAGCACGAAGTTTCATTGGAGCATATATTCTAATAAACCAGACTCACGGTGGAGACTCATGATTTACTAAGCCGAAAATGTATTTATTTTAACTGTCTTCCGCCTAAATATTGCTTGTGCTTCAATAGAAGGCAATGGGAAAAATACATTCCCATTATGCTTTTTCCCAAATGTTGGCATGTACGTTGGAGAGGCAACGGCCTCAACTTATTGCCTCTCCATATGACTTCAAAAATGGTAGTGGGGGATTAACAGACTGCATGTCTGAAGGTGGTGTGAATACAAAAACATCTTACACACCAAAAAACACAAAAATGGACAAAAGATGCTCAACAACGACTAGAATGTATGCAGTGTTTGCACTTAAGGGCCATGTACCAGCACATTAAAAAAACTGAGCTATAAAGTTGTGATTCTCATGTGCATCATGAAATGCTTATCAAGGTTTCACTGGAACGTGCATGTATTTAACCAATGAAATAAGCCTCATTGAGCCGAAGTGTACATACGATGGTACGTCTTAGTTTTGAAACTGGCGGTTAAGATGTTCACATTACTAAGACACCCGTGCCAGACAAAGAAGGTCCACACCAACGGTGTGCGCATCACTGTGATGCACTCGCACAGTGTTGGCCTGAGATTCTCCCACTTTTTGCGGATTCTAGGTCTCAGTTATACGACAACGAAAACATCGACCTGCATCCTGATTGGTTTTGCTGAAAGCAGTGTCACATCAATCACGGCGCCTATCAACAAATATTTGACAATGAAGGACTACACAGACTTGGTGTAATGATGTGCTTGTCACGTGTCTCTTGTTTAGTGTGTATCCTGTAAGTAGGGCCTGTGTGTTGGATCGCAGTATGCGTTCGACTGCGGCCTGAGAAAACAACCCCCCCACCCCCACTTCTCAGCGTAGAATGATTAACTGCATCAAATAAAGCAGATAAATAGAGAAAGATAAGACTGGAATTCGAGGATATTTACTCCTGAATTATGATTTAGGGAAAAATCTTATGTTGGCACTTTTTTTTTATTTTTTTTATTTTTTTTTTAAAACAGACTTTTATTAAGTTTCATGTAAATACACACACATCCCCGCCGCCCATTAACTGAGCAATAGCGAAAATCAGGAGGAAGTACCGCCCATCAGCCTAGACCCCTATCCAATGTCCCCTGAAGTATCCTCGATTCCCTGCTGCCCGCCTTACATGTACAATTCAATGAGTGGAACGGCAGTTCCCCCCCCCCCTCCCGCTCAATAACTTCCCCAACACAGCCCCTTCCCAGACACCCTCCCAAGCATGTCGCCAGCACTAAGCTAAACAATAGAACAGATATGCCTCGCAGACCACCTCCCTCTCTCCCCATCACATGGGGTACAACAATGAGTCGAACAGGAACATCAGGAGAAACCATCTATCCTATCCCCATGGTCCCAGGGGTCCCCCCAACTCCACCCTCCCTCCTGCTATGGAGAGTCGCTCAAGTGTCCACTGCCTCGTCCCGCTCCTCAGACATCCTCACCATCTTCTGGCAGATGTTTGAGCAGCTCCAGGAGTGCCACCCATGCTTGCGCCATTTCCTGAGATTTCTTGCTGCCACTGCGCCGGGCCAGCTGCAACCTATAGTTCCCCTCACTCTCCGCCCACTTCACCATCTCCCTGTTCCAGCGCTCTAAGCTAGGACCCTGCGTCGCCTTCCAGTGAGAAGTTCCCGCTTAGCCAGGATCAACCCCAGGTCTATAAACCGGCTGGTAACCTTAGTCTTGGTAGTGTGCGGAAACCAATGCAGCAAGCAAAGACCAGGCGACATTACTAGCTCTCTCTCTGTTCTCTCTGTCACAGTCAGCAGGGTAGCCATCTCCTGCCAAAAGTCTCCCACCCGCTGGCAGTCCCAGACCATGTGCAGAAAATTCGCCCCACCCTGGGCACAACGGGGGCAATCACCCGATTTTTTTTTTTTTCCCCCCTCCCCCCCAAAGTACTCAGCAATTTTACTGGGGGCGAGGTAGGCCCTATGGAAGATATAAAATTGAATGAGTTGCAACCGTGCATTTTTCGAGAACATTTCCACGGCCTCTCCACAATCGCCTCCCAGGCTTTTTCTTCAGTGGGTTCCCCTAGATCCGCCTCCCACTTGAGACGCAGCGGTTTGCGCACGTCACTAGTAATCCGACGATATAGGCAGGTCACCGCTTTAAAAGTTCCCGCTGCCATCACTACATATTGGCAAGCGAGAGACGTAACTGGCTCCATCAGCCCATTGCGCCAATGCTTCCTAATGGCTGCAGCCAGGGCAGCATGCAAGAGAAAATTCCCCCGCGGGAGATCATGGCGCTCAGAGGTCCTGAAAGGGAAGACCCCCGTCTTCATAGAGATCACCTATGGCCGTGACTCCCGCTTCCTTCCAGGCCAGCAGCTGGTTCCAGTCTCCCCCATGAGGCAACACCTCGCACATCACAGCGGGATCTCAGGAGCATAAGGGCCCCCCCCCCACGTGTCCTCCTGACCAGACACGCCCAGCATTTGCGGATCGTTCCCAACTCCGGCGACAATATAACACCTCTCAGTGGCACCCGTAACAACACGCAGGACAGGAGGTGCCAACTCTGATCCGACCCATCCTGTTCCTCCGGCCGCCAAATGTGACCCGCCATCCATTTTGTGAACCACTGAAGTTGCGCAGCATGATAGTAAGCCTCAAAGTCCGGCAACGCAAGGCCCCCCTCTGCCCTGGGCCTCTGCAAGGTAGCTAACGCCACCCTCTGTCTGCCGCTCCCCCAAAGATCAAAGTGTTCATCTGCGCGAAGAGACTTCTCGGAATCCACACTGGGAGAGTCCCAAAATAATAAAGAAACCAGGGCAAGATGATCGATTTTCACCAAGGCAACCCTACCAGCCACCGACAACGGAAGGGTCCCCCAAAACTCAAAGCAGGATTTGCTCCCCGCAGTGCACGCCCCACGTTACCCTCCAGCAGGTCATCTGGATCATGATAAATTTGTGTCCCCAAATATGAGAAACACCGGGGCTCCCACAAGACATCCCCTATCCTTGACCGATCCAGCTCACCCCGTCTAACTGGGAACAGACAGGACTTATTCCAATTCATCCTGAGGCCCGCCACCCTCCCCAAGGTCTCCAGCAAGACTCGCGCTCCTCTTAACGCATCCCCAGTATCCGGCAACAACATAAGGAGATCATCTGCATACAGTGCTATGTGATGTACTCTTCCCTCTACTACGAAACCCTGGGAAATACCGACCTGAGCTGGCGTGTGCCGCCATGGGCTCTATTGCCAGAGCAAACAAAGGGGATAGCGGGCAGCCCTGTCGTGTTCCCCGAGCGACCATGTAGGCGTCAGAAATCAGCCCCCCCCCGTCCGGAACAGAGTAGTGGAAGCACTGTAAAGCAGTGCCGTCCACTGCACGAAGCTTTCTCCCAATCCGAACTCCCGCAACACATAAAGATAGGGCCATTCCAGGCTATCGAAAGCTTTTTTGATATCAACCGCAAAAATACAAGCTTCTTCCTTGTCATAGGAGTTGGACCCCAAAATGCGCAGGAGTCTGCGAACATTCATCGCAGTATTACGGGAGGGAATAAACCCAGCTTGGTCCGCATGGACCAATGCCGTTATGTGAGGCATCAAACGACTGACCAAAATGCTGCTTAAGATCTTGTAGTCGAGAGATTGAGCATCGCTAAGGGCCTATAGGATGAACGGTCCCAGGCGGGTTTGCCCGGCTTAAGGAGGGGGATTGAGAGCCTCTCGCGTGGAAGTAGGGAGGGCACCTTCCCGACACGCCGTGATATAGAGCGCCATCAAGTGGGGAGCAAGAGCATCCGTGTAAGCTGCATAAAATAAAACGGGGAGCCCGTCCGTCCTCGGCGTTTTGTTCCTGGCCATGCGCTTTATGGCACTGCGTACCTCTCCCACTTCAATATCGTGGCCCAGCACCTCAGCGGCAGCAACCTCAAGTCACGGCAACTCCGCCGTGGGCAAAAAGTCCTCATCCCCCGGCGTCCCAGGCCCCAATCTACTTCGATATAACTCCGCATAATAATGCAGGAAACAAGTATTAATGCGCTTCTGGGTGAGAAATGCCTCCCCTCCTGGTCCCCTCAGCTCCAGTATCTGTGTACCCCTACGCACCGGGTTTGCAACCAAGCTAACAACGCCCCGCCTTATCCCGCTCCATATGCGCCTTATCTGTGTATGCCTTGAAGTCAAAGCATCGCAGCCTCTCGTTGGACTGCAAGAGCCTCTCGTGCCTCAAGCAACCCTGCATGCCTATCCGGGCGCTCCCTCTCCTCTTCGCGCAGCCGCTGCTCCGCCTTCTGCACATCCTTGAGCAACACTCTACGGGTTCCCACCACCTCGCCTATACATCGCCCCCGAATTACTGCCTTGAACGCGTCCCATTCCACCACCCTAGATGATTCTGTTCTGGTGTTCAGTCACATAGACATTAATAGCCAAACCAATAGTATACCGGAACACCGGGTCCTCTATGGTATCCGGACGAAGTCGTCACGTGGGGATGGCGGGACGATCTCGCAGCCAATGCAAGACTGTCAACAGTGGATTATGATCCGACGCCGTCCTAGCTAAGTATTCACTATGGACCATTGCCCCGTGGACATCGGGGGAGCTAAGGATCGAGTCCAACCGAACATGTAAGGCATGTAACGACGAGAAGTAAGAATAATCCCGGTCAGCCGGGTGATGTACTCTCCAGGTATCTGTCAGCCCCCACTGTTGCTGCCATTCCCGCCGCACCTTAGCCAACCGATGGACCGGAGAATCCGGGAGAGGGGGATGGGAACGATCCAAGGGGGATGGGAACGATCCAGCGAAACATCAGTAATACAATTAAAGTCGCCACCCAGAAGCACCGAGCCAGTCAACCATGGGGCCAGTTTGCCAGAAAGGCGTGCTAAAAAGGAGGACTGATCTGAGTTCGGAGCATAGATACTTCCTAAAACAATATCCCTACCATCTGGATGCCCCGCCACCACCACATAGCGACCATCCGGGTCGATCACCTGCCCAGTGCTCTGAAACGGCACCCCCGCTCGGATCCAAACCAACACGCCCTGTGCATATGCTGAGTATGTGGTACGGAACATCTGCCCCCGCCATCTCCGTTGCAGTGCTAGCCCCTCCTGCTTGTCCAGGTGCGTTTCCTGCAACAATGCTATCTGCACCCCCCGCCGTCGAAGATAAGCATTATTATTATTATTAAAAATTTTTATAGAGCGCGTAGTCACCCTGAGGTATCCCAGCGCTAAAGATCCCTACCTCTGTGGGTTGGGCGGCTGAGAGGGGGGGACGGCAAGTTTCAGAAGGAGGAAGGTTAAAATTAAGGGAACAGGTGAGCTTTGAGCCGTTTCCTGAAACGTAAGTAGTTGGGTTCTTTTCTCAGGTCTCGGGGGAGAGCGTTCCAGAGGCGAGCAGTGTGGACCGAGAAGCGTCTTCCACCCGAGCGGGCTTTCTTGAATCTGGGCATGATGATAAGGGACTCCTTGTCCGATCGAAGGGATCTTGGGGCTTTGTAAGATTTTATGAATTTTCTAAGAATCGGAGGGCCTTGATTCTGCAGTAACTTATGCGCCATGCATAAGACTTTGAAAATCACTCGTTCCCTCACTGGGAGCCAGTGAAGGAGCTTCAGAGCAGGTTTGGCTGAAGCTCTGGCCGGGGTGTTAGTGAGGATCCGGGCCGCCGCATTTTGGATTTTCTGAAGTTTATTTAGGGTTGCTTCAGGTGCGCCCAGGTAGATTGCGTTACTATAGTCGAGCCTGGAAAGTATGAGGCCTTGGATAAGAAGTCTTTGCGATGTGGGTGGAAGTAGGGGCAGGATCTTTCTCATAGATTTCAGTAGTACGAAGCAGGTACCGGCTACTTTTTTTGCCTGCGTGGTGAATGAGAGATCGGCTTCGATCCATACTCCCAGGCTTTTTACTTCCTGTTTTGGGTCTGGGGGGGGACCCAGACAGGGTGGCCAGATGTTCAAGGGAAAAGTGAGACCTTTCGGACCCAGAAGGAGGATGTCCGTCTTTGATCCATTCAGCTTTAAAGCTGAGTTGTTCATCCACCCTTGTATCTGCGTCAAGCAGTTGAATAAGTCCGCAGGTTGTTGACTGGGGTGGGATAGGGAGACGATTAATTGTGTGTCGTCCGCATAGCTGACGATGCTCACTCTGAACGGGGTGACAACCTCCTCCAATGGGGCCATGTATATGTTAAACAATGTGGGGCTCAGGGAGGAGCCCTGAGGCACCCCACATTGGAGGGGTGTTTCGGAGGAGAAGGTGTTATTCTCCCAGATCTGAAAGGAACGTTGGGCCAGAAAGGAGGAAAGCCAGGATAGAGCAGTGCCTTCTACTCCTACCTTCTTGAGCCGTTTGATCAGGAGTTGGTGGTTGACGGTGTCGAAGGCCGCGCTCAGGTCGAGGAGGATCACTGCCACTGAACCTCCTTCGTCTAAGAGTGCTCTGGCCTCCTCCACCGCCGCCAGGAGGGCGATGTCAGTGCCCTGTCCTGGGCGAAAACCTGTCTGCGAGTTTTTTAGCAGATTATTAGATTCAAGAAACTGGGAAAGTTTCTTGTTCACCAGTTTCTCGGCGATCTTGCTGGTCCCAGGGAGGAGGGATATTGGTCTATAATTAGCCAATTCCGCTGGATCCAAGGAGGGTTTCTTTAAAAGCGCTTTAACAACTGCCGCTTTCCAACTAAGGGGGACGATTCCCTGTTGAAAAGACGCGTTAATCAGATGGGTGAGGGGGGGGATAATGATGGGAGCTACTTCCTTGAGGATCCGTGGAGGTGCGGGGTCCCTAGGAGATCCGCTTTTGATAGTTTTTAGCGTGTTCTCGACTTCTTCGATGGTTATTTGCCCCCAGGAAGTTAGGTTAGGGGAGATCGGAGTGTCGAGGGGGTCGCCAATGTCGCTCGGAATGGAGGGAGGGATGGAATTAAGGATTTTTTAAAAAAAATTCTTGGAAAAAGCTGGCTAGCTGATGGCATTTTTCCTGGTCCGCTTTGAGGTCTGGGGGGTTTCTTGGGACGGAATCGGGAACATTGAGAAGTTCTTTCAGGATGGTATAGGTTTCTTTACTAGAGCAGGCGGCTTTTTCAATTCTTTCCTGAAAGAATAGACTTTTTGTCTTACCAATAAAAGATTTGTATACTAATAAGGAGGTGCGATAGGCATCCTTATTAGTGTTGGATTTCTCCATCCTCCAGGAACGTTCAGCTCTTTTACAGTCCTGCCGAAGCGACTTGAGCTCTGGAGTATACCACGGGGCCGGAGGTATTCGTTTGGTGTGTCTGAGGGTGGTGGTTTTAGGAAGGAGTGTATCCAACGAGGATGTGATCCAGGAGCTAAACTGTTTATCGGCCGTAATGGCATCAGGGGAAAGCGATGGAATGGAATTAGAGAGAACGGAGAACCATTCAGATGGTACGAGTTTGTGCCAACGTCTGTCGTTGACTTTGATTTTCGCGGACTGGGTGGTAACAGTAGGAGACTCCCAGGAGATGGGGATTAAAAAATGATCGGTCCAAGGCAGTGACAAAGAAGGACTCGTGGTAATATTGGCGTCATTAGTAAGGACGGGATCTAAGAGGTGTCCCTTGACGTGGGTGGGCTCGATATTCACCAATCGAATGTTGAGTGACAGAAGGTCCACTAGAAGGTCAGAGGCAGACCGGTCAGCGGGATCAGTAAAATGGAGGTTAAGATCACCTACAATAAGAAAGTTAGAAACAGAGGCGGCCAATTGAGAGGTCGTTTCGGTGACTGCGTTAAGGAATTTCCCAAGGGTACCCAGGGGCCGGTAGATAAGCAGTCCCGAAAGGGAATGCGTCGGGGAGGTTTGGAGGGAAAAGTGGCAGCTTTCAGCGTCTTCAATATTGGCGTCATTGATTCTACAGCTGAGGTGATCGCGGTAGATTATAGCCAACCCGCCTCCTCTTCCTCTGGGTCTATGGCGGGTTTGGATGAGGTAGCCTGGGGGAAGGGCGGTGACAATATCCGCATCATTGCTGTCAGAAAGCCAGGTTTCTGTTAAAAACAATGTGTCTAAGCCTTGATCTTGGATCAGCCCATTGATTTCGAGTGCGTGCTTGGGGAGGGAGCGACAGTTGAGAAGACCGAGCTGTAGCCTGGAATTGGCTGGGGTCTGAGTGGCTGTATAGCAGCGCATGCAGCTTGTAAAGGGTTTACCTGCTTCGTGAGTGTAGCGACAACCTTGGTTTTTTTCAGGTCGGAGGTCTCGAAGCATGTCTGCTGAGTACATCAGGCGACTGGGGGATGGATCTGGCAGCATCCCTGGGCCTGGGTCCGTCCAGGCCCAGGCCTTCGGCGCGCAAACGGCGCTCCCGCTGCGCTCGTCCGCTGCGCTTGCGTGGGAGGCACATTTTATAGGCGGGGGGGTGTGCATGAATTGTATGTCGTCGAGTCATGGTGTGCATCCCCCCTAATGTTCCACGATATACACTTCATGCCTACGGTGGCAGCCATAACACAGTACTATAATCACTGCTCAGTTCACCTCCTGTCGCGACATGCTTGGTCCCACCCTCCCCTCTCCCTACCCCAACATCCGAACTCCCGCACCCCAGAACAGGCACCCAAAAACTAGTCCCCATCCAAACAACCAGAACAGTCAACCTTGCCATCATGGGTAGTGAAGCGTGAGCCGACACAAGAGACCCAAAGCCCTCCCGGCTCTCCCCCGTCAAGTGTGAGTGAACCAACAGGGGCCCCCACGAACCCCCCCCCAATGCCATTCCATTGAAAGCAACTCTCCTCTGCTCCCAGGCCACATCCCCTCCACTAAACAAGCCTGGGCGACAGTACCAGCACGTCCCTCCCCCCCCCCGTCAGGCCTCAATCAGCCAAACAAGTCCACTGTTTGCGGAGTGACCTCCGGTACTTCATTATCGGAGTCCCCGGTCATACTGGCAGCCGGAGAAGAGCCGGACCTCTCCAACCCTCTGCTAGAAGCAGCAGAAGCCAGCCTGGAGCCACTTTGACTGATCACCACCACCGCCTGTACAGCTCTGGTCGCGCTCAAGGTGGCGATCCGGCGGCGGCAAGGACCCCGGCGGGCTCACGGCAACAGGGGATCGCCTCTCCCCGACACTCCCCGGTGGACTCCGCACCGATCCCGCCCGTCTCATCTCAAGCCAGTGCCATGCCTCCTGCGGAGTGGTGAAAGAGGGTACTGGAGCCGTCCACAACCCGCAGCCGCGCCGGAAAAAGCATCGCATAGGAAATGTGGAGTTGCCGCAATTTTCGCTTAAGAGCAAAGAAAGAGGCGCGCTGCTTCTGGACCTCCCGGGTGTAATTGGAAAGAGAATCACCCTGGAGTTAGCAATCTGCAGGTGTTGCTTCTCTCGAGCCTGCTGCAGGAGGTGATCCCTGTCCCGGTAGTGCAACAATCGGGCCACCATGGGCCGCGGTGGCGCTCCCGGCTTAGGAGGTCTAGCCGGAACTCTGTGGGCTCTCTCCAGGGTGAAAAATGGGGATAACCCCTCCGGTGCAACCTCAGATCGAAACCAGTCTTCCAGGTATCGGACTGCATCATTCCCCTCCGCCCGTTCCGGAACACCCACGATGCGGAGGTTATTCCTTCGGGAGCGCCCCTCGCTGTCTTCCGCTCTCAGCTCCAGCACTCGCACCCTGTTCGCCATTTGTTCCAAGGTGTGCTGCAAGGTGGTCACCCTATCCGGTACCTCCGCCATCGTCCGCTCATTCGCCGTCACCCGTTCCTTCAGCTTCTTGTGGTCATCTTTTAATAAAGCCAGATCCACACCTATAGTGTCTATCTTGGTCTCGAGGGCCTCTTGGGACGTCGTGATGGCCTGCATTATGTCCACCAAGGTAGGACCGCTCGAAGTCTCCGCCCGGGGGGTGTTCGTCACAGCATCCTCGCCTTCAGACCAATGCCCCCCCCATCTTCATCCTGTAGGGCAGCAAAGCCCCGCCTCCGTGATGTTCGACCCATCGCAAGCACACTCCCAGTGTCCTCGGTCGCCAGGCGTCCTCTACTCCAGCGACTCCCAAAAGATCACAGTCAGGGGCTATCTTCAGTGTAGCACGAATATGGAGGGCAGCTACCGTGGCACCTGCAATCCAGAAGCGTCCAGGGGCAGAACCCCGTACCCTCCGATCATAAGGGTGACCAGGGGCACTCCACACAGCCCACACTTCACAGGGAGCAATCAGTAGGCCACCAGCGCTCCTCAGATCTCCACTCCTCGGGCAGCCCACGGCCCACGTGCAGCCCCCCCCTAGCACGGCCGCCCCGGGGAAGGCACCTCCAGTCCACTCGTCGTAGGCTCAAAGCAGCCTGCCACTCCTCCAGCGCCCACCTCCTCTACTAACACCCCCACAGGGACCCCACTCACACCACCAGGCAGTCTAGTGCGCCCCTGGGGTAAGGAGTGGAGGCAAGCAATGACAGCAGGAAGGCCCCAGGTATCAGCAGCTCCAGTGGGCCTTCGGGCAAGGTCCGTCACCAACAGTAATGCCCACTGCCAGATAAGGGAGATAAGGGACCCTCTCACCGCCAGCCGGCTCCTGTCGCCTCCAGCCACCTGAAAGCGTCAGTCAGCATAGCAGCGTACAGCAAGGTGGTAGGCAGGCAGCAGGCCTGCCCCACCGCCCAACAACTGCGCTCTCACCGCAGTCTCCGCGCTGTACAGGGCTCCTCTCCCGGTCGTCACCGGGCCGCCATCTTGGGGCCAAGCACCAGCCTCTGATCGTGGCGCCTCGCCTGCTGTACGCGCCGCTGGGCCAGTTCCGCTGTCGTCAGCCACCAGCCTCCACTGCAGGATTCACTTAAAGGCCCCCAGCGCTGCCCAGGGCAAAGTTCGGCCCCCAGAGAGCAACGGGTCGCAGCGCTCTCAGCAGCCAGGTTCTGCCGCCATCTTGCGGCACCGCTGCCAGTCTTGCGGCGGGAAGGAAGCCGCTCTCCTTTTCCAGCAAGCCTCCAACCTCCAGTGAGCACCCGCCGGCTCACCAGGCATTCCCCATCACTCTGGAAGGTAAGGAGCCCCGGTGATCGTCAGGATTAGTGTTGACAGGGAGGCCTCCGAGGAGCTCCGAGATCCCCGACCTCCTACATCGGCGCCAGGCCATCGTATGTTGGCACTCATACAGAGGTGTTTTTACAAGTGTAGATTTACAGTTCCTTTTGTGAATTGGACCCACACCGTCTTTTTATTGATTGAATCAGCAGTCATTCAAAATGCGTTTTTTGTAAATGCAGTGCTAGACTTTACTACTCTATTTTGGTTCCCAGTTACAACTAATATGGGCCTACAGTATTGGAATTTCTGCATCTAGAACTATAGATATTGCTGGCATAGGTACTACCAGAATTTGAGAGTACCACACCATTACAAGTTAGCTTCTGAAAGATGAGGAATAAAATGCAGGAGTTTGTGTTTTCACATCAATTCCCACATGATTTCCTACATTACCTACTATATTTTCACTTGCTTTTAGCAGGTGAAAAAAAGAGGAGCTGCATATTTCCTGCAGATCTTGTAACTCCTAATTTGGACAGTAACTGTTTTTATTAGCCGAATCAGAATTTACTGCCTCTTTTAATCTTACCTGTAATTATTTTGTAGTATAAGAGAAAATTGCAATCAGTTGCATATGTCCCAATTTATTTATTCTTCATATTTGGTTAAGTCAGGTGTGTGTGGGAAAGTCAATGGAGGTGAATAATGTTTTGAAATGAAGAAGGTATGCACAGCTGGTGACCCATTGAACTGTACAGCAAGCATTTAGCATGTTGGGTGGATAACATTAATACCACAGTGGATGACACATGCCAAATGAAAGTGGGTTGAGAGGTATGCCATTTGTTATTGGATTTACCACCAGCATATTGCTTATTATAAATTGAAGTGCAAAAACTGTCTGATAGCAGTGTGCACTGAACTCACTTTAAATTCAATTGTAAAATGTGCTCCTAAAAGTGTCTGCCATGGTTGTTTTGATTTGCGTTGATCTCTGAATTAATTCCTAAGTCTCAGAATGTGAAAATAGCATGTGTGTCTACCTTGAAAAATAAATCAGTGATTCAAACTCTATACTAGTTCCTGGAGTGCCCAGGGGAAGCAAAGTTACCATAGCCTTCAGAGAGGTCCTTTTACAGGAGGAGCTTTCATTTCAGAACCACTGGCAGAGGGCACTTCAAAGCCAACTTCGTAGCTCTGATTTACAATGGAGGCTGAACTCCAGAGGCTCTTTTTTAAATCCTGATTAAAGGTCTTGTGAGGGAGCAGCAAACCATTCAATATAAAGTTAACTTATTAGTTTACGTAGAGGAACAGCGGTTGCCGGTATAGAAGACAACTTATCAGTTCTGGCCAGAAGCCATCTCGTTAGGGACTAATTTCACACTGATTCCTAGAACCATGCAATTATTCCCTTACAACCAGAGGTATAAAAGCAGCCTCTCTTCAGGATCTTTGGAATGGTTCTGTGTCTGTGCCAACAGCTCTCTAAATGAGGTCTCATTGTTTGAACATCCTCTCCACATACTGAATTGCTACCTCCAGTACTGAGAAATATTAGGACATGTTTCAAAGCAGGTTGGATTTTAATGACAGCTCGTGAGTCACCTCTAAAGGTTGTACTCGCTGGAGCACCACCACTGGTTTTAGGCTGTTAAAACACCGTTGGTACTTTAGGCACCTATACCAAAGAGCTGCATGAGTATTTCAGTTCTATCACTGATAAATCTAATCCTTTTGAGCACCTCATTGCTATGTTCCTCAGAGTTTCCTTCACTGTCTCTGGTGCAAGGTGTGGGCATGTGAGGGATGGGCACTGACAAGATTTCATCAATGGACCTTCCTTAGAGAGCAACCAAGGTTGTGGCATACTATTAGAAAATAACAAATACATCTGGGCTAATGAAGGACCACTCACCTAGACTGGTAGGTCCTTCCCTTTGTCTGTGCAGCATAGCCATAGAATTTCTTCAGTGTAGCAAATGCAAACATGGCTTCCTCCAAAGAAGCAAATTCTGTAAGACCCTAGGAAAGAGAAAAAAAACATTCGGACCCCTGAGACAGTGTAAGCACGAGCAGTACAGTTCAGGTTTTGAAAATTGGCCTTGACAAGAGCAGCATTTCTAAAAGTCCACTTCAACAGCATGGACAGAGGCAGAGAAGATGGACCTGTTCCATAGAAGTTGCCAGAAACAAAGTGAGATGAACATGTCTTCTCCCCACTAGCAAGGGTGGAGCCTGCGGTGCACATGTTACTGCCAAAAAAGTTCACTTTTATGCATTCAGCTCAATCCTTTATCCAATACCTTAATTGTCAAGTCTTGTGTAACTGCATCATTAGTGCGTTCTATGACCCCATTCAATTCCGGATGGTAGGGGTGCGAATATAGCAGTTATAGCAGAGCAGACATAGCATTAATAAATGCCCTAGTGGCGACTACAGGACCATTGTTTGAATGCCAGATATGAACTACTCACATTGCTACTAGGCACTGCAAGTCTTTTATGACTGCTCGAGCAGTTGCAGTCTTTTGTAGTCAAACCCAAAGAACCTAGAGCATATCGATTTACCTTCCGCTTTAGCCCAATATGGTCCAAGAAAATGGCCTGAAGGTTTTATCTGAGAAAGTAAGGGGGAGTGTGTGCTGGTCTTGCTACAGTTGAATATTTTGTCTTTTGACAAATATTGCACTGATGCACATTTATTTTGAAGCTTTGGTAAATATGGCCACACATCATTGCTGTAGCATTGATACAGGTGCGCTAATGACAGCATGAGATAAAGCTATCACCTTATGAGCTTCCCTAATTTGATCTAATTTAGCTTACTCATTAGGAATATGCCTATCTCCGATTCCGGGTATGCAAACCATAGGAACATTATCTTTAGAGCATTTCTTCTATTGCTTCTAAAATGTCTGCATCGATTACAGTTAAAGATCGAGTTGGGGGGCGCTAGGTGGCGCACTGACGGAATGGCCGCGCTGTAGCGAGGCTCCCGTTTCCCAGAGAGATAATCCTGAATTTTTCCTTCCCAACGCCGCGGACATCGTCGGCCCTGGTGCCCTTAGCCCCGTAGAGCTGTGTGGCATACTCGTTGCTGGTTACGTGACGATCAGAGCAGTGGAACTTCGAAAATCCGGCAGCTGAACTTGGCCGGGAGGAAGCAGGGAAGCTGGGCGACAGCCTGCGGCGGCTGAGTGGAACACGAGAGTGCGCGGCTCGCCACGAGGAATAAGGCCGTAGACAGCGGCCGAACCCGGCGGCGGTGGCAGCCTAGACGGTCGCTGCTGGACTGTCTGCGAGACCTGGTGCACACCCCGGAGCAGTGGCAGCAGCGGTTGGTGCGGTAAGTGGACTGCCAGGGCGGACCAGCGACTGCTCTGTGAGGAAGAGCCAGGAACATAGCCTCCCGGGGGGACGCGCAGGAGAGGCTGGCGGCGCCTGCTGGGGGCTGGAGACGGCACAGGGGAGTGGAGCGGGGATCTAACGGCCCTCCCCTTGCGAGGATCGAGATTGTGCTGTACAGAGATCAGATCGGGACCGGAGGAGCCTGCTGATGCCCTGTGAATGGGGGCTGATGGTTGCGGGGCGCATTCATAGCTGGTGCCGGGCCGCAATAGGATCAGCCGTTGCCGTGGGGGTGGGGGATCAGGAAGGAGTGCATTGGACGGCGGCCTACGGTACATCGGACGGGGCACTGGCCAGGCATTAGGGGGGGGACGCCGGCACTGGATCCCGTGTCTCCCCTCCCCCCCCCCCCCCCCCCATTTTTTGTGCCCAGGGCAAATTGTATGGAGTAACAAGGCGGTGACACTCGGGGGCAGCCAATGCGGGCACTGCCACAGAAGGCCAATCGATCCTGGGAGCTGCGGGGGCAGACTGCTGCAGGAGAGCACGACGTACCCCCTGAGAGAAGCGAGGAGACAGAGTGCATAGCTAGAGGAGGGGGTCCGCTGGAGTTGAGGTCGCCTGTGAGTTGGCAAAGCAGTATCTGGTGGTGACGGCGCGGGCGCAGAAAGGCCAGCTGGACAGGGATCGGGGCGCTTTACCTCGCTTACAGGTTTGGGATAGGCAGCGCTATGGGTAAAAATGGACACTAAACAGTCAACTCAGTTTCGAAACGACGAAACGCGGAGGCCAGTCCAGTCAAGCCGACCAACATACGAAGGGCCAGCTGGAGGGACAGGAGAGTGGCGCGATACCGGCTGCGGACACCCAAGAGTATACTGATGGAGATCCGACAAGGATTCGCCACGGTGGTGGAGAAAGTGGAGCATATGTCAGCCAGAATGGATAATATAGTCCATAAGCTGGAGGGACATGAGAATAGGATTCGAGAAGCAGAGCAGCGCATTTCCACGACGGAGGATACTACCGCGAAGCACAGCACACAACGGGCACGCATGGACAATCTCCTGCGCATTATCGCGTCGAAGAATGAAGATTTAGAAGCGCGAAGTCGGCGCTACAATATTCGCATTTTAGGTATCCCAGAATCCACAAACACTGGGAAGATGGAACTATGTGGAAAAGATGCTGCTGGCCACTATAGGGGAAGAAGTGTTATCGAGTCAATTCATAGTGGAGAGAGCCCATAGGTCGCTGGGACCCAGGCCGCAACCAGGGGCAAGCCAACGTCCTATCATAGCGAGACTATTAAATTACAGAGACAGGGATGCGGCCCTACGTGTGGCCAGGGGAAAACAAGCCCTGTCATATGAGGGCAACTCCTTTACGATCTACCCTGACTTCACTCCAATGGTGCAGGAGGAACGCCGCAAGTTTATTGACGTTAAGGCCAAGCTCCGGAAGGCGCAAATTGACTATGCACTATTGTACCCGGCAAAGCTCAGAGTAACGCACCAGGGCAAACATTCACCGGCCCAGGTGGAGGACTTCCTCAAGAGGGTTAAAGTCTCAGGGCGTGGTGGAGATGGTCGATCCCCCACGCAACGAGGAGAGACAGACCGGCACAGTGAGACAGAGTCCTGATCTGGGGTCGTTGGCCCTGGTCACATATGCGGCCTAGACACTGCACTACTACCGAGCAGATAAGGTTCAGGGGCGAGGGTGGGATGGGCGCGAGGATGGCCGGGGAAGGGTTGGGAACGCTATACGACCCCTCCAGGACCCTTCTGGCTCCATTAGGTCCAACCGTTGGGCCAGGGACCTGGGGAGGTAGGAGGAATCTGTGTGTCCGCCTAGTGTGGCCCCCAGCGGGTATTACCCCAAGAACAGCACTTGCGCGCAGAGTGAGGGTGCTGCAGAAACACTGGTTCAGTTGAGGAAGATGGGTGGGTTAGGGAGGGTACAATTCGCTGGCAAGTTGGGGGTGCACCAGTGGGAGGGGGGGGGGACAGTCACGTGGGATGGGATGTTATGTAGGTCTTATTCTTTTTGGCAAGGAGGGTATGATCCGGCTGATCTTTAGAACGGACACTTCACAGGTATGCATGCTACTGGGATTAAACAGCAGGGGATGGTGGGCGACACTCAGAATGAGCATCACTGAGGGGCATGGCTGAGGTGGGAACGAATAAGTTGAATATCCTGACTTGGAATGTTAGAGGCCTGGGAGATGCGCGTAAGCGGAGGCAGGTGTTAGCCTACTTGGATAGGCACCACACGCACATTGCTATGTTGCAGGAAACACATTTCTCTCCCCTGGGGCAAGGACGCTTCGCACACACATGGGCGGCTCAAAGGGTATTCTCCTCATACTCCTCATATACGCGAGGCACAGCCATATTAATAAGGAAGCAAGTGCCCTTTCAGGTTGGGGGGCAGATGTCGGACCCACAGGGCCGCTTCTGTCTCATGCGGGGGCGTTTGGGATCCATCTCTTTGACTCTGGCATGCTGCTATGGGCCTAATGTAGACGATCCTGTTTTTTTTTCGTCCTTATGGGCTAAGATATTAGAAATAGGCTCCCAGCAACTCATTTGGGGAGGTGACTTCAATGTTACATATTGTCCGAGAGCGGACAGATCGCACCCTGCTCCGCACCACTATTCCAGAGCGGCCAAAATCATTGGGGACACCATAGAGACCTACCGGCTGTTGGATGCCTGGCGCCATTTGCACCCCACAACGCATGAGGGCACGCATTTCACTTCACGCACACACTCTTGGTCGCGCATAGATTATTGGTTGGTATCCAGGGACCTGTGGCCGTCTGTGTCCCACCTGCAGCACCTGGCGAACATATTCGGATCACGCCCCTGTGAAACTTACGTTATCATCCCCAGACTTGCTGGTACCGAGGGCTGGCTGGCGGATGCAAGCCTCGATGCTACTTGACGAAGTGTTCCGGGAAGAGTTGGGGGAGGAGGTGCAGGACTTCTTCAGACGGAATAAAGGGTCGGTGGATAGTGTGGAACTTATCTGGGAGGCCTTTAAGGTGACGATCCGAGGTTTCTGCATATCCAAGGGGCATGGGGTGCTCCGTGACATATTGCGGACACTAGGATGACTGGAGGGGGACCTACGCTGACTGGAGGCTGAGATGGCGAGGGCTGAGTCCAGTGATGTGCAGGGGAGATACCGGGAGAAGCTTACGGAGTATACATCCACGGCAGAGAGGGAAACGCGCTTTCGGGGGAAATACTGGAAGGCCCGTAGTTATGGGGAGGGAGGGAGACCTGGGAAGGTATTGGCAAGCCTGATTAGGGTGCCCAGAGGCTCCAATTGTATTTTGGAGGTGGAGGATGAGAGGGGGGGGACCTCTAGAGACACGGCTTCTATACTCACAGCATTTACAACGCATTACAAACAGTTATACTCCTCCCACAGACGAGGTGAGTTGGACTTGCAGGGCTTTCTAGGAGAGGTCACACTGGGCTGGTTAAGCGATAGACAGCGGGAATTCCTGTGCGCGCCCTTTGAGTTGGACGAAGTGCGGGATGCAATTATGGGGATGCAGTCTGGAAAAGCTGCTGGTACGGATGGCTTACCCATAGTTTTATAAAACCTATATCGATTTCATGGCCCCGGTACTGCGGGAAGTATGGAGTCGCTCGAGGTGGGCTTGCTCCCAGCGTCCATGAGAGAGGTGCTTATGATCTCCCTACTGAAACCAGGGAAACCCCCGAGCTCGTGCGATTCATACAGGCCGCTCTCTCTTCTGAATTGCGATGCCAAAATTCTGGCTAAGCTGATTGCCAATCGATTGAGTTTGCTGCTGGACAACTTGATCCTTCCGGACCAGTCTGGCTTTGTGCCCGGTCGGGCTACGTCCCATAACCTACGAACGTTATTTGCAATCCTTAATGTCTCACCTGACCTGCCGCTTGCGGCAGTCTTCCTTGATGCCACAAAGGCGTTCGATTCGGTCGAATGGGACTACGTCTTTGGGGTGATGGGGCACATGTGGTTCCCTCCCCTGTTCCTCTCCTGGATCCGGTTGTTATATACTCAGCCAGTAGCCAAAATAATGATTAATGGACATACATCGGCCCCCATATCGATCACGAGAGGTACGAGACGGGGGTGCCCGCTCTCACCGCTGCTTTTCGCAATAGTCACGGAGCCGCTGGCGGCGAAGTTGAGGCAACACCACCGAGAGCGGGCGCTGAGAAGTAATTTACGGCAGATACTGATCTCACTCTATGCTGATGATATTACGTTGTATATTAGACACCCGCAGGAAAACCTGAAACCAGTTCTGAGAGAATTCATTGTATTTGGTGAGTTATCAGGCATCGGAATCAATTGGGGCAAATCGTGCATGTTCCCACTGATGGCGTCGACAACTAGATTCGCGTTGGACTACCCACTGGAGTGGTGCGACGAGGAATTGCGATATCTTGGGGTGCGAGTGACCAGAGACGGGGATGAACTAATGAGGCTGAATTACGGCAATGCGATGGGGCGGATAGCGGACTGTGTATCGCGGTGGATCACCTTGCCGCTGTCAATGGCGGGTCGGGTGTCACTGATGAAAATGGTGATCCTGCCTCAGCTGCTATACCTTTTTCTCAACATCCCCTTCTACCCGGGGAAACACTTTTTTGGTACGCTCAGGTCGGAACTGACGCGATTGGTATGGGGGGGCCGTCAACCGCGATTGCAATGGCAAGTCCTGATGAGACCATATGCGCGTGGAGGGTTTAGGATACCGGATTTTGAGCTGTATTTTTTGAGTGCGCAGGCTCACTACGCAAGGTGCTGGGTGTCGCAGCCCAAATATATGCCGCAGGTAGCAGCGGAGCACTGGTTGGTCCATCCGATACCTTTGGATGGTGTGATCTTTGCCACTACGACGCCCAGAGAAAAGTGCCCCACAACGGTCACCTGTACGACGGAAGGTTGGCGTCGGATCGGGCTCCTTATGGGCACTCCCGTGCTCTATGCGCCCGCTGTACCACTTGCGTATCATCCGACTATGCCTCTGCTGCAGGAGACGCTGTTTCACCGATTCCGAGATCGCGCACGCATAGGGACGTGGGGGGGATTTATACTCGGGAGGGAAATTCCGGTCAGCAGAGCACATGATGCAAGGTATACAGCAGACCCCATTGGACAGATTTCTCTATATCCGGTTGAGAGAGGGTATACGATCACTTACACGACTTCCCGGAGGAGCCGCAGACGTTAGCCCCGCTGCAGGGGATGCTTAAATGCACCTCGACTGCGCGACTTGTCTCTCTGATATACAAGACTGTCCATATGCAACGGGAGTATGCGGACCCAAGCTCCAGGGCGGGATGGGAACAAGAGCTGGGGGTGTCCATCCCAGACGATCAGTGGGAATTTTGCTGTCAGCAGATGGAGAGGATCATAGCCAGCAGTAGACTCCGCATGATCCACTACAAATACTTACATAGACTATACTACACACCGGTCAGGTTGCACCGTTTCCATCTGCGGGATTCCGATCGCTGCGACCGGTGCAGGGCGCCGGCTGCAGATTTTATGCATCTAGCTTGGGAGTGCCCGGGGGTCCAACAGTACTGGAGGCAGGTGTTTGAAGCAGTATCCCATATGACGCATGCGGTGGTGGAGCCGGCGCCCCTGATGGCACTGTTGGGGTGTGTCCTGCCGATCCGGGCGGAGCACCGGAGGTATGTCGCTGTGGCGCTCTTGATGGCAAAGAGGAGAGTGGCCTGTAGATGGGGTAGAGGGCGGGCCCTGAAATTTAAGGATTGGATAGCGGACCTGGTGACTTGTCAGGAGCAATCTCTGATATATGCGGAGCTCTTGCCCAGGACCTCTAGGCCTCGGGACATACGGGCACCGTTAACGTGCTACCTCCTTGAACGACCTTCGGATGGGGAGGCTCAGTAACAAATGTACATATACTTGGGGGTAGGGGAGAGTGGGCGAGACAGGGGGAGGGTTGTAAGGAGCTTGAACGAGGTCCGTACCTGTGGAGAGTGGAGGGCGATGGCTTCGGGGGGTAAGTTCATGGTGGTGCTAACATCTGTGGGGAGGCGAATAGGTCAAGGGGAGGGGTAATGGAAAGGGACTAGCGATGTGTTGGTGAAGTTATGTCGTGACCACTTTAGGGCCTAGGAGTTGGGAAGGGAACCAGACCCACTGAAATGCTGTGCTGTATAGATGTGAATGTTTGCATACCTGCACTGCAAATGCTACCTCTGTGATATATGCTGTACTCAATGTTATTGTTTTAGTTGGAAAATCCAATAAACAGGATATTAAAAAAAAAAAAAATCGAGTTACAACTGCCACCTTAAAGGTTTGTACCACTTTTTTAGCAACCAAGTCTGCTGTACAGCTCAGTTTAGAATGAATTATTTCACTTTTATGAGCATTATGTACTGTACATATACAAAGGAAGCTTGTCCTATAGAACATAGGATTCTGGGCAGTGCACTTTACCACTGCTGGTCAGTGCCAAAGTGCATATGCTCTCTGTGTAGATTGGGAATATGATTGGTTATCCATGATTGTCATATTTGATTTGCTGGTAAGTCCCTAGTAAAGTGCACTGAGTGTCCCAGGGCCTGTAAATCAAATGCTACTAGTGGGCTTGCAGCACTGGTTCTGCCACCCACATGAGTAGCCCTGTAATGTGTCTCAGACCTACCTATGTAGTGTCTGCACGCTACATTGGTACGTCAATTACTCCGTTCCAGCCACAAAAAGAGCCCTCTACGGCCGCCCAAGTAGTAAGCAACTATTTGGAACAGCTTACAAACAGTCCTACTTTCCCAGACTCGGGGCTCATATAGCCTCAAAATAGCTTTTATGAACATCTACATTCCACTAAAAAAGGACCTCAAACTGGCAGACAAAGATCACCTGGCCAAGGAAATTGTCTAGTTGCAGGACGGTCCCAGTCCCCCTCCCTTTGAAATAATTCTCTTGGAACTTCAACATGAACTTGCTGGGCACCAAATTACTGAAGAAGCTTTTGTGGCTCAGAACACTTTCTAACAGATTCCCTGCAAAGTTCCGAGTCAGGCCTTCAAAACTGCTAAACTTGGCAGATCAGTGATTAATAAACTGGAGTTTATGAACCTGCGTACGTGGGCAACAAAACTGGACCCTAATCACTAGGTTTGTTTTGTTATCCCGTGTCTGTAAATATTTGGTCTCTTAACATGTCTGCTTGCAGTTCACTTAAGGTAATTATGTGTGTGCTTTGTCCTACATTTTTTGAAAAATATTGGAGTGATTCATTCATACGAGGGCTTCACCTTTACTCATTCAGCATAATGTGGCAAGTAATCTCTACTGAAGTTAAACAATCCCATTAGCACTTGTAACTTCCTTAATATCTTTGAAAGCTGTAAAGTAGCGCACCTCTGTAGGAAGTAATGGGCTAAGCCATTAACCTGACGGCATAATTCATATTCTAGAAATTTTAGAGTTCCTAAAATTGATTTTTTTTTACCCATGTTGGGCCAAAAGTGTCACTATCCTGTCCACAATAGCCAGGTGTTCGGTCAAGCCAGACTGAACAGCACAGTCCAAGCCCTGCGGCTAACTCCCCTCCGTGCATGACCTTTCAGTAACATTATAGTTAGGTGAAATGTTGAGTAACAGCGTAACGTTTTAAACTCTAAAATATTCACCAGTTTAGTTATCGCAAGCAACTAACTTGCACCCCTGCCATGCACAGTTTCCCATCATTCATTTTATTGCAAATCTTGCAGTGATATTATCAATGATGTCATAGAAGGAATATAGCATGTTACAACGCATGCTATAACTTCGCGTTCTATTGCAACGCGGTCGTTACAACAACCGCATTGTTAGTACACAATGCATTTACATTGCAAGTCTTTACAACGACTTTCACTAGGGGGCGCGCTAGACTTAGGAATAGTATTAATTACTATTCCTACTCCAGTTTGCACAATAGTAGGGAAGGTGTTGGAATTTATTTCCAATACCTGAGCGCCCCCTAGTGCCAGCCGTTGTAATTACGTGATGTAATTGCATCGCGTACTAACAACGCGGTCGTTGTAACGACCGTGTTCTAATGATAGCACAATGCAATGTAATATGTGGGGTAATTAGCAGTGCACGGCGAGGCAAGAGTTTTAGCTACCTTGGAGCACAAGTTAGTTAATTGAGAACTATAATTATAACTAGTGACTTTCTGTATTTTTAGTTTAAAACATTACATTGTTACTGAACATTTCACTGAAATATAACGTTACTTTAATCTTTGTTTTTTCTGTGAATTTCTATTTTTTTTTTAACGTCAAGTAATATTTTATTACTATATAGAACGCTAAACCCCTGCTGCACACAGTCAAAGGCAATTAGTCCTTTCGGCCAACCCACCGTAGGGAGCCAACCCTCTTCTGCGAGGTCGGCCGCTCCTGTGGCCAACCGACATTGCAGGCAGCCAACCCCACGTCTGTGGCCGAGCACAGCGGGGGGTTGACCACAGGGCCTGGTCTGTGGCCAACTCACCCAGAGGCAGCCTACCCCACACTGAGCATGGCCTTTGGCCGTGTGGTGCGAGAGGTTGGCTGCAGGACCTCCGCCCCTGTATGCAACCAACCCCACGCTGTACACAGCTTTTGGCCGTGCGTGGCGAGATGTTGGTCGCAGGCAACCAGCCACATGCCGTGCATAGCCTATGGCATGCATGGCGTAGGGTTGGTCTTTGGGCCCCAGGGACCCCATCTTACAGGGCCAAAACATATATTAAGGGGAGGGGGCTATTATCCCCCCTCCCCAAGCCTTAATGAGCTCCATGGACCCCAGGGCGGAATTCCATTAAAAGAGGAGGGGGCTTGTAACCCCCCCCCATACCTAAGCCTCATTAAGCCCTAGGGACTCCATCTCCCATGGCAAAATTCAATTAAAAAAAAGGAAGGGGGCTCCGCTGCCCTCCTCCCTGAGCCTCATTAGCCCTTGGGGACAACCATCCCCGGAGCCAAATTCTATTAAAAAGGAGGAGGGGACCTGTGGGGCCCCCATCCGGAGCCTCATAAGACCTCGGGCGGGCCCCATCCCCCCCCTCCCCCCCCAGGGCATCCACCAGCCAACGTGTTGGGGGCCGCAGGGGGTCCCAGGGCTCCCAAGACCCAGTCTGCTCCCAGCATTGTGCAGGAGCCAGCGTTGCTCCTGTCCGGAGGAAGCAGCTGCTTTTTACATGCTTCCTCCAGGCAGGAGCAATATTTGTTTTGTTAATAAAACGGTCTGCTCCCAGCTGGCAGGAGCATGTCAAACTCCTGCCGGCTGGGAGCAGGCTTAGTGTTTGTTTCTATTTGCCAGACAGGAGCACAAATGTTTTCCTGACCACGCTGGTGCAGGCAGGGAAGCTACTTTGTCCTGAGGGTGCGCTCCCCGGGACACAGTGAGCCGACCCCAAGGGATGGAGTCTCCGGAACCTTTAAAGGCTCAGGGAGGAGGGCCAAGTGCCCCCACCAAAAAGTGTCAAGAATTTGTGGGATGGGGTCCCCAGGGCTTCTTGAAAGCTTGAGCACAGGAGCTGCGTGGCCTCTTCCCCCTTAATTTACATTTCAACCCCAAGGGATGGGGTCCCAAGTGCCTAATTAGGCTCAGAGTTGGGAGCCATGTGCACCCCTCCATTTCATTACTGGGCCCCAGGATATGCGGTCCACTGGGGCTTTTTTTGCTCGGGGAATGGGGGCAACATGGCCCCCTCCCCTTTTTAATACATTTTGGTTCTAGGGGATGGGTGTCCACAGGGCTAAATAGGCTCTGTGAGGACAGCGGCACCCCTCCCTTATTTGTTGCCTTGGGCCTGGAGAATGGGGTCCCCGGGGCCTCTTAGACACTCATTGAGGTGGGCCCTCTCCCAAAAGTGTGATCTGAGTCCCAAGTCCTAACATGGCTGCCACCACTTTCTGGATTTGATAGCAGCCAATCAGATCTCAGGAGATCTGTTGGTTCTGCGGAGCCTCCGCAGATTGATATGTACAATTTTTTTGAAAATTAATTTCTCCAACTACTGAATGGATTTACACCAAAACACAACAAAAAGCTTTCTTTCTATACCAAGATCTAGCTTTCTGCCAAATTTGGTGAAAATCCAGTTAGCGGTTTTGGCTGTAGTTGGGTCTAAAGTTCCTATGGAAAAATGAATAGGGAAAAACATTTTAGAACCCTCCTTTTTGCTAGGCACCTGCTTGATGGATCACCCCGAAACTTTCCATGTGCAAACTAGTAAAAAAGTAGCACTATTTTGGAAAGTTTCATGAAGATTCCTCAAATGGCACCAAAGTTATCAGCAAGATAAAAACGCAATCCTAACTATAACTACCCACTGGGTAAAATAGTCACTGAAAAATATATATATATATATATATATATATATATATATATATATATATATATATATATTCACTGAAAAAACCATGGGTTTCACACACGTTATAGTTAGGAATTAGCATTTAAAAAACCTTAGAAATTCAATGAAAAAACCAAAGGTTTCACACGTTATAGTTAGCTGGACATTTCACTCGTAAAAAACCAATGAAATTCCCCCGTTATAGTTAGTTCAGCTAACTATAACTCTCGCGCCCGCAATGCACTACTGATGACGTCACATATTACATCACTCATGACATGGTCACTGACATCACTCATGACATCACTGATGACATCTCAAATGACATCACTGATGACATCACTGATGACATCATCCAGTGAATGTGTGTTTTTCTGAAAATTAAATATGTTTTAAATATGTATATCTCAAGGTCAATGGAAGAATAAATGGGTATATAAGTGTCTAAATGGATGCTTTGTTTTTGAAAAATGTATTGTGTAACTGACTGATTAAGTGTATCATAGTGAATACATGGCTTACTGAGTAATGTTTAAATATGAAAATATCTGTATCAGTCTCTCACTTTGTGTATAAGTGGCTGCATGGGTTGGTGATTAGCTTCATGGGTGTCTATATAGGTTATTAGTTGTTTTTTTGAGTATCAGTCTGAGTGTCTGCATGGTTTGGTGGGGGGTATTACGTAGTGCATAGGTGCATGAATGAGTGATTCACTCTTTGTATGTGTTGAAGACAGCATGTGTGCAGGACTGTATGGGTGGATGAGTGTGTGTATGGGTGTGTTAGTGAGTGAATGACTGTCTCAATAGTGTCTTTATGAGTAACTACATATCTATTAAACTAATATATGTGACTATTGGTGTATATAAGTGAGTATATGTGAGAGTGAGAGATTGAAAGAGTTCCTGTATGAATAAGTATGTGTTTCTATAAGTGACTGTTTATAAGACTAAGTATGTGTAAGTTTCCGTAGAAGTAAGTGTGGTGGTGTGTGTATAACTGTATATGCAAATAAATGTATGTTTGTTTCTTTATTAGCATGAGTGAGTATGTGTGAGTAACTCTATGGATGAGTGGCATTGTGTAACAGGATGGATAGGTGTATGAGTACATATGATGAGTGAGTACATGTATGAGTGACTGTATGACTGTTGGTGAATGAGTGGATGTGTATGTGGTTCTTAGAATTACTGAAGAGGTTGTTGTAACTGGTATTGGTATGTCCATTGTTTTGAAAATTTTAGTCTCTATTTTTGAATGTGTGTATCAAAGGTTATATTAGTGATGTCATGAGTGATGTCAGTGACCATGTCATGAGTGATGTAATATGTGACGTCGTCAGTAGTGCATTGCGGGCGCGCGAGTTATAGTTAGCTGAACTAACTATAACGGGGGAATTTCATTGGTTTTTTACGAGTGAAATGTCCAGCTAACTATAACATGTGTGAAACCTTTGGTTTTTTCATTGAATTTCTAAGGTTTTTTAAATGCTAATTCCTAACTATAACGCGCACGGTAGGTCATGTGATCAAGAAACAAAACTTTTGATTGGTTTAAAGTACTTTCAGTTCTAGAACTCTCCTACACCACACCCATTCCCCTCTTTTCTGCTTGTGATCCCTTAGGAGAAGGAGCTGAGTTGCCATTTGTGATACGATGGCAGAACAGCAGACCTCTTCTGAGAGTGAGGCTAGCAGCACTACCTTGAGGCAGAGAAGGAGGAAACAAAAGAGCTCTTTCATATGGGAGTATTTTTCTTTTCCAGAGGGCAAGAAAAAGGTAAATGCACCCTTAGTGACTTGTAAGCTTTGTGACCGTGTACTTTCAAGAGGGAATCCCAACAAGAAGTATTCCTTCGGGAATCACACCATGTTGAGACACCTTCATGATGTACACGGTAGGACATATGCTCGACATACTGAAGGTAACCCTTCAGTAAGTCAACCAAGCACATCCACAGCAGCTCAGCCTGGTCCATCATCTGCAGGGCCGAGTCCATCTTCGGCAGGTCAGCTGAGCCCTTCATCTGTGGGGGGAGCATCTCCTTTTTCTGGTCCTCTGGAAACCAACCATCGGTTTGCGAGGGTTTTAATTCGGTGCGCCATTTGTCCTGATCTAATTTGTCATAGGGAGACCAGTGTTGCCCTAGTGAACAATTTAATAGATCAGCACATTTGTCGTACCGACTAATATTCCCATTCTTTCTTTCCTCTGTCCCTGCATAAACACAACGGCTCTTTTAAGAGCCAACCTTACCTTTCAACTTTTTTTAATATATTTTTTTAAACTTTTTTTTATTTTATTTTTTTACCGTACGCGTACGGTACGCGTAATTTTTTTTTTTTTTTAAAAACACTAAAAATCAATTATCACATTACAAGGTCCTTGAGAGACTACAATGAAAAACTGAAAATGTGATTGTGGAGAAGTGGAAAAAAGGGACCTTGAAATTTTTGACTTACCATACCCACTCAAAAAATTATTTATTAATTAAAATTTAATTTTAATTGCTTTAAAAATGGTTCAAGTTTTCGAAAATGTTCTATCTCAATCTGAAAAAAGAAAAAAGTATTAATATTTAATAAAACATTTTATAATACAGTACACATATTTACATATTTTCCCCAAAAAAATGTTGCCTTTTTTTTGCTGTTTTCAGAATATATTGCATTTCACTATAAATTGTGAAAGCAATTGCATTAATCATTTAACAGCGGGCAAAACATAACATTATAGAAATGCATAATATTCTAAAAAAATATCATCTAATATCAATACTTATTTCTTTAAAATACCGTCTGACATTTTTGTTTCAGAAGTATAATCACAAAAATATATCTCAAATAACTCCACAATACATCTGGTTCCATTTCCTTTAGGCCAAATAGTAATTTTAAAATTCTTTTTTGATTAAATTTCCAATGTTAATCCAATAAAATTCTAAAGTTTAAATTGTACAGATCTCACCGATTCTCTGTAACATTTTGGTTTCCGAAAGATTAATTAATAATTAAATAAGTCCACAATACAATTGTTTACCTTTCCTCATGGCCAAATAGTAATTTTAAAAATCTTTTTTGAATAAATTTCCAATGGCAATCCAATAACATTTCAAAATTTAAATTGTGCAGATGTTAACGATTTTGTCTAAATTTTTGGTTTTCCAAAGTTTCATTAAAAATTTAAAAAGTCCACATTACAATTGGTTACCTTTCCATTAGGCCAAATGATAATTTGTAAAATCATTTTTTTTGAAAATTCCAATGGTAATCAAATAAAATGGTAAAATTGTTTTGTACAGATCTTGCCAAGTCTCTCTAAAATTTAGGTTTCAGGAAGATTAGATAGGAATTTGCTAAATCAAAAGGCAAACGTTGCTTGAAAATCAATTGGGAATCATTACACAGTGTCCAGCCTTTTTCACATTTAAGATAAACTGTGTAATGTCCGGAAGTAACAGTAGGTCCTTCATGGAAAATTATTGCATCTGTTACAAAAGTTTTTCCTGAAATTGATAATTGCTGTCCTGTAAACTTCTTTATTAAAGTATCCAATTTTGAACCATCAGCTTTACATCGTTGCATCATTAAAATTACATATTTTCTGTATTCCTTTAAAATTAACGTTGAAAACATTTCAGATTGACACTCACTGCATTCCATGCTATGATTAGCAACTTTAACTAATTTAGCAAAAGTGACTGTTTTACTTTCTGGCAATGTTAAATAAATAAACCTTTCAGAATCAACATTAGAGCCACATGTATTGTAACAGTTTTCACAACTATGTTCCCATTTATAAGAGACACCAAACATATTTTCAATGGGAACCCCTTCTTCTTCCAGTACCTGAAGAAAAAACATCAAGAATTCCTGTGTGTCTTGCTGTACATTTTGAGAAAACTGTGTTCGTCCTGAACATACATCTAAAAGTTTTCTAATTTCAGTAGCACTTTCTATTTGAGTTTTATCATTACTCAGCTTTTGAAAAAGGAGACTCAACTCAGAACAGAATCTTTTTCTCTGATTTACTATTATCTGCTCTTGCACACTTTCCAGATAAAATGCAACATTCAGCACTACATTAGCGTAGCAGTTGACACCAGAGCTATTTTCAAAATGACATCCTACAACCTCTTCTTCATTTTCCTTTTTCTTTTTGCTTGCAATTACATCACTCCTCTTTTTTTCCTCCTCTCTACATCCTCATTACAGATATTCTCATTTCTCCTTTTATGAGAAACTACACGTTTCTCAAACACAGGATACTGACCTAAATGAGGAGCATAGGTTCTTCTTAATCTATTATACTCCTTTACACAATTTGTATCAGCACTAACTTTTGAGTCATCAAAGTCTATCATGAATAAACCAGATAATGTTTTCACTCGTGACAAAGCTACATAAGCCATACCTTCTTTGAACACAGTTGAACCAATGTTCACAAAAGCACAATCTACAGTCAATCCTTGAGACTTGTGAATAGTTACAGCATATGCTAGAGAAAATGGAAACTGCTTCCTACGTACATATAAATCTTTCACAAGCATGAAACGAACTGAACAACGACAAATGTCTTTAACTTCTTCTATCTGATCAAATTTTATTTTTAAACATTCAATTCCATCTTTTTTCTGATAATTAATAAAACCCACAACTCTTCCCATAGCTCCATTAACTAAACCTTTTTCAACATCCAAATTTCTCCTTAAAAATACTCTACAGTTCATGCAAACATATAGATTTTTTTCTAATCCAGCTGTTTTGGAAATGTTCTTCTCTAGTGAATCCAATTTATTTTTCAGTGTGCCTGTTAATGTGATAGTAATTCTTCCATCCTCAATTTTGTCCACTGCTTCCAATTTCCTGATATCTTCCTTTTCCAATTTTAAAAGCTCCTCATTGAATATAGAGCATTCACGTAGAGTTGGCATTAAGCAGATGACACTTTTCTTTTCTGCAATGTTCTTGTATATCTTCTCTGCAACTATTTCTTCCTTTGGAAATAAATTATGTAGCAGCCGACTCTGTAATGCTTTTTTGCCAACTTCTGTGAGTAGTCCAATTCTGATATCTTTCAGAATACTTCCATATTCTTCATCGTTTGCTTGCCTCATATTAGTAGTAAGTTCCTTGTACTCAAAGAAGGACCAAATATTTGCATTACCGATGCTTCCCAATGACTTCTTTGTGTCTTCATGTGTAATAGTATTAAACACTTGTTGTCCTTTAACTGGAGTAAGTTGTAGAAGATCCCCAAAAACTATGACATGTTTTCCACCAAATAACACGTCATAGTCTGTCCTTAGAATTTGCTGCATTCTTAAATGCACAAAGGCAATCATTAAGTTTGATACCATGCTCACCTCATCAATAATGAGAACTTGCATCTTCTTCAATACTCTTGAAACTTCCAAGCATGCTTCTCCAGTTAGCTTGTTGTATTGTATTTTGTTCTCATGCTCCACTGGTAACATTAGCAAACGATGTAAGGTGATTCCTTTTATGTTATATGCTGCTAACCCAGTTGGAGCAGTAACCACACAAGACAAAGTAGAATCCGTTTTTTGATGTAGGTAGCTTCTGATGACTTTTATTAAGAAACTTTTTCCAGTTCCAGCTTGTCCGCTTACATACATCCTGATTGGATGAAATGATGTGCATGAGCACTCTTTTTTTTAATGTAGAAATCCGTGAACAATTTTGCTTCTGATCTCTTCAGAAATTTGTTGCTGCTCTTCATTCAGTTGTCTTTCCAAATTTTGTAAGTCTATAAATTCTTCTTGAGCTTGATTCATAGCCGTTTCCACTTCATTCATGGCTATTGATGCTTCATTTTCAACGATTGGTTGTCCTAGGGGATCTTGACTGAGTGTTCCTGAACTTTGGCTGTCTTGAGAACTGTCTCTAGCTACTTCAGCTGCAATTGTAGTTTCCTGTTCAATTTCTTCATTTAACATTTGCAGATAAGTTGAGAATGTACTGCATTGTATGCTGTCTTTGCAAGCATTAAAAGAATCTTCATAGCTTTGAAATTCTCCCAGTAGTTCATCCTCTGTACGCCATGGTTTAAACAGCTGTAAAAGAGCCAAGTAGTAAAATTCCTTTTTGTCAGTAGTGTCGCAACTCAGCTTCCTGTGATTTATCAAACTTCCTTTTGTTTGCTTCACCAAACATCCTTCCTCACCAATGACTTTATATTTTCCATTGTTGATGTCTTCTGCGGCTTTCCGTGAATAAATGTAGTTCTGCAGCACTTCATAGAGACACATGTTCTCCAGATGATGACTTCTTTTTGGATAATATGTGTCCAACATGTTTGATTTCAAAATATCTGTACTTTCTGGGTCATTCTCGGCCAAATATTCAATTTCTCCAACAGATTTCAGTACCCGATTTCTCATTGCTGCAAGGCCTAAACTTGCCCAAATTATTCTTCTTGATTTCGAGTAGAGACTTGCAGAAGATAACCTATCTGAACATTCGTAGGATCCAATTTCTCGATGCGATAACATCTTTAAACTGAAACTGTACAGCTTCTTACTGACAGTCTTCTCTTGAGAAATCTCTTCCCACATTTCTTTCAATTCAGTTTTTTCAGATTTAGTAATGTAAGACGTTACATATCGAGCAACAGCAATGGAATTGTCAGCTACATACTGTATATCCATGTTAGCATTCCACATGGATAAAATGACTGGGTTGTAGTCATTTATATTTTTTGATTCTTCTTTTCTTTTTAGGTTGTAGGTATTCTTAGGTGATTTTCTTGTGATAGTATGTCTCACAGATGACATAAAACTGTTTACTCTTCCATTTGAAAGAACAGGTCTAGGAAATCCAAATCGACATTTAGTGTAGTATTTATCTTTGCTCTTGTATTTCCGTCGACAGTATTTTCCACACCGATGACTTTGGAAACGTAAAACTTGCTCCTTTAACTTTTTCTCTTCTGTGCTTTTTGGTATAGCACATGTTGCATATTCTTCAATGTAAGATAACACTGCTTCATCAGTATCTGTTCCAAACTTTGGGGCATCCTTGATCCACAACAGCATATGAATATGAGGAGCACCTCTTGCCTGGTACTCTTTTCTCCAAAAGAAATCCACTACTTCTCCAAGGGGTGGATTTTTTTTATTGCAGATGAAGGACATCATAGCCTCAAATCTATGATTGAAATATCTGCAAACATTAACCGGATCCAATGAGCACAGTTCTCCTGCTGTCTTGTATTCAATGTTTTTAATGTTTGAATTTGCCTCTCGTAGAAAATCCGGTAAATCATCCCAAGCGTACTCAGCACAGCTTAGGGTAAGGAACCATGTTGGTGTTCCTAAATTCCGTAACATGCATTTTAATTCACCATGGCGTCGGTACCAATATTCATTTGTCCCACGCTGACAAGCCATCAGATTGATCAGTTGTGTTTCCAAATGATCATCTCGGTGCTGCACTTTCTCCATAAAATCCTTAGCAGACACATTTTGTAAATGTACTCCACTTTTTAAAATGTGATTTACTGCATAAGATAGTGCAGACAAGTCGCTTTCAAATAAAAGATGGAACAAATAAGGAATACTTTGTCGAAATCTGGGATCTTCTGCATATAGTCTTGTAGTCCGATACTCAGAAGCTGGAATCTGTTCTGGACGTTCATCGTATCGTCCTCCTTTTCCTTTAGGAAACAGCTGGGGAAAACATCGAGCTTCCAAGCTCTCCTCCCATACACTCACGGGAGTTCCTTTTGCTTTCTTCATCTGAAACAGATCAATATTGTCTCCCATAGCTTCTTTTGAATGTAGAGGATGTATGCTAAAATGTTCATAAATTTCTTCTTCCTTTGACTTGTCCACTTTTTCAATTTGTTCAGTTGGTGTTTCTGTGTCTTCTTGTAAATCTTCTTCTTCTTCTTCTATATAAATTGATTCATACCATTTGTTATTCCTTTTCAAATACAAATTTGCTCTTTGTACTTTCCGTACATCTACCAGCTCCTGCCAAATCTTCTTATTCTTTGTAGGTACACCATTAACCAGAATAACTAATGGTTCAGTTTCCAAAGTATCTGCATCAATAGTTTCCATATTTTTTTTCAAATCCAAGGGCAAATACACCACTCTACCTTTTAAACCTCTCAGTAAATCTGAAGGAGGTAATTTACCAGTTTTGGGCTCCATACGTACTATGGTCTGGAAGGGATGAACACATTGAATAAGTATAGACTCATATGTATTTAATTCAGAAAGTTCGGCAGGAATAGCATCCAATTCTAAATTATTATGTACAGCTCTGGTCGGCATTCTATTTTCCTCTAACTTGTTGTAACAGTATTTACAAATACGCTGATCTTCACCCAATTCAAAACAATTTTCAAGAAATATATATGTGGCAAAATCCTTCCACTTATAATTATCTTCATTTTCACTCTTTCTGTAGAGATCAACATTCCTAGTTTGTTTTCTATAATGAGTTCTGCGGCAACAAATACAAGTTATATTTGGTCTTTCATTAGAGATTATTGCAAATTTTGTTATGTGATCATTAAATGTTTTACTTACAGAGGGTTCTACATTCTCTTCCACTTCTTCCTCATTTACTGTGTCCTTTTCTGCACTGTCTTGTTCAGGACCAAAGTAACAAAACTGAATTTCATCAACAACCTTCTCTACATCTGATACCGATCCACGGAACAGAGCCCTATTCAATTCATCTAACTTTATTGCTGGACTTTTAGCAAAATACAACCGTCTCACAAACTTTCTCATTTCAGTATGATGAACAGCCAGCATCCTAAAATGATGGAAAACACTATTACACACTTTTCTAGATAGACAAGCCAGAGAATGACCCTGCAAACCAGTATTCTCTCTCACTCTGCATGGATCTAGACTTTGAAGCACCTTAATCTTCTGTTTTACACTTTTTTTACTATATTCTCTTAGAAACTCACAAAATGTATCAATAGATTCCTGACGCACAGTGCAAATACTACTACAATTCCAAGTGTACACTGGGGCTTTAGGACGTCTCCCCATAGCCTCATCCGCCATCACTTGTACCTCATCTCTTGGAACCATTTTCTCCTTCTCCATTATACAACCATTTTTCACTTCGTAAGCACGACCTCTGTTGTCAACTGCATGCAGCAAACTATTACTTTGAAAATAACTCTCTTCATTAAAAAAAGGTTCACTACTTGAACTATGCATCCATTCTCCTAAAAACACTTTACAAAAGTTTGTTCTTTTCACTACTCTTTTCCTTTTGCTTTGTGATTTCAGTACATTGACCATTTTATCTAATGTACGCATCCTATTCAAAATGAAAATGAATAGTTTCCTTTTTAATTCTAATGCCTTTGCTGCAATGGCTTCAATTTCTTTTTTTCTCTTGTAATATTTTGCCTTTTTCTTATATTTCTTTACATCCTTTATCAAATTGGACATAACTCTTCTCTGAAACATTTTTCTACGTATCTCTTTAAACGCTGTTTTTCTGTTTAAGTTAATCTTTGTTATTGCAGAAGGTATATTTGCATTAACTAAATTCTCAATTTTTTCCTGTTCTTTTCTATTGAAAAGATTCTTTCCAGTACAGACATTTTGTACATTTTTCCTTTTTTTGAAGATGTTCTTTAAAAAAATTTTTGTCTGCTTACCAGAAGACTTTCTCTTTTTCCCAACATGAGCAGCTCCAGCTAACTTAGGTCCTCCAGTTGTCTTCAAATATAGATTTTTTTTGTGGTTTTTCCTTTGTCTGGATTTTGTAGGCATCTTAAATTTTGTTCACTGCTCTTCAGCAATACCTGAAAAAAACAAAAAAAAAATTCCTTTATTTTATTTAAATATATTACTACATTTTTTATGATCTTTTCAAATCTTAAAATACTATGTACCCCTTTCCTACAAGTGAAAATCACAATAACACCATCACAAATTAAATATCTAAAAACAATTCCTGTGTGCACACAGAGTCATGGTTTGAAATTAGGCAGAAAACGAAATTTCTTTGCCATTTTGAAAGCACATTTACTACTCTTTTTTTTGGCAAGTAATAAGTACTTTTACAGTCTGACACATTTTGAATCCACTTTTCAGATTCTGATAAAAGCACATGTCCAAACTGCTTTTTGAGACCAGCACCATGTGTAACCTGGGTGACTGACTACACTCCAGCAAGGGCAACCAGCCTTAGTGATGCTGAATGTATTTGCATTACTGACTGCAACCTCAAACCCAACTCGGTTGTGAATACTGTGCATGATTCCACAGGATAAGCAGCTGGGTGTGTGCTAAGAGTCTGCTTCTGCATAAAAAAATAGCTCCCCCTTTCCATCTAATGCAAATGTAAAATCACCAGAGCAATACCAAACAGATTTCTGAGACCAGCAACATGTGTAACCTGGGTGACTGACTACACTCCAGCAAGGGCAACCAGCCTTACTGATGCTCAATGTATTTGCATTACTGACTGCAACCTCAAACCCTAAAAGTATTCCTCATTTATACCACTACACCTTAATTTATGGTGAAAACATAGTCCATATTATTTTACATGTTTTTATTTGCATTATTAAGTGCAACCTCAAACCCCACTCAGTTGTGAATACTGTGCATAATTCCACAGGATAAGCAGCTGGGTGTGTGCTAAAAATCTGCATCTGCATAAAAAAATAGCTCCCCCTTTCCTACTAATGCAACTGTAAAATTACCAGAGCATAACGCAATAAATCTCTGCCTGTAATTCCTCTTTGCACACAGAGTCATGTTTTCATATTAGTCTGAAAACGTAATTTCTTTGCCAATTTGAAACCACACTTACTACTCTTTTTTTTGGCAAGTGATAAATACTTTTACAGTCTGACACATTTTAAATCCACTTTTCTGATTCTTAAAAAAGCACATGTCCAAACTGCTTTTTCAGACCAGCAACATGTGTAACCTGGGTGACTGACTACACTCCAGCAAGGGCAACCAGCCTTAGTGATGCTGAATGTCTTTGCATTACTGACTGCAATCTCAAACCCCACTCGGTTGTGAATACTGTGCATGATTCCACAGGATAAGCAGCTGGCTGTGTGCTAAGAGTCTGCTTCTGCACAAAAAAATAGCTCCCCCTTTACATCTAATGCAACTGTAAAATTACCAGAGTAATACGCAATAAATCTCTGCCTGTAATTCCTCTTTGCACACAGAGTCATGTTTTCATATTAGTCTGAAAACGTAATTTCTTTGCCAATTTGAAACCACACTTACTACTCTTTTTTTTGGCAAGTGATAAATACTTTTACAGTCTGACACATTTTAAATCCACTTTTCTGATTCTTAAAAAAGCACATGTCCAAACTGCTTTTTCAGACCAGCAACATGTGTAACCTGGGTGACTGACTACACTCCAGCAAGGGCAACCAGCCTTAGTGATGCTGAATGTATTTGCATTACTGACTGCAATCTCAAACCCCACTCGGTTGTGAATACTGTGCATGATTCCACAGGATAAGCAGCTGGCTGTGTGCTAAGAGTCTGCTTCTGCACAAAAAAATAGCTCCCCCTTTACATCTAATGCAACTGTAAAATTACCAGAGTAATACGCAATAAATCTCTGCCTGTAATTCCTCTTTGCACACAGAGTCATGTTTTCATATTAGTCTGAAAACAAAATTTCTTTGCCAATTTGAAAGCACACTTACTACTCTTTTTTTTGGCAAATGATAAGTACTTTTACAGTCTGACACATTATGAATCCACTTTTTAGATTTTTAAAAAAGCACATGTCCAAACAACATTTTCAGACCAGCAACATGTGTAACCTGGGTGACTGAGTACACTCCAGCAAGGGCAACCAGCCTTAGTGAAGCTGAATGTATTTGCATTACTGACTGCAACCTCAAACCCCACTCGGTTGTGAATACTGTGCATGATTCCATAGGATAAGCAGCTGGTTGTGTGCTAAGAGTCTGCTTCTGCATAAAAAAATAACACCCCCTTTCCATCTAATGCAAATGTAAAATCACCAGAGCAATACCAAACAGCTTTCTGAGACCAGCAACATGTGTAACCTGGGTGACTGACTACACTCCAGCAAGGGCAACCAGCATTAGTGATGCTGAATGTATTTGCATTACTAAGTGCAACCTCAAACCCCACTCGGTTGTGAATACTGTGCATGATTCCACAGGATAAGCAGCTGGGTGTGTGCTAAAAGTCTGCTTCTGCATAAAAAAATAGCTCCCCCTTAAGATCTAATGCAACTGTAAAATTACCAGAGCATAACGCAATAAATCTCTGCCTGTAATTCCTGTTTGCACACAGAGTCATGTTTTCATCTTAGTCTGAAAACGTAATTTCTTTGCCAATTTAAAACCACACTTACTACTCTTTTTTTTGGCAAGTGATAAATACTTTTACAGTCTGACACATTTTAAATCCACTTTTCAGATTCTTAAAAAAGCACATGTCCAAACTGCTTTTTCAGACCAGCAACATGTGTAACCTGGATGACTGACTACACTCCAGCAAGGGCAAGCAGCCTTAGTGATGCTGAATGTATTTGCATTACAAAGTGCAACCTCAAACCCCACTCGGTTGTGAATACTGTGCATGATTCCACAGGATAAGCAGCTGGGTGTGTGCTAAGAGTCTGCTTCTGCATAAAAAAAATGCTCCCCCTTTACATCTAATGCAAATGTAAAATCACCAGAGCATAACGCAATAAATCTCTGCCTGTAATTCCTATTTGCACACAGAGTCATGTTTTCATATTAGTCTGAAAACGTAATTTCTTTGCCAATTTGAAACCACACTTACTATTCTTATTTTTGGCAAGTGATAAATACTTTTACAGTCTGACACATTTTAAAACCACTTTCAGATTCTTAAAAAAGCACATGTCCAAACTGCTTTTTCAGACCAGCAACATGTGTAACCTGGGTGACTGACTATACTCCAGCAAGGGCAACCAGCCTTAGTGATGCTGAATGTATTTGCATTACTAAGTGCAACCTCAAACCCCACTCGGTTGTGAATACTGTGCATGATTCCACAGGATAAGCAGCTGGCTGTGTGCTAAGAGTCTGCTTCTGCACAAAAAAATAGCTCCCCCTTTACATCTAATGCAAATGTAAAATCACCAGAGCAATACGCAATAAATCTCTGCCTGTAATTCCTATTTGCACACAGAGTCATGTTTTCATATTAGTCACAAAACGAAATTTCTTTGCCAATTTGAAAGCACACTTACTACTCTTTTTTTTGGCAAGTGATAAGTACTTTTACAGTCTGACACATTATGAATCCACTTTTCAGATTATTAAAAAAGCACATGTCCAAACAACATTTTCAGACCAGCAAAATGTGTAACCTGGGTGACTGACTACACTCCAGCAAGGGCAACCAGCCTTAGTGATGCTGAATGTATTTGCATTACTGACTGAAACCTCAAACCCCACTCGGTTGTGAATACTATGCATGATTCCACATGATATGCAGCTGGCTGTGTGCTAAGAGTCTGCTTCTGCAGAAAAAAATACCTCCCCCTTTCCATCTAATGCAAATGTAAAATCACCAGAGCAATACCAAACAGCTTTCTGAGACCAACAACATGTGTAGCCTGGGTGACTGACTACACTCCAGCAAGGGCAACCAGCCTTACTGATGCTGAATGTATTTGCATTACTGAGTGCAACCTCAAACCCTTAAAGTATTCCTTATTTATACCAGTACACCTTATTTTATTGTGAAAACATAGTCCATATTATTTTACATGTTCCTCACATTTAAATTTCTCCCAAAACAGAAAATGATAAACACAACTTCAACAAAAGGAATTCCAATTCTATTATTCATTTCTTAATTTACCATATACATCCCCTCTCAAACTCTAAACTCACCTTTAAAATTAGTTAGTTGTGAAAGAAATGTGGCACTCAAACAGCAGATTATCAGAGCCAGGATCTCTGTTCTGTACACCTCTCTCCTCTCAGCAGAACCAGATAATGGCAAATTTTCCCTCTCATTTTCCACACATATACATGTAAGTTTCAAATCTCAGTGCTTCCCCCCTTTTTTTCAAATGTAATCACACATTTCTATTGGTTGAAAACCAACCCTTTTCCAAAAGTACCCTTCCCCCAACTTGACTTCTGCCTAGTACCCTTCCCCCAACTTGACTTCTGCCTGCTACCATAGCAACAGCTCTTGAAACACTGCTGTGCAGAGTTAGGTCAGAAGTTCACCAAACAATGTTTCATTTCCAAAGAGCAGGAGTGCTTGACTTTTCAAACCTAACAGCAAATCCATAGTACTGTTCTTTGGTAACACATTTTTCTGTACCAATACAAAACATGCTTCTATAAATTTACACATACAGCCTAGTTTTTATTCTAGAATGGTATGAAACAGCCAATCAGTTCTTTTTTTTATAAAAAAAATATGTATGCCTCCATTTCCAAACTGTCTTTCATTTCTTTTTACCATTCTACTGAATTACACCTCCTGAGTGCATCCAGTTCTCCTTTGAAGATGTTCACAGTGTGGATTGTAGGGCACAGCTATGTCTTCTGGAGTGAAAAGTATGCAGAGAAAACAGGTATGGTGAGAGACCTTGCTTTGCCAAATGTAGACATTAAATGGATTGGTCAGAGAGGGTTAAAGTGGCACCAATTGATGCCATTGGTGAAATCCTTCATGCAAATCCAACACCCTGACCTCATAATAGTGCACTGTGGTGGCAATGACCTAGGCACTTTGACTGGGGTAGGTCTGGAAATGCTTATGAAGGAGACCTTTGCACAACTGTTTTCACTTTTCCCTAAAACTGCCTTTGTGTTTTCTAACATATGCCAAAGGCAAAAATGGAACTGGTCCAATCATTTCTGTCCACAGATTGACAAAGCAAGAAAGCACGTCAACAAATCTGTTTCTGCTTTCCTCCGAGACTATGGTATGGGTTCCATTTACCACAACAACTTGCGTTACGACATGCAAGACATTTATAGAGGAGATGGTGTGCACTTCAATGATGAAGGGAACAGAGTCTTCCTCTTGAACCTTAGACTCTGCATCGGTACTTACTTGTAGGTACCACTAAAAAATCACTTCATAAACACAACGGCTCTTTTTAGAGCCCCTTAATATCTAAACACTTAAATCTGCATTTCATTTCATTTTTTATTTAAAAAAAAAAAAAATTTAAAGGCTATTTTCTCAGAATCTACTGAACAGATTTACACCAAACCTACAAAAGGCACTTCCTTGACCTGAGGACTACCTCTCTGCCAAATTTCATTTAACTCTGTTCAGCCGTTCGGGCTGTAGCTGTGTCTAAAGGTCCTATGGAAAAATGCATGGGAAAAACGCGTTTTGGGACCCCCCTTTTATCTCAGCCCCCGCTTGACGAATCCCCCCGAGACTTTCAGGGTAGGAGCGGAGCGCAGCGCCCCACCTATTTTGAAAATTTGGCGAGGATTCGTCGACCGGCGCCAAAGTTATTCAAAATAGAATGTTGCGGATTTCCTATGGTAAGAGGGTCCTAACTATAACTACCTACTGGCGACCGCCAGTAGGTAATATATATATATATACATATATATATATATATATATATTTTTTTTTTTTGTTTGTTTTTTTTGTTTTTTTTTTTCACCGATTTCCTCAAAGAAGGAAACACTGCACACCAAGGAGGTTATACGATTCAGGATTTTATTCTTCCGTGCAAATTATCACCAACTCCACCACCAACGCGTTTCAACCACAATCGGTCTTGCTCACGGTATGTGAGTCTTTTTTCAATGTTCTTTATTTATAGTAATACCCATATTAGCCTTTAAGAGGAATTATGGGAATTGTAGTTTCATTTCAAATATATCATTTTGACATGTTTACGATATATTGATAGATGTTATTTCAATATGTCTATTCGGGGAGTTAATTATATCCGTGCATTCTGAGTATTTACATTGTGTCAATGTAAATAGTATGCCTGATTGTATTGTACTACATAATATTGATATGTTATACATTGAATTCTAATATGTTCCAACCTTGGATTATAAGATAGTTGCTTAGTGCATAATTCCCAAAGTTTTAGGCTTAGTGCCCATGCGGGAATATTGTGTTGGTTTATTCAGATAATTACGGATACAGATATCTTATACAATTGCCCCTTAATCATTAGTTCATTTTTAGTTCATGTCGTGCAGCAGGCTCATAGATGGCTGTGTAGCTCTTCATCGCCGTTAAGGCCAAAAGGGGCCTTCGTCTTAAAGCGTATTATCATCTTGCTTTCCAGTCTTCTTAGTTTCAGTGTTCTATTTCCTCCACGTTCGTTTTTGGGGACTGTTAGTCCAAAGTATTTTATGGTCTGTTTCATGTTCTCATTATGGATTTTTAGATGTTTCACAATTGCATAGTTAGTGTCTTCATTTTGTACCGCCCTCAGATGTTCCAGGATTCTTTTCTTCAGGGGGCAGATAGTGCTTCCTATGTACCAGAGTCCGCATCCACAGACAATGACATACACAACATATGTCGATTCGCAAGTAATCCTTTCAGTGATGTTAAATTTGTTTCCCATGAAATCCACTGTTTCTTTCATGTTCATGCCGTGTTTGCATGCTTTGCATGTGTTACAACGTACGAAGCCTGTCTGTTTGGTCTCCAGCCAATTTTTAGATTTGTTGGTAGTTGTCATATGGCTCTTCACCAGTTTGTCTTTTAAAGAAGGTGCTTTCCGATATGAAATGTTCGGATAATTGCCAATTTTTGGGCCAATGTCTGGATCCTTTCTCAGGATATCCCAGTGTTTTTTTAGGATATCTATTATTTGGTAATTTTCTTTACCGTACGTTAGGACTACTCGAATAGCGGCATTCTCTTCTTTTTGTTCTTTTGGGTATTTCAAAGTCTGTGCTCGGGGAATTGATCTTGCTCTTGCTTGACCCTGTTTTATATCTTTCTCATTGTATCCTCTTTGTTGGAATCTTATTGCTGTTTCTTTGAATGTTCGTTCCATTTCCAGGTCATCGGAGCAGTTGCGTCTCATACGCAAGAATTCCCCATACGGAATACTCTTCTTCAATTGGGGGGGGATGAAAACTTTCACCATGTAGGATGCTGTTAGTTGCCGTTGGTTTTCTATATAGTTTGGTTTTGATTTCTTCATTTTCTATGTATACTGTTACATCTAAGAATTGAATTTCTTGATCGCTGATGTTGTGAGTGAATTGTAGACCTATTTCATTGGTGTTCAGAATGTTCATGTATTCTTCAAATTCACTCTGGCTACCACTCCAAATAAGGAATAGGTCGTCGATGTAACGTAACCATAGTTCTGTTTTGGAAGTGTATGTTTCATTTCCTTCTTGCCAAGCTATTAGCTTCTCCCACCAACCCATCGTGAGGTTGGCGTAGCTAGGAGAAAATGAAACTCCCATAGCAGTACCGCACTGCTGGGAATATATTTGACCATCAAAAATGAAGATATTATTGTGAAGACAAAGCTCAATCATTTCCATGAGCATCGTTGTATGTTTAGATTGTCGTATGTTGCGTTGTTTCAAGAAATACCCAACAGCTTGTAATCCAACATTGTGTTTAATGGAGGTATATAGTGATACTACGTCGATTGTTGCGAGATAGTATCCTTTTTGCCAGCCAAGATCAGACAGGATTCTTAAGAAGTCCCCTGTGTCTTTTATGTAAGATGTTAAATTGGTGACTAGTGGTGCCAAGAAAAAGTCCACATAATCTGAAACATTTTCGTATAATGAGTTGCAACTTGACATTATGGGCCTGGCTGGGGGATTGATTAAGGTTTTGTGTATCTTCGGTAAGAGGTACATCGTGGGCATCACTGGACTGTTGTTGTTTAGAAATAGGGATTCTTCTGATGTCAATAATCCCTCTTCCTGCCATTTCTTGATTCTCATTTCTAGATTTAACGTTAGATCATTGAGTGGATTGTTGGTTAATTTGACATAGTTCTTATGGTCATCCAGTTGCCTTATAGCCTCTTTAATGTAGTCAGTTTTATTTTGAATGACTACATTGCCCCCCTTGTCTGCCGGTTTAATTATGATCTTGTCATTTTTCATCAGGGTGTCAATTGCAAGTCTCTCCATTTTGTTCAGATTTTCCTTCTTATGGCTGTTATTTGTTTTAGTCAGTCTCTCTAAGTCACCGACCACTAGATCATGAAAAGTGTCTATTCTGTTGCCTGGGCTAAGGACAGGACAGAATTTAGATTTTGATTTGAAAGCAGTTGGTTCTATTTTATCAGTGCATGTTTGTAACTGCTGTAGGGCTTGAGATTCAGTTGCATCATCATTGTTTGTCATTAATTCGTACGCAGTAACCAGGACAGGTATGTCTTCTATTGTGAGGTCACTGGTCTTAGGTGCCGCTTTCCTTTTGATTGCTGTTTTCGTATTCGAGAATCTACTAAAGAACTTAGCGAGTTTCAGTTTTCTGACAAATTTGTAGATATCGATTCTTGTATCTACATGATTGTGATGTTGTTCTGGGCAGAAACTTAATCCTTTGTTAAGTACATTCCGTTCATGGGAATTGAGTTTGTAGTCAGATTCACGATTAGATTTACTTTTTCCTTTTTTAATTTTTTCATTTCTTCAGACGATTGCGTAGCGGGTAACTTTTTGGTTGTTCCGCCCCCTCTTCTCGTTTTTCTCCTTCTTTTGAAGATTGATGATAAGTTCTTCCTCTCCCTGGGCCTCGTCCTCTTCCTTGGCCTCTTGGGTTCTTTTGATCGATGTACATCAACAGTGCCCTGTTCTTATTGTTCTTTCTTCTTCACTTAGTTCTGATTCTGATCCACTTGTTACTGGTGCGTTTAATGCTGCTTGTGTATTCTTCCCCATTTGTTCTTTCAGTACTTCAAATCTTCGAGCAAAGGTTAGAATAGCCCCTGTTTCATAGTCCAGTTGATCTCTCCTGAACTTTCTCTGCTTTCGTTGTTCTACCTCATTTTCATGTCTAAGTTTTTCTCCATGTCTTTTCGTAATAGTTTGCTTTCTTCCTCTTGAGACTAGTGATCTGTGATTCAAGTTTGCTGATATTCTCATGTAGCTCCTCTATATCCTTTTTGGCGTACTTGATTACAATAAGTACCATGTTTTTCGAACATTGCATGCTGTTCTTGCCCCATTATTCGAGCATCTCAGGCTTGGTGTCAGGATGATTAGGGAGCGTAAAGATTCTCAGTCCTCTTGGTATTCGATCGTATTCAATGTATTTTTCTAGCGTTATCACTTCCCAGCTTTTGGTAATTTCTTTTTTTTAATAGTCTCTCAAGTTTAATGAAAAGTTGTTTGAGATTTTTGCCCTGACTGATGTCCTGGTCACTAGTCATTTCTTTTTGTGTTGTTGTGCCTGCTCTTACGAACATGGTTTCTGCTCGTTGCATGCGTTTTGCCGCTCTCGCTTCCATGCTTGTCAATGATACGATTGTCCGCCGAGACTCACACTCGGTGGTTAACTGGTTGTTTGCTGTGCACTTATCCCTTACCTTCCTTTGCATCTATTCAGGTTTTGATATCCTGATGGTGCATGCTACGACATTCACAGTTTAATAGGGGAGAGAAAGATGAAGCCGCCTACCTGGATGTTTCTCCGTTGTAGCGGGGTCCTCCGACTCCGATCCGCTGGATACTCCACACGGCAGGGGGGGCTCCAAACAACTCCTCCTATTGCTTTGTCGGTCACAGCGTTCGTCTTGCTGTATAATCACAGTGTGGTGACTCGAATGATTGTGCTGTTGATGTACTGGTTCCCAATACAGCCACTGACTCCAAATCAATTACGAGACTCAACGTGAACAGTTTCCCGAGTCTCGTATTTCGTCACTGCTTCACTGGATTTACAATGTCGGGCGCCTCTCTCTTCACAATGTCGACTCGTCAAACGGCCCCAAGGGAGAGCGCGCTATTCCATAGCGGGTGCCAGTGTCGAGAACGGGCCCGTTCTCGACACTGGCACCCGCTATGGAATAGCACGCTCTCCCTTGGGGCCGTTTGACGAGTATATATATATATATGTATATGTATATGTTCCCTTGTAAGCAAGCCAGTCACTTCCACAAGACCACATCTGCGGTGCACTTTATCGCATGTGATCTGTAAATAATACGCTAAATATATACAATAAATTGTAATTGATTTTCCATACATTAGATCAGGATAATTTTGAATACTGATTGATGGAAGAAAGAATCAGAATGTTATGTAAGTCTTTACTCTGTGTGTCACAAGGTATGAATCTCAAGAAGATGTATACAATTTAATAACCTGACTATATCTGTTGAATGAGTTCCCTATAATTTGACCACATGGACCTAATTTCCAAATTCAGCAAACTTATTGTATTGTTAAAACAAACTAATTATGGTCAAACTCCCCCATTAACAAACGGGTCTTTCTTCTATATCTATTGCAGTCCTTTTTAATTAATTTTTTGACCGTAGGACATGGCAATTCTATGGGTAAGAATTAATTACTGAATGCATATAATAGATCCAATCTTTATTTGTTTCATTGATTGCACTTTCAACTCCTATTTAAATACCATGTGTACACACTTGCGTACTGTTAGCATTTTGTCTATGTCCACTGAAATGTGATGTATCCTGCCGGTCAAATTCAGCAACTGGAAGAAAATGCTTCTGCTTGAAAAAATGTGGAACAGCCAAAATGTGTCACTAGCTTTAAATAAAAGCAACTCACAAGAATAATCATGAATTGCTCTTTATTCCTTCCATACAAGAGGGCTGATGGGTGTTTTTCTATAAGCATATAAATTAACAACTTGCCTCTGGTAATGCTCTTTATGGTAGAGACTGTCTTACTGCATTTCTCACCTTTTGAATATTCCCTGGGCATTAGACTGGATTTGAAAACTTTATTCAGCAGTACTTCTGCGTGCAGGAAGGTGGCGCTGTGCACTGATGCTGTTCTATTCAGAAATGACGTGTGGAGCTTATATAGGCACCACTTCCACACGCTGACGTCAGTTGCTTTCAAGACTGTCCATGCCCCCACACGCAGAGCGCCAGTAGAAAATTGGGTTTGATAAGTGTGTGGATTCCTAGACTCGGTGTCTTATTAATGGATAGAGTCTAATTCACAAAACGGGGAGGATGGAAAGATCAGTGAGGAATTTAAACTAAAGAGTCTCTACCAGAAAGTGCATTACTGAAGGTAAGTAACTTGTTTTTCTGATAGAGATTTCTAATTGCAAATTCCTCACCTTTTGAATAGATAATAGAACTTTACCTATTACGTCAGTGAATTGGCTCAAACCAAAAAGTCCTGTATGACTGAGCGGGTGGAATGCCTCTCTCGGAGAACCTGCAAAAAGAACAGTTGATGGACAGAATGCTGATCAATGTCAAACATTCACCCCAGTACAGAGATCTGGGCCTAAATCCATAGCTTTTTGCTCCCCATGCCATTCCAGTTTAAACCCAGTCATATGCAAATCACGCTTGACCCTGTTCCCCATGGGAACAGTCCACCCCGAACTGCCAGGCCAGGTTCTCCCTGGACCGGAAAAAAGCCTCCTCGGACCAGTTTCGGGGTTTCACCCCACATCAGCCAAGCTAGCTTGACATATGTGGCATAAAGATCACAGGACCCACGTCTAGGCATACCCGTCCCACTCGGAGTGACAAATGCAAAAAGAAAAATTGAGGGACAGAATGCTGATCAATGTCAAACATTCACCCCCGTACAGAGATTTGTGCCTAAATCCATAGTTTTTTGCTCCCCATGCCATTCCAGTTTATACCCAGGCATATGCAAATCAGTCTTGACCCTCCAGCCCGAAATGCCAGGCCAAGTTTTCCTTGGACCGGTAACAAGCATTCCAGGACCGATTTCGGGGATTCACCTCATTAGCCAGGCTAGCTTGACTCCGGTGCCATGGAGAGCACAGAACCCACGTCTGGGCCTACCTGTCCCCCTCGGGGAGACCAATGCAAAAAGAACAATTGGTGGACAGAATGCTGATCAATGTCAAACATTCACCCCATTACAGAAATATGGGTCTAAATCCATTTTTTGTTTTTTTTTGTTTTGTTTTTTACCTGCCAATCCAGATAGTAGTGCTTTATGAACATATGGAATGATTCCCACGTAGCTGCCTAGCAGATGTCCAAGACAGGAACTCCACATCCAAATGCAGTGGTAGCAGCCCTGGCCCTGATGGAATGAGCTCACAGTCCTTCTGGAGCCTGCTTTTTGGCCAATGCTAGCAGATCCTGATGCAGTACGATCTGTTATAGTATGTTAAAATATTTCGAAAGTGCTTGATTACCCTAGGGTGTTGTGGCGCTAGGTTTGATACAGGAGAAGAGACGTGCGAGAAGAGCTACGAATTTAGCAGGTATTAAAGTGCCAGGTTTTCAGGAGCTTCTGATCTAGTGGGAGCTAGCCCACTTCTGCATGGCCTTCCTTTTTTCCGCTCCAGTGAACCCCATGGAGAGCTGATTGTCTACTCAGTGTTCTTTGGTATGACCAATGTAAAATCTCAGCGCTCTTTTGGAGTTCAAGCAATGAAGTCTCTCCTTAGAGGGGTGAGGCGGAGCATAGAACGCCGACAGGGTGCTGGTTTGGCTGACATGGATGGGTTCACAAGTTTTGACAAGAAGGATGTTTGCGCCAGCAGAACCAGGTTGCCTAAGAAGAAGGGGATGTACAGCAGTTTAACTCAAAGAGCTTGAATCGCAATCACTCACAGCGCCAAAGTGATGGGGTTGAGGAGCACCGTCTTGAGGATGAGGAGACACAAAGGACAGCTGTGAAATGGCTAAAAGAGTACACATCAAATATGTGAGGACCACGTTAAGGTCCCACTGTGGCATGAGAAAAGGAGAAGGGAGAAACGAGTGTTACAGGCCTTTCAAAAAACGCATCACAACCAATGATTTAAACAATGAGGTATGGTCCAGCAACCATAAAAGCCAAAAGAGCTGAATGGTAGCCCTCCGACTGTGCCCAAAGCAAAGCCTTGCCAGGTGAAAGGCAAAACAAACAGTCTGATAACGTCACCTGAAGAGGGTCAATCTGGAGTGTGCTGAACAAAACCACAAATTTGACATTTATATACAGTTTGTCGCAGGAAGCCTGGCTGCTAGCATGACATCAACCACCTCCAGAGGAAGGTCAAAAGTGCTGAGCTGCCATTGCTCAATCTCCATGCATTAAGGTGGAGAACGCAAAGCCTCGGGTGCAGAACCCTGCCCAGTTCCTGCGCCTGCAGGTCCTCCCAGAGAGGCAGCCTGATTGGAGGAACGATGCTCAAGTCCAGGACCTCTGGAAACCATACTCTCCATAACCAATCCAAGGCCAATAAAACTACATGGGCCGTCTGATCATGATGTTCTGCAGAACTTGGGACAATAGAGGTATCAGCAGGAAGGCATGTAGGAGTCCAGAGTTCCACTCTTGGCATAAAACCTCTCCTAGCGGGAGACACAATGGAAACTCTGACATGCAGAATTGCTGACATTGCACTTTCTCAGTGGTGATGAAGGCTAGGAGTCTCCCCATCTTCTACAGAAGAGACCTTGTGCCCCTTCTGGGTGTGACTGTCACTCGTTATCCACTAGGCGTCCACGGCTGAGCTCGTCCACCATGGCATTCAAATATCCTGCAGAACACACCAGGAGAGGATGGACGGAGCACTGAAACTTTTCAGACACTCACCCCCCTGTCACAGATCTGGGTTGCATCCATCATCATTCTTTAGCTCACTTCGCCACCTCAGCTCATACCCCACTACATGCAAATCAGTCTTGACCCTGTGCCTCATGGGAACAGTCCAGCCCGAACTGCCAAACCAGGTCTTCCTTGAATCGGAAACCAGCATCCTGGGACTGGTTTCGGGGTAACACCCCTCATTAGCCATGCTAGCTTGAATCCAGTGGCAAAGTGAGCAAGGGATCCACATCTGGGCAAACCCTGCCAACTTAGGGCGAACAAAGCAAACACAAGGAGATGATGGACGGATTACTGAAACTTTCCAGACACTCATGCCCAGTCACAGGTCTGGGTTGAGTCAGTCATCGTTCTTTAGCTCACTTCCCCACCTCAGTTCAGACCCAGCTATATGCAAATCAGTCCTGACCCTGTGCCTCATGGGAATAGTCCAGCCCGAACTGCCAAGCCAGGTCTTCTGTGAATCGGAAAGAAGCATCCTGGGACTGGTTTCAGGGTACACCTCATCAGCTAGGCCAGCTTGAATCCAGTGGCAAAGTGAGCAAGGGACCCACGTCTGGGCATATCCTGCCAACTTAGGGCAAACAATTCTGGGATAATACCGGTCAACGATGACCAGATCCGCAAAGATTGGGAAGACGACTTAGGCTGCCCAATCACAGACGACCAGTGGGCTAAATGCTGCACAGTAACGTAAGAAGTCTCACTAAACAGCAGGCATAAACTACTACATTTTAAGTTCTTGCATAGGATATACATCACTCCTGCCAGAGCCCATACACTGGGTCCATCCAGACGCCATACCTGCCGTAAAAGCGACGCCCCACACACTGATTTTGCACACCTTACATGGTCCTGTCCAAAACTACAGCCATTTTGAGAGATAGTGCACAGAACACTAGGTGACATGACCGAGCTGTCCCTCGTCCCCACACCTGAAGTGTTACTACTGGGTTATATGGTAAACTTCCCCAGAAACGTTAGGAAATTTGTATCCCTCAGTTTGCTGCTGGCCAAGAGAGAAATAGCTATTCACTGGGGCCATAGGACAGTTCCCACTTTTCAAGGTTGGCTGAATAGTATTGTAACACTAATAGCGAAGTATATTCAAGCACACTGCCTAGCTCCTCCCGTCCCAAGGATATTTGGGGTCCATACAGGTCTTATGTGGAAACTGTTCGACAAGCCTCGGACTCACAACTGCAACGGGGCATAGTCTCTGCAGGGGTTGGGTAACTGGTTTCGTTATTTTTAAATGTTTACTTTCCATTGCTTTGCTGCACCCTGCAGTGATCGTGACTCTTGGGCTATGTGGCGTCACCTGCGACTGTTGGGTACGGGTGGGATCGTAGACCTGCTGCTGGACGGCGGATGGTTACACTCAGGGAAAGGAGATGAGCCTTCGGGACTGTATTTGAAAGCTTTGCTGGGTCTCTTATTCTATTAGATACATCCGTATTGACTTTTGTATTGATGCATTACGCTCCATTTTACCATTTCCAATTGTAATGACCATGACAGTGAACAACTATTGTATTGTAATGATGTGCTAAAATGGTAAATAAAGTTATAAAGAAATAAAATAAACTTAGGGCGAACAAAGCAAACACAAGGAGATAATGGACGGAGCACTGAAACTTTTCAGACACTCACCCCCAGTCACAGATGGGGGCTGAATCCATCATCGTTCTTTAGCTCGCTTCACCTCAGTTCAGACCCAGCTACATGCAAATCCGTCTTGACCCTGTGCCTCATGGGAACAGTCCAGCCCGAACTGCCAAGCCAGGTCTTCCCTGAATTGGAAACAAGCATCCTGGGACCGGTTTCAGGGTAACACTCCTCAGCCAGGCTAGCTTCAAATATCCTGCCCAATGACTCGCCACCGGGAAAATCACTTGATGGTCCAGCCATTGCCAAAGCCATAGTGACTTCTGGTACAGGGCCTAGAACCATACTGCGCCCTGTTAGTTGCAATACCACATGGCAGTAGTGGTGTTTGTGAACACCTGTACAAGTCTCCCCTTGACAAATGGAAGGAAGGTGGAAGGTAAAGAAAATGGAACAGAGCTCCAGTAGTTTGATATAGAGACAGTGCTCTGTCACTAATTACCTGGGAACTGTTTAGGTCTCCCGTACTTCCATTTCTTCATAGGTCGTTACTCATCTGTCCTGATAAAGACCTGTCCTAAGGAAACATTGGCCTGCCCACTATTTTGGGGTCGAAACATTGATGTCTATAACTATATCCACCTGTACTGGAGATACTATCCACGTTTAAACAAATTTAAAAAAAGACTTGGGGTGTATCATATAATTGTGGATGATAGTCATATGAGGAGGTTCCAGCCAGGCATTTCTCTTATTCATTTGTATATATTTTCTGTATATATTGTATATTGGCACTCAACTTCCGCCTTTTCTTTATCTTTTCACGAGCACCGTCCTAATCACCTTCCTATTTCTCACTCACTATTGAGCAACTTTTTTATATGAAAGATTTGCACAGATTCATTTGTTATCTAAATTCACTATAATATCAGCATAATCTGCCTAACAGGCGAGTCCCGTCAAAGGGAATTGTCCTTGAGCAGGGATCGAAAAATTAACTCGCCCGCTTGCATTTGCGAGCCAGATTTAATTAGGGCAAGCTGTTTTTAGGTCCTACTCGCCCTTTCTGGCGAGTAGGAAAATAAACTGACTTTTGACCTCTGTCTCTGAAAGAAGAGGAAATGTGGCAAGAGAGCAAGATTTAAAGGCATCTTTATTGCTCACAAAATAAATGAGCAGTAGAAATGCCTTTAAATCTTGTTAACTTTTCACATTTGCTTGCTTTCACAGACGGAGGTAAAGTGCAGTTCAGTTAGGTCGAGTAGATTTTGTAGGTTACTAGATCTGCAGGTGTAGTAAAAAGTAATTGATTTTTTTTGAGCCACGTTGACGGTTGATTTGACATCGCCTAAAAAAACCTGTTGACAATGCTACCGCCAATGGCTCGCCCAGTGGAATCGTGGTGCCCAAGACAACTTGTGAAATTGGCCACATCTCAACCGGCCTGTATAGCTTGAGTTAGGACAGGTCAGCGATCTTGCAGGACACCTGAGAGGAATTGAGCCACCAAATCCCAAAAAGCGTGAGAACAGTAGCCCAGCAGACAGCTGGCATTGACGGACCTGAGGGCCAAGCTGGTGGAAAACAATACCTTTTTCCCAAAGGTCTCCACTCCCTGTTGGAAAGGTTTTCAGGTTTGTCTGACTGGTAGACCCCTATACCACCAAACTTTCAGGGGAGGGGTACTGAGACAAAAATGCAGAGTTGCCCCGGGCAAGGCGATGCCACCTTGAAATTTGGTGATGGACTGGTAGGTCAAAGCAAGGTTTGGCTCATCTGTACGTGGCTCATTGAAACAGAGGAGGGGTTGAGCAGATGTTTGTCTAAGATGGAGAACTTCCATCAAAACATTAATTTGGACCTCTACGGTGGGAAGCTGGAGGTCAAGAACTTCAGCTGCCCTACGCTTGACCATTGCATAAGATGTACTCACCTCAGTGGCAGAGCCTGGGTGTACGAGGAGTACTTACCCCAGGGAAGTAAGGGCACTGGCTTCTTGAAGGTTATCATACCTATTTTCTTTGTGGTATGGTTGACCTATTTCATCACCCACATCATAATCGTTGTCTGAATCTGTATCAAATAAGGAATGTAACGTTTGTGTTCTTCCTTGTGGAGGTGGGATATCAAGTGGCGTAGGATGCGGTTCAATGGGAACTGAGCACAGCCTTGGTCAAGGTTGAAGCATGATAGGCACCTCCGATGTTGATTGAGTCGGTATCAGTATTGGCTTTCTGGAAACCGGCGTGGGTTGTGGAGCCAGAGTCAATATGGCTGGTTTCAGAGGGTCCTACTGGCACCGAGGGCAAACCTGCTGGCAAAATACCAGCTAGAGGGCCTCTCGGCTGCTTGGGGTAAACAGGCACCCCAGAGGGAGTCAATAAGGATCTGAAGTCTGAGCATAGCCTTGCAAAACTCTTTGATCTGCCAGCGAGTTGCTGATGGCCCATAAAACTCCAGTTGTGCCAGGATCAGTTGTGGAATGGGCATCAAGGTTGACTGACTTAAGGAGCGAGCTCAAGAGGCATGGTGATGCCCTTGCACCTTCTCAGTAGAACTCAACATTGGGGCCTGCTAGGATTTCTTGTGCAATTTCTTATGTTTTTTCTTCGACTTACTCAAAGAATTGGAGTGCAATGACGACCAATCTCAAAACGGACTCCTGCAACTTCTGGACTGGGGAACTGGACCGACCCTTTGACTTGGATCGGTCTCTTCTTGGAGTCTTCCGGTGACAGTTTTGCCTTGCGATTTCTTATGGCCTTCGGGTGAATCAATATACAGTCAATGTAGGCATTAGAGTTGTAACTCGACCCCAAGCACCATTGGCAAACCTGATGAGGTTCTGTCACAGACATGTTTGTGACAGTCCTTACAAGGCTTAAAACCTGTTTTAGGAGACAGCATTTCCCTTTCACACACAATAATTTTGATGTATATTGTCTCAAAGAGACCAAAAGTAGCTCTGAATCCACACCTGGTTGCACAGAAAGAAAGGAATTTATGTCAGAGTGCTGGAGTTGCACCTATGTAGGCTCTTATGTCATTTCCAGAACAGAACTCCATCAGTGCAGAGCAGCACAGCACCACCTTCCAGCAGACAGAGGACTGCTAAAAACTGTTTCCGTATCCAGCCTGATGTGTGGGGAATATTCAAAAGGTGAAGAATCTGTGGTTAGAAACTTTTAACCAAGACCACAGACTTCTATCAAATATATATTTTCAGTGAAAAAAGCAAAGGTTAAAGGAACGTTCTAGTTAGGCAAAAATGTCAGTTAAAACATATAGTTATAAATGAACTAAACCACTGAAATTCATAGTTATCTAAAGTAACCAAAACTTGTGCCCTAAGGTATCTATAACTCGCCCCACCATGCACGCAGTTTTGTCATCAGTGATGTAAATTTTCAGTGATATTATCAACGATGTCATAGAACATGTCATAAGTAATGTATTATGTGGAGTAAATAGGGTGAATGGTGAGGGCGTGAGCTATAGTTACTGTAGGAGAGTAGGATCTGCACTTATGTTGCCCCCACTTTTTATCTGATGTTAACACTGGTTTCTGGCTATTGTCTGGCTGGGTCCCTGCTAATCGGGGACCCAGTCTCTCTGTTCTCTCTAAACAACTTGGAGTGCATATTAGATGCACTAGTGATTGGATACTGTGGTACCTTATGAGCCCCTAGTATATGGTACCTTAGTTACCAAGGGCATAGGTACTTCACAGGCCTACCAGGGGCTGAAGCATGCATTATGCCACCCCTGGGAAGCAGACTAAATCTGACACCACAGGCCTGCTACTGCAGCCTGGGTGAGGTAGTGTTAGCACTCCTCACTGAGGTATAGGTTCCCTATATCTCACCATACACACACATATAAACCGATCAGTCGCCCCTAAGGCAGGCCCTATCAATCCTGTGGGCAGGGTGCTTGGTTTACAATGTGAGGGGGTGTCTCTGCCTGAGCAGGGCCCATCTGCAGCTGTCAGTCTATTCTCTGTGGCTGTTTGTGGATGCGGTTAAACCATATACTCTTAGGTGCATTATAACCTTCCGGTAAATGCTAAGTTTGGAATGACTGCATCACATGTCGTGTTTGGTGTCAAACAACTTGGAATCATACCCCCACACCAGTAACTGGTGTGGGAGTATGATCCCACCCTTCTAGAGGGGAAGACATGTACCTACTGTGGAAACACCGTAGAAATCTGAAAGAGCCCTGGCATCACAAAATGGATGCCACTAGCACAGACACTGGGCTGCCCTCCTGCTGCTGACAAACTCTCAGTGGAGGAGGCCCAACAATAGGCATCCTGTCACAGGGAGGTGTAACCACCTTCCAGACAGGATTTAGTGTATTGGGGCTGGGTGGGTGCACTCCTAGAGTGCTTTGAAGTCCTGCACTGGGGGAGCAGTAGGCTCCTCTGTGCATATGTCAGCTCAAACCGGTTCAGGGGCTACCTGCCCCTGTTCTGGCGCTACTGGACTAAGGGAAGTGGGTGTAACCACCCACTCACCTGACCCTCCCAGAGGAGTGGTCATAGAGCTAGTCCCTCCCTTTCCTTTAGTATAAGTTAGGGAACCCTTGCCATTGCAAATTAGATATCCCTAGATGATGCTTGACAAGAAGAATCCTGGCCCTTCGATGTTCCTCTACCTTTGGAAGACTGAAGAATCTCCCTTGGAGTCAAGGAGTGACTCCCCTGCTTGGCAGGCACCAAAAACATTAACCAACGGTCGCAAAATTTCCCGCTCCCGCTGAAGTCCGAAGTCCCTGCAGCCCCAGAAGTGAATTTCCTAACTTCACGACGGCCATTGTGAGTCCCCAGCAAAGCTGAGGCGAGTGGACCCCACGAGTGATGAGGAACAGCAATACCCGGATACCGTGCACTGTTGTCGAGTGCAACCCCTTCACGACGTTCTACGAACTTGTGCATTGGACCACATGTGGTCCAAGCCTCCAGCAGGATTTCCCTAGAAAATCGGAGGCCTACCTCATCCCGAGTGACTGTGGGCTCCTGTGAAGCGAATCCTCATGAGGCGTCTTTGAGATCCCTTGCCGGCTGGCTTGTGGGACCCCTAAAGACTCATCAAACCAAAGGGCTCCCCTGGTTGCTCCCGGCCTGTCCTGACTTACCCTCGATGGGTGAGTCCCTCAGACCTTGCTGGTCCGAATGGAGTTAATGAACATTTTAAGGCCCCTGAGTCGCGGGCTGCATGCCATCAAAGGAAACCCATCCCATAGATAGGACAGCAGTGGGGACCAAATGTAATCAAAACCTTTCCTGGTGTCTTCAATTATCAGTCATGCGTTCCAAAGCTAATGCCCTCCAGAGCCTTGCATGCCATTGTGTTAGAGAAGGGGCCTCGGGCCTCTTCCACGCTACAACGACTGCCATTTTAGCAGCTCCCAAACAAAGCCACATCACTGATTTGTCCCCCTGCGTCTGCCGCTTCAACTGTGGATCACGGACCCCAAGTAGAACTAGTTCCAAGGAACTGGGGATGGGATAGCCTAAGATATGTTTAATTTGGGATAAGATTTCCTTCCAGAAAGTCTTAATGACAGGACTGTCCCACCATACATGTTTAAAATCGCCCAACAACCCACACCCCCTCCAGCACCTATCCGATGAACCAGGGAAAATCTGATGAAGTTTCTGAGGGTACAGGTACCAATCATACATGATTTTACATGATCAACACATAGAGATGGGAGAAACAACCTTTGGAGGAGGAACCAGACTGAGCGAATTTCTCAATGGGGAGCAACTCCCTGGTGGCGGCCTGCCGCACCAAGGGCTGCAGCACCCAATGTTTCAGTTGCAAGTAGTGGTATTCTTCCTTGGCGGATAGTGTAAATTGCTTCTTGCAGTAATGAAAGGTAAGGAATTCCCCTCTGTCGAACAGATGAGAGATCATGTGGCAACCACCCTCCCTCCAAGCCTCAAAGGGGCCTTCTGACAGCGCGGGGGGAAAGCAGCGTATAAATGTATCGGTGTGTGAGGTGAAAGGAAGGTCGTGAGATGCAGTTTGTGAGTGAGGATATCCCAGACCTTAAGCGTAGTGGACGTGGGTGTGCTAATATAGGCGTTGAGAGGTCGATCCTGCTACGGCTTCCAGAGAAGGTCCCATATGGTGTGCCCTGTGACTTGCCTGTCCATATGAAGCCAATGCTTCTCCGAGGCCCGCAGCGACCATTTCGTGATTACCCTCATTTGTGCCGCCCGGTAATTGGCCTGAAAGTCCGGTAAGGCCAAGCCACCGTCTGAGCGAGGTCTAACCAGCAAATTATAGGGAAGCCTTGCCCGCTTCCGCTGCCATATAAACTTGGTGAGCATACGCCGCAGCTCTATAAATAACCCACCCTCCACCGGGATAGGCAGCCCCTGGAAAAGGTATAATAAGCGAGGAAGAACGTTCATCTAAATGGCATTGATCCTGCCCAACCAGGTGATATAGGTCATACTCCACTTTCCCAGGTCCATCTTTAGTTGTCGCAGAAGAGGGGGGAAAATAGGCTTTGTACAGGTCCCGTAGTCTAGGTGTGAGCTTCACCCCTAAATATGTGATCTCCCTACTAGTACAGCAAAACGGGGAACCCTCTTCAATCACACGCCACTCTGCTACTGTAATTGCGAGATTCATAAGGAAGGATTTGGTCAGATTGACTTTGAAACCCGCCACCCGTTCAAACGCCTCCAGCTCCCTCTGGAAGCTGGTAGAGAGATATTAGGGTTTGTCACTGGCAGAAGCACGTGGTCGGCAAACAACTAAATCTTATGGTCATCGGAACCGAAGCGAATGCCTTGAATCTCCTGGTTCTGTCTGATCCGAAGGGCCAGAGGTTCTATGCTCAAGGCAAAAAGGAGCGGGGACAAGGGGCAGCCCTGTCTTGTCCCGCGAGCCAATGGGAAGGAAGAAGAGGCTACCCCATTAACAAGGACTCTAGAGCTGGGAGAATGATAATTAGCACGCACCATCCCAATAAAGGCATCGGAAAAGTCAAAGCGCTGGAGGACTTTAAATAAAGGACCATTCTATGCGGTCAAAAGCTTTCTCCGCATCCAGCGAGAGAAGCGCCATTGGGATATTTTTCCTGTGAGCTTTTTCAATAATGTGGACGATACGCCACAAATGATCATGGGTTTGACGACCATTGCTAAAGCCAGATTGATCCGGATCTATGAGACCTGGGAGAATGGTTTTGAGACGAGTGGCCAAGATTTTAGAGTAAATTTTAGCATCGAGGTTTAGAAGGGCAATTGGGCGATAGGACGAACATGCCGCGGGATCCTTCCCAGGTTTGGGGATAACAGCCACAATGGCTTCCCCCCCCATAGAAGGAGTGACCTGTTGTGTGGCAGCAATATTATTAAATAAGATGGTTAAGAAAGGATCAAGCTCCGGGGCAAAGGTACGATAAGAATGGGCGGAGAAGCCATCCGGCCCTGACGCTTTCTGGAGTTTGAGATAGTTGATTGCCTTCTGTACTTCCTCAGCTGTTATAGGCTTCGCCAGTTCTTCGTTGGGGCCCGCCCCCACCTGAGGAAGGTCTAGAGTCCAAGTACCCCGATGGATCAGACGACCCTGGGAGCTCTGAAGTGTAAAGGGTTCTATAGAAATTTTCAAAAGCCCCCGCTTTCCCCTCTTCTGACCTATGAGAGACACCGTTCTCGTCGATAATGAGTTTAACATACTCTTTCTCCTGTTTGGGCCTTATGGGTCTGTTCCACCTCAATGAGATCTCGCTCCAATTGGAGGCGCTCTGCACATTGCTGAGCATGTAAAGTAGTGGCCAGCTCAATGCACTTGCCGCGCACCGCAGCCTTGAGGGTGTCCCAAGTAGTTGCATGGGATGTTGCCTCAGGGACGTTCAGTTCAAGAAAGTCTCTAATGTCTAGTCTGAGATCATCGCGGAGGAGTCTATCCCTGCAGAGGAAATTAGGGAAATACCACCAGGCATGTTTCGGATGTGGATTAGGCCAAGTGATAGTCACCTCCAGTGGCGCATGGTCTGATAGGCAGATTGGATGGAATTGGCCTTGCCGTATAAAATGGAGCAAGGATTGGCTCATAAAAACATGGTTGATACGGGAATATGTCCTGTGCGAGTGAGAAGAACGAATAATCTTGCGTCGTGGGATTGGTATCCCTCCATACATCTATGAGCCCCATGAGTTGGAGCTGTGACCGCAGCGCCTTTTCGAATGCCCCTCCCGAAGCCCTGTGTGAGTGCGTCGTGTCCATGTCGAGATCCCAAACTAAATTGAAGTCCCCCATGAGAATTATGTCCCCCTGTGCGAAGGTCTCTAGAGCCAATAGGAAACAAAGGACGAAATCCTGTTGGCCCACATTGGGAGCATAGAGCACAGCCAATGTACATGGACGGCCTCAAAGGTCTCCCTTGACCATTAGGAACCTCCCATCTTTATCTGTCTTGGTATCGGAAGCCTGAAAGGGGACCCTTGAATGAAACATCAAAGCCACCCCATTATGTTTCGAGGCATGTGAGGAGCGGAACACAATGGGGTAAGCCCTGTGACGGAGCCTATGCTCGTCAGACCTCTTGAGGTGCATCTCCTGGAAGGGCGCTACATGGACATTGTGATCCGTCATATATTTCCAGAGGCGCTGGGGCTTGTTGGGAGAATTTAGACCCCGGGCGTTCCAGGAAACCAAACGAACTGCCATGGGCAATGAAAAAAGATGTTCTCCTAGCTGCAGGGGACCCCGCCGCCGAGCCTCAGTTGAGGCCCTCCCTCCTCTACCCCGCCCCCAGCCAAAAAAAAGAAAAAAAAGCACCATGATATCTAACGAAAAAAATACAAAATTGCAACAAACAATTACGAGTGTGGGGGGTCCCCCTCCTAGAGGGGAGTCCCAAGACCAATAAACACTCTAGGAGCATCACCATTTCCTACCCTCCAGCCCTTGTCATAGCAAAAGAAGCATCAAGGCAGTCATGGCTCAATGCTACAATTCCCCCCCCCAAAATCTGACATCGTCAAACAGAAGCCCTGAGAACTATATAGTGAGTAAGCTTAACACAGCCCTTCGTTAACCGCTGCAACTTGCAGAATTGAACCAACCCCAAATACCGCCTCCCAACCTCCAACATCATGAGGATTTGAGACATCCCACAAGCGAACACCCCAATTACAAATGGCTCACGGTGGTCTGTGTCGTGTGAAGGGGATCGGTGGGAAAGGGATGTCCAGGCACCCACGTCTCCTCCCAATGTGGACGATGCAAGTCCTCCACTCCATCCAGATCCCCAAGATCTTCCAACCTGTCCTCCTTCCTGGGTGTAGGAGAGCGGCGAGGGAGAACTGCCCTGCAGGGCAGCCGCTCTGACCATCTAGGGTGCGCCCAGGCGGCATGCTCTGACAGTACCAGGCCATGGGGATCCCGCTGCTGTCCCATATATTAGCCTGATTCTGGAGTATTAGCAGATTTCCGACCCATTCTGCGCCATTGTCCGCCACTGCGTCGTTCCTGTTGGCCTCCCCCCCCCCCCCCAGGATCTGGTGAAGCTTTGAGAAGTTCCAAACCCAGCAACTCTGCCGCCTCAGATCCGTGCAATGCTGCTGCTTGTTGTGCCACAGGAAGGCGATCCCAAAGTGGTATGTCCTTCAATATTTGAGGATTTTCTCCCGGAGATGTTCAGTAACAGCTCTGAACTGCTGACGACGAAAGAGTGGCCTGAGCGACATCCTGGTAGAGGGTGCACGTGGCGTTTTGAAATGTTAGGGTGTCAGAGGCCCTAGCTTTTTGCAAAACAAGTTCTTTCATCTTGAACGAGCTAAACTTAGCCAGGACATCTCGTGGGCGCCTATTCTCTCCACTGAGGTGCGGGCCGACTCTGTGGACTCTCTCCAACCGGACCTCCGGGCCATCTTCCCCAAGGGCTGATGAGAAGCGGCCCGCCATGAATGCCTCCAAGTCAGCCCCCTCGCAGCCCTTCTCCAGGCCCCAGACTCTGATGTTGTCACGGCAAGAGCGATTTTCCAAATCCTCGCATTTGAGGAGAGTATCGCGCAACTGCTGGTGGAGGTCAGCTGTGTTTTCTTCCAGAGACGTAAGCCGACCCACCACCTCCTGTTGCGCCTACAGATCCAGTGTGCGTGTACCCATGGAGTCCACATCTGCCTGCAACGACACCAGTTTCTCACGCACCTCCACGGGGAAGGTTTCGAAGGAGGCTTCCATGTCTGCTTTAATGTCGGCCCGCAGCTCTGTACGCAGCTCCTGCTTGAAATCGCGCAGGGAAGATAAGAGTTCTGCTCGGGTCAACGCCATGGCTGTCGCTTCCTCCGTCGTCCCCCTAGCAGCAGACGGAAAATAGTTTGAAACCCCGTTATTGGTGGTCTTCTTGGGTGGCATAGGGCGCACCCCGCTCGGCCCACACCTGGCCGCCTCCTGGTATGTGGAATCAGCACTAATCTAACACCCGCTGGCAGGGAGCCTGTTGCTCATTCCTTAGCGCCAGACGCCTCCTCACCTTCCCGCTCCAGATGCCAGGCCCAGGTTAATGCCCGTGTGCCACCTGTCTCTGCTCTCAATTAGCCAACTTGGCATACGCTATCACTGGGCTGCCTACGCAGCTCAGTCATCGAACTAGGCCAGCGGGGTATTCAGTGTCACTGCCAAGCAGTACCTGTGTCACAAGCCGGCCAGGGTAGATGTTCCGGCAGCCATGTTAGGGTCAGGCGCCTTCCCCTTTAACAATTGTCCATGGAGACCTGCCCCCCCACGTAGTGCGATCCCGCTTCATCTCAGCCACAGCTTGCAGGCAGTCTTGAGGGAAGAGGGGCAGACAACCCCTCTAAACCCACCCCTGGGTCAGTGCCAACAGAAACCCCCAGGAGGGATGCTGACTCACTTGGTGCGGTGGGGCTGGAGCTTCCAAACGAGTTCTGCCGGGCAGTCCGTGGCACGCAGATTCGGGGGGGAGGGGGGTAAATCTTCAGTGTACTAGGCGGCTGTCAGCCGGGGCCGCCTGAGCCAGCCGGGTGCGAGCCCCTTGCCTCGGCCATCCGCCAACTTGTGGATCCTCATTGCAGGCCCCAAGCGACTCCAAACACCTGCGCAGGTCCTCCCCAGAGGACTGAGGGGGCCCAGACACACAGGCGCCCCCGCTGCTAACTCCGGTTGCAAGATCGGCTGAAAGACGGCCGCGGGAAGCTGCCGCGGGAATTCAACAAGCCTGCGCTCCCGCTGTCAGATGTCGGGGATCCGCCATGTTGGGTATGCGCCTTACCGCCGCTATCTCACCGGGGCACGATAAAGGCGCGCCGTCAGTCTCCCCGCAATCAGCGCTGCAGCTCAAAGTGGCATTCACCAAGCCTGGAAGACGCCTCGATGCCGCAGAATTAACAGGGCCTGGAAAGGAGCCGATCGGAATCGCGTCCGATCGGTAATGTTGGCCACACCCCCTTTAATAAAGGTTTGATGAAAAAAGAAATCAACCTGTCTTTCTTTGAACATTATTTTTATGCTTTCATTTGGTTGGCTTATAATTTTTCAGCCCACATAATGCAATCATAAAACAACCACAAGAGAGCCTTGCACTCCAGCTGAAGAACACAGAGCTCTAGCTAGGAATGCTTGTAAAAAAAATGGTACGTTTTAAAGTTACCGCTGGGTGGGAGCACACTTGCTTACCCTGCCTGTGCTCCTGCCAGCAGGGACAATACTTTATACCGGGGCTAGGTCACTGAGTTGGCCCTAGAGGTGGGGTCTTTGGGGTCCTGAAAGGCCATGGAAGGAGGACCACGTGCCCCCCTCCCCTTCAATATTCATGCCGTCCCTAGGGCATGGGGTACCTGGGGCCTTTACAGGCTGGGGAGGTGGGCTACATGCCCCCTTCCCCATTTATAATACTGATTGGGCACCGGGGTTGGGATCCCTGGGGCCTTTACAGGCTGCGAGGAGGGGGTCCGCGTCACACGCCCTCGGCCCACCCCAAGGGTTTTCATTTTTTGCATGAGTCCAGGGGTCCCGTGATCAAGGAGAATGTTCTCCGAAGCGTGTCGAGTTGTTGCTGCTAAACAATGCTCTTCACCTCATAGTGCTCGTGTTATCACCTTCTGTATCCGCAGAAGGATGCTCTTGATTTGATAATTACACATATATATATTAGCTTTTAATTTAATATTAATCCACTTTAATGTTTGTTCTTTTATCTATTACATTCAACTAACAACCTAATTCTTTATCTTCAAAATGAACTATTAAATGTATTACATTATTTTACCATTAAAATTATTACTATTAATTTTACTATTTTTTTACTTAATTTAACTATTACATTTAATTAACATTGCATATCTAACCTGTAATAAATGTGTGTGTGTGTCGTTGTTTAGTTCAACATTATCTCCATGGCTTACCTAATACCCAATATAAAGGTAGGAAAACTGTATAATGACTCCTAATGTAAGGTTTTAGAAGTAATGGTGATATACTTTCCTGAAATTCTTGATCCAACTCTCTATTATGGATGATTCAGAAGGTTGTGAGTGGCTTACAATTAGCACCAGCAAGGTTAATGCCTGTCAAGCTGGATACACTCAAGTTTGTACATTAGAGAGGTAGTGCCATAAAACTCCCTTGCTAGAAAAACAGTGGAGAAGTTCTCATTTATCCAGAGTTCGTTCTGGGCCTCTCACCAGGATTGCAGTACGTTTCTAACTGACTATCCATGAAGTTCTACAGATTTGTCTGGCCTGCTATTTTGATTTTTCTCCTGGGCCCATTAGAGTCCCTGGATTACTTGCCGCTGTGCTGCTACAGACCCTAAACTTAGATTAATTGTGCCTCTATGGGGGTGGTGTGGTCCTAGAGACAGAGGTGCAAGGGTTCTATGACCCCAAGTGCTTTGTGCTCTGGTGATCTTTTTTAAGTTGATGTGGTGTAGGACGAGACGTGAGCTGCACAAATCGAGTACAGGTGGTTTGAAGAGGTTCGACCCTCACACCCCCGCCCCCCCAAGACAATTTTGAAAGCATAGGGTCAAATAGGGGAGTGTACATTATTTTCAAATGCAATTGTGAGAAAGCCATTAGTTCTAAAGGGAAACTCATGAAATCTTTCTATACTTTCATGGTATATCAATTAAACCCCATGATCCCCACTGGTGTGTGAGGGTCACCTGCCTGTGAACATTTTGTCAAACTTGGTTGCATTTTTCAGCAGTATGCCAAATAGTTTGTAAAAGGCAATAGATAATATTTGCAGTTCAGAAAATGCAAATGTACATGGCCTGCTATTTTTCATAGCATTTTTCTTCACTTTTACATTTTAATCCCTGTCATTTTTCCTTCCTACATCTAGAAAGGGGTGGGAAGGACACTACAAATGACAAAAGTCTCAGATTCTCAAAAATAGAGCAGTACACCCAAACGTTTTACTGGCACATAAATCAGCCCTACCACTCTGGGTTAGGGTGACTTGCAGATTCAGAGAGCAGACCGGTTACACCAGTAGGACAGCCTGGCTTGCGAGACAGTGATTGCCAATTAAAGATCAGCTGTGAATATATATATATATATACACACACACACTACTCCATGGGAAACCCAATTTTTGCACTATTACAAACTGTTCCCCCAATGACTAATTTGGACTAGTCTTTGGAAATGCACAGAATAAATTCAGGCTTTCATCCTAATGAATGTCCATAAGAAAATTTAGCCGTGAATATCGAAAAACAGCAGGATAAAACTACTTACTTCAACAAGCATTGGCATAGCCAATAGGTCTCACCTTTGGGACTTTAGAAGTGTTTAGTGAGAGCTATTGCCATTTTTGTTACCTTATATATAATTAGGATTATATTATGTATAATTGAACACCTGTATTAAAAAAGAAATAACATAAAAAATGCTGCAACGCATGTCTACCATGAAGACAAACCTTGTGGGATGTTTCCGGATTATGTGCACTTGTGTCAGTGCTGGGGCACCTTGAAAGCAAATGACAGTGATGATATACTCCAGCTTTAAGTCCCTTGAATGTGAATAACAAACAAGCTCCCATTAGGAGAATACCATGAGCTATCGAAACTGAAAAGGGCCTTGTGTAACATCGTGTCATTGCTGTTATATTATTTATATGAAATACCGATAAGATATCAAAATAAAAGATTGCTGTTTGGGCATTTAAATTCACGATGGGTAAACTCGCATTACATGCCGTGCTGTCACTGAATTAGTAAATGTCTTTAGGGATCCATTCCAAACTCCTCACAAAGGGGTTCATTTTTTGCACCAATATTTCGAGCATTAATCTAATAAAAACAAAGCTGCTCTTGGTGTATAGCTGTACATTCATTCATCTTACAGGGAAAAGCTAATAAAAACGGCACTACAAACAAATGGGACAGGAGCTCAAAATGCCTGCTCTTAAGAGGGGCCCCATCGCACACACTTTAATATAGACTAGACAGTACAGTACAGCATCCCAGTAGGCAGAGTTCAGCTCTATAAGCCAGAGGAATTATAATGACTAGTGTGACACGTACCTTGTTGTTTGCCATGAGGAGGCCGATACACACTGGCTGAAACTGGTCAACATTTACTCATAGGAGCAGGGCTTTGGATGGGCTGAGTCCTGCTGGAGCTCAGCACCGACAGATCTAAAAAGGTTACTGAGACGGCTCACTTTCGGGCTCTCTATTATTGCCCTCACCCTCTGAGTGGAAAAAAAATCTTAACTTGGCAGCAGTGCTGGAGCGGGTAGTACAACATTTTATATACCCCCCCCCCATTCTGCATGTTTATATTAATCCGAATAATCTATTAATTGTAATATTATTTATCCGTTTGAAGTGATAACTCACCAATTATATTAACAAAAGAATTACACGTGGGATTTGCATTTTGCATGGCTAAACTAATTGTATACTAATATATGTACGCATACTAATGGTAGAAAATTAGAATATTGCATGATATATGTTGCTTTTGTGATGTAATTGTAAGTTGCACCAGATGACATCACTGGGTGAATATTAACGCTTTAAATGTTGCTATTATGTTAAATAATTACTTACACATAGGGGAATTAGTGAGGGTTTAACATTTTATTAGGGAAATTAGTGAGGGTTTAACATTTTATTAGCCATTTCAATGTTTTAATTACGTTTTGTGTTTTACTTAAGTTGACCATTTTGGGCCTTCGTAAAGATGGCTGACTGAGACACGACGTGACTGCTACAGTCCCACGAGGTTTTGGGTGAAGTGCGCCTGCGCCACCGCCAGCAACAATGGCCTCGTCCTGACCACAGGAAAGATGTACCAACCAAGGTCGTACTGGGAGAGTTGCCAGGACCACAAAACAAAACTGTCTTTAAAACCGGAACCATTAAGTGCGATGACTTAATCTAACGGACTATGTGAACTTTACCGAGTGACCCCAAATCCACCGATCAGGACTGTCTAAAAATCATTCTTGATACATTTTGATGTTAGTTTCATTATAAAAGTGGGTAGACAAAGCGAATTAAGTATTCCTTTTGAGCGAACTTTCATTTTCTTGAGGTTATGATGACGGAGAGGACGGTGACACTGCTGGACAGCTGTTATCCTGAATCTTTGAGAGACTGAATTGCGGCCTGACTTTGATGAATTTAAAGATTTTTTCCGCAAATTGACTGACTTGGAGGACGACTAATAGCCAGATTAGGTAAATATGATGTTCTGCGGTTTGGACGATGATTTTCTAAAATTTGCAATTTAATTAGATAAACGATGCTTTGATTAATAGACAAATGTGTTGTGTTGATTATTTGAAGAAATTAGATTAAGAGAAGAGCATAGATAAAAGACTTGAATTACCAAATTACAAAACCAACTAACTGATTCATCACCAAATGAGGGGAATATCACTAGGTTTGAAGCTAATAAAGGCAATCCATGTATATTAGGGTTTAGGTGAAAAGATATTCCTTTCATGTCAGCGTATGGAAACGTATCCCTCTCGGGAAAACAGATCAATGAAGTGTGAGTGTTGGTGTTATGGGCCCCACCAATTCATGTATTTGAGTTAATGTGTTATTGCGATATTTGGTCTGTGCCGAAGGGAGGATTTGACATTCCACGCTGTAACAGTTTTTCTGGTAGCAGAATGATGGTTGTTATTGTTTTGGTTTGGTGACTATAGCTTGTAAATTGGTTATTGATTGATATTGGTTTATGTATTAACACTCTATGTTGAGTCGCGTCGAGTTCTATGTTTGCACGGCTTCTGGGATATAGGAAGTGGGAAGTTTGTAACGGTTCCGTAGTAGAGCAGAGGTAAGCGCTGTTCTCGGGAAAGACGGAATTGTTGTTGCCCTGTAGGTACACAGGGAGAAACGTGTAATGATTGAACTTGCACGACGCATTGTCTGGGTTTGATTCGGTGACATCGCCGTGTGTTGCCATTAGAGACATTTTTTTCTGTGTGAGAGAAGTGTGTATGATAGCGAAGGTCACCTGTGAAATTTTGGTCTTGGGTACCAGGAGTCCAAATGGCATTCCGATAACGCTTATCACTGGAAAGGTAACAGGTGTTCTCTGAGCTTGCTAGAAGGATAAAGTAGAGGGAAGTGCTACTTTGTTAACGTATATCATAATTCTGTAGTAGGACAGACTGTTCGCTGTTCTCGAAAGACAGGATTCTGTGTGAATGTACTACATTTTCTCGTATGAAAGTGTGTGAATGTGAAGGCATTCGGGTTAATTGTGAAACTCCAGTTTTATTTCTCAGGAGCATTGGGTCTCCAACTATGTGTCTTAATTCTGGAGAAACGGTTAGCTAATGCATGTTAGAAGGGTAAGGTAGAGGGATGTGCTACTTTATCAACGTAAGTAACGATTCCATAGTAGGACAGAGGGAAGCGCTGCTCTCGGAAAAGACGGAATTCTCGTGAGAAAGGTCTATTGCTATTCCTTGGTTAGCGAAGCAGACAATGGTGGTTTTTGTGTTACTAACAGAATTGTAAATTTGAAACAAAACTTACCGAGTGAGTTTTGTAAAGGAGGGGTAGACGGGAGCAGGAGCTGAGGCAGCGGCTGCTGACATCAGAACGACCGCGCTGGGATTGGCCAGTTAGTCGGAAACTTAGAACGCTCCGGAATGGTGCGTTGGTGTGAGTTGCACTGGGATTGGAGAATTGCAAACGCTCCGGATTGGTGCGTTAGTGTGAGTCGCGCTAAGATTGGACAGAATAGCGGTACAGTTGTAAGGAGAAACTAGTGATACACGGAAAACAGATACATGTATTTCGATCTACCAGAAAAGGAGAAACCGTGCTGGTTCAGTAGAATTAAAAAGTGGTTTAACAAGGACAAACCGATTGTGACAAGGGAAGGACAGTTACTTCCTCCACCGAAAACCCCCGCGTCCTTTATGGTTGCGAAATATGGATATCACACTTGTATTTGGTTAGACAATTGGGTCAAGTATATTGAAAAAGACGAAGACGGAGTGTTGGCCTTTCCAGTACATGGTTCATTTAATTTGGCAGTTTTGAGAAATTTAAGAGAAAATGATGAATCTAGAACCTAGACCGACACAATTTGAAGCATTGACAGAATGGGAAGATGAGATGCATGACCGAGAGACAGAGAAGTGGCGAAAGGTATAGGTACATGTTTGGTAGGTCATACAGACATGAGAATCATGATGATCGAATGAGAAGGTGGCAGAATGCAAGTATGACTGAGGGTTTGTTTCCAGTAAGAACTGCAGGAGAAAATGAAGGAAGAAAATGCGTAGAAAAAAGACATAATGTGGAATCGAGAGGGTATGGAGTGAATGAATCAGAAGATGATGTTCTTGGTGACATGTTCTATAAAAATCCACCCCCATATCGTCCAAAACCAGAAATATTAACCCCAAGTACCCCATTGAAAAACTGTACGAATCATAAAATCGGAACCAGAGTTCCAAGATTTGGGAAAGAACAATCCCATTAAAAGTAGAAAAGAAGTCCGGAGGTAAAATAAATGATGAAACTTCAACAGAACTAGCAAAGACAACCCTAGAATTAACAGAGAATATAAGAGAATTGACCAAAAATCTAGAAGCTGTAACGGTTCCCGTAACGATAGGTCCAGTAATGCCTATTTTTGATAAACAGAAAGATAGCGAACATTATTTGACGGTCCCTTATAAAAGCAATAAACAGGTTGAACAACCAAAACTGAGTCAAAATGATAATCCATGGAGACAGACAATAAGTATGATTGAACCAAATGTTTCAAATCCGTTTGTAGGCCAGAATTGTGCAGAAAGGCGTATAACGACAGTGGAGTCAATATTAGAAACACGAAAGGATTTTGGACAAAGGAAATGTAGAGAAGTCAGTAGGACCATCTACAGAGGAATTAAGTGACTGGTTGAGAAGCTTACAGAAGAAAGACAAAGAATCAGTCAATAGATGTGGCAAAATTACGAATGGTACTGAAAGAGTTAATAGTAGGAACTATCCCTACGGAGAAGTTAAAAACCTACCAAGATGAGGAGTTGTTATTTCTGTGTAAAAGCATAACGTGGAGAGCGAAAAGTCTCCATGAAAGATTAGAAGAAGTGGCAAATGAAATGGGTATAGATATTGAAAAGGTAAAAGCCCTACAGAAACCATATTGAGTAGATTTCACTGAAAAGGACATTGAAAATATGAATACCACAGGACGAATGAGTCAGATTAAGGAAATAATTTATTTTGTTGAGAAAATGGGGAGATGTGGGCAAATGGAAAAGTAGATGGTATCGAAAACGAGATGTTTCAGATAAAACCTTTTCAGCTTTCCCTGTTAGAGAAAAAGAGAAGGTAGTGACAGAATGCCCTATGAGAGAAATTCCAGGAGGAGGATATGTACATGTCCCATGGACTAGACCAGATATTTTGTCATTTACAAATGACTTCCCTCGACTACGTGAAAAACCCGTCGAGTGGTATAGACAGGTGGACAGATTTGTAAAATTGTCCAAAGTATTGTGGATTGATCTAAACAGTCTGCAGACCCCGAGGTAATGAAGAAATACGAAGAGGTGATTGCGTTTCTGAAAAACAAAGTACCTCCTAAAGAGACATTGGGTAAAAATTGACAGAACACATCCAGAAAGTAAAGAGTCAGTACATGCATATTATGAGAGGTTAATTTTGGCCTTTAAACAATTTAGTGGAGATGAAAATCTGAGTGAAAAAGATCTAAGTCATTTTGTATATGGTCTTCGTCCAGAAATTAGTGAGATGATAAAACAGCATACTGTAGACTGGCAAAATAAGAAAATAGACGAAGTACTGAGACATGCTAAATATTTCGATGATGAGATTGAAGCAAAACAGCGAAAATTGAAGGAAAAGGCTGTGTGGGCACAAGTAAAGGTAGCGGAGAGACAGGAAGCTCAATTAGCAGAACAAGCGAATAATACAGGATCAAGACAAAAATGTAGTCCTGGGAAAGGTAAAGGAAATACAGGGGAAGCTAAGAAGAAATTTCCGTGTCATAATTGCGGTAGGATAGGGCATTGGAAATCAGAGTGTAAATTTCCCCCGAGTACTAACGATGAAAATGCATCATTGAATTCACAGGTGCAGAATGAGGTGTTGTCAACCGCAGCGACAGCAGCAGGTTGTAACGCCACAGAATCGGGTGCCAAAACCACCTTTTCCACAGAGCAAAAATTCCCAGAAGTATAGTAATGAAACAGGATTCTACAACGGAGAACAGGTAAATAAACTGCCGCTCGCTAGCGCTGCTTCGCAGTATTGGCTGCAATGCGATGAGAGTGATTCGGAAGAGGGTTACTGACGGTGCCGAAGGGAGGAAGAAGAGTGCTTACTTGGCGCAACTCTAGAAGTAGACCAGACAGGCCCATTTGTAGATGGAAAAGTTAATGAAAATATTATTTTCCTAGTTGATACTGGTGCTACTCGATCAACTGTTAGATCAGCCGATGTTAAGAATCTTCCTCTCTCGGATGAAACGATCCAAGTAGTTGGTGTATCCAACAGGCAGATTAAAACTTATCTTACAGATCCAGTGAAAGTTAGCATAGGGACATTTTCTGAAATGCACCGCTTTGTCGTGTGCGACACCAGTCCTGTGAATTTGTTGGGTAGAGATTTGTTGTGCAAGATGAACTGCACTATATTTTGTACCCCAGATGGAATAGCATTTGAAACGCCAGATGATGTGCTGTATAAAATGACAATGGCAAACAGGGAGTAGGAGGTTACTGAAGCCTATGCTGTATTTAACCCTGACAAATTACCTAAAGAATTAAAACAATCTGTTAAAGCAGAAGTTTGGGATTTCACTGGAGAAGATGTAGCATTAATGAGAAATGTAGATCCAGTAAAAGGAGTAAGTTATCCAAATGTCCCTCAATATAAATTTGACACCTGAAATAATCGAAGGAGTGACTCCTGTGATTGAAAAAATGATAAAACAAGGTATTTTGGGAGAAATAATGAGTAGTCCATGTAATTCACCAATAATGGGACTGAAAAAGCCTAGTGGGAAGTTCAGGATAGTACAAGATCAGAGAAAGATACAAAATTGTTGTGTCATGCTGTCCCATTGTACCGAATCCATCTGTGATTTTATATCAGATTACCCATGACGCAGAATGGTATACAGTGATTGATCTATGCCATGCTTTCTTTTCCATCCCATTGCACCATGACAGTCAGCAAATCTTTGCATTTCGGTGAGCGTATTTTGGCTTGGTGCCAAATTCCACAGGGGTATACAGAAAGCCCCTCAATATTTAATCAGCTATTGAAGTCCTTGGAAAATCTAGAAATGCCAGAAAATTCAGTGTTAGTTCAATACATCGATAACCTACTTGTGGTATCGAAAACCCTTGAAGCTTGTGAGGTAGACACGATAGCCTTGCTAAATCATTTGGCAGATGGAGTACTAAAGGTGTCACCATCGAAATTACAATTTTGTAAGAAGGAAGTACAATATTTAGGACATAACATTGAAAAAGGACTGAGAAGAATAACAATAGACAGAATCGGGAACCTAAAAAGAATGAGTCCACCTGTGACCGAAAGAGAAGTGAATGTTTCTGGGAATGGTTGGATATTGTCGTCAATGGATCAGCAATTTTTCGTTGATCGCAAAACCTTTGGTACGACTGACAAGAAGTGATGTGAAAGATATCATTGATTTGAACAAAGAGGAATTGGCAGCATTCAAAAGATTGAGAGATGGGTTGTGTTCAGCACCTGCATTGGGTATGCCTGATTATGAGAGAATTTGAGTTGTATTGCAGTGAGAGAAAGGGATGTGCACTCTCTGTTCTAGTACAGAAGCATGGAAAATTGAGGAGACCAATTGCATATTTTTCATCAATGTTGGACCCAGTAGCTGTAGCCCTACCTGGGTGTTTGAAAGCAGTAGCTGCTACATGTCGGAGTTTGGAACAAAGTGAGGGAATTGTGATGGGATATCCTGTGAAAGTGTTTGTACCTCATGATGTGGCGATCCTTTTAACAAGGAGTCGTACTCAGTATATGACACATAGTCGGCTGACTAAGTATGAAAAGGTCATATTAGGTGCAACAAATGTAAGTCTTGTGAGATGTTTGAATGTGAATCCTTCAACATTGTTGCCTGATGCAGAGAATGTGGAAGTAAGAGATGAAGCCGATCATGACTGTTTGGATGTTCTTGATTTCTGTACAAAACCACGACCTGACATAAAAGATGAACCTTTACCAGAAAGTGATTTTGTTATGTTTGTTGATGGATCTTGTTTGAGGACAGATGATGGAGTGTTAAGTGCAGCATATGCGGTATGCAAGGTTGCAGCAGTAATGGAAGCATCTTATTTGAAAGGAGTAAAATCGGCCCAGGTAGCTGAACTCGTTGCTTCGAGAGCATGCAAGATTGGGAAAAGTGTGAGAGTGACTGTGATAACTGATAGCCAGTATGGCTATGGAGTTGTCCACGACTTCGGCCAGATATGGCTGCAGAGAGGATTCTTAACCTCAAGTGGAACTCCCATTAAGAATGCTGAAGTGGTTGGAAAGTTGCTTGATGCGATACAGCTGCCTAGGCAATTGGCTGTTGTAAAGTGTGCTGCCCATAGTCGCAGTGGTGATTATATCGCCACTGGAAATAAATTTGCGAATGACATGGCACAATACTGTGCACGAAATTAGAATTCAATTAATCGAGCTAAGGAAAGAGGTGATTTCTTGCTCTTTGATGTTTACTAACACTGTGGGAACATGGGAAGAAGTAAGACCATTGCAGGAAGAAGCAGGAGAGGAGGACATGAAGCAGTGGGTAAAAGCAGGATGTGCACCCAGAGAGAAAGATCATGTGTGGGTCTATCGAGATGGAAGACCAGTCATGCCTGATAGCATGATGTCTGCCATGGCACGGATGTATCATGGACAGGGACACATGGGGAGAGACCCTATGATCAGGTCCTTTAAACAAACCTGGTATAATGCAAAGTTCAGACTTGTAGCAGAAAGTTTTTGTCAGAGATGTCTAATATGTCAGCAATACAATCCAGGAAGAAAGACAGTAGTGAGTCTAGGAACAATAGGTTGAGAAGGAGGGCCTTTTACCAGAATGCAAGTAGATTTCATCGAGATGCCTCCCTGTAACAGACTGAGGTATGTTTTGGTAATGGTCTGCCTATTCTCCAGGTGGGTAGAAGCATTCCCAACAAGAAGAAATGATGGGATGACAGTGGCAAAATTACTTTTGAGGGAATTTATTCCTAGATTTGGGTTCCCAGTGACCATTGAATCATACCGAGGAGGACATTTTCATAATGAGATCATAAAACTGATTTGTGAAGCATTGAATGTACGACAAACTAATTTGTGCCTACCGACCAGAGGCTTCTGGTGTGGTGGAACAGATGAACGGTACTATCAAAAACAGGATAGGGAAAATGTGTTTAGCCACAGGTATGAATTGGCCTGATGTCTTGCTTCTGGTACTCATGACTATTAGATCAATTCCAGACAGAACTACAGGGTTAAGTCCTCATTAAATCATCATGGAACGAGCCATGCGCCATGTGTTTATACCAGTCAACAAGCTGATGACTATTACTGATGACATGGTGTTGGAATACTGTAAAAGCCTGGCTGACGCAGTTCATTCTGTGTTTCATCAGGTTGGAGCGGATGCCACCACCCTTGAAAAGAAGCCAGCCCATGTTCTAAGCCCAGGGGACTGGGTAAGGATAAAAGTCCACAGAAGAAGAAACTGTTTGGTTCCAAGGTGGGGAAAACCAAGACAAGTCATCTTGACCACAACAACAGCTGTGAAGTGTGCTGGATTGAAAAACTGGATCCATGCAAGTCATACTTTGAGAATTCCAAATCCAGTGGACAGCACAGAAAAGGAGTATTTTAATGAATCAGAATCCAGTACTGAGTCAGATGACAGAGAGCCAAAAGACAAAGAAAACCCTGAAAGGGGGGAAACAGAACCAAGTTTAACTTTTGTCCCCAGAAGTAGTTCCCTGAGAAGGTTACAGATTTCTGATACCAGTTCAGACTCAGAAACAGAACAAGGAGCACAATCTTCCAGGAAAGAACAAGGAAAGAACAAAGAAAAAGAAAGTGAAGAGACTATAAAAGAGATTCATGAGAAGGAAGTGCTAGATGAGAAATTAAGAGGAATTCCACCTGAAACAACACATTTAGATGGACAGGTGCCAGATACAGAGAGAGAGGGAAAGATTATTGCGGAAGACCCCCGAGGAGGTGTAGTGAACTCCAACATCCAGTTAGAAGCAGGGACAAGTAGTCAGCAGGAAGATTGGAAGCCGGAGATTCGAGGAGGGACAGAAGTAGGGAATACAAAACAAGTGGTGGAAAGAGAAACTGAGAGTAAAAAGCAAGTTGAAGCAGTCGGAGGAAAGCGAAGATGAAGTACCTGAAGGTCGAGTTCTAAGAAAAAGCTTGGAGAACTGAAAAGAACGATAAAGGGAGTAAATTGAAAAGAACTGCAAAAGACTACGTTTGGCCGAATAAAATAAAAAGATTGAGTTATCGACTGACACGAGTAAATTCACAAAGGGCTGAACATGTGAATGAAGTAACGAGTCAGGAGAAATCGAAAGAAGAAGAAACAATTGTAGTTAAAGAAAGCAAAAGAACAAGGAAACCTAACCAGAAGTATAAATCACCAGAATGGACGTATGTGGCCCTGCCTGAAGTAAAAGAAGAGGCTGATAGCCAAGGAAATCCAGAGGTGGTTGTACCGGAAGTGGTTGAGGAAGACTAAGAATCGGAAATCCTGAGAGTTATCTTGTCTGATATTGGAGAAGAAGCGGATGTTCAGGACATTCTGTAAACCGAAAACGAAGGAAAAGTGAAAAATTATGAAATGCCAAATTGAATGAGACAAGAAACCAACTGAGACAAATACCGAAAAAGACAAAAACTGGTAAAAACCAAGTAGGTGCTTAGAGCCGTGTTTTTATTTTTTTTAAAAACTTTTTTTTTTTAACTAACACCAGACAGTCAAGCAAATTCACCATATCTTAGCTGGGGTGTAATATAATCTGTGTAGGAATTTATAGTGGATTAGACGGAACCTACCGCTGGCCGATACCCTCTCAGTCTGCAAACTACAATATTCCCATTGTTCATCGGACAGCGCGAAACCTAGTTCATCGTTCCACCGCCCCCGGGAAGGCGCGACTGGATACACCCTCTGGGTGTGCACTGTCTTCTATATTAGGGAGACCAATCGCTTGCAAGTTCAGCTTTTGAGCATAAGCTGAAGCGGAGCTAGGGTCTGCGGCTCCACAGGAAAGTCTGAGGTCAATGACCGAATGGCATGCAGAAGGCGAACCTAGATAAAGACATCCATCGGAGTCTGTCGCCTGCCCTGGAAAATATGCTCAATCGAGCGGAAGCTACCATTATAGTACAAATTCCCCCACATGCTGATGCGTGCGTGCTCTTTAAAAAGAAACCATCCCTCCTGGAGCAGGGGTATGCTCGGGTGATAGGCAAGAGGCAGTAAAGTGGAATAAATCAAATTTGCGTGCAGCAGGCGCCCAATACGCTGCCAGGCAGCTGTTGTACAAGTGTGGTCGGATTACGGTCTCTAGGCGTGCACCAGTCATAAAATACTCCCTCTAATGGGGTGGGATGTGCGAGCCAATGCTCAGCCGCAACTTGCGGCATGTACCGTGGCTGCTTCACCCAAAGCCATGCGTAATGAGCTTGTGCACTAAGGTAGTAAAGCTCAAAATTCGGTATTCCGAACCCTCCCTGCGCATAAGGCCGAATGAGCATCTCCCATTGTAGCCGTGGTTGCTTCCCTCCCCCACACCAACCACGTCAATTCAGAGCGGAGTGTCCTGAAGAAGAAGGTCCCAGGATAATATGGGATGTTTAGAAATAAATACAAGAGCCGGGGGAGGATCACCATTTTAATGAGGGAGGCCCGCCCCGCCATTGAGAGGGGAAGGGTTATCCAGCGACTAATCTGCTCAGTGATACTAGTCATAGAAGTGCCATAATTCAACCGCATGAGTTCCTCCCTTTCTTTTGTGACCCGAACGCCAAGATAGCGCACCTCGTCCACACACCACTCCAAAGGGTAATCTAGCGGGAACTGTCCTGTCGCCGCCGTCTGCGGGTAGATACAGGATTTGCCCCAGTTAATTCTAATCCCCGATAGTACTCCAAAGGGTATAAATTCTCGCAATATCGGGTTCAAATTTAATTGCGGGTCCCGGATATATAGCGTGATATCATCGGCATACAATGAAATCAAGATCTGCCGCATGTTACACCGTAAAGCCTTGTCGTTATGCTGCTGTCGTAATCGGGCCGCCAAAGGCTCTGTCGCCATGGCAAAGAGCAGCGGGGACAATGGACATCCCTGCCTCGTGCCTCTGGTGATATGGAAGTCCTGCGACGTTCGCCCGTTGATAAGCACCTTGGCTACCGGCAATCTATATAACAGCCGGATCCAAGATGAAAACAGCGGCGGGAAGCCCATCCGTAGCATAACCCCGAAAATGTAATCCCATTCTATGGTATCAAATGCCTTGGTGGCATCTAAAAAAACAGCCGCCAATGGCATATCCGGTGATGCATTATTTAAAAGCGCGGAAAGGGTTCGTAGGTTATGAGAGGTGGCCCTTCTGGGCACGAATCCAGATTGGTCCGGGAGGATTAAATTCTCCATAAGAAGGCTCAGTCGAGTGGCAATTAGCTTGGCCAATATTTTGGCGTCACAGTTGAGGAGAGAAGAGCCTGTATGAGTCACACTGTCTGGGCGGTTTCCCCGGTTTCAAAAGAGACAATGATGGCCTCATGCATAGAGGCCGGCAGGCAGCCAACCTCCAAGGACTCCTCGTACACCTCTCGTAGGATCGGGGCCAGAGAGCCACATACGTTTAGTAAAACTCTATGGGGATGCCATCCGACCCCGCCACTTTCCCAGACTGCATACCCATGATTGCCTCCCTGACCTCATCCAACTCGAAGGGCGCACATAAGAACTCCCGTTGTCTATCGCTCAGCCAACCCAACACCACATCGTCCAAAAAACTGCCCAAGTCTAAGGGACTGTCCCTCTGGGTGGTATACAGCTGGGTGTAGTGGTGTGTAAAGGTTTGGAGAATGTGGGCTGTATTCCCCCCCCGCACCATGCCATTCGCATCCTCCACCTCTAGCACACACCCGGAATGCCGATCCTGCCGAATTACTTGTGCCAGGGCTTTGCCCGGTATTTCTCCCTCTCCATATCGGCGCGCCACCCATAATTTCCCCCGGAACCGAGTCTCCCTTTGCGCAGCATCCATATTGTCCAACAATGTCTCCCGGAATTTGAGCTGGGTAGTACTACTTGGGCGCTCCGCTAATTGCGCTTCCAGGTATCCCAGCTCTGCCTCCAGTTTACTCAAGGTGCGGACTAGGTCTTTAAGCACTCCAGCCCCTTTAGCAATACAAATCCCCCGGATAGTGGCTTTAAATGCCTCCCAGATAGTTTCTACACTAAACACCGAACCCTTGTTACGGACAAAGAATTCCTGGATCTCGTCCCGCAGCTCCGTCTGAAACTGTATCCAACAAAATGGGAGCATGCAAACGCCATGCTCTGCGAGGGGTATAGAAGTCTGCGGACGACAACGTGATCTTAACTGGGGCATGATCTGAATATGTTCTGGCAAGGTGTTGCACTGATACTATCGCAGGCCCTACTCCTGAGACAGCAACCAATAATCTAAACGAGCCCATGCCGCCGCCTGCGCCGTGTAATGCGTTCCTTCTCTATCGTGTGGGTGAGTGAGTCTCCATGCATTGACCAAATGGTAGGCCGCCACTATATCCTTAAGAGCCACACACGCCTTAGTGTAGTGATGGGGTGCAGGGTGCGACCTGTCCCGGCCTGGGTCACAAGTTACGTTTTAGTCTTTCCCCCCCCCTCCCCCCCCCCCATATAACGTGGCTAGTGCCTATGTCAAATATCCTAGCCCACAAGGATGTAAAGAACTCCGGTGTGTCTACGTTAGTTCCATAGCAACAAGCTAGCGTGACTTATTACCGATCCCAGCCGTCCCCACACCAGACAGTAGCGACCCTGCGAATCACAAATTGTACCCACAAGCTGAAATGGCACCTGCTTCTTAATCGGGATAACCGTACCCCTCGTATAGGTTGAATACGAAGAGAAAATTCTGTAGCCTGCCCATTTTTGTGCAAAGGAGTTCGGGCGATCGGGAGCGAGATGCGTTTCCTGTAACATGTCTATGTGTATCCTGTGCCTATCCAGGTATGCTAGTATGTGTCTCTTCTTCCTCGGATCCCCCATGCCCCTGACATTCCAAGTGAGAATATTCAATACTCCTGCCTCACTATCCGCCATTTATTCCATCACATAACAACTTATATGAAACCCCCTTAGAGAAACCTCCGCGGTCCGTACATTGTGCAAATCCCAGCTCCATCCAAGTATGATACATACCCCCAGTGAAGCATCGAATACCACCTCCAAGTCATCAGTGTCCCTCTCGTGTGAAATGACTGTCATGCAACAAACCAACCCCCCCCCACCCACTTCCACCCACTGCAGCACCCCCAACTTGCCAGAATGACACACCCACCCCCTCCCCAACTTTCAGCAAAAACAGTAACCCCAGTATCCTCCCCGCACTGGATATGCGGGGTTCTACCCCAGGGGGATGCCCGTTGGGGGACATTGTTAGGTGGCAGCACGGTAACCTCTTGCCCCACAGGCTCACCTCTGGGTCGCCCCCCCGAGGCTCGTACAGACAGAGGATGCCCGACGTTCGTACAGCATTATTCATAGTTGGACCTCCGCTAAAAAAAAATTCTCATCACGCCTTGGGTCTCAGGTCGAAGCAAGCAGCCAAGTCCACCACTCATCTCGTCAAACTGTCGGAGGATAGTTCGGAGGATAGTTCAATTACGAGTCTCCCTCCGCCGCCAACTGCGGGGACCTCTGCGATGCCTCCATGGTGTGGTCAGTGCACGACGTACGCTTGACTTTCTTGAGGAATTCCTCCACCTGCTGGGGCTTTGTAAAAAAGTGCTGCTGACCCTGATGAGTCTCTCTAAGCCTAGCTGGGTATACCAATGCGTAATCAACTTGGACTTTTCGCAACTTGGCCTTGACTTCAGTGAACTTACGCCGCTCCTCCTGGACTGTCGGCGTGAAGTCCGGGTAGATGGAGAACGTGTTTCCGTCGAAGCTCAGAGAGAGTTTCTTGCCACCCTCAGCACCACATCTCGGTCCCTGTAATTTAAGTCTCGCTATGATGGGTCTTGGGGCACTGCCGGGGGGAGGGCGCTGCCCAAGGGAGCGATGAGCGCGCTCTACAATGAATTGGCTGGAAAAGGAATCTGCCCCAATCGCGGCCAGTAGCAGTTTTTCGATATAGTCTTCCATTCTCCCCGTATTTGTGGACTCCGGGATACCTATTACGTGGATGTTGTTGCGCCGACTGCGCGCCTCCAAATCCTCGTTCTACGAGGCAGTTATCTTGAGTAGCTTGTCCATGTGGGCAAGTTGTCTCATGCCTGGAGGTCACGTCCTCTGTGTTCGACACGCGCCTCTGCCTCCTTCAGCCGGCCCTCATGCCCCTCCAAATTGTGGGCTATAGCGTCCATTCTCGTCGACAAACTGTCTACCTTATCCACGATGGTTGCAAATCCCAACCTGACCTCCTTCAGTATGCTGTGCATATCATTGTCCTGCATCGACCCTCCGCCCGCCGCCTCAGTGGCTGCAGCAGAGTCCGTTGCTGAGGTTCGGGGGCCTTTTTTTCAGCGTCTCAAAGTGCAGCTTCGGCTGCTTAGCGTCCAATCTTCCCATGTCCGCTTGTATCAGGCCAACAGGGGACCTACCTACAGTGCTCTTAGCTCCTCCTGTCCTCCAGCCGCACACAGCACTAGCGGTTCCTTCGATGCTTGTGTAAAAGGCCAACCGCAGCTAGGGCCTACCTCCACAGCTCGCCAGCGGGTCACCCCACCTCCAGCGCGTAAGGGCGAGTCCACCCGCTCAGCGGAACACTCCCGGCGCCTGGGCTCTATGACTCAATCGCGCCTCCAGCAGTGCTCTCAGATTCGAAATCTCCCGCCACCACTAGTCCCGCAGTGCCCGCTCACCAGGCCCCCTGTCCCTCTTAACCAGAGCCCCAGTCCTGCACGACCTGCAGGGGCGAGAATAGGGTAGCGCGCAGCGGCCTCGGCCCGGTGACAGTGTATGTATTAAATAGAGGTGCTCCTCGCGATGCCCCCGATCCGCTGGTGGGGCCCCCAGAACAAGGGCCCACGCCGCGTACCACAGCGACCCGAAGTGCAGCGGTCAAAGCGGCCGAATCGTAGAGGTTCAACACAGAAGGGACAGTAGGGCGAGGGGGCCTCCCAAGGTCGACAAGCTCCAGTCACTCCCTGCCCCCCATGCCACTACGGGTGAAGCGCCTTTTCAATATGCTCCAGTCTCCAGTCCCCCCGTAGCTCCTCCGCTCTTTATATGCAGCCAGTACTCTCATTTGCACTGCGTGCAGTTGGCCAGCCACGCTTAGGCCTCCGGCCGCCGCTCCAGTATGTGCGCGCACTCCGCCATGCCGCAGCACCGCCCCAGGGGAAATGCTGCTCTCGGTCTCAGCCTGTATCCTGCGCGGCGCAAGTCGAGCCCCCTCCCGCCGATGCCGCACCTGCCAGGATCTATGGGATCATGTGTGGCGGCCTCCAGAAACAATCGCGGCGTCACAGCCTCCCCCGACACAGCCCGCCGGTACCTTCAGGCCTGGTGACCTCGTGTGTGGCCTCGGGCTGCCGTGACTGCCGATGCCGACACAGCTCTCCACTCCACTCCGCCGGTTCTCCCGGGCAGACCCTCCGGCAGCCACAGCAGCATGCAGATTCTTCCAATCCGGCCGCGGAGCACAGCGAGTCCGCCCGCAGCCCTCACCCAGCCGGGCACGTCGCCTCCAGTCCACAGGGGGGGTCCAAAACAGGATGAATTCGAAGATTAATTCATCGGGCTACCAGAGCCTCACGCTAGTGCGGCCATCATGGACGTGCGCCACCTAGCGCCCCCAGGTGCTTAGAGCCTTGGGTTAAAAAAACTAGTTGTGAAGTAGAAGAGGCTAAGTCAAAAGACAAGGTCCATTTTAGCTAAGATGGCAAACCTAGATAGTAGCAAAGGTAGATGTACATTTTTGAGGAGATGGTGTAAAATGTGTTGTTGTACAGGATTATTAATGCTTCTATGGAGTATACTTGCTCTACTGATCTCATTTAAAGTTACTATAGATACATTAGAAAGACATAGAGAAAACATAACTAATATAGAAAAGATTCAAAAGGTAGTTCCGACTAGAATAGATAAAAATTATTTACATAAAGGCAGGTCTATAACTGGTTTTTCTAATAATGTGTTTTCAAAATTGTTGTATGAATATGTCACAGGTCTTTAAACTGTGGGGCGCGCCCCCCTGGGGGGGCGTGGATGGGTTCCCAGGGGGGCGCCAAGACCTCTGTAAGCACATGTAAATGAAGACGCCTGGAAGTGCAGCGATGTTTATTTGCTGCATTTCCAGGCTGTTTTCATTTTCTCCGAAGCCCTTAGAGTGCCGTGGGGCCAGAGGTCAGTGGGTGTGCTGCTGGGGGCTCGGCTGGGCAGAGTCTGGAGTCTTATTAAGACTCTAGCACGCTTTAGTTTTTCACAGGTCTTTAAAGACCATTGGCATACCCTTGGAAACTGGTTACTGAGGCTTAGATTTTTTTTTTTTCTGTTTCCAGTACCCTCTGGGCCCCAACTCTGCCTATTCCTTACATTTGTATTGTAAATTTACTGCTGTAGTGTGAAAATGCATTTCATGAAAAGGAATATGAAAAAGGGTTGCCAATAGAAAAAATGACAGCCATGTATGTTTAAAGAGCCTGCAAAGACCTTGCTTTGACACTAAATAGGGTATTAAATAAAAAAGTATGTATTCATTTGTAATTTGACTTTGTCTGTTCCTTTTATTTTCAGTCATGAAACATGCAGGCAACCCTAGAACACATTTAAAAGTGCTATATTTGCTCTTCTGAGTACGCACAGATAAGTGCTGAAAATAGGGCTTTAGGTGACTGTTTATTTTTGTACCGTATGCAACATCAAAATAATGAGCTGGCAACCCTAATCATAAGACTGGAAGTTTGTTGCAGGATCAGCACATTTCCTTCACCCTCGATTCCCTGATTAATTCCATAATAGCAATAGTTTAATTTATATCTGAAACCCTACGCCCCGTCTAACATGCTGATTAACTTAAAGTGTCTGGGAATTCACCCTGCATTCAGACAACTCACTCCTCATTCTCACCCTGCACTCACAGCGCATAGTTATGGTTTTCCCGCATTTGCCACATAATCTATCGTCTGCTGCATAATTTGCAGATTAAAAAATGCTGCAACACATGTTACCTCATAGTGGAAGGCCCTTTCTAAAGGTTGACTGGTCACCTTTCTGTTGCTTATTGCTATATGAGGGTGTTAATGTGGTACTTATGAGGGGCAATAAAGGCCAGGACAATGTTAACAAGTGTCAAAATAGCAAAATAGTGCAGTAATGCTATCACAAAATATGCAGCATAATTCGCCTTTGCTTGGTGCAAAATTAAGTCAACCATGCTGCATAATTTGGCTTTCTCCTGCCGCATAATTCTAATGGCCCTGTTTTTAGTGCTATGAGGTCCCAGCCTGTGGCAGAAAGCACTGTGAATATGTAAGTCACTATTTTAAAACAGTATTTACATACTCTAAACTAGGCCGCTGCAAAATAATGCAGTGATTGAGATAAAACAAGTTCTTACAAAACATACTTTTTAGTAATAAGCAATCAAACTGTATCTAATGCAGACATTTTTGTAAGTGTCCATTATTCCAGATCCCAGCTGATAACTCCTTTACATTACATATACAAAGAATATTACAAAGAATAGATCTTTGCCACCATAAAGCTTTAAGCAGATCCACTGGAATTATTCAGCAGAAGAGGACAACATTATGCGGCAGGTTTGACTAAATTATGCAGCAAGAAAAGGTACATTATGCGACACAATGTGCCACATTTTGTGGTTAGCATTACGTCATTATTTTGTCATTTTAACTCACGGTTACGCTGTCAGGGGAAATATTTCACCTCATTAGTACCAGTGTAGCACCCAAATACAGCAGTAAGCAACTACAAGATTACCAGTCAATCTTTGCAAAGGGCCTTCCACTGCTCCGGAACACTTTGACACGCTTTAAGTAACTTTTGTACCGTTTGAGCTAGAATCAAGATTTTTTTGTTGAAATCTGCAGATTATGTAGCAAATGCAGTACACTGAATTATGTGGAATACGCTGCTGCTGCAGAAACTCATAATTCCATGGTTTCTTTTTTAACGTTCTGCACTACCACCCACACTTCGATTTCAGGTAGAGGCATCTCAAAGTCAGTATTAACCATTCAGGGGCAGTTTTTGTGTGAAAGCTGAGTCCATGTGGTGGCAGGTAGAAGGCCAGCAGGGTGCATTCGGATGCAAAGCCCTAATCCTCTCGATCCTTGGGGCCTCACAGTAATGGTCTAGGAGACAGAGGAAAGGAGCGAGATTCATAGATGATGTCAAAGAGAAGGCCCAGAATAGGGAGCACTGTATGTGGACTCATTTTTGTTTACAAATGGCCAGAGAACGCTTCTTCAAAGATACCCCAAAGAAGGGGACAATACAAGTGTTTTTTTTTTTAAAAATTTAAAAGGGACATTTATTAGTGAAGCTGGCGCTGCTGCCAAGTGTGTAAGTGGCTACTGCTGGTTATCATAAAGGAGCAGATGCAGCAGGACTGGGGCCCAGGGATTTGAGGGGCCCACTGCATCACAATTTCAATTCAATTCAATTCAATTCAGCTTTATTCGGTACAAATTAATGTCCATAAAAGCATACACAATCACAGTCACAAATACAAATTATGAACAACTTATAGCAGACATAATTACACATCATTAAACAGTATTATTAGTTAAAAAACAATAATTTACACCTTTAAAATTACATAACTACATCTAAAAACACATGCTTTTCCTCAAATTGATGCATTTGTTTAAAAAAGTAGCAGTATAAAAACAAATGTCAGCAGATTGTAAATTAAAAATCAGTTTCATAGCTTGCTCAACCGTACGTGTACCATATTTAACAAACATGGGTTTTAGCAGGATAATACGAAAGTTAGAGTAGAGCTTGCAGAATAATATAAAGTGCATTGTGCTCTGCTTGGAAATCCCGTCACAACTACAAGGACCTACAGGGTATTTCCTCATTACAGGTTGTGCCACCAGATGATGCACTGTTCCAAATCTCAATCTGGTCAGCACAAATTTATGTGTCGGCCTGGTGACAAGAGTTAAATAGACAGGGAATCCATCCATGGACAAGTATCTGTTATAAAACATAACAGTGGACAAAGTACCAGCAATAACTGTTCTTTTCCTCTCAACAAAGGCTAGAAAAACCCTTTTTAACTCGATCTTAGGGATCAATAAAACAGCGTTCGGATCAGTTACAATATTCAGGTTAAAAATATCCGAAAAACACATAATAATGTATTTAATCCAGGGTATTGCTATAGCTTTATCTAGTCGCATACAATCCTGGATAATAACCCTAGTAAAGGATTTTTCTTCATTCAGCCAAATAGACCGCCAAACCATCAGAGGTCTAAGTGACAAAAGATCGGATAGATAGTTCACATTTAATTCTTGGTGACATAATGCATTAGAGGCCGAAGTGGGTAAACACAAAACTTTTTTAAGGAAAGAATTCTGTTCCAGTTGCAATTCATGTACGCCACTGTAACCCCAAATTCCTGCCCCATATAATGCAATCGAAACACATCTAGCCTGATAAATTTTTGTCATATCTCTGGTCCTACGATCCCCAATTTTCTGGGCAAATCTAAAAATTCCATGTGCATTTCTAGCCATTTTATTGCGTATATTATTAAATTCATGTGTCCACTTTTTATCTTCAGAGAAAGTTATACCTAAATAACAGAATTTGTCCACCTGCTGTACTTTTAGCTTGTCAATAAAAAACCCTTTCGCTATATGTTTACATTTCTTTGGACCACAGATCATTGTATAAGTTTTGCTTTTGTTGATAACTAATTTTTTATCATTAATAAAAGAAGCAAAACTATCCATTAATCGTTGTAACCCTATCGGGGTTCTTGATAACAATACAGCATCGTCGGCGTATAGTAACACCGGTACTGGGACACCGATAATCATGGGAGCATCTGCGGGTACTTCTTTTAAAATTGCATCAATGTTATTTATAAATAAAATAAATAAAAGCGGTGCTAAAACACAACCCTGCCTTATACCTCGTTTAACGCTAAATTTCCGGGTACATTCGCCCTTCTTACCAAAACGTACACATGTTTTTAATCTCTCATACATCCTGGCAAGAAAATAAATTATGCCCTTTGGCGCCCCTATTTCCAACAAGGTTGACCACAAAATAGAGTGGTCGACCATGTCGAAAGCGCTGCTTAAATCTGCAAAGCACATATAAATATGGCCGGATTTGGCTTCGCTATATTTCCCGATCAATAATTCTAAATTAATGCATTGATCGAGTGTACCCCTACCTTTCCTAAAACCATATTGGCTATCTGACAAAATACAGTCCTGTTCTACCCATTCTTCCAGTCTAACTAGCATAATCCTACTCATAACTTTTACCGAAGCATCCAATAATGAAACTGGTCTGTAATTTTTTGCATCTGACCTGGATCCTTTCTTATATATTGGTACGATTATAGACTCCTCCCATGTTAACGGAGGGTCTGTACAAACCGCGGCGTTTAAAACAACAGCCAACAATGGACCCCATACTTCTGGGGCATCCTTATATACATCACTAGGGATCCCATCTGGCCCTTGGGCCTTCCCTCCCTTGCTTGCCCTAATCCCCATTTCCACTTCTTCCACAGTAATCTCAAGTGGTATAATCGGCCAGCTATCTGTCCCGACGTTAGTGTTTTTATCTGAGTCGAAAATACTTGAGAAGTGGGTAATCCAGCCTTCACAGGAGACATTTGATGTTAACTCAGGCATATTTGTCTCCTTAAGGAATGGGGAGTTGACTGTTGCCCAAAATAATACAGAATTAGAGAGTTCTGCCGCCTGGTTAAGAGAGTCCCAAGCCTGGAGCTGTAGAACCTTCTTCCTTGCTTTAATAGCACTTTTATATTCTAGCCTCAGAGTAGTTACTAGTTTTTTATCCCTAGGTCTTATTGCTAGGGCCTGTTTAAGATCGGTCAGGGCAATGGAACAGGTTTTGTCAAACCAGACCAAGCCAGGTTTTTTACTACCCCTACTACCGCTTGTAAACTTAGCGTTAATGGCATTGTTGATTCCTTTAAAACTAGATAAGACCCGCTCATGATGTAATCTATTTTCTAAAATAAAGACAATGTCTGCTAAATTCTTCATAATAATAGATTCAGTTAGTTCAGATGCTTTTGCACCTATCCACCTCAACCTTACCCCATTAACCCGGTGTGCTTCAATATTTCCAACCATAGTCCCTGTCTCTCTATCATTCCCTTCCCACAAAGTCATGGGCACAATAATACAATTGTGGTCACTGGTGCCCATTATCTCCATTTCCAGTGGGGCAAAACAGTCAGCAATACTGGAGGATACCAACACATGATCGATTACAGAATTGGCACGCCAATTCCTAAATGTGGGGATAGGTGAACCATTACTATCCCTGCAACAATCCAAAATTTCCAGGTCAAGGCACCCCATTAATGTATTCAGATTTTCCCCATACATATCATGCCCAAAGTGTGGGACCTCCCATCCAGCATTATTTGTAACCCCACACGCCTTTGTGGATAATAATTCACATAATGAGACATTGAAATCCCCACACCAGATAATATCAAATACTTCGTTGGAATTCAAACTTAGGTTCTCAATAGCATTGGCCAATTCGGTTACGATTCTGCCCCTGGTGCTATCAAAAATGTTGTTATAATAATTGATCAGAAGGATGTTACGGCTTTTGCCTTCTCGGATCCAAATCATCTGTATTAGATCACCTACCGGCACATACTTTATCACCATCATCTGGCGGTGGACTGATATAAGGGTGAGTAAACCCCCCTTAGCTCTTCCCGGTCCCTCTCCATATGCTGGTAGGTTATATGAAACAAACCCCTCAAAATCAATGTTATCTTTGCACCAGGTTTCCTGAAAACATAGGATATCATACCTATTAATGAAGGAATTCCAACCCGGGTCTCTGCTTTTGGATTTCAGACCAGCTACGTTCCAGCACACCAACCTGGAGCATATACCTGTTCTGGTGGTAATCCCACTAGTGGGACCTCGGGCGTTTCCCTCCGTTGTGCCAGCCTCATACGTTTGACCCAGTTCACCTGTATTCATACTACCCTCTTGTGTGATCTCAGCCTCATTCTGATTAGACACAAATCCAGGGACCAAGGTTGTTATTACAGATATTACAGATATACAATCCTCTCTACAGTCCTCCAAATTGGGACCCTCTTTCCTTCCTGTACATATCCCCGTCTCTTTTGTGCGTCAATCGTTAGAGTCCATAGTACTAAGTGCAAGAATTCTATTCTGTGTAGGAATATCAATATGGGGTTTGCAAGTGAGCGGATAAGTAGAACTTCTAGTATTGTCCCTCCGATTATCATTAAGGTGATTATAAAAGTATCCTAGTGCTCGGGCACATACATTGCCATCTGAGAATGGGAGGGATGCCGCTCTTAGGAGGACTGTAGTAACATGCTGTGGGTATTTAAAGTTAATAATTACACAGTCCCCCTTTAATCTTTTCCTATCGCTCCCAATCCAGTTGGCTCTCCTGGTTGTCAGAATATTATCAGAAAAATTCAATGGGAAACCACATTGTCTATTTAGCCACGACAGGCATTTGTTTTTTAGGGAATCATGGGTTTCTTGAAAACCCCTGTTATCTAGCGGTGGCACATTAGTAAGTACCACCACATAAGGAGCACACTCAGGTGGGAGATTAACAGCGCCCTTAACGTTATTTTCCTTCCACCCATTTATGTTATCTATAGCAGGCAGAGTATTGCTAATTGAACGCGTGCTCATTTGGGGTGTTACCAAGATAGCACTATCATTCCCTTTATTCCCTGTGGCTTTCTTAGCAGTGTCTCCCTGTGCTTGGCTCTTATCTTGGTTGTTAGTGGTGTCAGTTACAGCAGTTGTAACAGTAGTAGCAACAGACACCTCTCCTTGTTTGTCTAAGGCCTTACTTAGCAAACCACCCAATCTGACAACTTCTTTTGTTAACTCCTCTATTTTTAAAACCAGTGGGTCTATAATATCCCTAATCTTGATACCAATAATCTCCTCAATGTTAGTAACCATACTATCCTCAGTCCCCCCTTATTAATTTTCCTCAGGACAATATTTTCCGTGTCTTTATCTGATGAGTCAGCTGGTTTCTGCCCATTACGCAGTGTCCTCTTTTTAATCGGAAGTTTCCTACATGTTCTAACTGCCCGTACTTTTGGGGAAGATAGACATTGCTCCACCGTATCAGGACAGTCATCTATTATTAACTCATTGGGGGTAGTTTGTGCGGTCTCGAGATGTCCCCTCTCTGTTGACTCTACCACTCCCGAGATACTAGTGTCGGAGTGATTGTTCGCACCCTCCGTACTAGGGGTTGATAGACCTCTTACAGGGCTCTCTAGATGCGGAGTACTACTTTTCCCCAGCGACTGTCGTCTTTCCGAGTTAATCTTACTGACCTTCTGGACCAAGTAATTATCCATTGTACGTGGCCCCATAGAGGGTTTAGATCTAGACATATTGTAAATTATAAATCGTCACACCCCCGTCAAAAGCTTACTGAATTGATATAACGTTCAATCCGTTAATATTTCACATAAATTTAAAATTTTAAAAACATTGGCTATGGCTAGCAGATAACTCAATATCACCCCCACAGCTTCGTGCGACTTCTATATACAGAACCAGCGTCCCTGGCCCAGTCCAGTCTCCTCAGGCCTCTGAGGGCCACAGAGGGCCCGCCCTTTGCCCGGGTTTAGTCTACCTTTAAAAAAAAAAAGGGCATCAGAGCTTATTGTCCTTTCAAGCATTAGGACAGAGGTGATGATCCATCATGGAGGGGAAGAGATAGCCTGCTACTCAGGACTGCAGTTATCATTAGTGCAGCAGGTATAGTTGCATTGGGGTCAAAGAGTGTGAGGGGCTCACGAAACCCCAGTTATGTGGAGCAGTTTGTTTGGGATATCTGGTTTTGTTTTATGCTTTTGCTGTTATAAGTCTCATATTTGGTGCAATTCATAAGCTATAGAAAAAATATTCCTGAAATCATCTCATAAACTCCGCTCCCTGCATGCAGCCATGTTCCTCCTGCTCCCCCAATCCTTGTCCTAAAGTTTTGGAGGGGGGCCCGATCTCAAAACATTTTGTTTAGGGGGGGGCTCAGAATAAAAAAGTGTGAAGACCTCTGGAATATGTAAAGACAATGGATGTAAGGGACTGCTATGTCTGCATGCAGTTACCTGCCTCTGTATCGGAGGGAGTGACTTATCACCACCTTCCAGTGACTTATGGAATAACATGTAGTGTAATAGCTAGTCTATTTTATCAAACAGGGAAATTAGAGTATTATTTTTCAGATGTAGATACTATATTTTCACAAGTACCGGCAATTAACAAGTTAAATAAGGTAAAACCTGCAAAGGTGTTAGGTGAATTTTTCTTAGAGACTAAAGAACTAACATTAGAATACATATTTAGAAATAATTTGGGTTGCAGTTTGAAGAAAGAGGAAAATACATTTTTAGATATGGTTGTAGAAAGCTGACTGAAAATGCAAAGAAAGGCTTCAGAAGGAAAGGTGGAGAAAACAGTCTGGGATGTAGAAATGGAGAAACACTTGAAAGGGGAAACGAGTCCAACTATGGCTTTAGATTGGCCTCAGAGGGAAATTGTGTATTAGGAGGAATCAAACTGCATATGATAATTATTTTGTAGGGAATAGCGAGTGCCATTATACATACCGAATCATCGGTGGATGGGGATTTAAAGGTGGAAAAGATCCAGTTTTTCCTGGATTATATTTCATTTGTGGGAACATGGCATATTATCGTTTGCCAGACCATTGGTATGGCACATGTTATGTAGGCCTGGTTTTCCCAAAGATTTTTCATATGGATAGAGGAGAAGATGGTGTACATAGATTAGGTAGTTAGCACGTAGTAAGAGAATCTTGGACAGAAATTGTGGGTGTCATTTTTGGAGCATTAATACCAGCAGTGGGAATATCTCTGAATGCAAATAAAATTAGAAAACTTTCAAAAGTAGTGGATCGCTTGTCAACAAGCGCCGCTGGAGGATTTTTATTGGTAAACACTGAAATGGTTGCCATGCGTGCTATGGTAATGCAAAATCAACTTGCCCTTGATATATTATTGGCAAAAGAGGGCGGAGTCTGTGGAATGCTGAAAGTTCTACACTGTTGTACTTACATTCCTGATGAAAGTAAAGATTTGAAAATTTATATTAAATATTACAGAATTGCATGACGAAATTGCACCACTGGAGGTTGAAGGTGTTTGGGAAAAGATGGGAAAGAAATTATCAGCTATTAAAGATTTCGTAGTAAAACTAGGTAGTACATCTTTAGGTAAGATTTTATTTCCATTAACGTGTGATTTTCATAGTATTTATAATTATATTAGGATGTATCTGTCATAAAAAGGATAAAAATCAGAAAAAGTTAAGAAAAGAAAATTTAAGGAGAAGAGACCAGAAACAAGAAAATTTGAAGAAATAGTATTGGAGGAAATCAAGGCGAGTATGTATAAATCAGCAAAAAGAGTAGAAACAGGGGAAACTGAAATATGAATAAAAACAAGAAATCACTTTGAAATTCCGTAAAAGGGATACAAAATTTTTGTTGGTGTGGTGATATAATCACCAAAGGGGGGATTGCTGGAGCTGGTTGTACAAAATTTTGTGTACCCCCCCATTCTACATGTTTGTATTAATCCGAATAATCTATTAATTGTAATATTATTAATCTGTTTGAAGTGATAACTCACCAATTATATTAACAAAAGAATTACACGTGGGATTTGCATTTTGCATGGCTAAACTAATTGTATACTAATATATGTACGCATACTAATGGTAAAAAATTAGAATATTGCATGATATATGTTGCTTTTGTGATGGAATTGTAAGTTGCACCAGATGACATCACTGGGTGAATATAAACGCTTTAAATGTTGCTATTATGTTGGATAATTACTTACACATAGGGGAATTAGTGAGGGTTTAACATTTTATTAGCCATTTCAATGTTTTAATTACGTTTTGTGTTTTACTTAAGTTGACCATTTTGGGCCTTCGTAAAGATGGCTGACTGAGACACGACATGACTGCTACAGCCCCACGAAGTTTTGGGTGAAGTGCGCCTGCGCCACCGCCAGCAACAATGGCCTCGTCCTGACCCCAGGAAAGATGTACCAACCAAGGTCGTACTGGGAGAGTTGCCAGGACCACAAAACAAAGAACTGTCTTTAAAACCGGAACCAGCAAGTGCGATGACTTAATCTAACGGACCATGTGCAAATTTTACCGAGTGACCCCAAATCCACCAATCAGGACTGTCTAAAACTCATTCTTGATACATCTTGATGTTAGTTTCATTATAAAAGTGGGTAGACAAAGCTAATTAAGTAGTCCTTTTGAGCGAACTTTCATTTTCTTGACGTTATGCTGACGGAGAGGACGGTGATACTGCTGGACAGCTGTTATCCTGAATCTTTGAGAGACTGAATTGCAGCCTGACTTCGATGAATTTAAAGATTTTTCCTCGAATTGTCTGACTTGGAGGACGACTAATAGCCAGATTAGGTAAATATGATGATCTGCGGTTTGGACGATGATTTTCTAAAATTTGCAATTTAATTAGATAAACGATGCTTTGATTAATAGACAAATGTGTTGTGTTGATTATTTGAAGAAATTAGATTAAGAGAAGAGCATAAATAAAAGACTTGAATTACCAAATTACAAAACCAACTAACTGATTCATCGCCAAATGAGGGGAATATCACGAGGTTTGAAGCTAATAAAGGCAATCAATGTATATTAGGGTTTAGGTGAAAAGATATTCCTTTCATGTCAGCGTATGGAAACGTATCCCTCCCGGGAAAACAGATCAATGAAGTGTGAGTGTTGGTGTTATGGGCCCACCAATGAATGTATTTGAGTTAATGTGTTATTGCGATATTTGGTCTGTGCCAAAGGGAGGATTTGACCTTCCACGCTGTAACAGCAATACCACCCTTCACTTTCTTGATGCATCTTTAAAAGGGCTTGATACAGTTCTTTCACAGTCTCATTTCAGAACTGGAGCATTTGAATTATTTTATGGAAAAATGCCATTGTTGTTTCTTATTTATTGTATGCAACCAACAACTATTGACCAAGCCAATAGTCCTGGCTTGCTGTAGGTGTAATGTTACTTGTTGTAATATGTATCTGGATGCAAACACAGAAAGAAGCAACAAAATACCAGTTGGGCGGCAAATCATGCTAAGCAGAGATTTCTAACTTACGTGTTTTAAGCCACACCTTTAATTATATCTGCCACGCCCCTTTGAGAGACCCCCAGTTTTTCATCCCGCTTAAAGCCCTCCGTAGGTGCACACCCAAAAATAAGAAATTCCACAAAGACCTATATCTGGAGGAGATCACTTCTGGAATGTATCCTGTTGCAGGGGCATTTCTGAGAGTGGTAAGGTATGGAATAAGACACCCCATAGGACAAGAAATGCATAGGCTCTTTGAGGCCAATATCATGTACCTTGACAACAGCAATTCAATAAGTCAAACACTTTATTGTACCTACCCTAAACAAGAGCCAGTCAACCAACTGACTGCCGCATGAAACCTTCCCACAAGCCACCCAAAACAAAGACATGTTCCACATTTCACGGACATAAACTAGGTAACCGTGGTACCCTGATGACAAAGGAGGAGATGATATAACAAGGGGCGAACTGAACAGCATACTTTTTTTTACCTCATCTTTCACAAGAATTTGACACGGTGACCTAATAGTCTTACAAACCATCACCTTGAAATGCATATATTAATATCAAATGATGGTGGAACGTGTTAAATTTACTAACATGTCATTGATACGCTTTGTATTTAAACACAAAATACAGTGGCTTGCTTACCCGAAAACCCAGGTCACTCCGCAGCCTCTTCAATTTGTTTAAAACCCCCACCTTGATCATGTGGCTTTCGATTGCACATTTTTTATTTATTTTAAAAGTTTTATATAGCGCTAGCTTGACCCGTAGGTATCCGAGCGCTTTACATACATACTGTATAGAAAAACAGACGGAAATTGCATTACATAGTAGGCAGTAGGGAAGCAAAACCAGGGATAAAAAAAATACAGCATGGAAGATAAGGTGGTTAACAGAGTCAGGTAGCCAACTATCCTTGAATGTCAAGAGAGGAGTAAACTCTGATATTAAAGTCTAGGTTAGTTGACGTTGGTGAGGAAAGTATTTGTTAAGGAGATGGATTCTCAGGTCCCTTTTGAAAAAGGAGAAGGAGGGGTTGCATCTGAGGACTATAGGGAGAGCATTCCACATCCTGGGAGCGTTGCCAGAGAACGATCGGTAGTGTGTGGTTTTCTTTTTCAGTTTCGGATGAATAAGGAGTGAGTTGGAGCTTCTCAGCGATCTGGATTTACCTGCTCTTACCAGTTTGTTGTTCAGGTAGTTAGGGGCCGGAGAGTGGGGTTTTGTGTGTGATGCAGGCCAGTTTGTAAATACACCTCCCTTCCATGGGAAGCCAGTTGAGGGAGTTGAGAGCTGGAGTGATGTGATCAAATCTTTTTACTTCAGATACGAGTCGAGCGGCCATGTTCAACACTGCCTTTAGAGGGGCTAGGTGAGCTTTTGGAGCAAATGGCACGACAGGCCACTATGCGAGGAAATAACTTAATACACCATCGCCCAAGCAGCCCCTTACGTTGACAGCGCACGCAGAAGTTCCCAATTAAACTTCTAATTTGGGGATATCGCGAGAGGTAGAAAGCACTGTCAACGGATATCGGACTGGGCTGTTTATAAAGAAATAGAAAGAGGGCTGCACACTAAGCGGCGCTATGACGTCAAAAATTACTTTAGGGATGTGTATATGCCACTAGACACGTCGAAATTGAATGATTTAGTTAAAACTGCAGTTTTCTATTACACATTAGTGTCCTCTCTAAGATGGCCCCTATTTTGACGAAGCTATCCTCGCCTCGTTCAGAGTCCCTCCGCTCTCAGTTACTCGGGCTCCATTGTTAGACCCCTACGTCAAGGTAATCTATACTACTTTGTAAATTATGAAGAGTATCCGATTGGAATAGGTACACTTTGCCGTGAAAAGAAAATACCGTTCTTGACAGTCGAAATGTTTAGTGTGGGACGGCTAATAGGTATATAAGCTTGAAATGTTTACGTGCAGCAACTCTGTTAATAACAAGCGCGCCCCGGCAAGCCTCGCATACAGGAAGGGGAGTGGCCACGTGAAGAGAGAGTGGGGGCAGGATGGTGAGCCCGTGAGTGGCGTGCGCACGCTTGGCAGTCTGCTCATTTTCAAGCACTGCACTCGTGCTTGTGGCATGCCGCTGCGCGCTTCCGCAAGGTGGATGCCGCCACAAGCACGAGTGCAGTGCTTGAAAATGAGCAGAGCGACGGCTAAAGGCGTAGGTGAGACCTAAAAATAGCATTCACATAGTGACTACCTCCATTTTGTGCCTTTTGTGTATTTTCATTCAGCTGGTTTGAGTTGAATGCATAAAACAAAGCGGCTCTTGAGCATGCATTTGTTATGCACGTATTCATTAATGTTCGTGAACTTCTGCAATTTTTATTTTTATGAAGCATTCTTAATTTTCTTAGTATTCATAAACATAGATGATTTTTTTTTGCATTCCCAACCTCGCTCAATATCGTGCAGTGTTTGCAATTACTTGCGGGGTGATTAATTCAGTTACACCAGCTTTGAAGGTCATATCTCTAGAGGCCAGGATCACTGCATTGCTGTGCTTCAATGCTACATTAACAATTCTTGCACTTGAAAAAACAGGCGTTGCATGTGGAATGCAATGCAAGTGTGAGCTGTTAGGAGCTTGCCTTATTCTTGCATGTGCTACATGCAAATTACCAGGTTAAAGCTCATATGCAACAGCCACTTAAGGCCAGACATTCGCTCATGTCACACATGACTGTTCGATTGCAAGAGGACTTATCCCTTTCAGGATTCCATAGATGGGGATGCAGGAAAGGTTGTCAGACAAGTGAAGGTGGGCTCGAGAGAAGTAACAGTTGAGATGCGAAAGGGGCAACTGAAAACAGAACAGGCTAAAAGAATAGTCACAGGTAGATCATTTTCATCTATTCAGTCCCATCACATCTATCCTCTCAACAAACATTTTATCAAATCAGACCTACTCATGTGGAGCAGTCAGCAAGTTTGTTCCATCACCATACTTTGTGATGTGAAGGTACAGCTACTGCTTCAGAGACCTTCTTCCAAAGCCATACCCTGTGCATCCATCTGTACATCTTTCCAGAACAGCAGTTTGCCGAGTTTGAATGACGTGTTTGGCTAAGTTTCTTCTGAAAGACAGATTCAGAGCGTTCTTGTCGCAGTGCTGCCTTCTCATACAGCACTGCAAGCAGCACCAGCCTAGCATGGCTGCTACTGCCGAAAAGAAGCAGGCAGTCGCCAACGCCACCCATTCAGATCTACCTCACCACACATGGCTAATTCACCCTGCCTCCAAGTTAGGCTGTAAGAGGACGGACACTTGCGGACTCCACAACCAATCAGCATTTTGAGTTCTGTATTGCGTTACCCGGAAGTACGACCGGTTTGATCGTATGACATGCGTTCAAGATCAACCGTGGCCAATGGACGATCAGAATTCACAAATGGGCCATTTAAAGTAGCTAACAGTTGGTCACCGTACTTGAGGATCTTGTTAGGTTGGCTGCAGGAGTTGCGTGGCTCTTTTCACCTACACCATTATATAAGGCTTCATTATGGCCCCAGGTAACGGCACTGCAATCCAGATTCCAAGCCGTTTACCCCTGCTGCTGAGTCATGAAGGTGTACTGCTGCCTGGTTCCACCATGCGAACCAGGGCACACATACCACGGAAATTACGGCTGGTGCAAGACCGTTTGCTGAAAGGCACCTCCCTGCGCAGCACCATTATCGGGGTGATCCCGGGTAGTGAGCCTGAAGGAGACGGCGAGGGACAGTCTCAGCTGCACAGCTAACTAACCAGACCACCGCCCCCCCACACACACCCACACCCTGTCTAACAGTTAATTCACCAGACTTCTGTTGTAGAAGTAAACAAACCTGGCTATCGTCAGCTACATATGTAAGAAGATTCCCTCATTGCCTTGTACACTGACCCATTTGCCAACTTATTGCCCGTTTTGTTGCACAAGTGCCTAGCGCCTACACAGATAACTGCGTGTTCATGTCACGGTAAGTAGCTTGTCATAGCATACTATTAGTAAACGTCGGTCACTGCTACAGATTGGCAGCTTTGAGAGGATAATTCCAGGGAGATCGTTGTTTCAGTTTTTGGGACGAGCCTCTAGGGTTTACTCAGCTCGGGTGCACTGTCCAGTCCTAATTTTTAGTGAGTTTGGTTGCTTGTTAAGCAATTCCATATCTATCTATCTGTCTATCTTTATTTGCATAATGCAATATAGTCCAATATTGCATCTAGGGTTTCTGGTGATGTAAAATAGGCTTTGCCGATGTCACCAGAACTTCAAGATGGCAATATTGGACCATATTGCACGTTACTCATTATTATGTTTTAGTAAGCATATTTATTTTGGGGTAGTTGTGTCAAAAAGCTGTTTTCTTCAAGGTGTATCCCACAAAGGGCACATATTGAAATTAGAATGTGTAGGCCCTGTTTACCTTTCATAAGTACATATCTGCAAAAGTAACAGCCCCCTTTGCTCCTGCTTATGTATCTAATCTTCATACCCCACAAGCAACACAATACCATTCCATCCATCTCTTACACCAGACCATTTTAGCTTTCACGAAGATGTGATCACTGTCCCCTTTGCCCGATACTTGTTTTGAACGTACTTTTTTATTTTAATATTTAATACATTTTGGATAATACTTGACGAGGTACATCATTTTACAGTAGTAACGTATTGCTACATTATGGCTATTGCTTGACAAAGTACATCATTTTACTTGAGTAGCATATGTTTACATTTCTATGTTAGGATGTACATATATAGTGATGAGGAAATCGCAAATTATTCGTTCACTGAAAAAAATGGTTATTCTCGGTGTGAGCCGTCACTTATGCAGTCTTTTTTCTTACTCCATTATGATGTCTTTAATTTGTATTTTTTATATATATATGTATATATATATATATATATGTGTGTGTGTATATATATATATATATATATATATATATATATATATATATATATATATATATATATATATATATATATTTACCTACTGGCGACAGTAGGTAGTTATAGTTAGGACCTATTATCCATAGGAAATTCGCAACATTCTATTTGGAATAACTTTGGCGCCGGTTAACGAATCTTCGTGAAATTTTCAAAACTCTTGGCCCGCTCAGGTCCGTTCCTTTCCTGAAAGTCTCGGGGTGATTCGTCAAGCGGGGGCCGAGAAAAAAGGGGGGGTCCCAAAACGTGTTTTCACCATGCAATTTTTCATAGGGACCTTTAGTCGCAGCTACAGCTCGAATTGCTGAATGGAATTACACCAAATTTCGCAGAAAGGTAGACCTTGGTTCAGAGCCATGCCTTTTGCTTACATGGTGTAAATCCATTCAGAAGTTCCTGAGAAAATCAAAATCACATATATATCTATGGCCGCGCTGGATCCGCGCACCCTGTCGAGCACGAGCTTTCTGCTAATTGGCTGTCAACACTTCAAACCAGGAAGTGTTGGCAGCCATCTCGTGCCTCGGTAGAAACGAGGCACAAGAAAGCAGAAAAACAAACGCGCAGAATGCAAAAAAGGGGGCAGGGTAGAAACACCCTGACCCCCTAAGCCTGCTCAGGGGGTCCCACAAGGACCCCCACGGGCAAAAAAAGATTTTTTGTTTTTAAACGGTGATATTCGTGCACCCAGCGCGAATTTCGGCCAATCTTTTTTTTAAAAACGGAGCGCGGACACCCGCGCTTTGTTGTTAATTAACCCCCGGGGGGGCCAAATCCTGGGGGCAATACTTATTATGTAAAGAGGGGCCCCCCAGCCCCGGGGACCGCCACCCCCCCGGGGCTTCAATATAAGTGTGTGGGGGGCTCAAAGGCCCCCCCAAGCCCCAGGGACCGCCACCCCCTGGGGCTTTAAAAAATGATGTGCAGGGGGCTCTCAGGCCCCCCCAGCCCCGGGGACCGCCACCCCCCCCCAGGGCTTTCAGAAAATAATGGCCGGGGCCCCCGTCCCTCCCCCGGGGACCGCCACCCCCGGGGCTCAATCTAATTTTGATTGCGGGGGGGCAGACTGCCCCCCTGCAGCCCCGGGGACCGCCACCACGGGGGCTTTTAAAAAGAAAAACCTGTGTGGGGGGCTCAAGCCCCCCCCCACATGCCCCAGGGACCGCCACTTCCCCGGGGCTCTAAATATTTAGATCGTGGGGGTCCGTGACGTACCCCCCCAGCCCCGGGGACCACCACCCCCCGGAGCTTTGAAAATGTGAGGGGGGGGCCACGCGGCCCCCCTCCTGGAGCCATTGATGGCCCTGGGGACCGCCCCCCCCAGGGCCAGTTCCTGCAGTGTCCCAGGGTGCCCCCGGGACACTGTAGTTTGCAATGACAGAGCGGGAGCCTCGCGGCTCCCACTCTGTCATTGCAATACTGCTTTGCTTCATTGAAGTGACAGCAGGGAAACCTGCTCTCGCTTCAATGAAGCAAAGCAGATTGCTTTTCCACATGGGGAGCAGCATGTTAGCAGGACGTGGGGAGCCGGCTGGGACCGCGGGGGGATTGGGGACCCCCCCACGGCCCCCAACGGAGAGGGCCCGGACCCCCTCCCCAACAGTAAAAAAAGAAGAAAAAATTGAAATGCCGGCCCCGGGGGATGGGGTCCCTGGGGCCATAAGTGGCCCGGAGGGGGGCCACACGGCCCCCCTCCCCAACAGTTTAAAAAAGAAAAAGGCCATGCCCCGGGGGATGGGGTCCCCGGGGCCGATTAAGGCCTCGGGAAGCGGGCCACACGCCCCCCTTCCACATTTAAAAAAAAATAAATAAATTAGGGGGCAGGCCCTGGGGGATGGGGTCCCCAGGGCCAAAAAAATAGAAAAAGAAGGGGGGCTACACAGCCCCCTTCTGAAAAAAAAGACCGGCATTGCACCGAAGGCCACGCCCCCTCCTTTCATCACTCTGCAAACACGCCCCCTGGCGTGTTTGCCGGTGGGGAACGTATTCCCCTTGAATACTGGGGGTCCCTGGGGGCCAACTTGCCCACCAGGAACTTCCAGTATGCGCCAGGGGGCTGCGTTGCAGAGAGGTGTTACTCCCCTTTTTACACCTCTGCAACGCAGCTCTGTGGCGCTTAGTGGAGGTACCTGGTGGGCTAGTTGCACCCCAGGGACCCTCAGGATTCAAGGGGAGTTAATTCCCCAACTTAAAACGCGCCACGGGGCGCGTTTGCACAGTGGTGCAGGGAGGGGGCGGGGCCTGAGTTCACATGTGTGCAAACACACCCTGTGGAGCGGTTTAAGTTGGGGAATTAATTCCTCGTCAATCCTGAGGGTTCCTGGGGGCCAACTAGCCCAGCAGGTACCTCCAGTAAGCGCCACGGAGCTGTGTTGCAGAGTGTTGTAAAAAGGGGCGTGGCCTCTGAACACCTCTCTGCAATGCAGCCCCCTGGCGCATACTGGAGGTACCTGGTGGGCTAGTTGGCCCCCAGGGACCCACAGGATTGAGGAGGAATTAATTTGCTAACTTAAAATGCGCCACAGGGCGTGTTTGTAGACAAGTCACCTCAGGCCACGCCCCCCTTCCTTCACCATTGTGCAAATGCGCCCCGTGGCGCGTTTTAAGTTGGGGAATTAATTCTCTTTAAATAGTGAGGGTCCCTGAGGGCCAACTAGCCCAACAGGTATCTGCAGTATGCGCCAGGGAGCTGCGTTGCAGACAGGTGTTCAGAGGCCACGCCCCTTTTTACACCTCTCTGGAACGCAGCTCTGTGACGCTTACTGGAGGTACGAAGTGGGCTAGTTTGACCCTAGGGACCCTTAGGATTCAAGGGTACTTAATCTCTCAACTTAGAACGGCCACAGGGCGAGTTTACACAGTGGGGAAGGGAGGGGACGGGGCCTGAGGTGACGTGTGCAAACACGCCCTGTGGTGCGTTTTAAGTTGGGGAAATAATTCCCCTTCAATCTTGAGGGAACCTGGGAACCAACTAGAACACCAGGTGCTTACAGGAAGCGCCACTGCGCTGCGTTGCAGAGGTGGTGCAGGCCGTGCCCCTTTTTACACCTCTCTGCAATGGTGCTTATTGGACGTACCTAGGGGGCTAATTTGCACCTAGGGACCCTCAGGATTCAAGGGGGTTTAATCTCCCACATTAAAACGGCCACAGGGTATGTTTACACAGTGGTGAAGGGAGGGGATGGTGCCCGAAGTGACGTGTGAAAACACGCCCTGTGGCGTGTTTTAATTTCGGGGAAATAATTCCCCTTCAATCCTGAGGGCCCCTGGGGGCTAACTAGCCCACCAGGTGCTTCCAGTAAGCGCCACTGTGCTGTGTTTCAGAGAGGTGGCCCAGGACGTGCCCCTTTTTACACCTCTCTGCAACGCAGCTCTGTGGCGCTTACTGGAGGTACCTAGTGGGCTACTTGGACCCTAGGGACACTCAGGATTCAAGGGGACTTAATCTCCCAAATTAAAATGGACACAGGGCGCGTTTACACAGTGGTGAAGGGAGGGGATGGTGTAGGAAAGTTGGTCTATATATAGTGGACATAAGTAAAATCAGCCGAACTACGAATTCCGATTTACTCACCTGTTATCAGGAGAGACCTCAGTGTTGCATCTTTGAGCCCAGTACTGATCCTGAAAAGCAATTCTAACCGTACTTCCCAGTAACTTGAATTTCCTTCAATAGGCTAACATTGACTGGTTTCACTTGGAAATTCTTCTAAGTGTGGAGTTTTGGAACTTACAAATATTCCTCTAAAATCAGCCGAACTATGAATTCCGATTTACTCACCTGTTATCAGGACAGACCACAGTGCTGCATCTTTGAGCCCAGTACTGATCCTGAAAAGTAATTCTAACACTTATAAATTCACTCAGGCACTCTCCTTGCAGTACTCTAATCATTCAGTCAGTATCCAAGTATTCATGCAGCGAGCCAGGCATTAGCACATGGACTGCCTCAAACGTCTATCCACTATGCATGCAGTCCTCTAACCACCTACACACCTCTCTTTTACACCTTAAATTCCCCAGTCAGTATCCATACACTTCCAGCAAACACCCTGTCACTCCCCTTGCACTCCTGTAGTGACCCATTCAGCACCATGTACTAATCCATTCACTGCCCCAAAACCCAACCACTTATAAATTCACCCAGGCACTCTCCTTGCAGTACTCTAATCATTCACTGAGCCAGGCCTTAGCACATGGACTGCCTCAAACCCCTATCCACTATGCATGCAGTCCCCTAACTAACCAACACACTTATAGTTCTGCACTTATACATTCAACAAAAAACTATTTCAGATTCAATATTTTAAAAAACATTGTTATTTCCATTTATATTAACCATATATAATGTAATTTAAAAAATAAAATATGTAAAAATAAACTGTTAAACTGTAGAAAATAAGAATGAAAAAAAATACATATAACTATTACATTTTAAAAATTATCATTTAAAAAACCTTCGAAATTCATTGAAAAAAAACATAGGTTTCAGGGCTGTTATAGATAGTTGGACATTTCACTCATACAAAACCATTGAAATTCTTCCGTTATAGTTAGTTCTGCTAACTATTACTCGCGCGCCCGCAATCCACTGCTGATGATGTCACATATTACATCATTCATGACATGGTCAGTGACATCACTGATGACATCTCAAATGACATCACTGATGCCATCATCCACGTGACAATCAGATACACCTCATCATACAGTAGTATAACCTTTCATCACTCACTGTAAAATACAGAGTACCATATTTGAATCCATTGACACACCAATACAAGTTTCTAAAACCCCACTCAGTGATTCCTAGATCTACACACACATCTAATCACTTACCTATAGATTTACTCATACATGCTGTCAATGATCAATAGAACACTATGAAATATACTTATACACCTATATCGACTTTACACACAGCACACATCCTATTCACTTATGCAGTCATCCTACTTACTTATGCAAATAATGAATCATACTTACATTTACTCAGCTACACACTTATACAAACACCACTTCATTTATTCATATAGATAGTAACTCATACTTAGTGTGTTATAAAATCACTATTACAAGTATACAGTTATCCATACAGTCACTCATACAATCACTGAGTCTTATGTATACTTATTTATATACAACAACTGTCACATACACTGCCTTTTAGTTTTCTAGTTTGTTGGACATGTACCATTGAGAGATATATTTGCTCATCACCACACCCATAAAGATATTCACTCACCCAAACAGCTGTTATAACATGTAGTCTTAACCTCATATAACTACTGAATCAACTATTCACACATCTTTGGGCAGTCACCCCCCCCCCCCACCGAACCACACGCACATTCACTCTCCCATACAAACGCTCAGTTAACTAATCAATAACTAATATAGACTGTCACATAGCTAGTAACCAACTGGTGCAGCAGTTTACACAACAACTGACAAAGTGAATCAGATATTCACACAGTTTAGTAAATATCCATTATATATTTAGTGAAACACTATAAATTAGTCAAGTAAACAGTCAATCACACTGCTACTAAATCCTCCATCCAGATATGTATATATCCACTCATTCTTCAATGCAAATTGCTATATGTATAATACATATTTAAATAACGAACCACACCGCATTCACTGGATGATGTCATCAGTGATGTCACTGACCATGTCATGAATGATGTAATATAGGACATCATCAGCAGTGGATTGCGGGCGCGTGAGTTATAGTTAGCAGAACTATATAACGGAGGACTTTCAATGGTTTTGTACGAGTGAAATGTCCATTTAACTATAACAGCCCTGAAACCTATGTTTTTTTCAGGGGAAAAAAAAATATATATATATATATCCTGATAACCTCCCACATGCGTCTTCCTGGACTTAGACATATAACAGAAAACTTTTATGCAACAATAACAAGCAACCACAGGTGATGCTCGGTGCCAGTTCTTCAAATGTCAGTATATTGTACATCAGCAAGCATAAATTATTCTCATTTCAAGGAGGGGCATGTCGTAGCAGCAGTTCACCTCCCCTCAACACAGTGCTCGCAAACTCTAGTTAGCAGACACATACTATGCCTAAAGTGCATTTCCCCATGGCGGGTGCATCACTAGTTCGCTACAGAGCGGGTGTACTTTCGACAGTACAATGCTTCCCCTTGGCGTATGTCTGTTATTGGGGTCTCCCATGCTCTAGCAAAATTCATTTTCCCCTACCTCTTTTAGCTTCTAGTATTAAAAATGTTCTCTCGTATTCTGCCTATTTTTAAGTCCTTTTTCCAGGGTTCCAGAGTCTGGCCTGTGGATGATTTCCACCTTAGTGTTATCTGTCTCTTACTTGCCATGATAAGGGCCAAATCAACAAATTGAGTCTTAAGTTTGTTTTGAGGGACTAGAGTGCATTCCTAATAATCCTGCCTCAGGGGAGGTGTCAATGTTCCTCTCTGTACATTCGTTGATTAAAGTCTACAACCCCTGCTCATTAATCAGATACATTTCCACAGGCCCATACCATGTTTAGCATTTCTGCTGGTACATTTTCGCGGCATCCACTTCAGGGACACCGCGCTCTGTTTGTGTTTGTTTTTAGGTCTCGGCTGGCATGGGCTGCGCACATGCGCAGTCTCGCTGGCGAGATTGAATGTTTTTGGGTATTTTCTGTAAAGGGCTTTAAGCCCCGCCCCTCTTTCCCATTGGCCGGTGTCACCGTTTATGCTAAACGGTGGCCAGCCATTGGGAAAGAGCTCTTTGTGACGTTCACTTTTGGCTTTTTGAGCCGTCCCACTTGGACTGGCTCGTCTGCCTTCAGTGCGTCGCAAAAGGTTTCTTATCTTTATGGGGACATGTGTTTCAAACATATGGCCCCATAAAAGACAAGCTCCGGCGCGATCCTCTTCCGCTTTCGGAGCGCTTGTTTGTGCTTTTCCATGCTGAAATCTGTACGTGCATACATCCCTACCAACCCAGCATTTCTTTATGTCCGGAGGAAAATAAAAGTCCTTGGGGACCCAGCCAGGTTGTTAGCAGCCACCATGGCGTTTTTTTTCAGAATGGTAGAAGCCAACCACTGAAGCATGCAAGTAGGTGTGTTAGTCTGAAAACAAAGGGTTTACAAATAAAAAGATTTACCGTGAATTTGAGAGGTGGTCCGTCTTCAGTTCTGTTGCAGAAAGCATATTAGTTAGATCAAAGAATTTGATGCAGTTTTCAGGTTCGGTATGATTGGGAGTCTTTTAAAGTGCCAAGTCTTCGAATATGATTAAAAAGTGTTTTACGGTCATGAGTCAGGGCATTTATGGCAAACTTATTTGGATCCATTCCTTCAAAAGGGACCGCAGCCACATCCGAAATCAGGACGTGCACGGGTTTGCCACAACAAGCCATACAGCTTTTATACAAGGCAGCTTTGTTTCGTCAGAAGAAATGTTTGCGCCGTGCATTTTCAAAGCATTACAGCCGTTTTCTGTTTTACCAGGTGCTTAGAACTGTATGTTTTGAACATACAAATCGAAGGATCGCCTATCTTTATAGCGTTCCAATTAAATTTCAAGCCTTCGTATGATTTTTGCATTTTCTTACTTGACTGTTATGTAATTTCTACATATTTTAAAATTTTTTTTTTTACAATTGATGTTTTTGTCATATATACGATATCTAACCCATGTGTGTTTCTTTGAGGTGACTGCGTACCTCTGTGTTACTTGATTTAGAGAACAAATGTGTAGTGTTGTCGTTCAGTAAAGGACAGACTTAAGCTTGCCACCTATCGATCGCTCCTATGTTTCGCGAATCATGTATTCGTACAGTAATGCAAATGTAATTGCTGTAACGCAAAATTTACCCATTTTTGAAAACTGAAAATAAAACATGATGTTTCATGTTCTAGCGAGGGAAGCAGCTTTGAAACGAAGAAGCTTGCATTAGAAAAACCTGCATGCAACACAACCTGCTTGTTCTTAATGGGGTGAACATTTTGGGCAGAAAGCTACCGGGATGGGGGAAGGGCGAAGGGTCGTGGGAATAGTCTTGTTCTCCTGCCTAGCTGAATTTGAAGCTCCTCTTAATAGAAAGTGAAACAACAGTCTATGCGTCAGCGAACGGACGGACGGACGTATAGACTATTTTCATTCGGGTACAGTGGGTAATGATTACTGCATTGGTTGCTATACAGACGGGGCAATTTTTATTAGGGGGGGGAAACGCAAAATCAATACATGCTTCCAAATTTAGATTAGGATTAGATTATCGCGACACGCCGGCATTGTCCAGGTAAATAAACTCTACCAAAAGGTTAGTTCTGTATGGAAGCATGTATATATATTGTGTATAGTGGTTAATTTAATTTTAAGCAGTTCTACATTAGCCCTTAGCGTGTATTGATTGCTTTGTGGATTTCTAGGTTGTAGAATGTAACGTCTTACGAATGCTTGGGATACCTGGTTGCACATTTTACAGAATTGCCTCAGATGCACATGCTAGTGTTTGCTGAATAAGAATGCTAGTTACTGTCTACCTTTTCTGTTATGTTTCTAGGCAGGGGAATTACCTTTTAGTTCTGTCCCATGACGTTTTCCTCCATGGATATCAAGCCCTCTGAGGGAGGCCCTAGCCCGGGTGATAAAATGTCGTTTTCAAGTGGCCATGCCTGATTTACTTCATGCAGCAACTTCATCACATTTTTAACTTGCTCATCACAATTTAAAGGTAGCAGTCAAGTGAGTACCTATTTTTAATGATATTACACCCTAGAGAAAGCCACAGAGCAAAACGAATGCAATGCATTCTCATAACATTTCTAAGCAAGCCTTTGCCTAGCCTTTGGCACCATCCACTTTAACTGCAAAGGACCTCGGAAATCAAACCCTTTCTGATTGCAATTGCTTTTTTCCAACGTCACATTTTTGTAACACGCATATTTGGTGATTTATTTTTGGTGCACTTTATTATGTTGAATTTAGCCGTTTTCAATTAATTCTTCTCCGTACCTCCCTGCTGTAGGAGCACATTCTTCCCGGCCTGCATTCTAGAGCATCATTTATAATGTACCCAGTGTGTTGAAGAAACTCTACTTCCGAGTACCCTAGCAAGTACTGTATATGATTCTTGTTAGCTGCTCACCAGCAGACTACTCTGCCCTCCTGAAGATGAGTTGTGTCCAATATTGTACATAGGTGACTCCCATGCCAGAGCACATCTCGAACGGTTGGCGTCGGCTGATTATTTCGAAGACATAATAAAGTTATTTAAATTTAAAAAAGTAAATGTTGAATGAGCATCTGGACTAGCAGGGCCGCTTGAAGCTATGCCGATGACGTCACTGGTCAGGCAAGGCTTGCTTTCAATGTATCTGTCTAAAGTTTAAGAACTATTTTTTGTACATTTCATAGGCTTCATATGAAATGCTTCGAAAATGCACATTTGCTTGAAAATTTCTTTTATTCAAATCATTGAAGGAAATCTACATTCCTTTTTACAAAAAAGACCCCTTCCTCCGATTTCACAATATTCAATCATCCACTTCCTATTCTGTCCCCTCTGTTTTTAGTCTTTCTCTAGAGCCTGGTACCCGTTCCTCCTTTTCTCTTCTCACCCCCTACACTGCACTTTCACCCTTGTTTATTCCCGTGATGGCTATGCCCCTTATTTCTTGTTTTCTTTCTAACCCCCACTCTTTACATGTTCCACTCCGGTTTATTTTACACACACCCATCTCTCTGTCTCATTCTACACTTTGTCAACAGTTGTGTTTTCCAACTGGTTCGAGCCTCGTGTAATTCGATGTACATCCCTTGAAGCACTCAGTGGACGTTTGAGAGCCACGGCTCATTGAGTCCACTACAGCGCCTGGTAAATGCAAGTGTTTTCGCTGGATAAAAGCACCAAGAAGCAGAAGGAAGCGCTGCCTTGTCTGCCTGTGTCCTGTGGTATTGTTTTTTTATTAATTGTGTATTATGGTAGCTTGTTTTCTCTACTACTCACTACTACCCTCCACTACCCTCCACTTCTCACTCTCTACTACTCACTATTCTCTACTACTCACTATTCTCTACTACTCTCTCTCTACAACTCACTCTACTACTCACTCTCCTATTCTCTACTACTCTCTATACTACTCTCCACTACTCTTTACTACACACTCTACTACGCTCACTTCTACTCTCTCTCTACTACTCTCTCTCTACTACTCACACTCTACTACTCACTCTCTACTACTCTACACTACTCACTCTACTATTCACTCTCTACTATGGTCTACTACTCGCTCTCTACTACTCGCTCTCTACTACTCGCTCTCTACTGCTCGCTCTCTACTACTCGCTCTCTTCTACTGACTCTACTACTGTCTCTCTACTACTGTCTCTCTACTACTCGCTCCCTACTACTTACTCTACTACTCTCTCTCCTACTGACTCTCTCCTACTGACTCTCTACTACTGACTCTCTACTACTCTCTACTACTTACTGATAAGGTAATTACACAGCTGAGCTGCACTCGCGCTGTTGCTAGCGCCTTTCTATTTTAATATTCCTGTTTTGTATTTGGTTTGTATTTTGTTCGTTCGCCCCTGGTTTTAACTGGGACAATACTAGGCACTTCCCTCCCTCCCTCATACCGCATTTAATTGTGAAAAATCACCGCCGTTTGGTGGGTCCGGGTCACGGGGGTAGTCCGGGTTGGGCGCCATCTTGGATTGGGCAGTGCTTCTTCCGGCGGGCGCCATTTTGAGCGTCACTGCGCTCGGGCAGCCTCGCGGGACGCCTACTTAAGGCGGTCCTTTACTCGCCGGTCGCCTGATAAGGTAATTACACAGCTGAGCTGCACTCGCGCTGTTGCTAGCGCTTTTCTATTTTAATATTCCTGTTTTCTATTTGGTTTGTATTTTGTTCGTTCGCCCCTGGTTTTAACTGGGACAATACTAGGCACTTCCCTCCCTCCCTCATACCGCATTTAATTGTGAAAAATCACCGCCGTTTGGTGGGTCCGGGTCACGGGGGTAGTCCGGGTTGGGCGCCATCTTGGATTGGGCAGTGCTTCTTCCAGCGGGCGCCATTTTGAGCGTCACTGCGCTCGGGCAGCCTCGCGGGACGCCTACTTAAAGTCGCTCTCTCCCGCGCAGCGGGATCGCGCAGTGGGACGCCGTCGCTTAGCCGGAGTCGTGCCAGAGTCCTGCCCGTCTGCGCCCGTCCGCGCTGGGGACGCGCTGGGCGCAGCGGGCCATCTCCTTTGTACGTGCTGATTTGGTGTTGTGATGATCGCCTACTCCAACGAGACGTTGCGGTCCATTGGATGGACCATCCCTAGGTGCGATCAGGTAAACATCCACCCTTTAAGCGGCCCTTTCTGCTGTGCCTGTAAAAGATGGGCTCTGGTCTCTCCCGAACTTACACGTCCGAAGCCTTTGGCTTCAGTTTTTCGGAGTAAGGACACGGTGAGCGCCCTTCGATTATTTAGCCTGAATGTTAGGTCCTTGGTGCAACACCATCAAGTCATCTTGGACCTCATGCAGGATGAGACCCCAGATGTTTTTGCCATTACGGAGACTTGGTTGCAGGGGGACGATACAGCTATTATCAATCTGGCTTTTCCCCCTGATTATTCCATCTTTACTCTTAATCGTCCAACTAGAGGAGGAGGTATTGCCCTTGCTGTGAAATCTTGCTTCCCTTGTAGCTGGAATGTCCTAAACATCGCGGGGTGCGAAAGCGCCTCCTTTAAGATCTCGATTAGCCCCCAGTTCTCGATCTCAGGGATGGTGGTATATCGCCCTCCGGGTAACGATGTCGCGTTTAGAGATGCCTTTCCTGATGCCGTTAGTTCTTTGGCAGTTGGCTGTGCCAACTTCTCTATCCTGGGAGACCTTAATCTTCATTTGGATAATCAGATCTCCCTGGCTGTCTTGAATTTTCTAGCAGATCTCGAGGCCCTTCAGCTGGTTCAAAAAGTCTCACAATCTACTCATATAGGGGGACATACATTGGATCCCTTTTTTACTAATTTACCGGAAGCCATAGTCTTTTCCATCTCTCCTTTAGGATGGACTGATCATTATTTAGTGGATATTCGAGTTTCTCTGCCTATGACTCCCTCTACTCCCTCGGTTAGATCGGTCCCTAGAAGACACTGGAGTAAACTTAGGCTAGAGGACCTGCATCATGTGTTGACTATTGATCCGTTAGGATCTCTGGATGATGTTGGAACAGGCTATGACCAGTTTTGTCAATGGATTACCAGGGCGCGTGACTCCTTGATCCCGATTATTACAACTAAATTGAGCCCTAGGAAGTCAAACCCCTGGTATGACAGTGCTTTACGTGCCTTGAAAGGGAATTGTAGGCGGGCCGAGAGAGAATGGTGGAGGACTTATGATACGGCTATGAAAGCGACGTATCTGGCCTCCATTAAGATTTATCATCGTGCCATATGTAGAGCCCGTGCAGCGTTCTACTCTCGGGAATTCCGTAACAGCTTGAACCCATCGAAGACCATATTCAAGGCCCTTAAAGATCTTCTGTCTAAACGAATTTCTTCCCCGGTTATGGCCTCTACCTCTCAATGTGAGGCTTTAGCTGTTTTCTTTCTGGAGAAAGTGCAGGGCATCTACCGGGCCTTTCCCTGTACAAGTCCGCTTTTGGAGGTTGTGGACATTTCTTCTGCCTCTCTTATTTTGGACTCTTTCCCCCTGCTCCTACCTGAGGCTTTTAATAGACTATCCCTGAAGATCAAATCGGGTTCTCCTTTGGATCCGGTAAGACCTGCCCTCTTCAGGGATCAGTCTTTTCTGGGGCGCTCCTCGGTCCACTCCTTGATAAACATCTCGCTGGCTATGGGCAAGGTTCCAGCTAAATGGAAGCGCGCAGTGGTTTCTCCAATTTTGAAGAAACCTTCTCTGGATCCGTTGAAGCTGGAGAGTTATCGGCCTATTTCTTTGCTTCCTTGGCCGGCAAAATTGGTGGAGGCTCATGTCAACCAGGTTCTCTCTGACCATCTCACTCGAGCTAATATCTTGGATGCTACCCAGAACGGGTTTCGTACTGGGCACAGCACGGAGACAGCCCTTCTCGCGATGGTTGAACATCTGCGGTCGGTGCTGGATGGGGGACAGACGGTGGCGCTAGTACTATTAGATCTGAGCGCCGCCTTCGATACTGTCTCACATCGCATCCTTTTACATCGTCTTGAGGAGACAGGTATTGGGGGGTTAGCCCTACAGTGGTTTCGGTCCTTTCTCGACGACCGGTCCTTCTGCGTTGCCATGCCACCGTATCAGTCCAAATTCCATCATCTGGGCCTCGGGGTCCCTCAGGGATCCTCGCTGAGCCCCACGTTATTCAATCTTTACGTGAAACCGCTGGCTGATGTCGTCAAGCAGTGGGGCATGAATATGGTCTCATATGCAGACGACACTCAGTTGGCGGTGACCATCAGCGGGGATGCTGGTGTGGATGCCCCTAGGTTCCAGAATGGACTGAGGGCAGTGGCGAGCTGGATGAGCGCCAACTGTCTCCAGCTCAACGCTAAGAAGACCGAGGTCATGGTTGTCGGGAAGGGTAAGGAACTTTGGGGGGACAGATGGTGGCCTTCAGAACTAGGGCCATCTCCAACTCCGGTCTCGGTAGTGAGAAACCTAGGAGTATGGTTGGACTCTACTTTGAGTTTTGTTGGGCACACCAAGAAAACCGCAGCTTGCTGTTTTGGGGTCCTTCGGGGCTTAAGATCTGTCCTGAAGTTTTTTGACCCTCCCACCAGGCAGCTGGTGGTTCAGGCAACTGTAATATCCCGTCTGGACTATGCCAGCTCGCTCCTGATAGGGGCAAATCAGGCAGAGATCATTCGCCTTCAACGTGTCCAAAATGCCGCAGCAAGAGCCATAGTTGGCCTGCCTAGGTCCTGTTCGGTCTCAAGTACTTTACGATCTTTACACTGGTTACCGATCAAGTCGAGAATTCATTTTAAAGTACTATGCTTGGCTTTTAAGATCATGAAAGGAGTAGCTCCTCAGATCCTCTCGAATCTCTTATCTAGCTATGTTCCGACTCGCCCTTTAAGATCACTGGGCCAGGCACTCGCTGTGGTGCCGAGGTTTAAGCTCAGCCGAATAGGTGGTCGGTCTTTTCGGGTAAAAGCAGCAGCACTTTGGAACTCGCTTCCGCTCGAGATTCGTGTGATGGACGATCTTTTTCTTTTCCGTAAAGCCTTAAACTCTTTTGTTTTAATTTTCCCTATTTAGCTGTTCCCTCTCTTGGAATTTCATTTCAGTGTTTGTTGTGTTTTTACTGGTCATGCGCCAGGACGCCCCTTAGCTGGGGCAGCTGTGCGCAATATAAATAATCATAACATAACATAACTCACTCTCTACTACTCACTCTCTACAACTCACTCTACTATGCTCTCTACTACTCTCTACTCACTAATACTGCCGCTCTCTACTCACTCTCGACTACTCTCTACTACTCTCTCTGTACTACTCTCTACTACTCACCCTCTACTACTCTCCTACTCACTCTCCTATTCTATACTACTCTCTCTACTACTCTCTACCACTCACTCTCTACCACTCACTCTCTACCACTGACTTTCTACTACTCACTCTCTAATACTCACTCTCCTATTCTCTACTACACTCTCTCTCTACTACTCTCTGCTACACTCTTTGTTACTCTCTACTACTCTAGACTCTCTACTACTCTAGACTCTCTACTACTCTAGACTCTCTACTACTCTAGACTCTCTCCTCACTCTCTACTCCTCACTCTCTACTCCTCACTCTCTACTCCTCACTCTCTACCTCTCTACACCTCTCTCTCAACCTCTACACCTCTCTACCTACCAGCACACACATATATATGTATAAATGTGTATATATATGCATTTATATATGTGTATATATATTCATACATATATAAACATATATACATCTGCATATCTATATAAATGCATGCATACATATACATATATATGCATGTTATGTACATGAAAGTTTGAAATACACTAATAAAACCAAAGCTAAAAAGCCACCTAATTACAAACAGACCGAGACCTGTTGCATTTTTAATGCTTGTTTCAGGAAGGCATTGGGAGAGCGCAGATTTAGTATAGGGAAGAGATGGTCCTCCGTCAGCCATCCTTGGGATGGTGGTAGGGGCAGAGGTGTTTGCCACCATAGAAGCCATGGCTCCAACCACGAAGTCTAGGGTGTCCAGTCCACACTGGATAGCGCACTTCGTCGTCTCCTGGCCTTCCTCAAGAGCTTGGTTGAGAATGTTGCGGCCTTCCTCGGGCAGCATGGAAAGCAGCTGTGCAACTGAATCCCACAGTGCATGGAAATATAGGCCCAAGAGCCATGTGGTGTTCACCGACCGCGTAGCAAGGTTGGTAGGAGAAAATATTTGCTTCGAAAAGGTGTCCAACCTCTTATATTCCATATCCGGTGGTGTGGTAGGGTACTCGCTTGGATGACTTTTACTGTTGAGGCCTGCGCCACCAGGCTGTCAGTGGAGGGGTGCTGGGAAAGGAAGGCTGGGTCTCCCAGGATGAGACCCTGCCGAAGGACAATCAATCGGTGCGCAGGAGCCCCTGTCAGGGCCGAACTGGCCATATTGGGCACCGGGCGTTTCCCCGGTTGGCCGCTAGGGTGGGGGCCGGTTTTGGGCCCCTGGGGGCCGTTTTTGTTACCGGGAGGCAGCAATATCGGCCCCCGGTAACAAAATCAGCCGAAACCGGCCCTCGCAAACTGCTCGGCTGCACTCCCCCTCCCCGCCGGGAGGGGGGGGGGGCGGCTGAGCAGTTTGCCAGGGCCAGTTTCTGTTCCCAGTCCGGCCCTGTTCAAGGTTTTGCCCAGGCCCCCAGGAGCATGTCGGTGAGGGCTTTATTAAGCATGGTTTCAGATGAGCCCACCCCAGGTTGAAACTCCTCCATCAAGACATTAGTCTGGTCCTCGATGACTGGCGCATCATGGTGGTAAACGATGCGCCTTTCTCCAAACCTGACCCGGAGGGGAAATCATGCACGAGTTTGGGAAGTTATCCAGGCCAGTTCTTCATACCAGTTTTCATCATCCAGGTCTTCTAGTGGACCATACACCTCTTCCTCATCTCCTCCTTCTGGAAGGATAGGGTCAGTGGGTGGAAAATCAAGGCGATGGGAAGGCCTGCATCGACAGGTGCCGGGGCAACACCAGGTCAGCGTTAGGGATGATAATCCGCTCATCATAGAGTGGCGCCAGAAGGGACTGAGCTTGGGTGGAGACATCTGTGGTCAGGCCGGTCCAGGAGGCGGTCCAGATGGCCCAGCTGACATCGAGGGTGAACTCTCTGATGCTAACCAAGCACCTGAAGGTGCTCCAGTCGGTGGCCCAAAGATGGCGTGCATGGTGTCATAAAGTTCTTTGACTTGGTGGGGTGTCACTTCGGTGCCAGGGAACTCGGGATATCGTGGAGCGAGCCCGGATGGTGGCTGCTCAGGTGAAGTGAGTGCTGGAGTGGGGCCTGGAAGTACAATGTAAAGAAGGTGAAGCTGAAGTGTGCAGGCACTTATTCTTGTGCTTTTTGGATTTACCAAACATCGACGAGGACGTCTTGGAGCAGGAAGACGATAGTCCGCTGGAACGGCTCCAGGAACAAACCTAGTTGGGGTCGGACACTGACATCTGCCTGTGACAGTCCCGAAAAGGCTTGAACCGTCAAGGTTTTGCAGGAGACATGATTACCTAGCACACTGGGAACAAAACATAAAACATGACGTTGAAAAAAGTTGATCAGAAAATGACCATGGTACCTCTCTGGATCTGCGTTGTTGGCACAGAACACATGTGCAGGCCATGGTGGTGCCTATATAGGCAGGGCGGCGTCACTTTCGATGCAAACTACATCAACGCGAAGCTGAACAACACTCCCTACTGCCACGCAGAAGTACTGCTCAAGATTTTCCAGATCCAGTCGGACATCTGGGGAATATCGTATGGTGAGGAATATGCGGTCAGAAGTCTATCAGATTTACATATAACGCCACATACTCCTAATGACGCACATTACTATTTCTTCTCTCTTCCATGTTGCAGTCCCTACATCATGAAGATGAGTCATAAAGGGAAACGGACAACCGCACTAGCCCCTTAAATTTAACAAAACATTTTTCCCGTTCATCCACAGCGCCCTCCATGAAGACTTAAACACCTAACTCTCAATCGAAAGTTATGGTTTTCAGTTTCCCTGAGTCACACTCTGTGCTGTACAAAGCCAAGTTCCCGTTCTTCCTTTGACTTGTTTGCCTTGGCTGCACTTTAAGAGAATCTGCTTCTGCAGACCTTTTTTGTTCACATCCAAAAAACTATTTTGTTTCCTTATTCCTGCTTTAACATGATCGGCATAGATGTGCAAACATGGCATTGACATGGAGTTGGGTGGTGTCGCGTGGGCTTGAGGCTCCTCTGTGAACTGTGCCTCTTGGGGTTTATGTCCCAGGTCCTCCTTTCGATCTGTTTTGTTTTTCAGTCTGTGTCAGTGGTGGCAAGGGTTGGGCCTGTTCCTCCTCTCCCAGTCTTCTTCATTAAGATTATCACTTTCTCCGGATCTTTGGGCAATGAAGGGATGCAGCCAATGGGGAACTGTACGCCAAACCCTTTTCCAGTGCACAAGGCCAGGGCTTTGTTTTTCGTGTACACAAAGGGTGAGCCTTCATCTGCGGTCTGAGTTCAATCCACCTCTCCCCTTCTTACTTCTTGATACTACCCTTTTTTGTGGGGTTGAAGGTGGGCGTAATATCTCTGGAATGCCTTGATGGTTTGCGCATATCTTGCTACCCTCTTTCCCCCAGGAGCAGAAGGGCACCACACTGTTTGTATCATCTCTTTTGGTTACTGAACGTTTGCACCTTTCTGGAAACAAGCCTGTCCCAATTTATGATATATTGTTTTAAGTCTTGGTGAGTCTGTCACACACCCTACTTGTGAGGTGTTGTCAAGAATATGCATCTCATGACCATACAAGCTTGATCGCTATGACTCTTGGCAAGCTTTTTTGGGGGGCCTGCTGGAAGGGCTGGACGCTACTATGCTGCTGATGGATATTTCATTGACCAGGGTCAACAGCTAAGCCATTTTATTAGCATTTATTATCATTGAAGTTATTTGTTTGTTCTGTGCCCTGTGACAAATGCCCAACCATCTTTCTAGTTTCATAGTTTATACTGACCTAGACTTTGCTGTCCAAAAGGCATGTATGATTCCGAGGTTAGTCCTCCCATGATAAGTGGCCTTGTGGATTAGGCAGTTGACTGAACAAGTACTATTGTTGTATTGATGAGTGTTCCTTCAATGTCTGTCATTTGACAATGCATGTCCAAGTGCAGTATCTTTCTTGCTGGGAGACCTTTTTGATCTACACGCTATAGTATAATCCCATTGACATCAAAGAGAGACCATGTGTGGCCTGGTTCCCTGTTGTGGTTTTATCTCTGTCCCGTTTACTTTGTAATAATATGCCTATCTGGATCTGGTGGGTTGGCTCAGTTTGTTGGGTACCTGCTGCCACAGCCTGTTTGGAGTATTATTTGCCTGCTGAAGAAAATGAAACATCTGAATATAGTAACTGAGCTAACTGAACTGCATCTATCATACTGCATTGTGGCAGAATATGTGAGAGCAGTTCCGTTTACACGGTTTTGCAAATAGCTGGTGGTAAGCACTTTACAAATTGTACACGGATAAGTGATTGTTCATTTGCTCCTGTGTCCTGCTTAGATAGCAGCCCGCTTCTCTGCAGTGCTGCATTGCCATGGAGGAGCAGCAGAGCTGGTATCCACCCTTGTACCCTATTCCCAACTACAAATAGGTCGCAGGAGCATGCGCCATCAGATCCGCTCCTAAGACTTTCAGCATGGCCTTGGTTTATGACGTTTTGAGCGTGGCTTTAGTTAATAAATGTTTGGGGAGCAATCGCTTTTGCTTTGGCACATTATGTACCATGGTGCATTAGTGGTTTTATGTCATCAACTTTACCCCAATATACACGGTTTCCTTTACCTGGCAGTGTGGGCGCATAATGGTACTGGTATGATTAAATTGTATCAAATAAACAAAAGTTTCCCCGAAACCATAGCAGGCCGGATCGCACTTCAGCATCGGCAACAGACATTACAGTCCCAGCAAGAACTTGTAGCCTATTTTGTGACGAGTATTGATACCACCCCATACTATAAAAGTAAAAAAAATGACCATGCCATATAGAGTCACCAGGTGGTCTTTATTGCCCAAATTAATCCTAAAGAATTTGCTGAAAACTGAGTGTGGTCCATAGACTGCTCTATGGACCAGTAAGAGGAATGTGGTGGAAATGATTCCTAGAAGTGTGGAAAACCATACTTCTTTGATCGTTAAGTTCTATACACCTGCATAGGTACAGTTACATAGCAGGACGCAAGAGTACCTAAATACTATTTGATTTCAGTCTTGCTATCTAATTTAACACCTCAGTTTTTTGCGTATTTAATTCCCGTCTCTACAAAAACTTATCAGCCATGCGATACACCATGTAACTCCAGGCCCTTCACGTACTGAGTTTAATAATTAAACTTTAAAAATAGACTGATGCTGAGTTGAAAATAAAATATAATGAAAAACAAACTACATAAAATCAGTTGCTGTAGTTTGGGTGTTACAACACCCTGTCTTCAAGGACAACCCCAGGCCCCATGGAGCTAACATTCATACATTCTGTACTTGTTTCCACTGCCTCCAGTCACACAGTATATAAGCTACCACCACCAGAACCTGGTTTGCAAGCACATCCTCCACACTTTACACAAGACAGCCAAACTACCTTCGCTATTCACAACTAGTCGGATAGGAATACTAAAATTAGGAAAATCAGTAGTTTTATTAATATATTATGAAGGAAAAAATATTTCTGTAACAATCTGTTTGTAGCTCTTAGTGGTGTAGATATATTCATCTTCTCTGTATACTCCTACCATGTAGTGGTGGGCACGGTTGCTTGCAAGTTGTTTTCTTCTAAAAAAAGGTTTCAGGTCGCAGGGTACATTGCTCCTCCTTTAGCCTTTAATGCACCAGGACAAACACTCCACCTCAGATCGTTTATCTCCCAGCGGGTGAGTAATGTCTGTGGAGTGGAGCAAACTAAGACTGTGTGCTGTGCATTGTGAAGGGACAGAAGTGGAAAACATGTTGGACGCAGCTAAATCCACAGTCGTACAGGCTATGAACAGATGGTTACAGGGTAACATTTTCCATCTGTAGCATGTGTTGCTCTAGATAAACATGCTCTTCATAGATTGTAAAACAGTACCCCCGCTAAGCAATGGTTATTGAGTGGTTGCAGATGTTTGAAACTAGGTGTATAAAACTATTCAGCCAACCAAAGCCTCTTCAATGCCCACAAACTAGTGTTTGGTAAACGTGTGTGGTGTTGAGCTGGCAGTACCTTTATTAGGTCTCAGCTCGAAGGCTGCGCTTGCGCAGTCTCGATCCGAGATTTAATGACTTGGAGAAGAGGGGCTTGAACCCGCCCCTCTTCTCCCCTGTTCTCCATTGGCTGGCCTCTTGAATGCTGGCCAGCCATTGGAGAAGAGGTCCGTCATTCCGATTAGGCCCCGTCCTTTTCGGATTCGGGGGCGTGTTTTTTTCAAGAAGTCTAATTATCTCCTCCAGCCAATGGCAAGAGGAGAGTAAAGGAAAACACGCCCCCGAATTCGAAACCGCCACTGCGTTTCTCCGAGGCATTTCTGCTCTGCCTCAGAGAAAGGCAGTGGTGTGCTTGCCTTTTGCTCTGCCTTGTTTCCTTTCTACTCTAGTCTTCACCGGTTCTTCTCCCCCCTGAGATCCCTCCTGTCCAGCTTCTCTCCCCTCAGCTCCGAGGGACTGGCACCTCAGTGTACCCCTCTCTCCTTTCCGTTCCTAGGGCTCGGATGCCGCCTGTTCTCCCCCACTACTCTCGGTGTCTTTGGCTTGTGCCCCTCTGGTCTCCCTTCCTTTCAGTCCCTCTGGCTTGGCTCCCCTCGGTTAACTTCTCTCCCCTCGGTTCTCCCAGGGCCGGCCTCTCCCATCAGCTCTCCGCGTGCCCGGCCTTTCGCCCCTCTGAGGATCTTCGTGCGCCCGGTGTTTTGCTTTCTGTCCTTTTCCTAAGCCGCCTCCTCCGACCTCCCCGCGTCTTTCTTTGCCTCGCACTGGCTCCTTCCCTTAAGCTCCTCTCACTCCGGCTCTCTCCCTTAAGCTCCTCTCACTCCGGCTCTCCTCCGCACCCTCTGCCTGTTCTCTCAGCCCTTCCTGGTCCAGCACTGGTCCCCTTCATCTCCTCAGCTCCCTTCTGCCTATCCCGCCGCCACCATCTTGTCTGCAGCCATGGGCTAGGATAGTGCGCTGCGCACCGAGAGAGGACGGACCGTTGGCAGGCTCAGTCCCTAGCTACCCCCGCACTACAGCCACTGTTTATTAATAATATTTGTTTGCCCTCGACCGACGCCACGAGGTCTCCTCGACCCGGAGCTACGCCTGCGCACCGGGAGGCGGTGCCGGGATATTGTCAGCGAACGCCGCCATGACCGGAGGGGAGAGCAGGGGGCTGGGAGTGGGGGAGGAAGGGAGAGAGGGGGTGGGGTGTACAGGGCAAGTCCCAGGCAATAAATGGCAACTCATCATTTGCCAGAGATGTTAACATTAATCGTTTTCCTTTTCTCCCTCTTTAAAAGCAGCCATCAAACCCACGCAAGCACATATGTCTCCTTGCCGCAACATTTCCCTTTAAGGTGTTGTCCAGTGTATATGTCGATGTATGGGAGCAGATACCCTAGGCCTGACTGGGGAGGAAGGGGGATGGATCAGGGCTTTAGAGAGAATAGAAGGTCCCTGGCATAGTTTAAAAGGTGGCGTGGGAAGGAGGGGGAGCGTCGTTGTGGCAGAAGGGGAGAGGAGAGGCGATTGGGAGGGACATGAGGCGCAGAGCCTGGAAAAGGAGGAGGCATGAGGGAGTCTTGGAGAGGAACATGTCTGCAGATGTATGACGTAATTGAAGCAGCATACTCTCAGAACATATGCGCAGTCCAAGTAAACAATATTAAATGGACCCGGGGGACGGGAGAGCGTGTTGCCTGCCGCCTTCTCCTTAATGTGCATATAAATAAGCTGCGTGTTGTATAAGAACTGTCTTGGGTCCCAAATTTACTATATATATATTACATATTATTCGTCCGCATTTTTCACTGGAAAGGCATTTTTTCTTTTGCCTATAACGGTTTATCTCAGCCCCTCGAACATCCTTTCTAAGCCATGTTATCTGCTCTACTGCAGTAAGGCAAAGGTATAGATGGCATGCAGCTAATGTGCTCCATCGCTTCTCTTTCCTCAAGAGAGATTTACCCCATAAATAAACATATTTAACAAACTAGAGAAAGTGGGTGCTAATTCATTTAGGGTACTCTACCCACCACATCGTTCCAAAGCATCTGCAACATTTTTTGAAAACTGAACCTTAGAAGGGCTGGCTCCCTGACAAACTATCACAGTGGTCATTAGGATTTGCTCACCACTGAGCTCATATTCTAGAACACTTTATCATGGCCTTAAAAGTATTGGCAAATACAACAGGTCTCGCCTATGTGAGCCATTACCTTTATCAATGTTTTTGGCTGTGCTGCATAGCAGCATGACCGAAAGTAAAAAAAAAATAAACAAAACTATTCACATGGCCAGTGATGGTCGTTCCATAGAATTTTTGTAAAAATTGCCGGCAGGAGGGCAAGAGGCTTTGGATGACTCCCGCCCTGCCCCCCTGCCAGCAGTACAAATAAATAAAAACACCATGACACGGCAAACCACATCATGATGCTTTAACAATTTTTTTTTTCAAACTTTCAGTCTTGCTGCACAGCAGTGAGGTTGCAACCCTGGACAGGAACAGGAGGGGTACACAGAGGAGCAAACAAAACAACGTAGGATGAGAGGGAGGGGACAAGCGGCAACACAGAGCGGAAGGGTGGGAGGAGGAAGCAACACAGGCAAGCAACAACACGGTACACAAGGGTGGGAAAGGGCAAGCAAAACAATGCAGGGCATGATGGGACAAGCAATGGGAAGGAAAGGAGACGCAACAACACAGGCAAGCAGCAACACGGGATGGGGCAAACAACAATGCAGTTCAGGAGGTGACAAGCAACATGGCAAAATGCATACGGGGGGTCTGTAAACACATTCACTCTTATGGAGTGCTGCAACTGAAAGAAAAAAGTAGTTCAGAGTGCGAGCAGTGGAGGGACCCTGAGCAAGGAACCAGTACTTGAGCCAATTTTCTAGGAGAGGGACAAACGCACAAAGAGGAAATGAAGCAGGCATGTGCTGACCAAAGAGAAGGAAGGACATTCATTTTGATGAAGACAACCAATTGTACACAATGGAAGGGCTGTAAGCCCCCATAAGTAAACAAAATGTGTCTTAAGTGCCACCGCATGTGCTGTCTCAGATAAGACCCAAATAGCTCCCTCCATGTCTTTTGATTGGGTCAAGCACTATTTCCACATACAATGATGTGAGGATTTTTATGCAATCTACTGACAATCCTCCCATTATTGGACTGTATGTTTGCAACTCTTGGTGCAGGGAAATGGATTCTCTCCACTAAACCGTCACATGTGCAGCAAGCCTCCATCGCACATACTGCCATAATTAATTGCACCTTCATTCTATATCTACTACATATACATTGCAATAGATTCTTCAGTTAACCTCACTGTGCCAAAGCCTATGCAAACATCTGAACAAGGATCCATGCTCAAGACTGTTTCCTTGCCTTTACTCTATATACTGAGCTCCATTTTCCAACACCAAATGGTCACCCGGAGACTGAGAGTTCTAGCACCAATGAGATGCCCCTCCTCAATTTGCCAACCCACCTGCTAACTACCTTGGGGAGGTACCTCCCTCTCCCCTCAGCCTACCTCGTACTGACTCAGAACATCCCACACACTCAACTAGCCTTCATCTTTGCCAATTCACAACCACCATCTCCACTGTCTGATGTCACTGAGTATCCTCTTTCAAGCGAGCAGCTGGACTCTCTGGCTTTCCCCACACCTCCCTCCCCACCCTTCCATAATCACAAGAGAAATATCTCTAGCTATCAAAGTCACGCTTAGAAATCGGTGATCTTCCTGCACCCACAATGTCCCTACACACAGTAAACCCTCCAAAATACCTGATAACTCACAGTTCACACAATTCCAACCACTCTGTCAATCAGTCATACCTCATTCCCACATTTGAGAGACAATCTCCAGCTTATATTTTCCACAAGCAACCCAGTCTCGTGCCTCTCCCTTTACCACTTCTCACTCACACTGATCCTCGATGAACCACACTCCTACTACTTCCTATTCCCCACATTACCTCTTGATAATCCCAACATTTTGCAGGTCCACACACCGATTACACTCAACCCATGTCACCATCACCAACTTAATCTTTCCTTGACTTTTACACCAACACAATAGCTGAGACACTACTCTTTTATCAAACCCCCGAGCCTAGTCCAGAATGAAGACCGAGTTAATCAGTCATAAACTGTGAACATCGATAGTGCCTCTGGCAGTGTGTTTTTTCCTCCATAGGGCTTCTCAAATCTGGTCTTTTAGCATTGATCACCCTCACCTTGACTTAACAACGAAGTCGTAAAGTTCATATCCGCATTGGTACAACTCCACAGGTTAGAATGCCCTTAAGCATAAGATTGATCTCCTCAATTCTAAGTTATCCCAGCTAGACACCAGGATGTCCCACTTAAACTGTTTACTACTCTTATAAAATCTCCACCCCACCTAATTAGTGAATTTACCTTGTGCCCCCACCAAGGAGCAACTGTTTACCATGTCCAGATAAACTACAAGCCTGTCCCTCGCAAGTAGACATTTGTAATCTGCTGGCAGAGTATATCAGTCATCCCCCCAGCGTCCACAAATCTGAACGTATGGTCAAAATTCATCAGAACATGACACCAACCACATTAATGCATTGAACTAAATTTCAGACATCCACAGTGATGTCAGTGGATAATAGAAACGTTATTCATATTTCCACTGAACCCCTAGTCACTCCTTACATCAAAATCGTCACTTCATTTTTATGTATGCTATGTAACTAGATCAGCAGTGAATCACAAACTAAAATTGCAGACACAACCTCCCACTACAGTCTTGAACTACTAATCCTCACACAGATCTGGTTCACCAATGCTTACCACAATATTGTGAACCTTCTGCTCCCTCCTCCTTACTGCATCACTAGATGCAACCAGGATTGGGAGAGGCGTTTCAGTTATCTACAGGAACCCCTTACATTGCAAAGAGTCCCTCAACAGTGAATTTACCTCTTTTCAGTGCCATACTCTTAAACTCTGGCAACTGCATAATTCCTCTTTAAGACTGAATGCTATCTATCACCCTCCTAGTGATAATCCAACTTTTATTGAGGAATGCAGTGAGCTCATGACAAACCAATCAATTCTAGTTGATGAGGTATTTTTTTAGGCGGCTTTAATCTTTACTGGGGATGACATGAAAGCCAATCTCCTTTCTTTGTTCCTTCCCTGAAATGATACCTGTGCATTGGTAGTACCATCACCCATTTCGCCTTGCTTTTCTCCCATTCCATAACCGGAGGCCAACTAAACAAGCATTTACAATGCAATGGTCTCGGCATTGGTAAAGTTAGAGCTATTGGCATTGCTCATGACATTATTTTTGTTTGTTTTTGTTTTTAAAACATTTTAAAGAAACGGCATTGTTATTTACAATGTCAATAGCTTAATCACTCTCAAATGCGAGACCTATTGCATTTGCACCCACACACAGAGCCACCTACACACACACACTGATTAAGCTATTGACATTGTAAATAACAATGCCGTTTCTTTACATGTTTTAAAAACAAAAACATAAACTAAAATAATGTCACGAGCAATGCCAATAGCTCTAACTTTAACAATGCCGAGACCGTTGCATTGTAAATGCTTGTATACATCTCCCATGGGAATGTTCCCTAAGAAAAGAAAGTTATAGTAGCTTCCTTCTTGCATGTGGAATGTGCTTGAGGTATTATACATAATTTATGCTTAGCATAGCACGTATGTACACATCTAACAATCACTCTTGTGATACCACCCTTATATTTAGAATTGCCTGTATGAGGTTTTGCGAAAGCGGCAGAGTTGATTTGTCTTACATATAGCTTTAGTTCTATCAATGTAGTCCATGAGGGCACTCTTGACATCAAGTGTATGTAAAGCCCTTTCAGCCACAGTGTTTGGGTGTGGGAATAAAATAGACAACCAACAAACAAATAGGAACTGATGGTCTAAAGGAGAAAGGCTTGTAAGAGACAACACCACCCCAAGTATGTCAAGAGAAGAAGAACTATACAACTACAGATTGAACCTACAGTGGAACATTAGGTAGGAAACACAGAGTTGTCAGGATTTCCATCAACTGCCAAGAGAGGCCAGTGTCATCATCTGGTCATCCTTCAATCTTAGCCACTATTCCTCAAAGCCTTGAGGAGAATCATGTGGCAGAAAGATTGCAACTGATCCAACAAAGTGTAGTCCCAGAAGGAGAAAAACCAGAGGTAACTGGTAAGTGTAGTCTTGAAAGATAGTATGTTTTCTCTTGCTTGGTGGAAATGGTATTAGTGCAGTGCAGGATAGTGAGAATAAAAAGGAGTTGGAAGAGAGAGAAACAGCCTTTAATCACTATCTCTGTACCAATCCTCTTAAAAACGTGCTAAAGCAACATCAAACAAATCAGTTGCTTCACAGTGGGTCAAAATTCAAAAAATTGTCAAATGTACAACCTTAGATGATGAGATCTCAAAAAGGTCAGGGTGATCTTCACTCCTGTACCTTTCTAGATACAGACCTCACCTCACCCGGTCACTAACTCAGGGATGGGAGACCCCGCTCTGTCCGTCGGTGCCTCGGGCTCCCCTGTGTTTGTGGGAGGTGAGGTCTGTATCTAGAAAGGTACAGGAGTGAAGATCACCCTGACCTTTTTGAGATCTCATCATCTAAGGTTGTACATTTGACAATTTTTTGAATTTTAAATCACAAGATCACTGATGCAGTAGCACACTTTGTCATATAGGTCCTGAAGAAAGCCGGACACTGTTCCATCTAGGCTGAAACTAGTTGACCCACTGTGAAGCAACTTATTTGTTTGATGTTGCTTTAGCACGTTTTTAAGAAGATTGGTACAGAGATAGTGATTAAAGGCTGTTTCTCTCTCTTCCAACTCCTTTTTATTCTCACTATCCTGCACTGCACTAATACCATTTCCACCAAGCAAGAGAAAACATACTATCTTTCAAGACTACACTTACCAGTTACCTCTGGTTTTTCTCCTTCTGGGACTACACTTTGTTGGATCAGTTGCAATCTTTCTGCCACATGATTCTCCTCAAGGCTTTGAGGAATAGTGGCTAAGATTGAAGGATGACCAGATGATGACACTGGCCTCTCTTGGCAGTTGATGGAAATCCTGACAACTCTCTGTGTTTCCTGCCTAATGTTCCACTGTAGGTTCAATCTGTAGTTGTATAGTTCTTCTTCTCTTGACATACTTGGGGTGGTGTTGTCTCTTACAAGCCTTTCTCCTTTAGACCATCAGTTCCTATTTGTTTGTTGATTATAAGTATTGGGGATTGGAACTAGATTAGGTCGATAAACTTTCCCTCAGACCCTTTGGTCTCCTTCCCGGAGCGGTGTATGATGAAAATAAAATAGACAACTCAACTGTCTTGGTTTACATGAAAGGGAGGAGTGACTTTTGGAAGACATTTTGGATTTGTTCTTAAAACCACTCCACCTCTGTGTCTGAATGAAACATTCCTTCAAAGTTAATAATAATAATAATAATAATAATAATGTAATTTCTAGATTGCATAGCTATCTTATTTGAGTTGCCCCAGTGCTAGGTAACAGTGTAGGTAGTTGTTGGACGTTTGTACCATTCTAAATCATGCATCAATCCATGCAGTTATCAAACACCCCCACATCCTGAACTAAAAACCAAGTTTTAAGTTTTTTATGAACATTCCTTCCGACTGAGCCTGATGAACTGCTAATGGCAGAGCATTCCACAGTTTGGGAATTAGGTAGCCAAATGATTTCCCCCCGATACTTACTTTCCTAAATCTGGGAACAATAGCCAACATCTCCCCTAGTGATCTGAGGTTCCTCTGGGAACATAAGGTCTGACTAACGGTTTCACATACCGTGGACCTTTGTTATTTGTGGACTTTTAGCAAAAATATAAGGCTTTAAAAGCAGATCTCTGTTTTACTAGAAGCCAGCGAAGCTGCTTGAGCCCAGCCTCCATGGACACACACCTTGGCAGATTCAGGATAAGCCTGGCCGTCGCATTCTGCACTCTTTGTAATCTATTGAACCTGCCCTGTATCGCTATATAAAACATTACAGTAGTCTAGCCTTGACACTATCAAGGCCTGAACCACTGTCTTTCTGAAAGCATAGGCAGGAAGCACAATATTTTTCTGAGCATTTTAAGGAGTCTAAAACATTTTCCTGCCACTGCAGAAATTGGGTTGTCAAAAGATACTTTTTTTTCCCACCCAAATGCCGAGATTTTTTACCATGGGTTTGGATTCAGGTACAGGACCCAGCTTCTTGGTCCACAAAGCAATTGTCCAGAAGTTCAACTGGTTACGCACAGTCAAAACCTCAGTTTTTCCCACGTTAAGGTTAAGGCAATTTGAGTCCATCCATTTAGCCACCTCAGCAGGGCAGAGGCATAAAGACTGGGCCATCGGGTAGCATTTTTGAAAGCGTAATCATGAGCTGTGTGTTATCACCATATTACACGATCGAAAATCCCAAACTCTTTTATGTCTGCCAAAGGTCGCACCTATGCATTAAACAGCAGAGGACCCCGGTGGCACCCGTAGCTTCAACTGGACCACCCTTGACTGATGGGGATTCTGTGTCATCTAAAAGGTTCTCATATTGTGCCACCTGAAAGGTGAGCCCCTGCAAAAAAGAAGCAACCCATCACAAAGCTTTAAGTCCCACTGCACATTTCCAGAGTCTCTCCAACAAGATGTTAAGGAACACAGTATCGAACAGGGCACTAAGATCCAACACAAACAGTGCCGCAGAGTTGCCAGAGTCCAAGATCTGACTTACTGACTTGTCACCAGCAGTAATGCTGACATTCTACTATATGAGGGGCCGAACCCAGATTGGGTTCTTTGTAACAGGCTCTAAAAAGAACGATAGCTGTTCATTAATGGCTTTTTCCGTAATTTGGGAAAATAGTGGAAGTTGCAAGGCCGGACAATAATTTTTCGGCTTGGTGGCGTCCAATGATGGCTTTTTTTTTAGAAGCAGAACTGTTACAGTATGCTTCCATCTCCCAGGTACCTGGCCAGAGTTCAGAGTTATTGATCAATTCAACTATAACTGGTGGATCATCTCCAAGCTGCGGGCCAAAATGGACAGAGAAGCAATATCTAATGGAGAACCTGACTTCACTGACTCGTATATGGCAGTTAGCTCTTCCGCATCAATGGGTCTAAAACTGAGCAGCCTAGAGCTATCCTCTGACTAGTTGAACCAAACATTCAAACAAGGAGCATCTCTAGCTCCTACATGAAATTGTCTACCTTTTCCAGGAAGAACTGCGCCAAAACATTGCATCTTTATGTCGAAAACGTGTAATATTTTACTTGGCATAAGCGACATCCATTTTGGCTGTGGTGTCCATTTCCTATCCTGCGTAATTCTCCCGTCCTCTGCTGCTCATCTTTTTCTGCCTGTGCTATCTATTTTAGTTGACTTCCTGACTCAGCTAAAAGCAATGTACGTGTTGAGAGTTTATAGCTGCCAGAACACCTGGTCTCAGATGTTAACTGTCAATCATTTACTGCTGCCATAAGCATTCTTGCTCCCCCTCCACTTTGCTGACCATGTGGTTTTTCATCTGTCCTTGTTTGCTGATAACTATTTCGAAAACATGTTCTTCCTATTTCTGTTCACATGCTTACACTGCACACAACCTGTATATAAGACCTGTGTTCTGTGAATTCAATGTACTACCTCCAGGCAGCATTTGAGTGTTGTGTGGACATGGTCCCACTCATGAGTGATTAATAAACTTGTTATTTATTTCCAACTTCAGTGCTGATCTCTATTTTGTTGGTCTCTGGACCCATGGACAAGTGGGTGACCCTTTTAGGCGCATTCCTACAGTTGTCACCCGTCGTGGGACCTCATCGGAGATGCGGCCGCCCAAAGGAGTGGTCTTGATGGAAGATCGAAATTTCACTGAGGAAGCGCACCGCACGAGGAGACCTTTGTCTTTGCAGGCCAACGTGACTTTTCCGGTTTTCCTGATTTGCCCTCCAGGTGGTGCCGGTCTCGACTGGGGTTTCCTTTGGCATAATTTTGCAGTGACCATTGGGTCAACCAGGGATCGGCAGGTGGAAGTTGGAGACTTCTGTTTGGTAAGGTCGCTGAAGCGGCACTCTTGATTTGTTTGGCCTAGGTCTTTTGGTTTGGGTTTGTCTTTCACTTTTTGCAAAAATTGAAGGCAGGTAATGTGGAGATTTTTCTCCTTTTGAAGAATTTGAAGTGATAATATTTTAAAAAATTTTGGTGAAACATGCCTGTTCTCAGCACACTCCATAGGTGGTGTTGCTGCTCTGGTGGTACCAAATTAAGCTTGAAAAAAAAAAAAGTCAGCCGACTCCCCCAGAGGGGACACCTAATAAAGACATATGTCAAATATGGTATTTCCTCCATAATGTATGTACAGTACACTGTGGAACAAATACACAAAGAAAGATTCTGATCTACAATGGCCTGTGAATGGGTAATTTGATTTTAGAAAGGTTCAATATGTAGAGTATTGTTTTTTTGAAAGAAAAAATAGACAGGATATGTTTGATTGTGTGCGTATGTGGGAGAAAGAAGTACGAGAGAGAGTGAAGAGAGCAGAAGTTATAGCAGAAAGAACAACGAAAAACGATATATCAAAAAAACGCAAGAATTAAAAAAAAAAAAAAGAAGGAAAAAAATTGAAAAAGAATATAGGGAACGTCGATTAGAGGTAAATGGCTAGTACCCTATTAGGCGCCCTGTTTATCCCATACTTAATAAACCTCAGGATGACTGCATCCTATTAGATCGACCCCCACCCCGTATAAATTCACCACTCCAAGTGCCCCTGAGGATGAGGTTTTTGATAAGGAGCATTTGTCTTCAGAAGATAAAGATAAGCAATTTGGGCGGCAGACTCGCTCTACTTTATCTAGGGAAGAGAAAGATAACTTGCGGGATATTGCTAGAGAGGAAGCACGTCGGACTAATACAGCAACGGCCCTCACAGTTACAGTTCAGACTTGGGAAGACGCCAAACAGTTTTATTTTTGTAGAAAAATTCACTTGGGAGGTAATATATGGTTGGCGGCATATTTCTAATGCAACAGAACCAGATGATATAAGTACTGATTATAAACAGTTAGGAGATAGGACTTTCCTTTTTTCGAACCTACCTGATATGATTAGACGGGTGGTCAAATTACGAGATGACAGATTGCGTTTGGGAAAGGAGCAAGAATTAGCTAGTAAAAATAAAGTTGCAGAAGCAGTTCAATCTCAGGCAAAGAAAGTAGATAATTTGGTGGATGCGAATAAACCTAGTAGTAGCGAGTCTGCTATGAAACCTATGCACGAAGCTGCACCCCTGTATGTTCCTCCGAAGGATGCGGGAACCAATAATGGTAAAACTTCGGATGATGCAAAGGGATATTTTATATATAATTGTGTTTAGACTCCTTGGAGTAGAGCTGATGTGATGGCTCTAAAAGCTACTTTGCCTGACCCCCGAAAAATCCTGCCGCCTTCTATGAGGAGGTGGAAGGAGCCATTAGCTTCTGCACTATGACCTTGCCAGATATTGATATGTTCTTTGGGCTAATTTTGCCCCTGATATGTGGAGAACAATACGTAAAATAGAGGACAATGCGGCATTTGGTGACACCTGGTTGGAATTAGAAAGAATAGATGCTGAAAGGGAGCCTGCGTAGAAACCTCAGAAGGAGATATTAGATCTTCCTAAAGCTATTGTGACTAAGTTGAAAACTCTCATACCCCCTAATAAAATAGATTGGACTACATTAGCGTACTGTAAACAGAAAATGGATGAGTCAATTTCTGATCTCTTTTCAAGATTTGAGGAGACATTCCATGATTTTAGTGGTCCGTCATTGGCCGATGATACGGGTAAACATTTGTTTGTCGATAAATTTGTCGTTAATATGTTACCGGAAATAGCTAGTCGCTTAAAGGTCAGCGAGAGTTCTTGGACCACGTCTTCCCCAGTTTCCCTTTTGACCATGGCCCAATATTATGAGCGACAGGAACAGGAAGCAAAAGGCAGGGTGGATAAGAAGGTTAAAGAACTAAAGACAAAAGTTATGTTGGCTCAAGTATATGGTACACCATTTAGGGGAGGTGGAAGAGGCGGACACGCAATGTATACACCTGGAGTGGCCCCTCTCCCTCGAGCAAATGTTTCCCCTGATCAGTGTGCTTATTGTAAAGAGACTGGGCATTGGTGTTCTGAGTGCCCCCTTTTGCAAGGTCAGCAGTATCAGCGGGGAAGGGGAAGTATGACAGGATACCCAGGGAATTCAGGAAACAGGGGAGGTACAGGAGCTCGCCCCAGATTTGAAGTAGTTGAACAAGGACCAAATGACTCTAATTCTTTTGCTAGACGAAATCAATATCAAATGTCTGATTATTCTGCTGATGCTCTTGCAGATTCCGACTATGCATAGGGATACCTAGGATGGGGTAAGGGACCGGTTGAGGTGCCAGTAGATCAAATGGGTCCTTATGCTGATGCAAGCGTCTTGGGATCTACTGATCGGTTTTTGGTTGAAATAGGGGCTACCCGTAGTGCTCTGTCTAAATGATTTGTTCCTTGGGCTCCCCTGTCTGGCACAATGATAACATCAATAGGATTCGATGGGACACCTACCCCTAGCCCGTTTTCACAGCCACTTGAATTCAGGCTTGATAAATTCACTGCAGCATGTCCATTTTTTGCTTTCCCCTACCGTAGTGTGGTAAATATTTCATTACCGGTACTTTTTTTTATGCGGTAAAGTCTAGTAAGAATAACTCAGTAAATATAAGAGGCAGAATCCGTGGTATTAGAGGTTCTAAAAGGCTTTATTCCTCTACAAAGGAAATACAATTCGAATTGCAGGCTTCAAATTCCATCACCACGAGGGTTCAGGAAGGAAGGCCATACATTATTGACAAGTAATGGTATTTATATGGAAAGCATTACATTAAGACAGATGCAAGAGGCGTAACAGTTGATAATACAGATATAATACACATACGTAATAAAAAAAGGCGTAAACATAGGTGTAACTAAATACGTCATTAAACATGATGTCACAAGTGGGTGGATCCGTGAGAGAATCCTGCAATGTCAGCAGAAATACTTGGCAGAAATGCGCGCGCAGCTGCATGACGTGTGATTGACGTGCAACTAGAGGGTGAAGGGGACTTGACATTTAGCTCTACATGTGGAGACAGAAGTCTGGGGGGGTCATGTCAACCTAATCCCAAATCATATCTAATATCTTATGTTTTAAAGAACTGTATTATCCAAAAGGAAAGGTCTTTCGGACGGAATCTATTCTATACTGACTGTTAGTGCGTGTACAAGCGTCTAAGTGTCTACATGAGATGCGAGGGGGGGCAGGAATCTTCCATGGTAACAGGGGCTATGAATTACTTGCATGAGGACAGTGAGGCCTGGCCCTTTGCACGGTAGCTGGAAGAATGTTTACCTAAACTACTAGACAGGAATGCATCGGATGAGGAGCGGAGCAGATAATCTTGAAGGTGAAATACAGTTTTTGGCAGGCAACAGGCTGGATCAGGCACCGTTAGCCGTGCAGGGAGTAGGACAAAGTTCATGGATACAGATGCAGGCTCGGACTGGAGCTTTCAGAGGCAGAAGGCAGGAAAAAGCTTGATGGCAGAATTCAGGGCCTACTCGCCTGAGTCTGTAAAATGTGGAAAGCGAACCACATAAAGTCGGTGGCCTTTCATACTTAGGAATGGAATATCTGACCCATTCATAGCGGATCTGAAAGAGGACATGTTGACGGTGGACGCACATGTATTTGCGTCTTCATAACTGAAACTGGAGGGAACATACATGTACTTATGGCATGCACATGGAGCCGTTGGGGTCTACGATAGGGGACCTAACTGATCACAAAATTCATATTTCCTCATTCCCTCCTTGTCCCCTACGGACCCTCAGGAGATATCGATCTTCATCAATCCATCGATCTGTTCATATAGCATCATTTGTTCTTCCTTCTTCTTCCGGGATCTTGAACGAAAACTTGGATGCGGGATACACGATGTGGCACACAGACCACAAATCGCTGGCCCACATTGTAGACATAAGCAGCAACTGAATAGTATGAGAAAGCCAATACCTAGGAAGGATAGGATCCTCCATCCCCAGGCTGACAACACGCTCCAGAACCAACCGGACCAAGTCCAGGTGCCTGGACTCTGGTGTATCTGGCTTATAATCTTATGAAGGCGAGTTATGGCTTTATATACTGACGGCGAATTTTCTGGTATGAAAACACAGCAACTTGATCCGATGACCCTACAAGCTCCGCCCCTATCGGCCAGGATGACGTCAAGGACAAGACGATTTTGAAGCACAACAATCCGCATAGCAGACTGCTCTTCTGTTAAATTGCCTAAGGCGGAAGTAGTCTCGTTCACTACTGCTTCAAGGGTTCTAGTTAATCTACGTATCAGCTTACTATTAGTGACTGTACCTATATAGGGAAAGAAACCTTTATTGAAATCTGTATATTGCTCCCATGCCGTTTCAGTGTAATCGACAATCGGGAGATCTCTCTGCTGTCTATTGTGTACTAAATGGGTATTTCTGTGATAATCAGGAGGAGCTAGGAAAACAGGTGGCAGAAGGAATGCTATGTAACAGGTACCATCCCAGTCTAGAGGTAGACGTATATATGCGGTCTGGCCACATATGAAGTAAGAATGACGGGAAGCTCTAAATGTAGATTTGCCTTGATCACTGAATTGTATTACAGTGGTGCATTTACTATGGCCCATGTGTATGGAACCATTCTTTCTTACACATAATTCCCCTTTAACTGGGAATACTGACATAGCGGGCAAGATTGGTGTAGCTTCGGATTCGACATTCAGAATCAGGAGGTTAAGTGTAAAATTACCTAATCCATATACTTCATTTTCTAGATCAGTTCCTGTTCTTTTGGGAAGTCCCTCCTTGTTAGGGTAGCAGACTTTAAGCAAAACTAGGTTCAGGTTTTCCCATACCCAGTTGTCTTGATAAACTACTGAATTTGAATCTAGGGAATTAATCAAACTAAACCATGCTCCACAGGAGCCATTGTGTGTGAACGGATACGGAAAGAGGGGAAAAACTCTCTTATAGTTCTGATAGGGAGGGAGTCGGCCACATATCCAACAATTTGTCGCATTGTTGGTCTGATGGGAATGATGTAACATACTAATGAATGTGTTGTTGCGCAGCGCAAATCTATAAGACAACTCATGCGGAGGTAATTCGCTAAAAGAATGTTCTGCGGTAACATTGTAAGCACGTTTAGAAATAGGGTAATACATATGCAGCAATATACTAGAAATGATGATCAGAAGACTTAGAAAAAACAAAATTAATAATGTTACTGTGCAGTGACTACGAAGTGATTTACAATACGCATGCTTTTTAAGCTGCATCTGTCGATTTCTCTCTCTATTTCGGTCTAGAGGATACATGTCAGAGACAAATTCAACCGATTCACCTTGGAGAGGACTTAAACAATCAAATTGTCTGACTTGCTAGACCTTAATTTCAGTTTGTAAAGTTCCGTTTCTGTGGGTTCAACCAAGGGGAGCTTTGAGTCTATCTGTGAGGGAATGCAGGGCTGAATGTTCACATCGGACGGTAGTCCATAAAATTTCTTGATATGACTCGAATGTAACCACCCTTTACGTCCCTCGATCTTCACGGCTGTCCTTGTTGTTAGTAGAACGAGTTTTGGCGATTTCCACCTAGGCTCCAGTTGGGTCTTCCGGTCGAAATTCCGCACTAGGACCAGATCACCTGGAACCACGTCATGGGGCTTCACCTCAGTGTTATCGGGAAAAGCTGCAGCTACCTGTGAACGACAAGATTGTAGTGCAGACATCAAGGAAGCCAGGTAATCTGTCAGCATATTACAGTCAACATCAGTGATTTTGCGAGGTATAGGCGTCCCCCACATATTTGGTGGTCTACCGAAGATCACCTCGTACGGGGATAGCCCTGTTCGAGAATGTGCTACCATTCTCATGTAAAAGAGTGCAACTGGTAAGGCTACTATCCAATCGACACCTTTTTCTCTACATATTTTGGACAATCTAATTTTCAGAGTTTGATTATGGCGTTCCACGAGACCTGCTGCCTCAGGATGTCGGACACAGTGGAATTTCCATTGGTAGCCTAACAAAAGTGAAACGTGTTTCATTAGTTCGGATGAGAATGGCTGGCCGTTATCTGAGTAGACAACACGTGGCAAACCATACCGTGGGAAGAATTCTCGAACTAACTGTTTGGCAGTAGTCGGGGCAGTGTAATCTGAAACCGGGTAGGCTTCTGTCCAACGGGAAAGAGCACAGACAGTGTTTGTTGAACCAAATGTGTTGAATGCTGTCTAGCATAGCTTTTTCTCCTAGGTGCGCTGGACTATGTATTGTGTTAATGATGACTTGAACCATGGAGTCGGGAAGAAACCATATAGATTTTTCCTTCGTCATCCATCCTTGATCCGTTTGGATCCCTCCTAATTCAGTCCATTTCTTTATTTCTTCTGATGTAGCATGTGTCTGTATGTCAATTATATCAAGGGCGGGATCCTTAACTGTCATGCAATGTGTTGGTGTCAGAACTATTGTCTTTGTCGTGTCAGTTGTGTGAGTCTGATTCTGAGCAGTCTGTTTAGCTGTTCTGTCAGCTAAGTCGTTACCCTGAGAAATGATATCGGTAACTTTTGTATGGGCTTTGCATTTCATAATCGATATTGCAGTAGGCAAATGAATCGCATCTAATAGGGCTTGAATGAGGGGTCCGTGTTGGATGTGGGCACCATGAGAAGTTAAATAACCTCTCTCTCGCCACAGCACGCCGAAGTCATGGACGACTCCGAATGCATAACGTGAATCTGTGTATATGTTGACTTTCTTATTTTTGGCTTGAATACAGGCTTGTGTCAGAGCGACGAGCTCTGCTGCTTGAGCTGACAAAGTGTTAATACAATTTGTTTCAATGACTTCAGTGTCTGTTGTGACTGCGTAAGCGGCCACTAACTCTCCTGTACTTGTTCTCATACATGAACCATCTACATACAATGTCAAGTCTGGATCTGATAAAGGAATATCTGTCAAGTCTTGTCTGGGTTTCGTCGTGATAGTAATGACTTCAATACAATCATGTGCTAATGGATCTGTTCCATTTACTGGCAAAAGTGTGGCAGGATTTAACGTATTACAACGTCTGATTTCTATATGTGGCTGAAACAATGTTAATTCATAACCGGTGAGTCTCGCTATAGTCAAGTGTTGCGTTTGTGTGCGGTTCAAGAGAACCTCTACTGCGTGTGGTACTTGTACTGTCAATTGATGTCCTAACACTATGGCATCGCTTTGTCTGATTGCTAAAGCTGTTGCTGCCACTGATTTCAGGCACGCAGGAAGAGCCTGAGCTACTGGATCTAATGTACTAGAGAAATAAGCACATGGTTTGTGTGATCCTGCTTGTTCCTGAGTGAGTACTGACAAGGCAGTACCTTCGCGTTCTGTAACAAAGAGTGTAAACTGTTTACTGTAACATGGTGTTGCTAAAACAGGTGCTTGGCATAAAGCTTTCTTTAAGCTTTCAAAGGCATGTGTATGTTCTTGAGTCCAAGGGAGAACAGTCGATGTGGCTGCCTCCTGTGTTGTCAACTGGATGAGTGGTTTTGCTAGAAATGCATATTGAGGGATCCACTGCCTACAGTATGAAGTGAGACCTATAAAAGCCCGCACCTCCTTTTGTGTCTTGGGTGGTGGCATGTTAGCGATTAACTGGATGCGATCAGGTGTAAGCTGTCTTCCCTCCTTGGACAGCGAGTGCCCAAGGTAAACAACTTGCTGGACACAGAATTGCAGCTTAGAAGGGGACACTTTGTGCCCCTTGTCTGCCAGAAATTTCAAAACCGTCAGTGACGCTGTTTCACATTCAGGTTCGCTTCGGGCGGTGATCAGCAAATCATCGACATATTGAAGCAAGGCAGTGTTAACTGGCATGTGGATACTGTCAAGTTCTCGTTTCAGTGCTTGGCTATAGATGCTGGGGCTTTCTGTAAATCCTTGAGGTGCGCGTGTGAATTTAAAACTTCGTCCATTTAAACTGAATCCGAACAGATATTGACTTTCCGGATCTATTGGGACGCTAAAGAAAGCATTCTTGAGATCAATTACAGTGAAGAACGTTGCTTCTGAGTCAATAGCTGTTAGTAATGAAGAGATATCTGGGACCACAGGATATTGTGGTACAATGCATTTATTTAATTCGCGCAGATCAATAACTAATCAATATACTGGTGGTGCTTTTGGATCCGTTCTTTTAAGAATCGGAATTATCGGGGAATTACATACATTGGAGTCGGTTTCTACAACCACTCCTTGTGCAATGAGCTCGTCAATGATTTGCAGCAAAGTCACAACAGCATCTGGTGGTAACTTGTATTGTCGCATTCGTGGTAGTACCACTCCTGTTTTTTAGTGTGACTCGATATGGTGTAATGTTCATGCAACCAACATCAGTTGGGCCTTGTGCCCATAGATGTGTAGGTAAATTCTGCAGCCGGTGATCCATGTCTCTGGACACGTAGTGACCTTTGAAGTCACGTAAAAATAATCGTACTCCTTCCGGAGAACAACATATTATAGCTCCTAGAGCTTTCAATGTTTTTATACCTAACAAGTTTTCTGGACATGATTTAGTAAGCAATAAATCTGTAGTACGTGTTAATGGACCAACCGTAAGTGGAAGGGGTTGCGTTACTTCATTAATGATAGGCTTTCCTGAGAATCCAAGGGAAATATTCTGTGAGCCTGAGAGGGGTGCCCCTGGAACTTCACTGCGTCGTATAGTTGTTCTGCTTGCCCCTGTATCAAGTAAAAACTTTCTGTCTTCCCCTAATAGTTCACTATGTACATAAGGTCCCTCTTGATCTACAGGAACCTCTATGAGGGGTAAGCCAACTTCCCTCTCTAGGCTATTTCATGTGTATCGCTGATAATCGGGATAGTCATTTTGTGCATACTGGTACATCTGTTGCGTTGTTGCTTGTGTGGCAGCAATAGGCTGCGCTTGTGGTGGTGCTACGGTCTGTTGTAGAGCTGCCTGTTGCGGAGCTAGTTGTTGCGGAGCCGGCCTAGATTGTGCATGCTGAGGGATTTGTTGTTCATTCTGATCCTGTCTAGGTGGACGTGGTCTTTCCTGGGTTCTACCTGTGGCAATATTATGTTTCAAGACTGGACAATCGTGTATATAATGACCTTGTTGTTTACAATAGTTGCATGTCCCTTTCACCGGACCTGCGGAATCACCTTTTTTATGACCATCAGCTGGAACTGACTGAGCAACAAGCATTTTCATTTTCGTATCTTTCATACGTCTTTGTTCATGTTCTTGTTCTTCTCTAATTCTATTGTGGTGATATTGTAACATCTGTAACATCTGTGATGGGGTGTTACCTTGCCAGGTACTCTCAAATTTCAATACTCTATTCTTAACTTGCGGCAGGGAATTTTCAACTAATTTTGTCACAAACAGATGTGGATATGACTCACTACTTGCTTTTATGCCACTATTGATACCAAAACATTTTTCAAATCGGGAATAGAAATCACTAGTGTCTTCATCTTGCTTTTGTTTACAGGCTGAGATTGCACCCCAGTCCTCCTTTTTCGTAGTTAATAAACGTGGCAGTACCTGCACTAATAATCCTGGTAGTGCTGTGGTCTTTTCCCCAAGCCCTGATCCTGCAGCTCGGGCCTTTTCTTCGTTTTCTAATGCTGTCCAATCTATCTTTTGGTCTCCCACCTCCCATTCCTTTTCTTTGAGTTTCTCGTAAACACCGGCAGGCATTAACACTTTCAATATTTTCATGATGTCGGGGTAGGTATACTCTCCCATGAGTAACATGTCTTTTATCTCACGGTGGAAACCTGCTGGATCCTTGTCATGGCTGGGTACTACTTTCTTCATTTCTAATAATTCAATTTTAGTTATAGGCGTGTACACAAACACGCGTGTAAAGTTATTATCTTCACCTCTGATTGGATGTACTTCGCGTAACGGGTTCTGTCTATCTATGTGATATATTTTTCTTCCCATAGTGGGAATTGGAACGTGTTCTGGGTATGTGAAAACTATATACTGGTTTCGAAATTCTAGAATTTCTTTAATTAGATCAGTACCTGAACCTCTCCATTTATTCGTGAGTAATTCGGTCAATATGTCAGGTAAGGGTCCAGGATCGGAGTGTTGGCTTTTATATAATATAAGGAGGTGTTGAATCATGTATATACTAGCTAAACGCTGTTCGTATGGGGTAAGATTCAGAAATGTGTGTGCTAGTGCATCTTCACTATATTTGTCGGGACAGTCGGCCCATTGTACTGCTGACCTGGCTAATTCTTGTTCATCCATGGAATCGAGCATATGGTACCCCCTTCGGTCTCGGAGTAATTTATCAGCGGCTTGAAATAGGTGTTCAGGGGACCTTGTATTTAACATAGGGGTTTGAAAATGTCTGTTACATTCTGGACGTATCGGACGTATCGGATCATTAAAGCCTCTAGTATTTATGTGGGGTCTTCCTCTACCTACATAAGCTATCGTCTCTAATTGTTCTGATTCTTGCTCCTCCTCTCCCTCTGATTCCATTCTGTCTGCTTCTCGTCTTTCTTTATGTATTCGTTCTACTTCTTTGCGGATCTTTCGGCACATAACTACTATGCATGACTGTTTATCATGTTTCTCGTCTGATATGTTCTGACCCCATTTGGCAAGTTTTTGCATGGTATCATGATCTGCCTCAGGCCTGTCTTGGTTCCTGATCACGCAGTTTATGAAAAAACGTAGTAGTTGTCTTTGTACATCCACTTTCTGGTATTCCATGGCTTCGTTAATACTTTCTGGGCCTCGCCCTGTTTGGACAAAGTGATATATATTGTCTAGGTGTTCAACCATTCCTGGTATCGTCATTAAATACAATGTAGCTCGTCGTATACGTAGTGATGATAGTAGCAATCTGTCCTGTTTACCTGGCACTGGATCGTATCTACAATCCACAAGATGTTCTTTAAACATGTCGGATGTCGCTAGTTGGGGTGTACGTCTCTAAATCTCTAAGGGTCTGTTTATTTCGCGGCGGTGTGGCAAACATGTCTGTCGTACCTCCTGTAGCACCATCTGAGGTGCTGGGCAAGAAAGGATTCGTTGGACGTAAGATAGAAATTGTAGATGCGGGAAAAACAGTAGAAACGGACGGACCTGTGGGAATGGGCGTAGGAGTTTGTTGTTGCGGGGATACAGACGGATGATCTTGGCGTTGAACACCATCAGCAAGCGGTGTGTGTGGTATGGTATTAGCATACTCGGGAGCTACGTCATCTAAATAGGAGGAAAGGAAAACGTCTTTTGCTGTTTTAGGATGTGCTTTTATCGGGAGTAATGGGGGTGTCAAGTTTTTCGGTATTTCCGGGGTGGCCTGAGGTAACCCTTCGGCAAAAAGAGGATACATACCATTCATAAGGGTATTTCTTTGTCTATCTACTTGTTCTGATTTTACTCGGGTACCTTCCTCAATTAATAGATTTTCTCGGGCTTTATTTGAATTCTCCCTACCTTTCTCTTCCTGTCTGAGCGCTTTTTCTGTACGTCTATATGATTCTTTACGCCATAATTCAATGGCATCTTTCTGTGACTGTCTGGCTTTCTTTTTCCATAATCCTTCTTCTACTCTCATGATGCAATCTGCATCCCAGGTCCCCGCTGCGGGCCATCTCTGACTCTCTGGTAACTCTTTGGTGTAGTCCACCCATAAATCAAGAAATAACACGGCATCTAGGCCATGCTTATGATACATAAAGTACCCTGGAGTGTCCCTAGGTGGGATGGGAACAGCTTCTTCGAGTACACCTTTTCTGGTTTTGATCTGTCTTAATTTCGAAAAGAGCGGCATTTTTAGACCTTATTACTTGAATACACTTAATACAACAAACACAATAATGAACAATCATTCACACCACAATATGTAGAACGTATTAAAACATTTAACATTTAATAGTTTAACGAACGATGATAACTAATAGAAAACTAGTTACTGACATAATACTGACACTAAATAATACTTAATTATATGCAAAACATACTAGATATACTGCTAAACAGTACAGATACACTGCTGAAACAGTGCAGACCGAATTTGTGTACCCAAACCCGTCTTGACCGGCACAGACTATGTGCACGTTTAAATGCCTCCCCGACAATGGTACTCACCGGGTAGCGCGGAACGGAAAGCCTCGGAACTGAACTGAAGTTGGACCGGACTGGACTGGACTGGACTGGACTCGGAACTTCGGAATCTGGTGGGCCTCTGTATACCTCGGATCTTGCTCTCTCAGCTAGGCTCTGGTCGGGATACTTCGCACTTCTCACCGCCTCGTCTGGGTGTTGATCGCAGCCTCAGTCACCCCCGCTTGGCCGGAGGGAGATACAGGAAATCCTGCGGGTACGCGTTTTTGTCCGTTCAGCTGTGGCAGGAGACCGGGCCTGCAAAGCACCTCCGGCGCGTGAGATGAGAAAGTGTCCCTGTTCGGGCGCCAATTTCTGTGGTAAATATTTCATTACCGGTACTATTTTTTATGCGGTAAAGTCTAGTAAGAATAACTCAGTAAATATAAGAGGCAGAATCCGTGGTATTAGAGGTTCTAAAAGGCTTTATTCCTCTACAAAGGAAATACAATTCGAATTGCAGGCTTCAAATTCCATCACCACGAGGGTTCAGGAAGGAAGGCCATACATTATTGACAAGTAATGGTATTTATATGGAAAGCATTACATTAAGACAGATGCAAGAGGCGTAACAGTTGATAATACAGATATAATACACATACGTAATAAAAAAAGGCGTAAACATAGGTGTAACTAAATACGTCATTAAACATGATGTCACAAGTGGGTGGATCCGTGAGAGAATCCTGCAATGTCAGCAGAAATACTTGGCAGAAATGCGCGCGCAGCTGCATGACGTGTGATTGACGTGCAACTAGAGGGTGAAGGGGACTTGACATTTAGCTCTACATGTGGAGACAGAAGTCTGGGGGGTCATGTCAACCTAATCCCAAATCATATCTAATATCTTATGTTTTAAAGAACTGTATTATCCAAAAGGAAAGGTCTTTCGGACGGAATCTATTCTATACTGACTGTTAGTGCGTGTACAAGCGTCTAAGTGTCTACATGAGATGCGAGGGGGGGCAGGAATCTTCCATGGTAACAGGGGCTATGAATTACTTGCATGAGGACAGTGAGGCCTGGCCCTTTGCACGGTAGCTGGAAGAATATTTACCTAAACTACTAGACAGGAATGCATCGGATGAGGAGCGGAGCAGATAATCTTGAAGGTGAAATACAGTTTTTGGCAGGCAACAGGCTGGATCAGGCACCGTTAGCCGTGCAGGGAGTAGGACAAAGTTCATGGATACAGATGCAGGCTCGGACTGGAGCTTTCAGAGGCAGAAGGCAGGAAAAAGCTTGATGGCAGAATTCAGGGCCTACTCGCCTGAGTCTGTAAAATGTGGAAAGCGAACCACATAAAGTCGGTGGCCTTTCATACTTAGGAATGGAATATCTGACCCATTCATAGCGGATCTGAAAGAGGACATGTTGACGGTGGACGCACATGTATTTGCGTCTTCATAACTGAAACTGGAGGGAACATACATGTACTTATGGCATGCACATGGAGCCGTTGGGGTCTACGATAGGGGACATAACTGATCACAAAATTCATATTTCCTCAGTAGCGGACAACATTGTGGGTATCGATATGCTTAACTATTTTCGTGCCACAATACGTTGTTCTCCGGAAGGTGTGCGTGTTATTTTAAATAACAATTATCCAATGGTTGAGAGATCCTGTCTTATCAATGAGGATGCCGCGCTGGCGTCCTTACCTAGTGTGAAGAAGGAACACTGTTATTGTTATCATGTCTTGCCTCCCATCATCACAAAGTCTCACGAAAGAAATTGCAATTTTGTAGACAGCAGGTTACCTATTTAGGTCACCTCCTGTCTAAGGAGGGGTGTGCACTTACACCAGACCGCATTCAGACTATTTTAGATACTCCTGTGCCCTGTACTCAGAAGAATGTCCGTGCACTGATTGCCCTCACTTCTTTTTGTAGGCAGTTTTTCGCACATTATTAAAATGTTGTTGGTCCTTTTGACTAAAGACACTCCGATGCCTCTCCCATGGACTACTGAGTGTCAGAATGCCTTCTAACAGTTACGCCAAGCTCTTTGCTCTGCACCAGTATTAGATACCCCAGACATTTTCATGAGTGACTATTTGTCCTCGTTAATTGACAGCTTGTCTTCTATTTACCAGCAGCTGCGGGAAGCTCTTCCTTCGTGAGAACTGCTGTGTTGACAGACCACCGCGACATCCTGGTCACCGAGAAAGGACGAGCTGTGTCACCTGAAATATCTGAGGAAGTCTTCCCGGAACACCCGATCCTGGGTACATCTAGATATCTGCTTCGATCCAGGAAGAAAGACATTTCAGCGCAGAAAGAGACTGTTTGAGCCACCGTCCTGGGTGGTTAAAGACTGACTACAAAGAGGGGTAGCCTTTTAGTGACTACTCATCTCAACGTTAGTGAAGAAACCAACGCCTGCCCAGGACCTTAGGGCATCATCTATTTTGTTGTTTGCCGATGAAAATTAGCTTGCCTAAGAAGGAGATCGCTGTGACAACGTGCAACGGCTGTACAATCTGCATCCATGGTCTGACTTTGACTGCTGCCATCATCGCTACTGTAATGTGGGTAGTGGAGGAAGTAATGCCTGGAGCCTCCTTACCTAAAATTACTGTTGCATCACTTGCTGCAAAAGAGCACCATCGTTTTGATTTGCCGCAACATGAACAGGGATACCGGCAAAATCTGAGAAACCATTCATTTCTTCAAATGTTGCATCAGACACACCAGCTAAGCAATGCTTCTAACTGTTGGGTTTGTGGCAAGATTCCTCCTTATCAGAACATAAAAGGAATCCCGTTGTCACTGCTGCCATTCTCTCACAATGGCTCATGCCCAGCTTGGTTCAAACTTCTATGCCTCTAATGAACAAAATCTGTTACCCCAACAAAGAAGGGGACCCACAAGCAAAAGGGACTGCTTTAGAAATGGAAGAATATAGTAAAGGAAGTGCAGCAACAAACTATGTGTATCCAAATTCTAGGTCGGCTAAAGGAAATGGACCCCTTGTTATCTCTGTTGCCATGACCACTGTCCCCCTTTGTGTACAAAGTACAGGCGATGTTCCAGTGGGCCACAGTAACTGTACTACAGTGTTGCAGATGTCTGAGAGGCCAAAGCATCTTCCTTGCATCACATCACACTTATTTTGTTTGTGGAACTGAGGCATACTACTTCCTACATCCAGGCTGGTCCGGTGCCTGTCACATAGCCTTCTTTCTACTACCTGTGTTTTTAGCTCCCCCAACCTGCCATCAAGATTTGCAATTGTTCGATCACCATGCTGGTAGTAGGGGAAAATGTGCAATCAATGTCTCCGTAGTCGACCAGACAGAGACCACATGGGAACAATATAGACTTTAACAGTGGATTCTTCTTCTTTGTTGGCCCAGTACAGAACAGTAAGCTGGCCTGTCGCCTCACCCGTACAATGGAAGAAGTGATCAATCAGACAACTGCAGCCTTGGGGAACTTGACAGAAGAACAAGCATCGATCTGCATGGTTGCTTTGCAGAAAAGACTTGTTCTAAATGTTATTCTGGCTGATCGAGGTGGAGCATGCTGTAGCATCGGATCCAGCTGTTGTGTCTTCACACCGGACTATTCACCTTCTGTATATGCGGTCATCTCCAAACTACACAAAATAGCCACTCATACATCAAGATTCATGAACATGGACTTGGGCTGGATGGTTCTGGAGCGTATTTTCTGTATGGGGTTTAAAAATACTTACTATTGGCCTTGTTCATTATTATTACAATTCTCTTCTCTTGTTGTTTATGTATCCAATGCGGGCCAATGCTTAGTTCCCTCTGTATTTCCACTTGTACTACTTGTCTACCATCTAAAACGAATGTCAAAAATGTAAATGCCCGTTTAGCAATAGACCGAGAAGTCAACGAGATAATGCTAATTGATATACATGACATTTATCGTACCCCTTTAGAAGCATAAGAAAATTTCTTCGCTTATGCCAAAAGGGCCGTCTGTGGAAAACGTGTAATATTTTACTTCTCTAGCTCCTACATGAAATTGTCTACCTTTTCCAGGAAGAACTGCGCCAAAACATTGCATCTTTATGTCGAAAACGTGTAATATTTTACTTGGCATAAGCGACAGCCATTCTGGCTGTGGTGTCCATTTCCTATCCTGCGTATTTCTCCCGTCTTCTGCTGCTCGTCTTTTTCTGCCTGTGCTATCTATTTTAGTTGACTTCCTGACTCAGCTAAAAGCAATGTACGTGCTGAGAGTTTGTAGCTGCCAGAACACCTGGTCTCTGATGTTAACTGTCAATCATTTACTGCTGCCATAAGCATTCTTGCTCCCACTCCCACTTTGCTGACCATGTGGTTTTTCATCTGTCCTTGTTTGCTGAGAACTATTTCTAAAACGTGTTCTTCCTATTTCTGTTCACATGCTTACACTGCAAAAAACCTGTACATAAGACCTGTGTTCTGTGAATTCAATGTACTACCTCCAGGCAGCACTTGAGAGTATTGTGTGGACGTGGTCCCACTCATGAGTGATTATTAAACTTGTTATTTATTTCCAACTTCAGTGCCGATCTCTATTTTGTTGGTCTCTGGGCCCGTGGACAAGAGGGTGACCCCGCACCAGTGTGCCCACTTTTAGGCACATTTCCACACTTCGTTGAAGCTGTGACTGCCTTTAACGATGAAAGTGACTTCACCACCATAAATAGCTCACGGGAGGAATTTTGGGCCACCTGCCTTTTATTGGTGTAGAAATCATAGCAAGCCTTTTTAATGCAACCATGATAGATTTTTATTGCTGCCTTGTAGTCCCTTTCACAAGTGGGGCTATGCTCTCTGCCAGAGGGGCTCTAGTTGTTTACACTTTTTTTTAACTAGTAGGTCCTCATTGATCCATTTAGCCAAATGTCACTGTCTGAAAAAAGGCCCAATTTCCAAAAGGAGCGATTTGATCCAACGCGCTATTAATCCAGTTCTCTACTTGTGCGTCGGCTGTGTAGGTACAACTATACAACCAAGTACAGCTAGCAGCCAGAGCACAGCAGAAAGCGAAAGGGATCATTTTTGCCCAGCACCTAGCCCGTGCTACTGAAGCCGCTGGGACATTTTTAGGTACACTCTCATACGGGACCAGAAAAGGAATGGCAAAAGGGTCAGACCATACAAGTGGCATGGGAGGCTTGACCACCTTGTCAGCCATATTTGAGAAGACCGTATCCAATGTGTGCCCCAGTCGGCGTGTGGAGGATGTTATATATTGAAAAAGATGCAGACCTTCCAAGTCTGTGGCCACAGTCGTAGCTGCAGGACAAGACATAGCATCAAAATATAAATTCAGTTTATTCTTGCAACTCACTTGTTCTTCTGAGACGTGATAGTAACAAGGAAGGCTACCTTCCAGCACAAGAATCGCATGTCACAAGAACATAGTGACTTGAAAGGAGGACGTATAAGTCATCATTAAGGGCTGCTCAAATTCCAGGCTGGCGCTGGTGGAGTTCTTGAAGGAATCACTATTTTAGGGCTCACCTTGAAGGCCTTCATTCCTGCGATCTTAAAGAGGCAGACGTTCACTGTTTTGCATGTAGGCTGCTACTGCACTAAATGGAGAATGGAGTTGTGTATGTCACCTCTGCTTTTGACAGATGTGAAAGATAGCAATGTCTTCCACAGATGCTTTAAGGGGGGGTGGGGGTCTATTTGTTTACCCATACAGTAATGAACACATATTTTTCTTCTTTGCTGTATAGGAGGCACGTTTAGTATGTTAACATTTTCCGCATAGGGTTTGCATGCACTGCACTGCTCTGGAAGTTTGAAGTAACCATAATCTAAGACCTTAGCTGCCAGATTGCAAGGTTGAGCTGCCTGTAGTTCTAAGAGCTGTTAGAGCAGGCCCTGATGTGGAGTCAATAGATCTAGTCTCAGCAGACGCTTTTTGTGAGAATGGTAATGATAGTGCCAACAGCATCGAATGTCTCGCCCAAGTTGGAGCCAACAGAATAGATGACTCACCAACTCCTCCAGCTGACTTGGCAATTCTCCACTGAGTGGCTGTCCTCAAAGCCATACGCTTCCCAGCCTGCATCAGTTTTCTTGCTCTCCTTAACTGGATGTGGAGCAGCATCACCTGTTGCCTGAGCTGAGGCTCTCTTTCTAGTTGTTTACACCACTAGAGAATCTGGCAGACTCGGCTCCTGATGTTACCCTGGGTTGCCTGGGTCGGCTTTGTATTTTTGTTTTCAACCTGTGGAAGTTACAGCCCTAACCTTGACTGGGGCTTTGCAGTTGTCCACACTGCATTTCACTATGCTTTTTAGTATGAGCAAGTACTGAACAAACCTTTAGGAAGGGTTTCAACTGGTCAACCACGTGGTACTTAAACATTGTGTAGCGAACTCACCCTCTGTTTCACTGCATGATAGGTAGTAGTGTCATCTGAGAGAAGTGTATGGCTTTAGGTCAAGATTGTCTGAGGGGGGTCATTAAGGTAGTCATTCCAAGGGTCACCCCATCCCAGAGTAGAGACAGGGTTGTGGTATGGGTCATGATATGGATCATGAAGATCAGAAGGGTTCGGTTATTCTGAGTCAGTGTAGTCTTGAGTGGGTAGAGGGCTGTTGTGACTGAGGAGGCAGCAGTGAGCTGGGCTGAGGAGGTACCGTTGGTATGTGAGGCCTAGGAGTAGCAAGTTCTGGTGGAAGACTGATAACCTGTCTTACCCTCTTAGGAATCAGAAAGAACTACAGCTCCTCCGACATTTGTTTTAAATGGTGAGCTTCCTCTGCATGGGTATGAGGTGCATAGGGCTCATCCTGCAGGGGTGGTCGAGCTGAGATTCTAGCAATGGCGAGTTGAATTAAAATCTGTCGCTGGCTCATCACTTTCGGGCACCTCAGGGAGCTTAAAGGTGAGTGGGACTTCACTCAAGTCCGATTTCGGCGTGGAGGCCTGGTTCAGAGCCTTTCTCGGTGTGGCACTTGGAATCGGCTTTGAAGCTGATTTCAGCTCAAAGAATGGCTTCTCTGAGTTTCAGGGTCCAGCTTGCGTGGAGGGATGCCGAGGCTCATGCCCTTTGCCGGAAGAGTTACTGGGGCCGAAGAGTTCTCTTGGTTTAAAATGGTCTCGGAGTGTGGGGTGGACCCAAAGGTACTTCTAGTTGCTTACCTCTAGGCTTGATGTCGGATTCCTTTGGGAGCAGTATTTGGCCTTGATGTGAGATGCTCTTGAGTTCGATCTACAGAGATCCTCGAATGAGTGTGGTCGAATGGAGGCTGTAGCAGTTTTGTTTTTGGCCTGCAGCCTGTCTGCAGTACAATGGGAATTCCTCCTCCTCCCACGAAGCGTTGGAGAAAAGAGTCATGGTCTTTGCTGTCTCTGCGCCGGCTGGATACTTGAAGGCCCGGGGTCTTTATCGGCTCCAATGAACTCCTCTGGTACACACAGGGCCGTTTCTAGGCGTTTTGCCGCCCTAGGCGAGAATTGAAAAATGCTGCCCCCTCCCTTTTACTACCATCACTCTCTCCCCCTGTCATCCAGGCTAGAAGAATAATTTCAAGAGTAAAAAAATACAATGTACATATTTTTTCCTTTAATGCAGCAGCAAAAGTAACACACCGTCCCACCATTGAAAAAGGCACTATAAGACACACAGGGAAGGCAGTTTCATGCTTTCTCCTCCACATGCATTCCACAGGCCTGCCTCTCGCCTTCGGGTAACTTCACATGTGGTGTCCTTCCAACTTTCACCCATATTGAAAAACGGGACCACAGATACCTTAAACAGCCAGAGAGTGAGACTCCGGTCTGGGGTCTCAAAGCGGGAGGACTCAAAGTAAATAATGGGAAAGGACTGTGTGGCACAGGCAGCAGTAATCAATTGACCAAGGCACCAGAGCAGCCTACACACAGTCCGTCCCCCACGCGTCGAGAGAGAGGGTGGTGCGACGTGCGAGTCATCGTCACTGGCTGCTGCATAAAAAGCACCACTCAGGGACTGACCAAAAAATATGCCCAGGGCCGTCATTGGTAGCACTTTCCCGTGCTACAAGATTGACGGCCCTGGGAACCCACATACACTGGTACCGCCGGCCCGCTCCACACACCACTATGCTAGGGTGCGCTGCGCAGCACGTACAAGCAGGTGCGCTTGCACTCACATACAGGTGCTGCTGCCTTCAAATTGAAATGTTTCCCCCCCCTTATGCCGCCCTAGCCCTTTTGCCGCCCTAAGCGGCCGCATAGTCGTGCCTAATGGTAGAAACGGCCCTGGGTACACACACATCTGGCAACTTGGGTGAGTCTTAAAATTGCATCTTCCGGTGTGCCCCGCAGCATTCTCACGGGAACGGGTGGTCTTCTTGCACTTAAACGTCTTATTCACTGAGCAGGCTGACTCCCTGTGCTAATTTTCAAGCAGGAATACATACCCAATGCAGGTCATACCATGGAAATTTGAGGTACACTTAGGACAGAACTGAAACTGAGTTTTCTCCATTAACAACCTCCTCCAACAGTCACTCAATATGACCGAGTTTCTTTGAGAAAGACGCATTGACAACGCTCAAAGTCAAGGTCAGTGCGTTGGTGATCCAGTTTAACCCCTTCCATGCTGCGCAGATTCCGCCGCTGTGCTGACGGAATCTTGCGCGGGCGTGGTCATGACGGAACGGTTCCGTCATGAGCACAGCTCAACCGTGGCTCATGACGGAACCGTTCCGTCATGAGCACCGAAGGGGTTAAAGTTCTTCTGCTGCTGGGGCCAAATTGTTGACTATTGGTAACAAAGGTTCTGAAAAACAGGTTGTCCGTTCCGGAGCTGGAAGTGGAACGTCCAAGCCAGATGGCGGAAAAACTCATCTGAGGTGGAGTGTTTGTCCTGGTGCATTTCTGGCTATAGGCAGTGCTTGAAATGGGGAAAATAGAAGTGCAGGGGGCATATCAGCAAGGGCCGGCGATAATTATCGCCCAGCGCTCTTAGCGTGAGGATAATTATCGCCGGCCAACTCTGAATTTTATCGCGGAGATAGCGTGCTATTAGCAACGCTTATCTCCAAAGCGATAAAATTCAGAGAGCTAACAGCTAAAAGTGAGATCATCGCTGGAAATCCAGCGATAATCACACAAATTTTGGCGATAGCTTGCTGATAGGGCCTCACATACTTAGCCATAATATCCACCTTCCATAGGATATCATGGCTAAGTCAGTTTCAAAGCAGGCGTAAGCAAATTAGCGATAACCGAGGTTATCGCTACTTTTCTTGTCGCTATGCTACTTTGAGTGAGGCTTGATAATAGGAGAAATGTCGCTTATCCTGGGGAGGAACACTCACTTTGCATCTCATTAGAGATGCAAAGATGGGCGTTAAGGGAAATGGCGATCAGGCAAGGTTTCACGTGTTAAGGCGATAAAATTATGGCCGCTTTTCGTCCGAAAACGGACACAAAAGCGGCGATTATTTTTTATCGCCTGCTTGTTGATATGCCCCCAGGTACTCTGTACCAGAGTACCTGCTTGTTTCTGAGAAGTGCTGATACTCTCCAATTAAAAGTATTATGTCGCTCTTGAGAAGTGCCGGTACTCACTCTCCCTCTCAAAATAAAAAAAAAGAGGTATCTTGAGACTCTAAACTTTTTCTTCGAAGAAAAACAACTTGCAAATGACCACGCCTAGCACTAGATGGCAGGAGTATGCAGAGCATGTGTATAGCAACACAATGCTAAAAACATACACAGTGCACTTAATGCAAGAGAATGAGGAAGGTTAAATCAGTGATACATAATAAATGAAGGTAGTGTGAGTATGTAGCTGACAAATATGGGAAATGGTAAGTAAACCATGCAAACATTAGGTCTTGGTGAAATTTGAATTACACTGGTATAATTTCGTAATTGTACATTATTCTTGTTATGTAAACTTGTCAAAATTACGCTTTAAATCCACATTGGTAATAATGCAATAGTAACTTGGGTTTCCGTGACTCCCGCTCACACGCGACCGATGTACCTGGGCGGGCTCGGCTGTCGGAGCTCATCTCTGGAAATTCTTTGAAGCTGTGGTCAGGATTAAACATATTTTTCCACTTTCTTCAGCGCTCCTCGGTTGAAAGAGTACTTGCTAGGGTTGTGTTACTGTGGGACAGCAGTCGCTGAAACGAGGGCCCAAGCACACACAGAAATCCGAGACCTGATACACCGACCTTCAGTCCTGAGTAGTTGATTTGAACCGGCAAGGAGAGCCGGCGAGGCTCCATCAGCGTGGGGTGAGACGGGGGCGGCTCTAGGCTCATGGTGGCCCTGTGCAGGGAGCGCAGGTAGGCGGCCCGGAAGAGGGGGTCCGGGCGGGGCGGAGCTCAGGAAGGTGTTTTAATAAAACATCCAGAAAAGGCGTTAGATGACCAGTAACATGGTAACAGAAAAACAACGTTTACTTTTTGAGTGCTCATCACTTGGATACTTTGTTTTAGAATCTGGGTCTCTGGAGGGACCCCTTTCAACAAGAAAAACACGTTGCGCGTCCGTAAGAGAGTTTGGCCACAAAGTAGGATCCCTCCAATCACATAAATCATATTCAGAACACGGGTCTGTAACATGGTCTTGCTCTTTGGCTTCCTTTTCAATACCAGCATCATCCGTCTGTAAACTCTGAACCTCCTTTAGAATGCCAGATGTTGATGGACTGATGAATGATGTTTGAGTTTCTCTGTCTGAGGGTCTTTTGTAATAATCCTCATCCTGAGCTGCATGTTTGTATCAATTTCAGAGTCACCTTGTTCATTTTCATTGGTCTGCTCATGAGTATCATTCTGCTCATGGATATCATCATTTTTTTGTTCTTCTTTATGGTCGTCAGCGCCTGTTTTACCTAGTGCATCAGCAGTACTCTGGCCAGAGGATTCTCCATCTTTAGGTTTCTCTTGGGTGATAAAGTTCAGGATTGCTCCTTCCTGTGACACTACGAAAGCCTGCTGAGCCACCTTTCTCTTTCGTTTCGAATAACCAGATTTGTGTACTCGAATTCTCTTCATTTTGCTTGCAATGCAGCGGGCGAGGCTAGCAGTGGGTAGGGAAAAAAAAGAAGACAATCAGCAGTGGCGGCTGCTGAAAGATTTTGATGTGTCATTTTTATTTTCTTGCAAAAACAACAGTTGATGGACAGAATGCAGAACAATGTCATACATTCACCCCAGTACAGAGATCTGGGCCTAAATCCATCATTTCTTTGCTCACCACACCACTCCAGTTCAGACATGACCATATGCAAATCAGCCTTGACCCTGTGCCTCATGGGAACAGTCCAACCCGAACTGCAAGCCATGTCTTCCCTGGACTACACAGTGAAGGACCAGCATACCTTAATGAACGAGTGAAGTTCCACCAACCTACCAGGAAAATATGTTCCAGAACCATCTCCCTAGCAGCCACCCAATGCAGCCGCTGATAAAACAGTGGAGGCCGCTACTTCTCCCACCTGGCAGTGAAGACCTGAAAACCCTCCCCCTGCACCTCAGAGCCTCACCATCGCTCCAGCAGTTCAGGAAGGACCACAAGACCTCGCTGTTCAACCAACAAGCAGCATGATCCAGCAGCATGAATCCCACACCGCCTCGAGACCCTTATGTGTGAAGCAGCTGAGCTTTACAAACCCTGACTGATTGATAGTAATTACCCTTCCCACTACATGTATGACACATTATGAGGACTAGCCACATATGGAAGGTTTATTTGAAGAGTGTTATAAAACTATAGGGTAGATCATGTGACTTGGCATACAAGGTCTGTTTTCTCAGTCCACTGAGAACAGTTGAGCCTGGAGAATAGTTCATGATCTATTTGGGAAGTGACCTTAGCAGGAAGAGAGTAAGCTACCTTGAAATCATGGCACACAGAGACCTGTCTCAGTACGTCACTAACTGAACCTGAAGACAGCCTACAGGTAACCAAAGACTCGTCCACTTTACCACATTGTCAAAAGACAAAATACAATATATTTAATTAAGGTTTCTTGTATAGTGCCATATTCCAGCAACCAGTTCTGCTCGCTTTCAGAGCACCTATTAAACAAGGATTAATTACAGTGAGTCCTAAGGCTATGAAAAGGCACTAGAGGTTCACTGAAGCAAAATTAATGTGCAAGGAACATCCAGTCAGGAGACAACTTTCAAGCAGACGTGCAAATCACTAGCACAGCGTACCAACGACCCCATGGGCCGTGGCATAAGCAAGGAAAATGGCCCCTTTGGCTGCTGCTCAGGAAGTAAAATATAGCAATTATCAGGGTTCAATGGGCCCCTGAGGGTTTTGGGTCTCAGTACCACTGTACTTGCTGAACCAATGGTAACTATGCCCCTAGTATGGACAGAGAAGGCTGCTTCACCAATTGCAAACTGAGGACTAGTTAAACTAGTTTTCTCTGCTAGTCACATGACAAGCACTGGAATGTAATTAAAGAAATGATCAAGAAGCCAGTCTCCTACCAAGGTCTCTGCAAAAGGGCATTAGATTGAGTTAACATGGGTAGGCACTGCCATCCTATTCCAGGCGTCCATCCATAGGTGCTTGCATTTCATGTCTGCCTCAACACCATATAAACAGACATAACCAAATGCCAAGTACATTCGAACACTCGATGTTTTAAAAGATTTGTGCAGGCAGATCCACTCATTAGATCACAAGTATCAGCTTCATACTCTGTTTTCATGATTGTTGATAAGTAATTGTAATCATTTTAATGAATCCTTAACATTACGTCTAACACCTCGTACCCTGCTCTCCTCTTCCCCCCCAATACGACCGTGCCTCCCAAGTTACACCTCCAAAAGTCACCATGCCTCCCCTCAGCCACAGGAAAAAACACTGCCCCTGCACTCCTGACTCACTCTTCCCTCAACATACAGCGCCGATCTGTACCACTCCCTACCCCTGGCATACGGAGACCACCTCTCCGACCCGCGCCCTCTCAGAGATGAATCGTGAGAGAGAGGCTCTCTCTCACGATTCATCATGCCCTCCCTTCCCATGACCACCAGAATACCTCCAGCTCGCCACCTCACATGGCTTACCTCCACCCAGACCCAAAGAACACACCATCTACAATAACATCCTCACCCAACCTTCCCCACGCCTCCGGCTCCTCACCCCCACGGGCTGGGATACATTCCTACGCCTGATCTGCCCTCCTCCCCAGGGCTCCCCACACCCTCGTCCAATGGCTCACCTTCCCTCGGGTTCACTCTGCAGTGGCACACGCTGACCTCCTCACTCCCCCTCCCCATGCCCTGACCCTCGGGCTGCTCACCTCGCAGCTGGCACCAAAGGTTGCACACTGGCATGCTATCCTCTGCAAGGCGGCCTTTCTTGCCCAGGGTCTCTAGGCGCGCCGGTGCATGGCCTCGGCCGGTCTCGGTGCTGCTCGCTGCACGCCGGGCACGGGTGCTGCCACCCCTCCTGCCGCCAGTGATGCGTGGTGCTTCTATAACCCCTTCGCTGCGGGACTCACGGGCACTGCGCATGCGCGTGCATGCGAGCCTCCGGAGGTGCCAGATCTGGACTATTAAAACAAGCTCGATTCTCCTGGAAAAAAAGTTCTAAACAAGCACAAGACCTACCAGAAGAGCCCGAAACAAGGCCAACCCCACACAAAGATGAGACTGGGTTAGAAAGGAAAAGAGTATAAGAACAACCATTCAGCGTGCATCACATTGGATTTAGCACGCCTCAGTCGTTCATGCGCCAAATCCCTGCCCGGGGCCACCACGAATATGTATTGTATCCGTGGTGGCCCCTGGGGGGTTTGGTGGCCCTGTGCAGGTGCACAGCTTGCACATGCCTAAGGCTGCCCCTGGGTGAGATGCCCATATTTCTTCATGTTCTTGATGAGTCCACGGTGGAAAGAAGTGAATCAAAAACTCCTGATTACAGACGCTGCGAGAAAGTTTGCTGAAGACAGTGGAGCCGGTGTTGGGAAATTCACGCATGGACTTGGACTTGAATTTGGCCGATCAAGTGAGTGTAAATGGGCGTAAATGGGCGCAGGGACGAAACCACGAACAGCTTGATTTTAAACGCGCACTAATTCCGAGAGTGAGAGCAGATTACAACGCGGCTCCTGCTTTCGGCGTTCGCAGGTGAGCAATTCCGGTGATATCCTCACATAACGTCTCTACTTACCCTCCTTCACCAACTCCTTCAGGAAACAAGGATCCCGCTTTCTTTCCTCCCGCATTTTGTTTTATTTTCGGTAACAATTGAAGCGGACTTCGTTGCTTCTGTGTTGCGCAATACAATTGTTGCAGAGAAACAAACCTCATTCATTGGATATGGTGCTGGTGAACCATACGAACTCCAACTAATGGGCAGTGCAAACTTTGTTTTGTTTGTTTTTGTTTTTTGGTTGAGACAGGCTCCAAAACTTTATTGACAAACACTGGTTACGAAATCCAATGGCTGTGTTAAGACCTGGGTCGCAGTTGCCCTACTGAGTCTTATTGAATTTTTGGGAACACTCGCTTGCAACATCAGTAACTAGCATCATTTGGAACATTTGGAACATTTGTTTGCAGCATCATTTATTCTCTTATTTTGGATCAGACAAAAGCCGGCGGCAGAGAAGAGTGGATCCAGGAGGGCAGGCTTCGACATTGTGAAATCTCCATTTGGGTTGCATCAGAGGCAAAGTAACAACGCTGCAGGAGGACAACGAACATTTTTAAACTTTCATTTAATCTTCGGGACTGCGAGGACCAGGGCGCCGTGCGAAGAGCTTACCTGACGCACCTGGGTCCTCTTCCTGACTCCTCCCCTGCCGGTATTTAGCGCCTCGCGGCCCCCGCTTCGCGGGAGCCGCTCGTAGGCTTCGACATTGTGAAATCTCCATTTGGGTTGCATCAGAGCCAAAGTAACAACGCTGCAGGAGGACAACGAACATTTTTAAACTTTCATTTAATCTTCGGGACTGCGAGGACCAGGGCGCCGTGCGAAGAGCTTACCTGACGCACCTGGGTCCTCTTCCTGACTCCTCCCCTGCCAGTATTTAGCGCCTCGCGGCCCCCGCTTCGCGGGAGCCGCTCGTAGGCTTCGACATTGTGAAATCTCCATTTGGGTTGCATCAGAGCCAAAGTAACAACGCTGCAGGAGGACAACGAACATTTTTAAACTTTCATTTAATCTCCGGGACTGTGAGGACCAGGGCGCCGTCCGAAGAGTTTACCTGACGCACCTGGGTCCTCCCCCTGACTCCTCCTCCCTCTTACTTAAGCTATATTCAGTCTCGCGTCAGCGGGACGCGTGCGGGGCGAAGCCCGGGCCAAGGGCGGGCCCGTTCTAGCCCGATTAAGACCGGACCGGGCCATTCCTCTCTTATCTGCTCTAGGGCCTTGTTGTTTGTATTATTGTCTCTTTAAACAACCCTGTACCCACCAGGACTGTGATACACTGTTAGAATGGCAGTGAGGGAAACCCGCAGTAAATGTTCCTCGACTAGCGCATCTATTTCAGGCACGCTAGATTCCTTCCTATTTAGAGCCAACTCTGTACTCACTAACGAGATAACTGTCCTGGAGAAACACCTTTCAGTAGGCATTGAAAATGTTAAAAGATCCTCCTTGGGGCATATCGCTAATGTGAGAACGCCTGATAAAGAACCTATGTCCCGTATGCATGTTTCTCCCACAATTATTCCTGAACCTGTTTCTCCCCTGGTTATTGATTGTTTCTCTGGTATCAATAGCGCTCCACCACCCCTCTCCAAAGGGTCTAGCTCCACCCCTGCTTCACTACAAATTCTTGATGTTGGCCGCAAGCGCTCCAGAGTTGTGAGGGAGGGGGCAGTCCCAAAGAGGAAAATGGGACCACCATCTAAGAGAAATAAGACTCGTAAGATACCCACCTCCTCCCGCCGAGATCTCGACTGTGGGAGCAATGCAAACCCGATTTTGACTTCTGTCACAGCACACAAGCCTATAACTACGCCGACTATTGATCCTGCCCAGATTTCTCCTGCCCTACATCTCCCTACCGTAGTTACTAATGTCAACAAGGCCACAATGACTGAACCCCAAACCCAAGATCTGGAGGTCCTTTTAAAATCTTTATTCAACCCTCTTTGTATTAAAATGGACCAAATAGAGGCTAGACTTGCAAATTTGGAAAGGGCACTCGAGTTGCATCCCGACCCCCGTCCTATTCTTCCATCTGTAGCCAGAGGGCGGGCTAATATAGCTGCTAAGGAGAGTCAAAGTGCCACCACCCTTCAACATCCCCTACAAGCTGTGGAAATTCCCCTTTCGCACTGTGAGGTTGTTACTGCCCCCACTAATAGTTCTATCTCTTCCTTTTCTCCCCGAGAAACTCAAAATCCCTAGGACAGCGGAAAACTTGTATCAGGATATTACTATTAATGCGCCCACCACAGGAGACTATCAAAATCTAAATCTCCCCCCGGAGGCAGCGCCACTCGTTGTTGTCCTAGCGGGTGTCCCCAAGCTCACTGAGGGAACTATTAAATCCTTCGCTTCACTCAAGAATAAAGTGGTAAGCTGGCTTTCAAAACACAGACCACTTCCGCTAAAATTTTCAGGTGAAATCCTAATGGTCCGAAGGGTCCAATGGGTGGGCCCCACTAAGAAGGAGCATAACGGGGATTGCGTGATCATCAATATGAGGGACAAGGGTGCAGTTTCTTTCATCCTAAGTTCTCCCCATCTGGGGGTAGAGTCCTCCATCAAGACTCTCCCATTAGCTTTTTTTTATCCTCCATCTAGCAGAAATCAGGAACAAGATCTCGAATTAGGGTGGACACGGGTGGGACGTAGAGGTTTTCCTGCTGGGCACAGAATTGACCAGGTCCCTCAGTGCCCCACATCATACCTTAGAGATTACAATCGATTTAGGTGTCTTAGCGAGATTGATTGACTAACCAATAACCACTTCACAGTGGATTCTCAGGTTGATCTCCCAGGGCATTCCCACAGAACCTCAGTCACTAAACTAAACTATAATAACCCACCTACCCTGGGTGTAACCGGAGCGGGAGCTGTTAATACCATACCGTTGATGATTCATAGCACCAACTTGCACTTAAACCCATCTACAGCAAGTAATAAGCTGTTAGCGGTGCAGGCATCCAACAGTCTATCGCAGAGCTCTTCTCATGCGATTCCCTTCCCAGCTCTCTATAGTGGGGCTAATAAGATCGGCCCATGCCCCAGTAATTGTACATTCGAAGTAGTTATGCCAACTCCAACCTTAGACTCACCACCTCCACTCGCCCAATTGAAACTTCTATCCTGGAATATAGCTGGCCTGGCCAACAAACTAGGGTGCCCTGACTGGGGCCAATATATAGACAGTATGGACATCTGTCTTTTTCAAGAAACGTGGGCAAGGACCCACAGTTCCGTGACGCCTTTGCTTCCTTTTCCTCGGCCCTGCCACTGGGCTGGGATTGAAGACCATCAGGGGGATTGACCATTTGGGTCCGTACACACTTAGGTTGCAAAGTGACTGAAGTGAATTCAGAATCCCCACATATCCAGTGTGTGATTCTGACTTGGCCGAATGATGTTAGGCTCACTCTGGTCAACGTATACTCTAGACCAGTAAACCCGACTGCGGAGTCGATAACTATTGCTCAGCTTTCTCTATTCCTAAATAGTTTCTCTAAGTGCTCTACCATCTTAATAGGTGGCGACTTTAATTGTCACTTTGGGCCTCTTCCTGGTATGATAGATGGCGACATCCAGGAGGAGGATGGTTTTTGGAAAATACCACCACCTGTTGGAAATCCCCCACGGGCCTGGACTCCCCTTGTAGTCCAGATTACGGCCTTAACTCTGCAACACTCTTTTAGGGCTTGTAACGGCCGTACTAAATCAGATGCTCCTGCCAAAAGCACCTTTAACAAACCTGGCCATGAGTCCTTGCTCGATTATATATTTGTGGAGACCTGCTCTTGGGATAAGGTCCATGATTTTATGGTTCACCCGAGGACAGAAAGTGACCATAACCCATTACAGCTATGGTTTTCTCTTCAGGGGGTTTGTACAACTCCCGATAGCGAAAATGATACGCTGAGTATCGACACAGGCCTTCTCTTATCCACCAACAGAAGAAGGGTGAGGTGGGAAAACTTGGTCAACACGCCCGGTGCAATTGATGATCTTTATCTCAAGGTAATTCCGTCATTGGAAGCAGTCGGATATTTACCGCTCCGAACTCCGAACAAGGGCACATATAAAAAATTTGAGGAATTAAATCTTGAGCTAACCACCGTTCTGGCTAGTGTCTTCAATCCCACAATTCGCAGAGAAAGAAAATGCCCCGTAACACCAAACTGGTATAACGCATCATGCAGGGATGCGAAATCACAGCTCCTGGCTGCACTTAAATCCACAAACAACAAAATATTAATAAAACAGAAACGCAGGGAATATAAAACACTAATTGCACAAGCTAAAGCGGAGTGGGATGCTAATAACTGGGAGATTCTAACACAGGCACTAAAAAATAATGATCCGCGATTATTTTGGCAAATTGTTAATACAGGCTCATCGGCCCCTATTCCAGCAGTTGTCCCTAATGTAGCCGCTAGCGTCTGGGAGGCTTATTTTTCAGCTCTTTATGCATGTAATACTATTCCACCCCTTGATGCCTCGAGTCAGGAGGTTAACTTGGAGACTAGTCCTGGACTCCGGTTCTCACCAATTTGTTGACGAGTTTGGTATCCTTGAAGTTGTAGACATTTTGAATAGCCTCCCTACTGGGAAAGCCCCGGGCTTAGATAAGCTCCCTGGAGATCTTTTTAAAAACGAGCCGCTAATATGGGCCCCTTATTTAACTGCATTGTTCAACGCAATCTTGAAGGGTATGGCAGTTCCTACTACATGGCTTGGAGCAGAGATAGTTCCAATTTATAAAAAAGGCTCTCCTTTACTTCCCGGTAACTATAGGCCAATTAGCCTTTTAGACGTCCCCCAAAAGATCTTTGCTCGCCTGATCCTAAATCGATTACAAGATTGGATGGAGGACTGCTCCATCCTCAGTCCTTACCAGGCTGGGTTTAGGAAAAAGGTATCCACCCTAGATCAAATCTTCCGGCTTATGCTTCTACACTGGAAGACTGTCCACGTTGAGGCTGGTTCTCTTTACACCGTGTTCGTTGACCTTCGGGCGGCCTTTGATTTGGTCCCCAGGTCAAAACTATGGACTGTCTTAGCAAACCTCGGAGTCCCTGCCCCCTTGTTGAACATCATAACCCGTCTACATAAGGGGAACTTTGCACAAGTAAGGCACGGGAAGTTAGGTACACTCACTCCAAGATTTGCTGTAGAAAAGGGAGTTAGGCAAGGCTGTGTCCTTGCACCTACCCTCTTTTGTCTTTATGTAAATGGAGCATTCGTGTATCTGAACAGGGTTATAAATAGCGATGCTCCCAAGTTGGATCACAGCAGGATACCGGCGATAATGTTCGCTGACGATACCCTGTTGCTCTCCAAATCTCCTTTGGGCTTGCAGAGGGTATTGGACGGGTTCGAGCTATTCTGTTTGGAACAGGGATTGGAAATTAATACGTTGAAAACCAAATTCATGATTTTCAATCCTCCAACTAGAACGCGCCCAAACCCCACCATAGGTGGCATCATCCTGGAGAGAGTCCATACCTTCGATTATCTAGGCCTTACCTTAAACGAAGGATTATCTTGGACCTCGCACCAAATCAAGGCCCACTTAAAATTAGCCCAGTCGATTGGCGCGATCCTGAAGTTCTATAATACCTTCTCTGAAAAACCCCTAGCGCCACCTCTCAATCTATAAACTTCAGGCCCGTGGCCGGATTCTCTATGGTGCAGAACTCTGGGGTACTAAATGCTGCAATGAGATTCCGCTTGCTGAATCCAGGTTTATAAGACATCTGACAGCTCTACCACAAAGTACCCCTTTACTCCCCTTAAGGTTTGACTTGGGTTTACGACCAATAGATGATGTCCTTGGCCTGAAGCCCTTGATTTTCTCGAGGAGGATATGGATAACACCTGAGCTGGAGGTTTATAGGAACGAACTAGAGGAAATATTGAGTCTCCCAAGCGCATACAAACTTCCTTGGCTATTGTATGTAAAGAAACAACTGGGTGTACTAGGACTTTCGGATCTCTGGACAATCCCAGCGACGGCTTGTTTTACTATCTCCCGGAAAAAACTTACCCATATTTACTACGAGTCTAAATTAGCAGAGACCATCTCTAAATTACAATCTTCTATCCTAACCCAATCGTTTCTAAAAGTTAAAGACGATTATCATTTTGAAGAGGCCTTGAGTGAGATTAGACCTGATTTTACCAGGAAATTGTTCTTACAGTGGAGACACGGTACACTCCCCCTAAGAGCATTTACAGCTAAATGGTCCTATCCCACTTTGCAAAATTGTCCTAGTTGTGATGCAGAATTAGAGTCCGATTTACATATCCTATTCTTTTGTCCCGCCTACAAAAAGACCAGGAAATATTGGATCCTACCTATCTATAGGAATTTAGGGTTCATACATTGTATGGAAGCTTACAGGGTACTTAAATCAGACCTATCTAGACAAATAGTATTTGCAGTCGCTTCATTCCTAGCATCAATGTGGAGGATAAGAAGATTACAGCTGTCTTTAACTTGAATTTGATAACCTGACTCTGTATTAATATGATGAATGTCTACTGTATAACCTAATATTCATCCGATCAACAGTATTTTACAGTTGGAGGCCTGAAATGATTGTTTTTATATTTGCATCTCTGACAAATATCCTAATGTACTGTATTTTTTGTATGAGCTTTTATGACTAATTTAGTCGAAATAAAGTTGGAAATGAAATAATGCGCCATTTGCTGAAAAAACGTATCACAAACATTTTATTTCATGCACTATTTTTTGGTGCAGAATGCATCCTCGCATTCAAAGTGGAAGCAAGGAAGTATAAAGTGGATGCAAGGAAGTATTTTGCACTGAAATTAAGTAGTAAATGCTCTTTTTGCATTGCGCTTAATTTTGCCGCAATGTTGCTTGATTACGGAAAGCAAATTACATGCATTTTGCACACCCCTAGTAATCAACAGCCAAAATATACAGTACCGTGAAGAAGTCTGGCTTTGCATCGCATGCATACTGCTGCGAGGTGAATTCATGTGATTATTGTATGCATACGCCAGTTCTAGTGTAACGGCTGCTGCATAGATCATGTACCTGGTGTGGACAGGCATGCAGAAAGATTGCAAAGAAGTCACATCTGTATTGCTCGTTTAGAGAAGTTGACAACCATCCAAGGATTTCAGCTTCTAGAACTCATTTCCGGGCACCCCGCCAAGTGGCTGTGTCCTCTTCCCCACAGGGGCTGACTAGAACGCTGGGATGAGACTCGCCCGGTGAGGCCACGTGAATCAAATGTAGGACACAGCCAAGTTGAACAAGGCTGAAATGGAGGTAAGGGGGACGTAAACAGACGATCTGAGATGCACAGACTGTCTGAAAGGGCTAGGGCTGCTTCTAGCCAGACCTCGACCACGTACAAGTAAAAACTTGGCTTCAAGTGTGAAAATCTAGACCTATAAACAATACGTAGAAGACAGCCGATGACAACCAGATGTGGCACTTACAGCTTACACTGCTGTAAACAGCTGGACGCTTTAAACATGATTTATGTCTAGACAAACAACATAGAAAAGAAAGCATTGGTGTCTGTGTAGCTGAATTACTAGCTGAAAGTAATCCGTCTGGAAGAATATCTCCCATCTGTTGACCATTTATTTATTTATCTCAGCTGGTGTTTACTCCTGTTGCTCATTTTCCACGTCCTCCCTTCACTCGTGATTGTCGGGGGGCAGTCATTCTGCCATGCCCCTCTTCACTGGGACGCAGATATGCAATGCCCGTGGAGGCGCCAGTGATGAAGCACCAACTGGCGAGAATATACTGAAGGTTGAGGTGGACCTTTGCTGAGGTCATGTTGCTGCGCGGAGTGCAAAATCCCTCCCTACTGTCACGGACCAAAAGATCTCACATACGCACACTATCCATACATTCGCTGGTGGGGCCCAAAACACCAACACACTCACCATCAGTCCGTGCGAGAGGTGATTATCCTTCCAAGCGCTGGATAATGAGGGAGGAAAGATACCACTTTTACCCTAATGAGCAACAAATCTACACAACCTTCTAATATTCATTAGGCCCTGGATTTCACCTTTGGTATTCCCCTCATAAACGGGACGGATCTGTTAGTTGTAGGCTTATGTGAATTTCTAATACTCTAATTAACCTTTTCATTAACACATTTCAATGAATAAACAACCCAACTCATTTCTGTAGATTTTCAAATCGAAATTTATATTAATGTTGCAAATTAAATCATTCATTTGATCAAGTTGCCATTCATATTTACCTATTCTGGCTAAAGTCGTCCTCTATGTCAAAACTGGCAGTCTCGCAAATCTTTGCCCATCAATTTTAGTAGGTTCAGTTCATCAGGAGTTTGGGCATTAATTCAGTCCGTCAAAGATTCAGGCTAACAGCTGTCCTGCAGTGTCAGTCCTCTCCGTCAGCATATCATCAGGAAATCGAAGGAGCGACTCTCGACCTCTCTATTCTTTGGGTTTTTATAATAATTTCAATAACAAAAATGTAACAAAATTGAGTTTTAAACTGTTCTGATTGGCTGATCAGGGGTCATCCTCTAAGTTCCCATAAGGTTTAGTCCATGGTGTCAGCATACTTGCTGGTTCCGGTTCTTTAATAAAGTCTTTTGTCTGTAGCGTTGGCACTATTCCCAGTGGCCTTGAAAAGTACAGCTTGCCTGGGTCAGGACGGGGCCATTGTTGCTCATCTTAGCACAGGTGCACTTCACCCAAGCCTCGTTCAGCATCGGCAGTCGGGTTAGTCACCAAAAGCAGGCATCATTCGATAGGCCAGAATAGTCAACTTAAGCAAAGAAACACAAAAACGTAATTAATACATAGAAATGACTAATTAATTGTTATTTCCACGCTAATACCCATATGTGTGTGTATTTATCTAGCCAAAAGCAACATTCAATGCGGTTTATACTTACTAAATAAAGCACGAATCACAATTACATCACCAAAGCGACATATATCATGCAATGTTCTATTTATCTATCATTAATATGCATACGATTTTTAGTTCACGTCATTAATTAGGCCATGCAGATGCAAATCCCACGTGTATTTCAGTCATTAATAAGGTTGGTTAGTTATTTCCACATCACTCCAATCCATTAGTACGATATTAATTAATCTAATTAATAAAAAGACATGTAAATTGGGGTGGGTATACAAAATTTTGCATAACCCGCTCCAGCAATCCCCCCTTTGGTGATTTTATCACCACACCACCCACATTTTTTTTTCTGTCTTTACGGAATCTTTAAAATGTTTTCTTGCTCTTAATCATAATTCAGTTTCACCTACGTCTTCTCTTTTTACTGATTCATACATACTCTCCTTCCACTCCTCCAATTCTATTTCTTCAATTTCTCTTTCTTGTTACTTATCTTTTCTTTTTGAATTTTCACTTTTTATTCTTTTCTTATTTTTCTTGTTTCTACAGCACATACAACATAATCTTATCACTAAAACTATGCAGATTACACATGTTAAGGGAAACAATATTTTACCTATAAGAGTACTACCTATTTTTACTAAGAAATTCGTTAATAGCAGCTATTTTCTTTCCAATTCTATCCCAAATACCTTCAACCTCCAGTGGTGCAAGTTCATCATGCAATTCAGTAATATTCTTAATATAAGTTTTCAAATCTTTGCTTTCGTCAGGAATGTAAGTACAACAATGTTGAACTTTCAGCATTCCACAGACTCCACCCTCTTTTGCCAATAAAAATCCTCCAGCGGTGCTTGTTGACAAGCGATCCACTACTGTTGACAATTTTCTAATTTTGTTTGCATTCAGTTATTCCCACTGCTGGTATCAATGCCTGAAAAATGTCACCTACAATTTCTGCCCAAGATTCTTTCTTGGTTCTAGCTAAATGATTACTTAAGCTATGTACACCATCTTCTCCTCTATCCATATGAAAGATTTATGGAAAGACCAGGCCTACGTAACCTGTGCCATACCAATGGTCTGGCAAACGATAATATGCCCTGTTTCCACAAATAAAATATAATCCAGGAAAGACTGGATCTCTTCCACCTTTGAATCCCCATCCACCCATGATTCGATATGTATCATGGCACTCACTATTACCTAGAAAATAATTATCATACACAGTTTGATTCCTTCGAATGCAAAATTTCCCTTTCTGAGGCCAATCTAAAGCTATAGTTGGACTAGCTTCTCCTTTCAAATGTTTTTCTTTCTCTATATGCCAGATTGTTTTCTCCACTTTCCCTTCTGCTGCTTTTCTCTGCATTTTCAATCTTCTTTCCTCAACCATGTCTAAATGTATTTTCCTCCTTCTTCAAACTGCATGTTAGATTGTTTCTAAAAAAATACTTTAATGTTATTTCCTTAGATTCTGACAAAAATTCACCTAATACCTCACTTGCGCAAAAATGTTATCTACATCTGAAAAACAATATTCTAATTTTCCTGTCTCATAAAATAAACTAGCTATTACACTACATGTTATTCCATACGTTGCCGGAAGGTGATAAGTCATTCCCTCAGAAACAGATGCAGGTAACTGCATACATACGTAGCAGTCCCGTACGTCCATTGTCTTTACATATTCATACAATAATTTTGAAAACAAATTATTAGAAAAATCTGTTATTGACCTGTCTTTATGCAAATAATTTTTATCTATTCTAGTTGGAACTACTTTTGGAATCTTCCCTATATTAGTTTTATTCTCACTATGTCCTTCTAATGTGTCTATAGTAGCCTTAAAGGAAATGACAAGAGCAAGGATGCTCCATAAAAGCATTAATAATCCTGTACAACAATAACATATTTTACACCATCTTTTCATGAATGTACATCTACCTTTACTACTTTCTATGTTAGCCATCTTGTTAAAATGGACCGTGTCTTTTGACTTGGCCTCTTTTACTTCACAACTAGTTTTTCTAACCTAAGGTTCTAACACCTATTTGGTTCTACCAGTCTCTATCTTTAATTCAATATCTTGTTTTCTTCATCAATAGTTTTCTTAACTTATTCAGTTTGGCATCTCATCGTTCTTCACTCTCCTCTCGTCTTCCAAATATGGATTTTCCTGAACTTCCGTTTCTTCTTCTCCAAGAGAACTCTCAGGATTTCCGATTCTATTTCATCCTCAACCACTTTCAGTACAGTCTCCTCTGGATTTCCTTGACTATCTGCCTCTTCTCCCTGTTCAGGCAGAGCCACGTACGTCCATTCTGGTGACTTATACTTCTGGTTAGGTTTCCTTGTTCTTCTACTCTTTGTCTTCAGTTAATTCGTCTTCTTTTGATTTCTCTTGACTTGTCACTTCATTCACCTGTTCAGCTCTCGGTGAATTCACTCTTGTCAGTCGATATCTCAGTTTCCTTATTTTATTGGGGCAAACATCATCTCTTGCAACTCTTTTTACTTTGCTCCCTTTGTCATTCTTTTCATTCCTCCAAGCTCTCTTTCTTAGAACTCGACCTTCAGGTATTTCATTTTCACTCTCTTCAGACTCTGTCTCAACTTGCTTTGTCTTTTCAGCAACTTCTTCTTCCACCACTTGTTTTGTTTTCCCTACTTCTGTCTCTCCTCGGATCTCCGACACGCAATCTTCCTGCTGGCTACTTGTCCCTTCACCTAACTGGATGTTGCAGTTCCCTTCACCTCCTCGGTGGTCTTCCGCAGAAATCTGTCCCTCTCTCTCTGTACCTGTCCCTTGTTCACTTAGATTTGTTACTTCATGTGGAATTTCTCTCAGTCTCTTATCTGGTACTTCCTTTTCACGAATTTCTTTTGTGTCTTCGGTACTCTTTCCTTTCTGTGTTCTTTCTTAGAACCCTGCGCTTCTTGCTCGTTTCCAGAATCGCTGGATTCAGAAATCTGCAATCTTCTTCTCAGAGAGCTACTTCTGGGGACTAAAGCTGAACTTTGTTCTGTTTCCCCCCCCTTTCAGAGTTTCCTCGTGTCTTTGACCCTTCGTCATCTGATTCCGTGCTTGATTCTGATTCATCAAAGTATTCTTTTCCTGTGCTGTCCACCGGATTTGGAATTCTTAATGTATGACTGGCATAGATCCAGTTCTTTAGTCCGGCACACTTCACAGCTGTGGTCATGGTCAGAATGACTTGTCGTGGTTTTCCACACCTTGGAACCAGACAATTTCTTCTTCTGTGGACTTTTATCCTTACCCAATCACCTGGGCTCAGATCATGGGCTTGCTTCTTTTCAAGTGTGGTGGCATCTGGTCCAACCTGATGAAACACAGAATGAACTGCGTCAGCCAGGCCTTTACAGTATTCCAACACCATGTCATCAGTTATTGTCATCAGATTGTTGACTGGTATAAACACATGTCTCATTGCACGTCCCATGATTATTTCATGAGGACTCAATCCTGTAGTTCTGTCTGGAATTGCCCTTATTGTCATGAGTACTAGAGGCAAGACATCAGGCCATTTCATACCTGTAGCCAAACACATTTTCCCTATTCTATTTTGGATAGTACCATTCATCTGTTCAACCACACCAAAAGCCTCCGGTCGGTAGGCACAATGTAGTTTTTGTTGTACATTCAATGCTTCACAAATTAATCCTACAATCTCATTATGGAAATGTCCTCCTCGGTCTGACTCAATTGTCACTGGGAACCCGAACCTGGGAATGAATTCTCTCAGCAGTAGCTTGGCTACTGTCAACCCATCATTTCTTCTTGTTGGGAATGCTTCCACCCACCTGGAGAATAGGCAGACCACTACCAAAACATACCTCAGTCTGTTACAGGGAGGCATCTCAATGAAATCTACTTGCATTCTGGTGAAAGGCCCTCCTTCCCGACCTATTGTTCCCAGACTCACTACTGTCTTCCTTCCAGGATTGTATTGCTGACATATTAAGCATCTCTGACAAAGACTTTCTGCTACAAGTCTGAATTTTGCATTGTACCACGTCTGCTTAAATGACCTGATCATGGCATCTCTCCCAATATGTCCCTGGCCATGATAAATCCGTGCCATGGTAGACATCATGCTATCGGGCATAACTGGTCTTCCATCTCGATAGACCCACACATGATCATTTTCCCTTGGGGCACATCCTGCTGTTACCCACTGTCTCATTTCCTCATCTCCTGCCTCATTCTGCAATTGTTTTACCTGTTCCCAAGTTCCCACAATGTTAGTGAACATCAATGAGCAAGAAGACATTTCTCTTTCCTTAGCCAGATTGACCGAATTCTGATTTCGTGCACAATACTGCGCCATGTCGTTTGCATACCTATTCCCAGTGGCAATATAATCACCACCCTGACTATGTGCTGCACATTTTACAACAGCCAATTGTTTAGGCAGCTGTATCGCCTCAAGCAACTTTCCAACCACTTCTGCATTCTTAATGGGAGTTCCACTCGAGGTCAGGAAACCTCTTTGTAGCCATAGTTGGCCGAAGTCGTGTACGACTCCAAAGCCATACTGGCTGTCAGTTATCACAGTCATTCTCACACTCTTTCCAATCTTGCAGGCTCTAGTCAAAGCCACAGGTTCGGCTACCTGGGCTGATTTCATTCCTTTCAAATTTGATGCTTCAATTACTGCTGCGACTGTGCATACTGCATACGCTGCACTTAGCACTCCTTCATCCGTTCTCAAACATGACCCATCAACGAACATTACAAAATCACTTTCTGGCAAAGGTACATCTTTTATGTCTGGTCGTGGTTTTGTACAAAAATCAAGTACATCCAGACAATCATGATCAACTTTATCTCTTACCTCCACAATCTCGGCATCAGGCAACAAAGTTGCAGGATTCACATTCACACATCTTGCAAGACTCACATTAGTTGCACCTAATATGACCTTTTCATACTTATTCAGCCGACTGTGTGTCATATACTGAGCACGACTCCTTGTCAACAGAATTGCTACATCATGAGGTACAAATACTTTCAATGGATATCCCATCACAATTCCTTCAGTCTGCTCCAAACTTCGACATGTTGCAGCCACCGCTTTCAAACATCCAGGTAAACCTACAGCTACTGGATCTAGCATTGATGAAAAATATGCAATTGGTCTTCTCATTTTTCCATGTTTCTGGGTCAACACAGAAAGTGCACATCCATTTCTCTCACTGCAATACAACTCAAATTTTTTCTCATAGTCAGGCATACCTAATGCAGGTGCTTCACACAAACCATCTCTCAATTGTCTAAATACTGCCAATTCTTCTTTATTTAATTCAAGAGGGTCTTTTACATCACTTCTCGTCAATCGCACCAAAGGCTTTGTGATCAAGGAAAAGTTACCAATCCACTGACGGCAGTACCCTACCATTCCCAAAAACATTCTCACTTCTCTGAGTCATGGGAGCTCTCATTTCTTTTATTATTCTGATTCTGTCTATGGTTATTTTCCTTAGTCCTTTATCAATGTTGTGTCCCAAATGCTGCACTTCCTTCTTACAAAACTGTAGTTTTGCGGGTGACACTTTAAGTCCTCCATCTGCCAAATGATTCAGCAAGGCTATTTGTATCTACCTCACAGGCTTCACGTGTTTTTGACGCTACCAATGGTCGTCAATATACTGGACCAATACAGAGCTTTCGGGCATTTCTAGACTCTCCGAAGACTTCTTTAATAGCTGATTGAATATTGAGGGGCTCTCTGTATACCCCTGTGGGATTCGGCACCATGCCAAAATACGCTCACCAAACCAAAATGCAAAAATTTGCTGACTGTCATGGTGCAATGGGATGGAAAAGAAAGCATGACACAGATCAATTACTGTGTACCATTCTGCATCATGGGGAATCTGATATAAAATCACTGATGGATTTGGTACTATGGGACAGCATGATACCACCATTTTATTCACCTTTCTCAGATCTTGCACTATCCTGAATTTCCCATTAGGCTTTTTCAGTCCCATTATCGGTGAATTACATGGACTACTCATTATTTCTCTCAAGATTCCTTGCCTGATCATTTTCTCTATCACAGGAGTTGCACCTTCAATTATTTCAGGTGTCAATCTGTACTGTGGAACATTTGAATATGTTACTCCTTCTTTTACAGTTATTTTAACTGGATCTACATTACTCATTAGTCCTACATCTTCTCCAGTGAAATCCCAAACTTCTGCTTTTATGGATTGTCTCAGTTCTTTTGGTAATTCATCAGGGTTGAACACAGCATATGTTTCAGTAACTTCACTTTCTCTGTTAGCTAGGTTCATCTTATACAATACATCATCATCTGGTGTTTCAAAAGCTATTCCATCCGGAGTACAAAATATGGTGCAATTCATTTTGCACAACAGGTCCCTACCTAATAAATTCACAGGACTTGAGTCACACATCACAAAGCAGTGCATTTCTGAAAGTTTCCCTATGCTGACTTTCACTGGTTCTGTAAGATAGGTCTTAATTTGACTGTTGGACACACCAACTACTTGGATCGTTTCATCCGAGAGAGGAAGATTCTTAACATCAGCTGATCTAACAGTTGATCGAGTAGCACCAGTATCCACTAGGAAAGTAATATTTTCATCATTAACCCTCCCATCTACAAAAGGTCCTGTCTGGTCTACTTCTAGAGTTGCGCCAAGTACGCACTCTTCTTCCTCCCTTCTGCACCGTCAATAGCTCTCTTCTGCGTCACTCATCGCATTGCAGCCAATACTGAGAGACAGTGCTAGCGCGTGGCAGCTTATTTACCTGTTCTTCATTGTAGAATCCCGATTCACTACTATACTTCTGTGTGTTTCTGCTCTGTGGAAAAGGCGGTTTTGGCACCTGATTCTGTGGGGGAACAACTTGCTGCTGTTGCTGCAGTTGACCATTCACCTCATGCTTGACCTGTGGGTTAAATGATGGATTTTCATTGTTAGTACTCGGGGGAAATTTACACTCAGATTTCCAATGCCCTATCCTGCCGCAATTATGACACGGAAATTTCTTTTTAGCTTCTTCAATGTTCCCTTTGTACTTCCCATTATTAAATTTTGGCTTGGTCCCTGCTTGTTCCACCAATTGTGCTTCCTGTCTCTCCACTACCTTTACCTGTGCCCACATTGCCTTCTCCTTTAACTTCCGCTGTTTTGCTTCAATTTCATCACTGAAGTATTTAGCATGTCTCAATACTTCATCTATTTTCTTGTTTTGCCAATCTACCGTATGCTGTTTAATCATCTTACCAATTTCTGGACGTAAACCATATACAAATCTGTATACAAAATGGCTCAAATCTTTCTCACTCAGATTTTCATCTCCGCTAAACTGCTTAAAAGCTTGTATTAGCCTCTCGTAATATGCATGTACGGACTCTTTACTTTCCTGGTGTTTTCGATCAATTTTTACCCAGTCTGTCTCTTTAGGGGTGATGAATACAAGCCCCAGCTAGGCCCGCAAGAGACAAGGGTTCGCTCTTCTGTAACGAAATCTATAAGGAAGTTGGCACGGAAACTGCAAAGTACAAAAAACAACGTTTATTAACCCTTAAGGGTGGTCCTACAATCCACACAACACTCTTCAGTATTGCAAGGAGTAGCACACAGAACTTGCGTACATTGTCCCCTTTTATACACAACAGAGGGGCTCATGAGTGGGTGGATACCACATGAAGTCGAAGAACATTACCATTTAGGGTCATTCTCGATACCAAATCAATACATGGGCGGAGCTAACATACTCCTTGGGCCCGCGAAAACACATGGTCAAGCGAAGCTAATTATAACAGATGTGGTCAAGTCTGGGCATGCGCCAGATGGCGAGAGAGAGCTATTTATAACTGTTGCTAGGCAGATTACAAGAGCAACTAACACAGAGGTCGGACTCTCCTCGTGGTGAGCACGTGGCAGCATGTCAATACAAAATGGAGTCCGGACTTCGGCCAACATAATGAGGAAAACACGATAAAAGGGAAACACTAATGTTTTCAGTGAATGCTTAATCACATTCTGCCTTAATTTACAACAGACGACCCTTTCAGCATTTACTGAAGACATCCGGTTTCCAAGAATAATCATCGTATATGTCAATTATCATCATTCCTTTAACCTCTTTAGCTAGACCCTTCTGGCGGGCAACATCGGCAATAGCTTTCTTATCTGGAATGCAAAATGAAATGCATACGGAACAGCACAATGGTCCACATTGAATACACATACAAAGAAAGAACAGAATTGCTATAATAATGCAGAGACCAGTTAAGACCTTCCATCCCCAGGCAGTAACCAACGCCCAAAACCATCCAGAAAAGGACCAAGTGCCGTTTTCCGTGTGGATTTCAGCTGCTATTTTATGCAGCTTATTAATGGCGTTATAAACGGATGGCGTATGATCAGGGATGAACACACAGCAGCTGCTTCCAATAATTTTACAGGCTCCTCCTCGATCAGCTAGCATCACATCCAATACCATACGATTCTGCAATGCAACAATCCTGGTTATCTGTAATTCTTCCGTAAGATTCCCAAGAGCAGCAGCAGTCTGATTAGTCACAGCTTCTACCACTCTCGTTAATCTCCGGATCTTCCTACTATTCAAAGCAGCTCCAACAAAGAAAAACAGTCCTAAGTTGAAATCAATATACTGTTGCAAGCTAGTATCAGTTTGATCCACATCATCAATCGATAAAGTACGTTTATATCTATTTACAGTCACATTATTCAACAACTTCAAATCCTTATGATATGACGCGGGTGCTAGAAATACAGGAGGTAATAGGAATGATACATAGCATACCCCAGACCACCCAGCCGGCAGACGGTAATAACCTTTATTTCCACATACAAAATAGGTATTATGGGACGCTAGGAAGGTGCTGTTGTTCAACCCATCAATGTTTAGAACAGTAAGGCAATCACTGACACCAACAGGGATGAAACCCACACTCTGGACACACAAGTCCGCTTGAGCTTGTGCTACTTGAATTACAAATTTATCTCTTCCCATAGTGTCTCTGGTGTTCGTGAAGATATAGGGAATGGATTCATTGTCCGGTCGGTATTCTTCCCATTCCCAAATTGTCCCGTTCGCTTGTGGATATCCATTCTTGTCCTGATGGCATTCTTTATTAAGTCTGAAAAGCAATCGTCCCACTGTCGGTTTTCGAGTGGCAAACAACAGAGTGTACCATGCTCTACAGGAGCCATTGTGAGAGAAAGGAAGTGGTATGAATGGCGTACCTCCTTTCTTCTGATGGGCTGGCATCATCCCACATATCCAACAGTTCGTAGCATTTGTAGCAACGTGGGTGTGATGCAGCATCTGAATGAAAGTGTTATTCAAATAGGATTGTCGATGCTTCAACTCTTGGTATGGCAATGTATAAAAGTAGTGCTCCGCAGGCACTGGAGTCGTCAACACAAGTGTCTCTCGGGCAGGAGTTGCCTCCTCCACAAACCATGTGGTTATACCAATGATAGCTACTGTTAGCATGAACCCCAGTGCACAAAGAATTTTCTTCTTCTCCATGTCAAAGGAAAACAATACCCTGGTATCTTCCTGAAACTAAAAAGTCTGTCAGAACTCTTCCCCTTGGGCAGCGGTTGATTTCTTCACCAGCGGGCCAAGACGGGTGTCGCTACACTAATGCAGGGCTGATCCCCCCCCCTTGCCTCATTGGCTCTCCGTTTCACTAACCCAAGGGCCGTTCTGACAGTATGTCCCGGTACTGGAAACCTCACTTCCTTGGTCGCAGATGATATCGCCTTCCTCCAGAAGTCGTGTGGTCCGAAAAGAGCTCCTCAGTGTCGTTTGGCTCTGCAGCACGGCCTGTCTCTGCTGCTAGGATGTCTCGTTGATCGGTCAGCACGGCAGACTCCACCAATCCGGGCGGTACCTTTCGACAGTGCAAGGAATGGATCCAATTTTTCCTGTTCGAGACTCGCACAGCCGTCCTCGTTGCAAGAAGGACTTGCTCAGGTCCGACCCATCTCGGCTCCAAACTGTTCGATCTGTCGAAAACCTTTATCATCACATGATCTCCAGGCCGGAGACCATGTCCTTCGCCAGTAGACCGATCAGGGAGCGCCTCTCGGACCTGTTGATGAATAGAAACCAAGTTATCCGTTAACTGTGCCAGGTAATCACTCATCATCACACAAGGTACATCATACACAGCCTTAGGCCTTGGTGGACCCCAAATGTTCATTGGGCGTCCAAATACAATCTCATAGGGTGTAAGGCCGGTTCGGGAGTGTGGCACCGACCTAATTGACAATAACGCCAGTGGCAAAGCGTCTGGCCAAGTCAAAGACGTTGAAGCTTGAATTTTGGCGATCTTAAGCTTCAGTGTACCATTATATTTCTCAACTAGTCCTGCAGACTGAGGGTGGAACACGGCGTGGAACTTCTGGGTGATGCCTAGGCCCTTCAAGACATACTTTATAACATCTGCTACAAAGTGAGGGCCATTATCACTCCACAGAAGTCTACAGACGCCGTATCGGGGGAAAAACTCTTTCAGCAATAGCTTCGCTGTAGTCATTGCAGTATTGTCCTTCGCAGGGTACGCCTCGACCCATTTACTAAAGGCGCAAACCACTACTAGAACATACTTCAAATTGTTACAGCGCTCAAGCTGGATGTAATCCATCTGCAGAACCTCAAAGGGTGCAGTGGGTGTCGCAAATCCTCCTGCTGGAGTTCGCGTGCCTTTCCCTGGGTTATACTTCAGACAGATCATACAGGTCTGCACCACCCTCTTTGCCGTGCTAGCAATCTCTGGATGCTCCCAGACTTGGGTAAGCAATTTCACAATTGCGGAAGCTCCAACATGTGCTAGCCCATGTGCCATCTGGACCATAGGTTGTACAAAAGCCGTGGGTAATTTCCATCTATCCATCTGCTTATTTCTCCAGCAACCCTCGTCATCCAGTTCTCCTTCGCTAGCCCATTGTTCCCGCTCTTTGTCAGAAGCGGTCTTTTGTATTTCTCGCACTTCCTCCTTCGCATCATGCCATCTCTCCACCTGTGACTTCACTACATACATGGCAGTAGTACCGGGCTGCATCGCAGTCTCCCGTGCTACTCGATCCGCTAACGCATTCCCTTCTCCAACCTTATCAACTACTTTCCTATGGGCACTACACTTAACAATGGCAATTTTCTTTGGGTATGTCAATGCAGTTAAAAGATTGTGGACTAACTCCCCATGCATTATCTGGACCCCATGTGACGTTAAGAACCCTCTCTCCTTCCAGAGTAGGCCGAAATCGTGCGCTACTCCGAAGGCATAGCGGCTATCTGTGTAAACATTCACACACAATCCTGTACTAAGCTCACACGCTCGTGTTAACGCTATCAGTTCCGCTGCTTGGGCTGATTTCTGTGGTATGCGTGCTGTCTCCACTATCGTCTGTAACGTGGTAATTGCATATGCTGCTGAAGTCGTACCATCTGGTAGCTTCAGGCATGATCCATCTACCCACAACTCTCCATCTACATCTGAAAAGGGCGTATCCTGGAGATCAATACGACCCTTTGTTTGTTCCTCAGTCACAAGAATACAATCATGCGCTTTCTGTGCCTCAGGCTGTGTCTCGGGGTATGGCAACAATGTGGCCGGGTTTAATGTCACGCACCTTTTTAACGTAATGTGAGGAGCTAAAAGCGTCAACTCATATCCCGTTAAACGGGCACTGGTCAAATGCTGCGTCTTTGTTTGATTAAGCAGGGCATCAACAGCGTGGGGAACTAACACCAACAGTTTATGGGACAATACAATTCCTTCACTCTGCCGTATTGACACAGCTGTCGCCGCAACCGAGCGAAAACACCCCGGCAATGCTCGGGCGACAGGATCAAGTACAGCCGAAAAGTATGCACAAGGGCGCTGCTTATCACCATGCATCTGTACTAAAACTGATAATGCACATCCATCTTTCTCATGCACATACAACGAAAAGGGTTTTGCATAATCAGGGGTCCCTAACACTGGTGCTGAACAAAGGGCCTGTCGCAATTGCTGAAAAGCAGCATCACACTCATCTGACCAAGGGATTGGGATAGGCGTATCTTTTGTCAAGAGGGCTAGTAATGGCTTAGCCGTGTGTGAAAACCCCAGTATCCACTGTCTACAAAAAGAAACGAGGCCCAAAAATGCACGCACATCCTTCTGCGTGGATGGCCTCGGTGTGTCCAAGATTACTTGGATACGATCTGGTGTGAGTGCACGCCCCTCCTTAGACAAAAGGTGACCCAAATAAGTCACCTTTGGTCTACAGAATTGCAATTTCTTCCTAGAGACCTTGTGATTGTGGGAGGCTAAAAAGGAAAGTAGGGATAGCGTGCTTTTCTCGCACAACTCCAGGGTGTCAGCCGCCAACAAGATGTCATCGACATATTGAATGAGGGCGACCCCCTCGAGTAAAACAAAGGAATCCAACTGTCGCTTCAAAGCCTGACTATAGATACTAGGGCTTTCTGTGTAGCCCTGGGGAATTCTACAAAAACGATAAGATCTGTTGTTTAGTGTGAACCCAAAAAGAAATCGGCTATCAGGGTGAATGGGAATAGAAAAGAAGGCATTTTTCAAATCAATCACTGAGAACACGGTCGCCGTAGGCGGGACCAAGGTAAGCAACGTCGTGATATCGGAAACCACCGGGTACTGAGGTATCACGATCTTGTTCACCTCCCTCAAATCAATGATGAACCGATAGACCTTTGCATCCGTGTCCTTTTTCAGAATAGGGAGAATCGGACTGTTACAGATATTATAGGGAACTTCTTCCACTACTCCTACTGCGATCAAATCCTGCACAATCTGTATGAGAGCTTCCTCGCCCTCCTGGGAAATACGATACTGTGGGAGGCGTGGTAGCACCGCCCCCTCCTGGACACTAATGTGGACCGGAGGAATCACCATTTGTCCGACATCTGTGTCCGAAGTCGCCCATAAAGCTTGGGGGAGGGTAGCCAACAACGCATCCTCTGAGATCGTACACATCCGCCCAGATCGGGGGTAGTTGTCATTTAAAATCACCCTCACACCCTCAGGGGAACAGCGAATTGTAGCCCTAAAATGCTTTAACATATCAAGGCCCATAATGTTATCCGGTGTGTACGGAGCAAGCAGAAACGGACAAGGCGCAGAAAAACAATCAACTTTAAATGCAAGGGGCTGTGAAAGAGGGCTTCGGGAGAGTGTACCGTCAAACCCTACCGATGTAACTATTGAGCCGGATGGGGGAGCCCCCGGAACCAAGTACCTAGACAATGCACTACGTGTCGCTCCTGTATCCACTAGGAACTGATCAGTAGAACCTAAAACCTCAGCCGATACATAAGGACCCGTCTGATCGACCGGCACCTCAACTGATTCGGACCCCCATCCTACGCATTCCTATGCATGCTGAGAATCATGATATCCCGAGTGATCGATGTCCGATACATGATACTGATGCTGGCGATCGAAAACGTTTGAGCTATCTCGGTGCTGCCCAGCAGTGTCGAAACGGACATTATCGTTAAAATTCCCTCTAAAGTTCGAGAAGCCCCCTCTACCTCTCTGGCCACCCGGAGTGTGCCCCTGCCGCGAAGCACGCAATGCTGGGCACTCCCTGGCCCAATGGCCCAACTGCTTACAGTACGCACATTGGTTCTTATTCAAATCAGATCGGCCCGAAGGGGGACCATAAGATCCGCCCCTTCCCCTATTATTATTACCCCGGCGGGGCGGGCCATATACTTGTGCTAACATCACTTTGGTTTTGAGATCTTTCGATTTCTTCTCCTCCTGGCCCTTCGCCTCGTGCTCCTGACGCTCATAATACTGAGCGATGGTCAGAAGGGCCGTCGGTGTCGCGGAGGACCAAGAACTCTCACTCGCTTTTAACCGGGCCGCAACTGCCGGCAGCAGATTGGCCACATATTTGTCCGCGAAAAGGTGGCGGCCTGTGTCGTCGGTAAGCGACTGGCCACTAAAGTCATGGAACGTTTCTTCGAAGCGCGTGAAGAAATCTGCAACTGACTCATCAACTTTCTGCTTACATGCCGCTAACATATTCCAGTCAATCTTTTTAGGGGGGATTATTGTTTTCAATTTAGCCACAATAGCAGCAGGGAGATCTAGAATATTCTGGGGTGGTTTCTGTGCGGGCTTCCGTTCCCTATCCTCATCCTCAAGCTCAGACCACCGGGCCTTAAAAGCAACTGCATCATCCACCTTTCGGACAGACCGCCACGTGTCCGGTGGTAGAATAAGGCCATAGAACAGATCTATATCCGCTAAGGTCATAATGCAAGAATTCAAGGCCCCCTCAACTTCTTCATAGAAGGCCGCTGGATTCTTGCGGGGGTCAGGCAATGCATTCTTTAACGCCATAACATCGGCCCTATGCCAAGGAGTATAAACCCAATTATACACAAAATATCCCCTAGCATCGGCGGAGTTAATGTCCGAGCTAGTCCCTGCTCCTTTCGGAGGGATATACAAAGGTGCCGCCTCTCGCATCGGTTTAGCATGCACTACATTATCCTTATCTGACTGGGAGGTGGATGGGTGGCCCCCTGCCGCAACTGAATCCGACCGCTTCTCCTCCTCCGCTCGTTGGCGTGCTTTCTCTCGAAGGGCCAGCACCTCGTCCCGCAAGGCGAACAGCCGCCGAGCCGCCTCAGGAGCCTTAGAGGGAGAAAAAGCACCGTTACGTATTGCTCTGGCATCCGAAGACACTTCGTCAGGCTCAAAAACATGAGAATATTTTCGGAAAGCATTAATCACTTCATCCGCGAAATGACCCAGAAAATACACTTTATCTCTCTCCCGCCATGGCCCCCAAATTTGGAATAATTCCTCCATGGATACCTTGCCTTTAAGCGCACGGAAGGAAATTTGCCGAAGCTCAGCCATTTGCTCGGCCGGCAGCATGGACCGTGTGTCTACCTTACCCGAAGCCGGGTCAGAATCTTGCGGCCGCGGAGCGGATGCGCCAACATAAGGGGGCGGAGAGCGATCTAGCAAATAAAAATCATCATCAGGATTATTAAGGACAGGATAAAGCGGCTGGCGAACAACATATTGACCCGAAACTTGTAACCTACGCTCTTTCTCTTGTCTGTCCGTTTGCTCTTTGTCCTCCCGATGCTTCGCTTCCTGCGCTCGCATATGATCATTCTTTCGCTGCTCCTTATCAAACAGCGCTTTCTCACGTTTCTCTCGCTCACGCACTTCCTTCACCCATAATCGCACACACTCAAACATATCCTGACGAGCACGTCGCTTACACATACACTGTTCCACATACTCAATCTTACGTATATCAAACGATCCATACAAAGGCCATCGCAACTCAGGATCCTTCCTAGTATATTTCCTCCATAACGTGCTGTACATTATGGAAGAAAGACCATGCTTCACGTACATATCCCTATTAGGAGTCCCCTCTGGGGGAGCTGGAGCAGATTCCTCGAGGTTCAACCGGTTATCCAAACAGCAGCACCACTTACGGAGTGCGCTAAAAGCAGGCATGCTAGGAATAATGCAAAATATGCAGTATTATCAAAAAAATGGCACTTAATCGTTGCGCCGTTCCAAGTTTACACAGCTTCGGAGAAATTTCTCCACATTACCTGCCTATATGTGTTGCAACGCATATATTTTCACAAAGACAAATTCAAAATATGACTAGTCACCATCAATCAAACTCAAATAGCCAGACCAGGCTTCAAAACTCGGAGCAAGTACCGTACAACGGTTCTTACCAATCAAGAGTCCAGGTTCCAACTGCCAAGCTCCACAATCGCCCAAACGGCTCTCACGGCAGGACCGACAGAAGAGGTCTCAGTCGATGACCGGCGCCACCCAGATGGTCAGCTCGGAAGGGAAGGAAGAAAAACCTCGGGATGCCAGGGCTAAGACGCCGCTGGCAGTGATCACGTCCCCGGCCAAACTCCTCACCTTCGTCGCGACCAGTCCTTCGAGCATCCGAGTCGCCGATGAGCCCCACGTGACAGGCGCCAATTGATGAATACAAGCCCCAGCTAGGCCCGCAAGAGACAAGGGTTCGCTCTTCTGTAACGAAATCTATAAGGAAGTTGGCACGGAAACTGCAAAGTACAAAAAACAACGTTTATTAACCCTTAAGGGTGGTCCTACAATCCACACAACACTCTTCAGTATTGCAAGGAGTAGCACACAGAACTTGCGTACATTGTCCCCTTTTATACACAACAGAGGGGCTCATGAGTGGGTGGATACCACATGAAGTCGAAGAACATTACCATTTAGGGTCATTCTCGATACCAAATCAATACATGGGCGGAGCTAACATACTCCTTGGGCCCGCGAAAACACATGGTCAAGCGAAGCTAATTATAACAGATGTGGTCAAGTCTGGGCATGCGCCAGATGGCGAGAGAGAGCTATTTATAACTGTTGCTAGGCAGATTACAAGAGCAACTAACACAGAGGTCGGACTCTCCTCGTGGTGAGCACGTGGCAGCATGTCAATACAAAATGGAGTCCGGACTTCGGCCAACATAATGAGGAAAACACGATAAAAGGGAAACACTAATGTTTTCAGTGAATGCTTAATCACATTCTGCCTTAATTTACAACAGGGGGCACCTTATTTTTCAGAAATACCATAACCTGCTCATATTTCTTCTTTACCTCGGGGTCCGGAGCTCCTGTTTTAGGATCCCTAGGATATTCCTTGGTTGGCCAATTTATCATCAATTTACACTCTGTCCATAGATCTGCTGGTACAATTATGTCAAACAGACTATTCAAATCAATCCATAATACTTTAGACAATTTCACAAATCTGTCTACCTGCCTGTACCACTCGACGGGCTTTTCGCGTAGTCGAGGGAAATCATTTGTAAAAGACCAAATATCCTGTCTCGTCCATGGGACATGTACATATCCTCCTCCTGGAATCTCTCTCATAGGGCACTCTGTCAGTACCTTCTCCCTTACAGGAAAGGCTCAAAATGTCTTATCTGAGGCATCATCAAGTTTTCTATACCACCTGCTTCTCCATTTATCCACGTCTCCCCCTTTTCTCAGCAAAATTAGTATGTCCTTAATTTGACCTATTCGTCTTGTGGTGTTCATATTCTCAATGTCCTTTTCAGTGAATTCTACTCGATAAGGTTTCTGTAAGGCTTTTACCTTTTCAATATCAATACCCATTTCATTTGCTACTTCTTCTAACCTTTCATGCAAGTTTTTCGCTCTCCAGGTCACACTTTTGCACAGAAATAATAATTCTTCATCCTGATAGGTTTTCAATTTTTCTGTCGGGATAGTCCCCAGGATTAACTCTTCCAATACCATTTGTAACTTGGCCACATCATTTGATTGGGATTCTTTGTCTTTCCTCTGCAAGCTTCTCAACCATTCACTTAACTCGTCTGTTGATGGTCCTACTGGTTTTTCTACACTTCCGTGTCCAAAATCATTTTGTGTTTCTGACACTGTCTCTATCATTGTCATACGTCTCTCTGCACAATTCTGATCTACAAATGGATTATTTGTAAAATTTGGTTCCATTACACTCATAGTCTGCCTCCATGGATTCTCATTCTGACTCACTTTTGGTTGTTCTACAGGGTTATTATTTCTGTAAGGGACTGTCAAACAATGCTCACTGTCCTTCTGTTTTTCAAAAATAGGCATTACTGGACCTATCGTTACTGGAACAGTTACGGCTTCTAGATTCTTAGTCAATTCTCTTATTTTCTCAGTTAATTCCAGGGTTGTTTTCGCTAATGCTACAGAATGTTCTCCATCTGTTCTTCCTTCCGATCTCTTTTCTACTTCCCTGGTACCACTGTTTTTACTCAAACTTGGGGATTCTGGTTCCGATTTTATAATTTGCATCGTTTCTTTCATCGGGGCACTTGGAGTTAACATTTCTGGTTCTGGTCGATACGGTGGTGGATTTTTATAGAACATATCATCAAGAACATCATCCTCCGACTCATTCGCTCCATACCCTCTCGACTCCAAATTATGCCTCTTTTCTACACACTTTCGACCTTCATTCTCTCCTACAGTTCTTACAGGGAACACACCCTCAGTCATGCTCGCATCTCGCCATCTTTTCATTCGATCGCTATGCGTTTTGTGTCCGTATGGTCTTCCAAACCAGTACCTATATCCTCTACCACTTCTTTGTCTTTCTCGTTCACGCATTTCGTCTTCCCATTCTGTCAAAGCCTCAAACTGTGTCGGTTTAGGTCTTGGTTCCAAATTCATCATCTTTTCCCTTAAATTTCTTAAAACCGCCAAATTAAATGAACCATGCTCTGGAAAAGCTGATACTCCGTCGTCCTTAGTGTATCTCACCCAGTTATCTAACCAAATACAAGTATGATACCCATATTTCAGTGGGTTTTCGGTGGAGGAAGTAACTGTCCTTCCCTAGTCTTAACTGGTTTGTCTTTCTTAAACCACTTCTTGATTCTTCCTAACCAGGTTTTCTTCTCCTTCTCTGGTGGGTCGTAATACATTTTATTGTCTTTCGCGCAACGCTAGTCCCTCTTTACAACTGTACCACTAATCTATCCAATCACAGCGCGACTTCACACTAACGCACCAATTCAGAGCGTCCACGTCACTGTCACAGTCCTCAAATCCTAGCGCAACTCACATTAACGCACCAATAAAGAGCGTCTACGTCACCCTGTTTTCCTCCAATCCTAGCGCGGCGTACACTAACGCACCAATCCGGGGCGTTTCACAGTTCTGACCGACTGTCCAATCCCAGCGCGGTCGTTCTGACGTCAGCAGCCGCTGCGGCAGCTCCTGCTTCTGTCTACCCCTCCTTTACAAATCCGCTCAGTAAGTTTTTGTTTCAATTTCTACACCTCTGTTAGTAACAACATAGAAACATCTCCATTGTCCGCTTCGCTAACCAAAACAGCAAAAGACCTTTCTCACGAGAATTCCGTCTTTCCCGAGAGCAGCGCTTACCTCTGCCCTACTACAGAATCATTACTTCCGTTGATAAAGTAGCACATCCCTCTACTTCACCCTTCTATCATGCATTAGCTAATTGTTTCTCTAGTATTTAAGACACATAGTTGGAGACCCAATGCTCCTGAGAAATAAACCTAGAGTTTCGCAATCAACCCAAATGCCTTTGCATTCACACTCGTTCACACAAGAAAAATGTAGTACATTCACACAGAATCCTGTCTTTCCCAAGAACAGCGAACAGTCTGTTCTACTACAGAATTATGACATACATTAACAAAGCAGCGCTTACCTCTCCTTTGTCCTTCTAACAAGCTCAGAGAATACCTATTACCTTTCCAGTGATAAGCGTTATCGGAATGCCAGTTGGATCCCTGGTACCTAAGATCAGAACTTCACAGGTAACCTTCACTATCATTCACACTTCTCTCGCACTATAAATGTCTCTAATGGCAACACACGACGATGCTACCGAATCGAACCCAGACAATGCGCCGTGCAACTTCAATTGTCACATGTTTCCCCTGTGTACCTACAGGGCAACAACAATTCCGTCTTTCCCGAGAGCAGCGCTTACCTCTGCTCTACTACGGAACCGTTACAAACTTCCGACTTCCTACATCCCAGAAGCCGTGCAAACAACATTAAACTCAACGTAACTCAACATAGAGTGTTAGTACATAAATCGATACCAATCAATAACCAAAATCAATAAGCAATGTACAAGCAATATTCACTAAACCAAACAATAACTAACCATCATACTGCTACCAGAAAAACTGTTGCAACGCGGAGTGCAAAATCCCTCCCTACCGTCACGGACCAAAAGATCTCACATACGCACACTATCCATACATTCGCTGGTGGGGCCCATAACACCAACACACACTCACCATCAGTCCGTGCGAGAGGCGATTATCCTTCCAAGCGCTGGATAATGAGGGAGGAAAGATACCACTTTTACCCTAATGAGCAACAAATCTACACAACCTTCTAATATTCATTAGGCCCTGGATTTCACCTTTGGTATTCCCCTCATAAACGGGACGGATCTGTTAGTTGTAGGCTTATGTGAATTTCTAATACTCTAACCTTTTCATTAACACATTTCAATGAATAAACAACCCAACTCATTTCTGTAGATTTTCAAATCCAAATTTATATTAATATTGCAAATTAAATCATTCATTTGATCAAGTTGCCATTCATATTTACCTATTCTGGCTAAAGTCGTCCTCTATGTCAAAACTGGCAGTCTCGCAAAGCTTTGCCCATCAATTTTAGTAGGTTCAGTCCATCAGGAGTTTGGGCATTAATTCAGTCCGTCAAAGATTCAGGCTAACAGCTGTCCTGCAGTGTCACCGTCCTCTCCGTCAGCATATCATCAGGAAATCGAAGGAGCGACTCTCGACCTTTCTATTCTATGGGTTTTTATAATAATTTCAATAACAAAAATGTAACAAAATTGAGTTTTAAACTGTTCTGATTGGCTGATCAGGGGTCATCCTCTAAGTTCCCATAAGGTTTAGTCCATAGTGTCAGCATACTTGCTGGTTCCACTTCTTTAATAAAGTCTTTTGTCTGTAGCGTTGGCACTATTCCCAGTGGCCTTGATGAGTACAGCTTGCCTGGGTCAGGACGGGGCCATTGTTGCTCTTCTTAGCACAGGCGCACTTCACCCAAGCCTGGTTCAGCGTCGGCAGTCGGGTTAGGCACCAAAAGCAGTTATCATTCCATAGGCCAGAATAGTCAACTTAAGCAAAGAAACACAAAAACGTAATTAATACATAGAAATGACTAATTAAATGTTATTCCCTCGCTAATACCCATATGCGTGTATTTATCTAGCCAAAAGCAACACTCCATGCGGTTTATACTTACTAAATAAAGCACGAATCACAATTACATCACCAAAGCGACATATATCATGCAATGTTCTATTTATCTATCATTAATATGCATACAATTTTTAGTTCACGTCATTAATTAGGCCATGCAGATGCAAATCCCACGTGTATTTCAGTCATTAATAAGGTTGATTAGTTATTTCCACATCACTCCAATCCATTAGTACGATTATAATTAATTCATTAATAAAACGACATGCAAATTGGGGTGGGTATACAAAATTTTGCATAACCCGCTCCAGCAGTCACACGCGTGTCGCTGTTACTCATTCACATATTCCTGCTGCACAGTGTCAGTTCTTGGCAGATGGAACTGATCTACCGCAGACAGACGCAGCGGCCTCCTGCTTCTTGGCCTAACATCACATGAAAGTATTTCCCTTTAAAGATGGCTTGGTGACTTATCACAGTTATTAGTTACAGAATTTAGCCCTCCATCCTTCTGAAGTCGGTGAACAGTGTACCATTAAAATGGGTACTGGTGGCATGTTTTTTCCGGCCATTAGATGAAACAAAACGGCAGTATGACTCGCTTTAGGAAGCTGGCTTAGTATATGGTGCACACTTATTAAAGTGAAGCACTTTGTACTAATTCAGACAACCTTTATGGTGATTTTAGTGTTCTTAGACAACCAGAGAAAGCTCTCTAAGTGGTAGCTGTGGAGAGCAGCCTTTAGGCTCAGTCCAGAAGGAGTGTTAAGCAGCTTGTTGTACCAGAACTAATCATGTAGTGTAGGTTAAACGAAAAAGAACCCCACAGTGTAGTTATAGAAATATGTCTATTTATTACTTAACACTCACCAATACATTGGTATATCTCCTACCCAGAAATATCAACACAATAATACTTCAATTGCAAGAGGTAAGCAAGTACAATACACAGTGGTCTCCAGGGGGAGACCAACTCTTATACTAAGAAAGTGGAATGTGAACTGCGACCAAATTCGGGACGTGAATCAGGAGAATCAGAAGAGCTGATGACACAAGGATCCACACCCAAGGTAAGTACCCAGGGACCCCACGGAGGCTGTGTGCAGACTGGAAACACAGCCACCCACTCAATAAAAGTCAACAGGAAAGTCGCGGTTGTGAAAAAGGACCCTTCCCAGTAGACCCTTAAACCCTGTGAAAGACAGAAGGTTGGTCACCCCACCTGTGGATAGCCCAGGAACCAAGATATCTACACCAGGGAAGCCGGGTGCAAAGGTGCGAAGTGAGGTTGGAAACCTCCTTAGACCACAATGGAGGACTTCAGAAAAGATGCCGCTGGCGAAGACTGCAAGAGTCCAGCGGAATCCAAGGGTGGATTCTTGAATAGAAGAACCTGCAAGCAGAGTGGACAAAGTCTATGCTACTCAGAGGCATGGAAGAGCAATGCCCACGGATGACGGAAGATGCAGGATAGATGACGGTGACCTTGTCGCTGCAGCTGTGAGGACCAGGCAATGCTGAGGAAGACCAGGAGCCATGCATGAATTGTCCCACGTCGGTAGTCGAGAACCAGGGGGTTAGTGTCTGGCGGGAGCACCATCAAGCCTTGGCAGCAGCAACAGATGTGGTGTTACATCCACTGTATTTCTATTTGTAGCATGTTCCTTTAAGATTGCATGTTTCTTTGCCGCATGCTAAATTCTGTGAAAAAGACTACTAATGAAGAAATATGTGCTGTGGGACACAAATCGGATACTACACAAGATGTTCCACAACCTCTAAGAAGAAATAATTTTAATAGAAATAAAAAAAAAAAATTCTCAGAGAAGGAATGAGGTTGTCAATAACAATGGTATATGCTACAGATGTGGTAGTAAATCTCATTATGCTTCTTTTCCAGGTTGTCCAGCTATAAGTAGAGAGTGTAAAATAGGTCACTTCAGTAATGTTGTAGAGATAGATGACCACAAATGCAGAGGCAAGGAGCAATAGCTTCTCTATATGAAGCTGGTGTAAGTACGGTCAGAGAAACAACACCTAGGGGTCCATTAGGATGGAGGGTGGATTCCCTCCGCTGGGCGGGCTGTTGCAACCGCCGGCAGATGTCCGCCCACCATCGAAGCCCTGAACACCACCGGTCCGATTAGCATTGCGGTCGTGACCGCAGTGGTGTGATTTTCCGCCCGCCACTTTTCCGCCGGTTGCAGTCCGCCCGCTTGCCTGGCGTGCGGAGCTGGACCGCTTCAATTGTGGCAGATCAGGGCCAATCATCGCTGGCTCGATCATGATGCCGGCGGTCGCCAGCTTTCCGCGGCGGTGGAACCGCCATGGAAAGGCATGTGGAGAATGTCTCCGGGGGTCCATTGTGGACCCCCAATGTGTTGGGAGGGTGTGTGGGTACACTGGGGGGTACCATCCCTACATGTCCCTGTACCAGGTGGCAGGCCAGGGACCTGCAGGACATGCTTGTTTGGACATCGCGGCGGTGCTGCTGGCAGCACCGTCCACCACAATGTTAACCGCCACGGTCGGATTTCCACTGCGGAGCATAATAATCGGACCAGCGCTTTTTCCGCAGTCCTGGCGTGCGGTATTTTCCTGCTACCATGGCGGTCGGAGTGATTTTCCGACCGCCATGCTAATAGACCCCCTAGTGTTGAGAGAGGTTTTGTTTCCATCTTAGACAATGATGCAAATGTTTAAATGAGATCACCCAAATGTAACTTCCAGGTTCTTGGTATTGATTTGTTACTCATTGTAGATTCAGGCTCGCCATGGACCATCATCTCTCATCAATATTATTTAGACACATTAATTCAGTCCATTCCTTTTGATCTTTTGGAGCCATCTGACATTGTTGCTGAAAGTTTCTGTGGTACAAAAATTGATATTATTGGCTTTTTCCATGTGAAAATGCATTTTAAACATAGGGAATCCGAGATTAAGTTGTACATTTCTCAGAAAGGGGTAAATGAATTGGGATGGCAGGACCAGTGGAAATTTGGAATTATTCTAAATCCTCGCTCCAAGGAGCCAGTCTCTTTATGTGACGACTGTTTGATGTGCACCGTTGCTGTGTTTGAAGATAGTTCCTCATTTTTGGAGAAGGAAACTGCTTTTATCAAAAACTTTGGTAATGTATTTTGTGACAAATTAGGTAGGCTTAAAAAATGTTCGCACAAAATTGTTTGGTTCCAGTCCAGGGAGGACCTGGCTTGGCAGTTCGGGCTGGACTGTTCCCGTGAGGCACAGGGTCAAGACTGATTTGCATATGGCTGGGTTCAAACTGGAATGGCATGGTGAGCAAAAAAACAATGGGTTTAGGCCCAGATCTCTGTACTGGGGTGAATGTATGACATTGTTCTGCATTCTGTCCATCAACTGATGTTTTTGCATTTGTCACCCCGAGTGGGACGTGTATGCTCTGACGTGAGTCCCGTGCTCTCCATGCGACTGGAATCAAGCTATCCTGGCTGAAAAGGGGTGAAACCCCGAAACCGTTCCTAGGATGCTTGGTTCCAGTCCAGGGAGGACCTAGCTTGGCAGTTCGGGCTGGACTGTTCCCATGAGGCACAGGGTCAAGACTGATTTGCATATGGCTGGGTTCAAACTGGAATGGCATCTTTGAGCAAAAAACCAATGGATTTAGGCCCAGATCTCTGTACTGGGGTGAATGTATGACATTGTTCTGCATTCTGTCCATCAACTGTTGTTTTTGCATTAAAAGAAAATTATTCACCAGTTGTACAAAGATTAAGAGGGGTTCCCATAAACATTAGAGAAGAACTTAAAGAAATGTTAGATGACTTATCCAAAGAAGGCATAATTGAAGCTATTGAGTCATCAGAATGGGTATCTCCAATACTTCTGGTACGCAAACCTGATCAGAAATTGAGAGTATGTGTGGATTTGAGGGCCCTATATTCCAATATTGTTGTGGATTGTCATCCCTTACTGAATATAAATGAGGTAGTGTCTCTTCTGGATGGGGCACAAGTGTTTTCCACATTGGATCTTAGATCGGCGTACCACCAGATAAAACTCACTGAAGAATCTAAAAAATATACAGCCTTTATCACTCCACAAGGCCTTTTTCAATACACTTGCATGCCTTTTGGACTCGCATCAGCCGCGTCAGTCTTCCAAAGAGTTATGTTCCAAATTTTCAGGGATTTAGACAAATATGTCAAATGTTTCCAAGATGACATTCTAGTTTTTTCTAAGAACACTGTGGATCATGAAATGCATCTGCGGGGAAGTGTGTAAGAGATTAGAACAGAATGGGTTAACACTCAAGGCACACAAGTGTACGTTATTTAAAAAATCAGTTGAATATTTGGGACACACGTTGTCTGGTGAAGGGGTTTTTCCAAAGAAATCTAATGTAGAGGCGATTATCAAAGCTCCATCACCAGTAAACAAAGATCAACTTCTATCTTTTGCAGGAATGTGCGAGTACTACAGCAAATTTGTAGAGGGTTTTGCCACAAAAATGGAACCTTTAAGAAAACTTTTGAGACAAGGTGCTAAGTATGAGTAGACCAATATTCAACAGTTTTCATTTGATGCTATAAAAAAAGATATAGTTAATGCTCCCATGCTCAAACCTTTCCGCATCAACAAAGTTTGCATTATCACGATTGACGCCAGTCTGTACGGTTTGGGAGGAATTCTCTCACAGAAAGAGGGAAAGGATGAGTGGAATGTTGCGTTTGCGTCCAGGACGTTAAATGAGTGTGAATGCAAATATGCAGTCATTGAAAGAGAGCTTTTAGCCTGTGTGTGGGCTGTAGAGCATTTTAGATTATATGTATGGGGGAGCAAATTCACTCTTAGAATAGATCACAAGCCACTTGTAAATATTTTGTCGGCTGAAGGTGGTTGGAACTCCACGGCCAGAATAGCAAGATTACCATCCAAATTACAAGAATATAATTTCAATACGGAATATGTTCCAGGAAAAAAAAAATGTTACAGCAGATTTTCTGTCACGTTTACCCTGTGATCAGGATAATATAAATGTGGTAAAGGAGCATGAATTTGTGTTAATCAAAGACATTGTTCAAGATAAGTTCCAAGGTATAACTTAATAGGTTTGGTGGGAATATGAACAGAATGATGATATATGGTGTGAGTTACAAAAAATGTATTTTGGAGGGCTGGCCTAAATTTTTTGGTAAGACCAGATCTGTTACCTTTCTTTAATGTTTCGGAGGAGTTGGAGGTTGAATGCAATTTTATTTTTAAATCTGGGCAATGTGTCCCTCCGGAAGGTATGTATGATGTTATTTTACGGATTGCTCATAACACACATCCAGGGATTTCTTCCTTGAAACGACTAGGTAGAAATTATTTTTGGTGGCCTGGTATTGACAAATTTATATATAGAATAGTCAGAGAATGTGTTGAATGTGTTTCTAGTGAAAAAATGTTAAAAACATATACCCCACCATTGAAAGATGTCAAGTTGCCGACTGAACCTTGGCAAAAAGTTGCTTTTGACATCTCAGGCCCATTTCATATGTTACCAGAGTCTTCACGATATGCTTTGGTTATCATCGATTATCACTCAAAATGGCCTGAAGTAAAGTTTGTTGCTAATGCTACCACGAATGCAGTAATTAATTTCTTTAAAGAGATATTTTCTAGGGAGGGATGTCCATCTGTTTTAATTACAGATAATGGAGTGCAGTTAACATCTTCGGAGATGGAAGAATTTCTCAAAGAATGTAATATTGTTCACATATTTACATCGCTATATGAGCCACACGAAAATGGTCAAGTAGAACGTTTTAATCGTGTTCTCAAAGGTTTTGTTGTGGATTCCCTTAAATTCGGTTCAAGTTGGGTAAGTGCTTTAAGGGAACGGTTATGGATTTACCGTATCACACCTCACACCACAACTGAAATCAGTCCCTTCAAACTTCTCAAAGGTAGGGATCCAGCATCCAATGTATGTCCATGGTGGTTAAGAGGGAAATCACATTTGTTTATTTTGGAAAAGGAGTGCGTGAGTGATGTGGCTAAATGAGTGGAACTTAAACAAATGAAAACTAAAAAATGGTTTGATGACAAATGGGAGACTAGGAAACATTCTTTCCAAATAGGTGATTGGGTCAAAATTCTCAAACCTGGTTTTATAAACAAGGGAAACAACAAATTTGGAAAAGCTATACAAGTTAAAAAAGTTTTTAGTAATAGTGTCATTACACAAGATGGCAAAACCTGGAATGTTAGAAGGTTTGCTAAATGTCCTAATCTCACTTTCACTCATAAGGATAATGTTGGTGCACAAAGTAAAATTAGAAATGAAAACATTGATGTAAGTAATGATGATTCTGTTGCCCTCAGGGTAAAAAAGTATAATGGTATTGTACAGGTTCCTCAGAGATTTAGTGATTTTGTATAAGTAGTTTTTCTCATTGTTTTTGTCAATAAGGGAGATATGTTACATCCACTGTATTTCTATTTGTAGCATGTTCCTTTAAGAGTGCATGTTTCTTTGCCGCATGCTACCTTGCATGTGCCAGGTTATCCTTTCAATGTGATTCTACATTCCACTGTTCCAGAGCAGTGTTTCTGTTACAGCTGGATTCAGTTTACACCTGGAGTTTATCTGTATGGTTGTCCCAACCGTGCTGCTAATATTTTCTGACTTCAAATTGGACTTGTAACATGTGGTACATGAAGAAGGAGCAACATTGGGACCAGCAAGGCCCAAGGGACTCACCAGGTGCAGGAGAGTCAGAGCAGGCCACGAGCAAGCAGGAGAGCCTACTGAAGCAAGAGAAGACCCTCAAGAGTACCCATAGGCCAAAGGCACTGTTATATTCCATATAGGTTCCCTATATAGGCGCAGGTAACATTGCAACCTTTCACCTATATTCTTCCCTACATTACATACATAATGGTTCTTAGGGACTGACCTTTTACCTAGATACGACTCTGCATTCAGAACGCAGGTTTTTCCCTAGTTTGAATCTCATACATTATGCATGAGGCTTCTTGGAAGCACAGCAGGACTAACATCTCCTGTATAATATCTCTGTATAAAGTTCAGGCCCGACATCATCCTTTAGGCCGACACAGTAACACAGCAAGGTAGGACCCCTGGGGAGACCGATGGATGTATATATACATCACATATTGCTTAGAAGGATAGAGGAGACCGAGACTTCCCGGCTGACACACTGACCAGAGATGCTGAGGTTCCTGCATGCAGACACTCCAGCTCGCAGTGGTCTCCCTTGCAGTGTGTCCAACTCGAGACCAGGACGGGGTCCCATATTCTGTCATTCTCAGGTAAAGGGAATGACTAGATCCTAGAGGGATTCTTGGGATAACACCTAAACAGATGCTAGGTACATTCAGGTACATCTAGTTAGGGATACATCGTAGGAGAATGCACTTTTTATCTTGTGTTGTATATGCTTGTATGTAATCCTGATTATTGCAAGATGGTAGAACTATACCATCCCTTTACTTTCGTAGTTCTTGTATCTATACTTGTATCTCTGCTACTGTCTAATGGTTGTTGCAGCTCATCTATTCTACACTAGAAAAACAACTGTTCAATAAATTCTTATTGAAAACGCCCAGCCTGTTTATTCTGTGTATCTCTGAGACAAACTAAGTGAGCACGAGTGACTGAGCCAAAGGTAGTATATTGTTTCCACGATCAGGGTTGTCATGTTCTGAGGTTGCCAAGAACCATTCTCTCCCCAATAAGAGGAGATTCTAGTGGCACTGTGAGCTAGCTGATACAGACAGGCTAACATACGCGGTGGGGGTGCACGGAATCAGTCTGCCACCAATCCCATAGTTTATGATATACAAACACGCAGATCCTGTATAGGTTATATAGGAACTTCACGACATGGCACCGCCAACGTTGGTTGGGTACTTATTTAACTGTACAATCGGAGTAGTTCAGTCGTGCTATTCTCAGAGACCCCTACTGAACAAAACCAAAGACGTCTGGAGTGGGTGGGCACAAACTCCGCCGCAGCTGAGTAGGCAAAAAAATCCTATTTATTGGCTGTTGGTTAAATAAGCTTGAAGGACACATTGTTCCTAAATTGTGTATAAGCACCTTATCTTAGTTCCCTTGGAAAGCTCTTCTTTACAAATATGACTGAGGACAGAGATAACATAATAGTAGATCTACACCTCTCAGCCGGAGAAGAAGATGCAGACGCAATACAAATTGCAGAAACTTTTAGAAATACAGTGACCCGGAAACTGCTAGAGCATGATTTAACACCTAGGGGTGGTATCGTAGTATTCGTGATTGAGGCACACAAATCATACAGGACAGAGGTATTTTATTCGTCAGTTACAGTCCCAGCAGCAAATGCAAGAACAAAAACATTTCACTCCTACACAGAAGGAGATGAACCAGTGGGATACTGTCCGTTTGAGTACATTGAGGTTCCGCTCACGTATCAGGAACACTTATACTGGTTTAAAGGCACCCTACCCCACATAATAAGAAGAGTGAGACTCAGCCCGCTCATAAGAGAAGAGGCAACATGGCCAATATTAGCAGCCTACACACCACATCCTGACATTGAAACAATGTCACCAGGAAACTAACTCACACAACACAAAGAATTGACAGAAACTTGATGCAATTCGTCATGAGGACACATAGAGTCCAACCAGCAATGGTTGCAACAAATGGAACTCAAGCTCAGAGTACAGCAACTCAAATCACACCACAAACATTACACGCAGTGATGGGTAAAATGCCCACAAAACATGAACAAATGTGATTCTGGGTAGCTCAGAAAATAATACAGCTAGAGGCAGTATTCCCGAATACTACCCCGCATGAAAAACACAGAATGCTAACAATCTGCTTGCCCATGGGGATAACACCACAAATAGAAGATTGTACCACTTGGTGTACAGTCTTTGCTGCCATTTATACCAGAACTCATGGTATTCCGTCATTAGCAGTGATACCAGATGTATTGAGACAAATACAAAACGAGTACGGAGCAGAGCCTGCTCTAAACTTAGGGGTGAAGTTACTAGGTAACCATGCCCAGGTATCAGCCATAATATTATCTAATATTAAAGGGGAAGCAGCTTCAGTGGCTATCCACCAACGCCTAAGGGAGTTCAGTCCTTTAGAACAGGAACAGGAACACGAACTACCAAAAATAATTGAAACTGCATATGCAGAATTAGGCAGAGACAGTTTGGGTGGGAAAGCTTTAAAACCAGAAATGATGGGTAGTCCTGAAAAGGACACTTCCAAGCAGACACCTGCTTCAACAAAATAGAAGTGGGACAACAAGAAGCAACAGAACTTTAAAGGAAACAGATCTCAATCCAGAGGTAGATCTCCTCCACAGGAGCCCTCTGAGAAGAGGTATAATCTTAGGAATAGGGATAATATTAGGAAACCTGATAGGTATCAGGATATTGATACACATTCCTCTCGTCCCTTTCAGGGTTCGTCCGAAAACCTCTGAGTGGGAAGGACGGTCAGACAGACAAGAAGAGCGTACAAAGTCCAGAGACATGCAACACCCTCAAGATTACACTTCTAAAAAAGAAGAGAAACCAAAGCAAAAGCCACAATTCAAAAAGAAGGTTGCAGGTCTAAAGATCAGACATGACCAGAATTCTGATGACTCGACTACTAAACAGGAAATGGGCTCTGATGATGCTAGACAGTGTGGCAAAAGTAACAATAGCTCGCCAGAACCTGATGGAATTTCTGGTGACAGCGGACTTGAATGATTATATAACGGTGGAAACACCCGATACTAGGGTAAGTGTCCCACATAAAGTATATGAAATAACGCTCCAGATGGAGGGGGACAAATGTAGAACAGTGAGAGGTCTCTTTTGGGAGAACCTGACGTTTCGCTATGACATTTTGTTAGCTGAACGAGATTGGCCACCAGCATTCGTCATGGATTGCCCTAAAGGGGAAACAGTAATTCTACTGCCATTCTCAGACCATATTCCCAGGTACCTAAAACACACATATGCACAGGAGTGGGCAGTAGCCCAATCGCCAGCATAATACAAAAACCATGTTATTTGGTATGAGGATTCAACCCACCACATAATTCCTTAAACAAATACTCCAATTGCACAGAGGCAATATCCAATAAAGCAAGAAGCTAAAAAACATGTCAGGGAGATCTTAGATCAACTTGAATACCAAGGGGTGATCGAAAACTGCAACTAATCGATGATGGATCTTTTGTTTTTGGTCATGAAACCTGACAATTCGTATCGTTTAGTTTTAGATTATAGACATCTGAACACTTGCACTAAGACAGTTGCAGTGCAAAATGCACACAGTGCCGCATTAATGAATAACATCGTGCAGAAAAAATATAAAACATCACTTGATATCTCAAATGGATTTTTCAGCCAAAATATTGTGCATGAAAGCAGGTATCTAATCGCATTCTCAGGTCTCAGAGACAATTTTGTCGATTCCCCCAAGGGTATAAACAGCCCGGGGTTGTTTTCAGCCAGAGTAGCGGAGTTACTTCAAAATGTAGATGAAGAGGCATTGTCCTACGTGGATGACATTTATCTGACGGACGATGACCTAGAGGAGCACTTGTGAATAACAGAATTTTGGAATTTGCATACGAGGGCTACAAATTCAACTTTAAAAAATCAAAAATTGCCCACCTCACTGTCCTGTGGTGATGGATCAAACCTAGATCTGTTGACTGGGTGCGAGTGTTTGATTGGTTCTGATGCTCCGTCCGTCACCACCCCCTTTTGTACCGCTTTGTTCGCCATAAGTTGGCAGGGAATGCTCAGACGTGAGTCCCTTGCTCACTTTGCCACTGGATTCAAGCAAGCCTGGCTGAAGACGGCTGAAATGCCAGAAACCAGTCCTAGGAAGCTTGTTTCCGGTCCAGGGAAGCCATGGCTTGGCAGTTCGGGCTGGACTGTTCCCATGAGGCACAGGGTCAGACTGATTTGCATATGGCCATGTCTGAACTGGGGTGGCAGAGTAGGCTAAAGAACGGTGATGGATCAAACCCAGATCTGTTGACTGGGTGTGAGTGTTTGATTGGTTCTGATGCTCCGTCCATCACCACCCCCTTTTGTACCGCTTTGTTCGCCATAAGTTGGCAGGGTATGCTCAGACGTTGAGTCCCTTGCTCACTTTGCCACTGGATTCAAGCAAGCCTGGCTGAAGACGGCTGAAATGCTAGAAACTGGTCCTAGGAAGCTTGTTTCCGGTCCAGGGAAGGCATGGCTTGGCAGTTCGGGCTGGACTGTTCCCATGAGGCACAGGGTCAGACTGATTTGCATATGGCCATGTCTGAACTGGGGTGGCAGAGTGGGCTAAAGAACGGTGATGGATCAAACCTAGATCTGTTGACTGGGTGTGAGTGTTTGATTGGTTCTGATGCTCTGTCCATCACCACCCCCTTTTGTACCGCTTTGTTCGCCATAAGTTGGCAGGGTATGCTCAGACGTGAGTCCCTTGCTCACTTTGCCACTGGATTCAAACAAGCCTGGCTGAAGACGGCTGAAATGCCTGAAACCGGTCCTAGGAAGCTTGTTTCCGGTCCAGGGAAGGCATGACTTGGTAGTTCGGGCTGGAATGTTCCCATGAGGCACAGGGTCAGACTGATTTGCATATGGCCATGTCTGAACTGGGGTGGCAGAGTGGGCTAAAGAACGGTGATGGATCAAACCCAGATCTGTTGACTGGGTGTGAGTGTTTGATTGGTTCTGATGCTCCGTCCATCACCACCCCCTTTTGTACCGCTTAGTAATAGTTTTTAGCATGCTTGTTAATGGAAAATACCTTCGACAAAACTCTGCAGCCCAAAAGGTGAATTTAATTTTAAAACCGCACCAATCATCTCATCGAGAACAAAGTGACTTGTAATCAGTGAACATTACAGCAGTTCCTATACCTGATGGTATAGTTTGGGACAAGGTTTATTTCGATATATTTGGTCCGACCAAACTTTTAAGAAGTCCTCATTTTTTTATAATATCATTGAGTAATATCATTACCTCAAATACATTTTCAGATGATTGGGATTTTTAAACTGTAAATAACATATTGTCTGACTTGGAAAAATCTGCTGCATTTCCTAATAGTGAAACATTGGAAAGCCCATCAGATTTCGAAACAATGTATTGTTATCAACATTATGGTCATCACTTTCTGCATAAATCTGCTAATCTTAGAAATGTGTTTACCAGTGGGAACATTATCCAACTGCGCCGAAAGGCAGTTCAAAAACATTGACACAAAAGTTTCCATATTTTTCAGGGTTTAATATGTCTGAACTAGCCTCATATTATTATAAGGTTGCACCAACATCAGCAGAAAAATAAGTTAACAAAAACCAGATTTGCTCTGCTTCCTTTATTGCCCAGTTGTCTGAACAAGGTTACGACTTATGGAAAGACACCCTAGACTTAAAATCAATCTGGGGTACTAGAGAATGGCAAGATCAGGGAATGGAAGCTTTGTTTAGAGCATGCCTTATCCCTCAACAGATCATGTTTTTGAACGAGACAGTGCAACAGACGTCTTGCCTTGGACTAGCCAAGAACAAAGACTTGAACACACCTCGGATGCCACCTCCATCACACACCAAGGGTAACATAACATCACAGAAAGAGATTACATTGGATGACATGATACAATACAAAAGATCAGACCCCGATTGGAAGAAATGGTTGATTTGGCCCACAGACACCAATAGTTGTCAGACGAGATTCATGGGTAAAACCGAAGAGTTTAGTATCCGTAGGCCAGATCCATGTTATGTACAGAGAGAACATCCAGGGGTAGTGACATCCTACAGTGTTGGGAAGTTGTGCCTTGATTGGCTAAAAATCTCAACACTCACACAGGTGAAACAACACTTATCCTTACTGTCACAGGATGTGGATCTTAGGGATTTTTTACTGGGTCCTAGGAAGCCACGTCAGAAGCGTTTCATTTATGCTGTCTACAATGAAATATGGAAAATATCCCAAGAGGCCGCAGTGAGATTACGTGAGCTAGGCCGTATAAATCTGGAAAAATCTCTAGCAGTGGTAGACAATGGGTTAACTACATTGACCTTGGCGTGGCCAAGATGGCGGCGAGAGCAGTCGCACTGCTCTGCTTCGAGCCCGCCGTATATATCCTGAAGACGCTGTGCCTGTCCGTGACAACTCCTTTGTTCCGACACTGGAGGCCCCCCGAGGCAGTTTCCTGTACACATACAGCTGCCGTTTGGTGAAAGAGGCAGGAGAGCTGTGTGACAACCGGAGACGAGTTGCTCCACTATCGGCAGGCACCTCTGCGCTTCGATGACCTGCCTCTCCGCAGTGGTGGTGCCAACTCCTCTCTGCTGGGCCCTTGACCCATCGGGGACCTGAAAGCTATTGTTGCGGACCTGAATGTGGCTCGGGGTCGCCAGACAGAGAGCAACAGCCCCACTGGTGTGCAGAGCTGCGAGGCCTGGCCTGTGTCACTCCTGCCGGACGCACGTTGGAGGCCTCATCACTGCGAGCCGTGAAAACACGGAGGTACCGGGGCGTATATGTTAATGTGACAGAGACAGGCACAAGTTGTGGCTCCGGCCGCATCGGCCCCTCTGTCTACAGAACCTGCCACATTTTCTTGGATACGTGGGATCTCCGCCACCCGTGACCGCTCGTGGAGCAGAGCGGCCATCGGGGCAGCGCTCGAGCGAGAAGCAGTGACACACGTTCACATTGCTGCGACCCCTTACTGAGCCCCTACTCTGCGCTGACCACCTGTCAACCACCAGTGCGCAGTGACCCTGGGCGGGCACCTGGGCTCCGCTGCTGAGGTGAGGGGCAGAGGCACCGTATACTCAGAGGTGCTGCAGCCCCCCTTGCGGAGGAGGCAGAGGATTCGACTCCGTCCCCCCGGCCCCATTCCTCACTAATCACCACAGAGTGACTTGATCTTACCTCCGGTATGTGGTAGAGGTAGTTGTGCACTACTTTTGTCCCGCACACTCTACTGGGCCCTACGTCCCGAGTCTGCGACGGTTTGGTAGTTTAGAGCCAGACGGGAGTTGAAGAAACGTTGAGACCCTCCCTGTGGTGGCGACGGGGGCGGCACGGAGAGCTTGATTTCGTTGCCTCAACCCTATTCCTCGCTTGATTGTCGACCGGGTCTGGCCTGACCTTTGATCCATAATAGAGGTACATGGCCATTGCTTTTGCTCCACCCATGCTGCCGGCATTGACTCCCTGACTTATGCCTTCGCGGATTTGCTGGTGGTGTTGATGAGACCCTCACTTGGCCCTGGTTGGTGGTGACAGGGCACTGGACTACATGTTCCACACTTCATAGGGCGGTGCGACTTCAGGTTCATTTCACGACAAGCCCGCCATACCAGAGGAGCATGTCTTACCCGGCCTCCTCTGACATTTCCTTCATCCTTATTGTGAAAGACAGGAATGAGACCTTTCTGCGTGGACTAGCATAAGAACCCCGACCCCTGCGCTGATCCCTTGGCCGCAGTCGGCCCCTTGCACCTGGCTCAATACCGGAGGCACGATGGGTAAACCTAGATTGGAGAAACCCCAGGCACAAGCATCGGAAGTGGAACCGTTTCCTTTGTGTGAGAAGACCGTGGAACAATTGGAACCCTCTACCTCAATGGAGTGGCACGATCCCTCGCACAGATTCGACGAGTTGCTGGCGGCGACCCTAGATATATAAACCCCCCTCGGCACGAAGATCGATTCCCTGAGCATTGACATGGGTTATCTCCGGGAAGATCACAAGAAATTGAAGGGCAGGAAAGAGGAGTCTGAATCTAGTCTGGCGACACTGCACCCCACGGTGGCCGCGGCGACTAGCCAATTGCAGTCCCTCCAACAGGAGGTGGACTACCTGAGAGAGGGCATGGATGACCAGGAGGGGCGCTCGCGCTGAAACAACACACGTATCGTGGGTCTCCCCGAATGAGCGGAGGGTCACAACATGGAACTTTACCTGGAACAATGGTTCTCACAAGACATCCTGCAAGGCAAGATCTCAAAATTCTTCTCTGTAGAACACGCACACAGGGTTCCAGGAGGCCCACCGCGCCCTGGGGCTCTCCCCAGAACGGTGGTGGCAAGACTGTTTAATTACCGAGACAGGGACCACATACTGCAGGTCATTCAGGCTCGGGCCCATGGCAGGTTGATAACTCGACGGTCCACATTTCTCTGGACTAAACTCTGCTGGTGCAACGCCGACGTTCCTCACACTTGAAGGTTAAGAAGTGCCTGAGAGACAATGACATCCAATAATCACCCCAGTACCCGGCGCGCCTTCGAATACGCCATAAGGAGAACACGGTGTTCTGCAACACATCTGAAGAGGCGTGGGCATGGACAGAACAGCAGGGCTTGGCACACGGACCGCCACTGCCACAAACAGACCCCAGCGAGGCCTGGAAACTGGTTGCACTCTGTAGAGGCCGCGGTGCAAAACGGATTAACCGACCAATCAAACCCCAGTTGGCGCAGGAACGGGCTCAGGCCATTAAGACGGTGGAACAAATAGGCAGTCCTTTATCCTCCCAAAGTTTGGACTCGGACTCTGATGAAACAATGGATCAAACACTACCTCTCACAGCCTCGCAGCAGGACGTGCTGTTGGGGGGTGGGCCGGCCTTTACCCCACAGACTGCGGACACCTTGGTATGAACATTCTGGACATTATCGAGACTTTCTCTGTTTAGGCTTTACACAATATTCACCCACGCAAGCCACGAGGTCGAGCCATGTGAGACGGCGCATCGATGCTATGTCCCCTTCAGCGAGCGATAAGTAGCTGATACAGCATCGTTCTTATTTCTATTTGAACTGTTATACATTTTTTTTTATATATATACGTTTGAATTGTATTTTAGTGCTAATGGCCAATTGCCCGTTGGCAAGCCGGCCTGGGGTGGGATGTTGGGGGACTCTTTTCTCTCATTTGTTTGAAATGTCGGTCTATTTTATTGTTGTGATGATGCAGAAAACGTGGGCTATCACTGCATTTTCTTTTCTCTCATTTGCGTCATGTGCAGGGGTGGGGGTGGAGGGGGTGGGGGAGACTGGGCGATATGGGGTCATTGAGTGCTGGATGTTTTCTTCACTGTTGATTAATGATGACTGAGGACTCTAAATTGTTGACCGGAATGTGCGGGGTTTGGCAGGCTTCGCTAAGCAACACAAAGTATATCAGTACCTGCGAAGTCATAAGATTACCTTTGCATTATTGAAGGAAACGCACCTTACCACACAAACACTTGCATCACTTGCTAAGCGCTGGAGAGGCACGGTCTTGGGCACCACGTATTCAGGCTATGCTAGGGGTGCGTTGGTATAGGTGGGTCTAGGGACCCCAATCCAGGTCACACGTTCCCGGGTGGACACACAGGGCCGATATGTTGTTATGGAGGGCCAATGGAATGGATCACCACTGGCGCTAGTATCCCTATACGCCTGAAACTCGGGGCAATCCTTATTTCTATAGACATGCCATTCCCTGCTCGTGGATCCCACGGTCCCTATGTATTGGGGGCACAATCCATCAAGCTGGCACAACACAAGCAAGAATGGGTCTCTAACATGCAAGTCCATGATCCATGGCGTAGTAAACGCCCTTTGATACGCACATACTCGCACTAGTCAGCGTTTCACGCACTTTATACTAGGATAGACATTATATACTGTTCGGATAGTGCACTATGCAAAGTCTCACAGGCGTATTATTTACCACGAACACTATCTGACCATAACCTGTTAGTGTTAAGTCTGTTCTGGGGTGCAAACAGACCGGAGATATCGACTTGGCGATTGCCATGCGCCGTGCAGGCTGACTCATCATACCGGCCATTCTCTCGGACTCCATCGACTCATACTTCTCAACAAACACCGGTACTGCCTCGTCCATAGGTATAGAATGGGAAGCTTTTAAGGCGGTCCTTCGTGGACACGCTATTAAAACCACGTATGGGGCACATAATTAATTGACAGATGCACTCCAGACTCACAAGACGGAAATACGGAGGTGTGAGCAACTCATCCCCAATGACCCTCAGGTGGGCCCATCCCTGGCCCGAGCCCGCCTGGCATACAAGAGTGCGATGGACGACCTCTGCACGCTGGATTACAAGACCTACCTAGCATGATGCCATAAAAAGGGAGACAAAGCAGGCAAGCTGCTAGCATCGCTACTGAAATCTGACTCCTCTCAACCCCCCCATTACCGCCATACGCGCGTCCAACGGATCTCTTGTGAATACACAGGAGGCTATTAATCGGTCCTTCCTAGACTATTATACTACACTGTACACGACTCCCGCCCTCCGGGATCCTGCCCTCATGCATTTTCTTGCTGGGCTTCAATATCCGCAAATTTTCCCAGCGCATTATGATGCACTAGAAGGCCCTGTCATGGTGGCTGAGATAGCGGAGGCAATCAGGCAACTAGCAACCGGGAATGCACCGGCAACGATTGGCTGGCTGTCTGAATTCTATGCCATGTACTCTAAACAGCTAGCGCTGCGGTTGGCGGACATGTATGCCGACGCCTTCGAGAAAGGTGAACTCCCGCCCACTCTGAGGGAGGCAACACTGGTGGTACTGCCGAAACCAGGCCGAGACCCTCTTTTAATGGCCTCATATCGTCCCCTGTCCATGCTGAACGTAGATTATAAGATTATCTGAAAGTTACTAGCGAACAGGTTAATCATGTCAATCCCCTTGCTGGTCCATGTAGATCAAAACGGTTTTATACCTGGGAGAAATACTGAATTGAACCGGAGACGTCTATTCACATTGCTGAAGTGGGCGAGAGGTGAAGAGGCAGAAATACCCTGGGTAGCTGCCCTAGATATCGAGAAGGCGTTTGGTGCGTTGAGTTGGGATTACTTGTTGTCGGTGTTATCGGGATTTGGTATCGGCCCTAATTTTTTTAGATGGATCCGGTTGCTATATATCAGACCAGAGTGAAGACGGGACGAGTTTTTTCCTCACTTTTTACGATAGCTTGGGGAACGCGTCAGGGCTACCCCTTATGGCCAATACTTTTTGACTTGGCTTTGGAGCCACTGGCGTGTAAACCAAGACAGCGGGTGGTGGTGCACGCAGATCGCCGATGGCATATAGTGTCGCTATACGCAGATGACGCTTTGATTTATCTACGTGGCTGAACCAAAATACTCAAACAGATAATGGACCTGTTGAATGATCACGCACTGGTCTCGGGATTGCGAGTTAATTGGTCTAAGTCGGTGGTGTTCCCGATGGTACCTATGTCATCAACCCAGAGACAGGCCGCACCACAAACGGTGCTGGAATGGGCCTTTGATACCTTTAAATATCTGGGGGTACGGGTCTACCACTCGGGGGTGGATACCATAGATGGTATTCTGGGACATGCTATTACCAGAGCCCGATCTACACTCCCGTTCTGGTTAAGCCTACCCTTGTCTCCAATGGGTCGAGTGGCGATCTCCAAGATGCTGGTTCTTCTGCGTCTCCTATATTTATTTTCTACTCTTCCCCTATAGCCTACCACAGAAATCTTTTAAAGATCTGGAATCTTTTTTGATCTCCCTCATTTGGGGACACTCTAGGGCAAAGGTTGCTTTAAATAAATTGTATCTACCATTGTCCAAGGGCTGTCTGGGCGCTCTGAATTACGAGTGTTACTACGCTGCAGCACAGTTGATATGGCCAATAGGATGGCTAGGTAAGAGTAATCTGACGGAATTGACAACGCAGGTCATTTCCTGGGATTGCCCGACAGTGCTGGAATGGTTGTCAGGAACTAGCACGCCGACCCAGAAACACCATGGTAACATGCTAATGATGCAGGCTAGACACAGTTGGTCCAGATACGTTCTTCCTAGGGGCCGGACTGCCCCGTATGCCTCGAGCTTGCCATTGGAGGTACTTCCGGGCACATTCGCTTGCCACGGACTCTCAGAGCTTGGCCCTTGGAGGGAGAGGGGGTTGGACACGTGGGGGGACATGCACACAGACTCCCAATTGCAAACGTTCGAGCTAGTGGACACATATGGCATACCACAGGGCTCCTTTCTCCTACATGCCCTGCTCACATGCCACTTTTTGTGAAGGTGGGGCAACGATCGAGCTGAACCGCCCACATCACATCTCTGACACATGGAAGGGGCAGGCGCGCAGTAACGACCAATTATACTTCATTCAGGCTGGGACCATACACCTGCGCTGATGGCCTTGCGTGCGTACTGCGAAACCGAGCTGTCAACCACTATCACAGACAAACACTGGGTGCAATGCCTTGGCCACCCAAAAACGGTCTCAACCAATGCTGGGCTGCAATACACCCAAATTTAACTACCTACACCACATATATCTCACTCCCTACAGATTAGCCCGCATGTACCCAACATCTATTGACAGGTGCCCCAGATGCCACGACCCGGGGGCCACTTTCACACATATGGTATGGACCTGCATAAGCATACAAAGGTATTGGAGCGCAATAGCCACTGTACTTGCAGAAGCAGTCGATACCCAGGTTTCGGTACAACCCATTCATTTCTTAGTAGGTGCTGAAAAACGCTCGGCATCGCGTAAAGCCCTGAATAAGTTCCTGGACCTAGCTCTGGGCCTAGCCAAAACGCAAAATAGCCATGACATGGAAACCCCAGACGGGCCCCAGCGTGCATTCGTGGTTGCTGGATCTCCGGAGGGCGCTGGTATCAGAGCACACGAACCAGTTATCACAGATTTCACGAGCGCCGGTGCCCCCGTGGCGGCCTCTTACTCAGTGGGAGGACTACCTGTTGCTGATTGAGATCAGGCTGGCCGAGATGGTCCCCCCCTCATAGGCGGTGTCTCCCTCCCTCTTCCCTTTTGTCCCGCCAGTTACCCCCTCTCCATTGACACACACAGGATGGGTTGTGCACGGTGCGCGACTATCCACGTATGAAACATTCCACTGATGGGTGCGCACTGTTCTGTACCCATAGGTAGAGATCGACCTATAGTTTTGTTTTTGTTTATATGTATTGTTTTATGTTGATGCCTGCATGTGGATCCATTACGGAATTGCTTTGTGTTTCACAGAAGGACCATATGATGTATCGAAATTTTGTTAGAAAAGGGCACTCTAATAAGTATATCTGTGATGTTACAGGGTGCGCAATGGGCCTTCCTTGTCAGAGGCAGGTATCTTCTGGACATTCTGCCCAAGCCATTCAAACTACTGTTATTGAATTATTACTATTGAAATGTGTTGTAATACAGAAGCTGATAATGTTCTGTTGCGGAAAATGAATACAAATTATTTTTTTTAAAAACTACATTGACCTCCAGGATGTATTCCTTAGGCAACATTGTATCTTCTGCGATAGGCATACTAGAACAAGATTTGGCCATATTACAACACGGGCAATCTCAATTACGTTCTATTAAGAAGTTAAGCTGGATGCTGCAATTTTTGCGTGCAGGCTATGTGCCTTGGCATTTTATTAACAGCACGTCTCTGTTCCCTGACTACAATCTAACAGATAAACAGATAGAAATGGCACAAAGGGGAGCAAAATATACAATGCTGCCTGTTAGAAATGGGGGTCTCTAGTTGGCAATGGCTGGCCACTGTCCAAGTAGGGACCCGTCTTCCTGAGGCAGAGTAAGCGGGCTACACCCTTTGATAACCCCTGCTCAACCCTGTGGTAACGTAGCACGAGCAGCTAGGCTTATCTCAGAGGCAGTGTGTGAAGCATTTATGACCATACACAGTAACACAGTGAAGAACACTACAAAGGGACACCACACAAGTAGGTATAAAAAATAAGTATCTTTATATATAGACTTAACACAAGACCAATAACAGTAAAAATCCACAATACTAGGAAAATAGGGTTACTCTTAAAATGCTGCAAAAATAGTTCAAAGTGTGCAAAGAGGAGTTCAGTTCAAGGCAGTGGTCTCTGCGACCCTTTTACTCACAAAATACCTGGATTCTGTAGCAAAGCAACCAAAATGTCGCTAAGGAGTTGTAGCGATGATTTTCCTCATGCGTGACCAGCGATGCGTTGAATCCTTGCCGCAAGGGAGGATGATGCGCTTATCTGTGTGCAGGACAAAGCGACAAACTTCTCCACGCTAAGCCGGCGATACGTTGAAATCCTTGCCGCGAAGGGAGGATGATGCGCGGAGCCTGTTGCGTGTGCGATCTTGTTGCGATGAAAAGAAATGGCGCCCCGTGAGAGAGTGACAATCCTGATGCGATGAAAATGGCGAACGCTCGGCGTCCGCGCTGCGATGTCGTGAAGCGATGAACTCGATGCGATGATCTTTGGTTTGCGAGCACTTGGAGGCCCGCAAACATGCGATGCGATAATCTTCGGGTTAGCGAGCATTTGGCAGCCCGCAAACATGTGATGCGATGATCTCTGGTAGCGAGCACTCGGGGGCCGCAGCGCGATGATTTTCCTTACGCTCTTCAGATGCGGCGGCTCGCTAACGGGCGTTAACGACGATTTTCAGCACTCTCTACTCCACAGTAGAACTAGAGGCCCTGGAACTCACAGGAGCCTCACCTGCAGATAGAAATCCTCGCTGGGAGGAAACAGGAGGCTGGTGGTGGAGTCTGATGTGCCTGAGACTCCAGCAGGAGGCTAGCTCTCTTCTAGCCCTTGGGTGATTGCTGTAGCAAAAATAAAAGTTCCTTCAAAGTCCTTTTCCTCTTCTTCCAAGTCCAGTAGTAACCACTGCAGGCCAGTCCAAGAAACAGCACACAAGCACAAGGACAGTCCTCTCCCGCAGATTCCTTCAGTTACACGGACAGAGGTTCTTCTGGAGCAATACAAATTGTAGGGGTTTCAGCACAGATATTTATACCGCAAAAGTCTTTGTTCTCAGAAGCTACAAGTCACTGAACCCAGCCAGAACCAGTTCTGCCCAGCCCTGGAGCACTTTGTTTACCAGGCTGCATCCTTCCTTTCAGAAAGAGGGGGTCTGCCATCAGACGCACTGTGGGAGGTGGAGCCAGCATTCACCTTGCCAGGCACAGCCCTATTCAGGTCAAGGAGCTACCCCTCCCCATACTCCAATGCAGATCTCTCTATTCAACCCAGGTCTGACTCAGCCTGCCCTGTCCCTCCAAAATCAGACAGCCAATACACATAACAGCAGAGCACACTGGAAGGCTTAGGCAAGAAAATACCTACTTTCTAAAAGTGGTATTTTCAAACACAGAATATAAAAATAAACTTCACTAAAAGATGTTTTTTTAATATTCTGAGTCTAGGCATACTAAATTCGTTTTTCTACCATGTTCTTTGGGTCAGTTAGGACTATAGAATGTAATAGCCAAACCTCCCATTCTGGCCTATGGAGAACAGGTAGCCTTACAGTAGTGAAAAACGACATTGGGTGTAATTCACTACCAGGACATGCTACACACACCAGGGCATGTCCTACCTTACACATAAAATGCACTCTAGCAGAGGGGTGGCTTACATGATGCCAAGGGAAGGTTCAGGGGCTGGGAAGTGGGTTCACTTCACAGCCAGGATGGCAGTTCTGGACTGCACACAGACTCTGCAGTAGCAGGTCTGAGACACACTTTACAAGCTGCTTCTGTGGGTGGCACAAACCTGCGCTGCAGGCCCACCAGCAGCATTTTGTTTACCAGCCCTGGGCACACACAGGCCACGCTACTAGGGACTAACAGGTAAATCAAATAAGCCAATCATGGATATACAAATTCACATATCATATTTACGCAGGGAGCATTTGCGCTGTGGCACTGAATGGCAGTGGCACAGCGCCCAGGGCATCTATTACCAGCAAAAACAGAGGAGACAACAGCGAAAAATGGAAGGGAGACCCACGCCAATGGTGCCTGGTCTAACACTGCGTATCGAAAAAGTGGATGGATTAGCATTTACAGTGGCAGAATCACCGTCCACAGAATGGCTAATCCATGGTCACATAACTCTACCGGTCACTACTTTTCCGTTTCAGTATTGCCTTGAACAAAAGCAGGCAGGCGGATATGAAAAAATGGGTAAGGAATCATGGGAATTACCACACAGATTTCGATGCCGGAGTGGGGATCGAGAAGTATTTCTAAGCGGTACAAAGTGTGAGAACACTTTAAGTGGATCACTCATATGTCAGGATATAATGCTGCATTGGGCTTGTAATGGTTCTGTAGCAAACTTGTCCTGTCATTTGAGGGGTGCTCCAGCTGCAGTGATTACTCCAGCATTCAGGCTACTTTCAAATGGGAGTTACTTGATGCTGAACAGTCAAGGCTGCTGCGGATATCTCGTAACCGTGAGCTCCAGGGTTACTTGTTGTATGCAAGTATTGTTTCCACCGACACTTGCAGTCAGGGAAGCGCCGTTATGACCTTCACTGAATGTTTCTTTAATATGGTTTGATACTCTAAGCAGAATGAAGCCATGCTTTTACAGAAGTCTGTGCTCTTAACCTCCGCTAGAGAGACTTTTGATCTCCAGATCGCAAGGTCTTCGGCAGAGATACAGGCGCTTATCCATACAAACTGCCCTTTCCATTTCGGAAAATGGAAAATCGTATCTTTAACATGTCTGATACCACAGGCATAGTCCACCTATTTAAGAACATAGGTTCTGGACTTCTGGGCACCTTTCAGAAGGTACTTGGAGTTATACCAAACTTCATACACTCCGTATTCGGAAGCTTATTTGGAGGACTTCCGCTAATCCTGTTTCTAATAGCAGGTATCCTGATTGTTTTCCACCTGCTACGCAATGGATGTCCCAGTCACCAAGAAGATGGAAAAAGCACTCCTGGAACGTAAATACCGTGACCGCATGGTACAACATCTAGGCACGCCTCGCCTAAGAGAATTAAGTGCATCTTGGTTTTTGTCATTTCGATCAGTCTGGATGGACTGCATCTTAACTGTCCTCCGATGCCTGTTTTGCGGAGAAGAATGCATGTTAGACATTTGTTTGACACTCCCATCATGTGCGCAGTCGGATGTGAATGCTTTACTGGACCCGATAACGGCCCATGTTCTGCAGTGTCCTCAGCGTATTCCGATATTGATGGCGGCATTCCTTGAGCCACCCCAGGTAGTAACTGCACCTGTTGGTATGGACACCGGCTCCTCCACTGACACCCAGGCTTTGGACGGTGCACAGGCTGCCCCAGCACCGGCTGCGGACAGTGTGAAACATCATCTGTGCTCAATTGACATACTCTGCGAGGTGCTACAGGGGCCGTCTACTGCAGAAGCAAGCAACAAAAATGTTGAGTCTACCAGCCTGGACACATAAACAATTGACTCATTTGGCTCATCGTGTGCTGGAAGAAATTCGCCCTTTTTTTAAACCAGCTCAAATTTGGAAATCAAAAACAAAATTGACATTCCTTTCATTTATTGGGCATACATGGCTTTCTAATGCTTATAGTGGTTCGGACTATAACTATGGACACTTTAGAGCTATGGCTTGCAAACATTTTCTTTTAACATTTTTAAGTTTTTGTGAAATCTTTTAGAAGTTTTAAACATTTTTAGCAAAAATAAATGTTTTTATGAATTTTGTGCGTACCTATATCTAGTTAGGCTAGTAGTGTGGTAATAAGTTACATATGTCTTCCAGTCGGAAGAGGAGTGGGTGTTATATTCCATATAGGTACCCTATATAGGCGCAGGTAACATTGCAACCTTTCACCTATATTCTTCCCTATATTACATAAATAACGGTTCTTGGGGACTGACCTTTTACCTAGATACAACACTGCATTCAGAACGCTGGTTTTTCCCTAGTTCGAATCTCATACATTATGCATGAGGCTTCTTGGAGGCACAGCAGGACTAACATCCCCTGTATAATATCTCTGTATAAAGTTCAGGCCCGACGTTATCCTTTAGGCCGACACAGTAACACAGCAAAGTAGTACCTATGGGTATATATATATATACATCACATCTTGCTTAGAAGGACAGAGGAGACCGAGACTTCCCGGCTGACACACTGACCAGACACGCTGAGGTTCCTGCATGCAGACACTCCAGCTCGCAGTGGTCTAACATCCATCTCGGGGTGTCCAACTCGAGACCAGGACGGTTCCCATATTCTCTCATTATCAAGTAATGGGGATGACTAGATCCTAAGGGATTCTTGGCATAACACCTACACAGATGCTAGGTACATTTAGGTACATCTAGTTAGGGAGACATCGTAGGAGTACGCACTTTTTATCATGTGTTTTTATATGCTTGTTTGTAATCATGATTATTGCAAGATGGTAGAACTATACCATCCCTTTACTTTCGTAGTACTTATATCTATACTTATATCTCTGCTACTGTCTAATGGTTGTTGCAGCTCATCTATTCTACACTAGAGTAACAACTGTTCAATAAATTCTTATTGAAAACGCCCAGCCTGTTTATTCTGTGTATCTCTGAAACAAACTAAGTGAGCATGAGTGACTGAGCGAAAGGTAGTATATAGTTTCCACGGTCCTGAGGGATCAAGGTTGTCATGTTCTGAGGTTGCCAAGAACTATTCTCTCTCCGATAAGAGGAGATTCTAGTGGCATTGTGAGCTAGCTGATACACACAGGCAAACATACCAGGGGGGGGTCTGCCACCAATACCACAGTTTATGTTATCCAAACGCGCAGATCCTGTATAGGTTTTATAGGAACTATATGACCGCAAAGGAGTCGCAAGAGGACCTCGAGCAGCTCACCAAAGATGAAGGCCCAGAGTGCAGAGAATGCAGTGAAGACGACGATCTTGGCAGGAAGAGATGCTGGAGGCTTGATCGTCTTGTAGTCCGAAGATCTCTGGAGTGCAGAGCCAACAAACCTTGGCAACGGCAAGTTGATGCGGTGCACAGGGGCTCTGTCCCAGAGTTTCCGACGAGGGATACTGGCTTCAAAATTGCAGAGAGGACAGGTCAGGCCTCGAGGGATTTGAAGAACCTTGACCTGTGTTGCTGAGCCTTGCAAAGTCAGTGGGACATCAGGAGCAGCAGACCAGTCCGCTTTGTGGCAGAGCCTGCAGATGCAGGGGAGTGACTCCTTCACCCCAAGGGAGATTACTTCGGTGTCCTTGATGCCCACAGGTCTGTTGAAGATCCTGGAAGAAACACAGACGATGAAGAAGACATTCAGAACAGCGAAAGCAGGAGCAGCAGGAGTCTTCCTTCATGCAGTCTCGATTCCAGGTGAGTCCAGAAAAGTCCAAGTGTCTAGACGGTCGAAGAGTGAAGTGGTTTCAGGTCTGAGTCTGGTCTCACAAGAAATCGGAGGACCTACCGACAGGTAATCCCTTTTATATCATAAGAAAGGGGTTAGGATGACTCAGAGATCCCTCCCAGGGAAGGGGCTGGACAGAGGGTAGGATACTCTTATGTCCTTTCTCCAGTTTTGCAAGGGAGCAAGGGGCTCCCTGAACTGGCTCAAACCACAGTATACAAGGAGGGCACCAAATATGCCCTTCAAAGCAGTCTGGTGGTGCTGGCAAGTGCCCCCACCCCAGCCCAATACACCAAGTCCTGTCTGGGAGGGTCACACCTCCCTGTGACAGGACAGGAAACCTACTGTTCAGCCTTCCCCTGCTCGAGCGCAGCTCAGCAGCAGGAGGGCAGAATTGTGTCTGTGGTCGGCAGCAGCACTAGATTGCTTGCATACCCTAAAAGGCTGTTACCGGGAGTGCTGGGGGCTTCCCGGAGGAGCACCCCAGTGCATGGAATCATACTCCAACACCGCTAACTGGGGTATGATTCCAAGATGTTTGATTCCAAACATGCCCAGTTCGGCACATCCACTATATAGTTAGCCATTGTGTAATTACTCATGGCCACTATATGTATCAACATGGCTGACCGCACTTACAAAGCCTGGAGAATCGACTCTGGGGTTTGTAAGGTTGTGCTGCTCATACAGGGGCACCCTCACACTTATAACCCAGCACCCTGTCTTCAGGATTGAAAGGCCTGCCTTCGGGGTGACTTATAGGTTTTAAGTGTAGTGACAAGATATAAGTAAACTTATATCTGTCATAAGTGGTGCTAGCACCAGCTTACACAGGCTGCAATGGCAGGCCTGTAGTCACAGTTTGAGTGGTCTCCCATGGGTGGCATAATACATGCTGCAGCCCATGGAAGACACCTGGTGTACCTATGCCCCGGGTACCTTAGTACCATATGCTAGGGACTTAAAAGGGTACACCAATAGCCAATTGTGGAGGTAGAGAAGTACTTACCATGTCGAATTTAGGGAGGAAACACAGTGGCTGGGGTCCTGAGTAGTAGGATCCCAGCCAGACTAGTCAAAAGAAATACTGACACCAGCAAAAAGTGGGGTAACCATGAAAGCAGATGCTACTTTCCTATACTCCCCTCCACAAACGAAAGGAGATGACTCTAACCTTGCCCAGTTGAGAGTTCATTTTCTAAGTGGAAATATCTGGAGATCCATCTGCGTTAGCATAGCTACTCCCAGGTCTATGTTCCACATAAAAGTCCATCCCCTAGAGGGAAATGGACCACCTCAAAAGTTTGGAATTTTTACCCATCCTTTGTTTTAGTTATAAGAGGATCTTATGGTCTGTCTGAACAATGAAGTGAGTACCAAACAGGTATGACCTCAACTTCTTCAAGGCCCAGATTTGTATTTGTATATTTATTTGTAAAGCGCAACATTCATCCGGAAGGATAACTCGGCGCTGTGCTAAGACTCTGGTAGATGACTGAGGGTTTAATGAGTTTGGTCAGTATTAGGTTTTAGAGAACAGGTGTGTCTTATGTTTTTTCCTGAAGACAAGATAGTCCTTAGAAAGGTCTTGTGGTATTTCATTCCAATGTTTTGCTGCCAAGTATAAAAAGCTATGACCCCCTGCTCTTGCTTTCTTAATGTGTTTTGTTCTGGCTTGAGCTAGAGACCGTGATCTTAGGCACCTGGTAGGTACATAAAATTCAACTTTATTCTGTAGGATCAGAGGCCCTCGTTGGTGCAGAGCCTTGTGTGTGTAGTTGGGCAGTTTAAATTTCGCTCTTTGTCACATTGGCAGCCAATGAAGTAGTTTCAGGCACTCAGACGCTGAGCTGAGTCTGTCTTTGTTACATACCAGTTTGGCGGCGGCATTTTGCACCACTTGTAGGCATGTGAAGAGGTAGTCTGCCATGCCGACGAACAATGCATTACCATAATCTAATCTACTGGGAAGTAATGCTTGCGTGACAGTTCAAATTCAAATAATCTTTATTCGGGTATTAAAAATATCCATAAAAGATACATATTATAAACAGTCCTATTTCCGTTGTAAATTTGGACCAATATACACATTACACATAAATACAATAATAATAAAAACCCATCAGCATTAGCAATTTAAAAACGGGACAATTGTGTACATTTTTCAGCTCATTCAACCGTACAAGATTTCCCCGGTAGCGTAGGAGGAGAGACCCTTTAAAATACACTTGTCTACAGACCGGAATTACGAGCCAACCCTGGGTAAAAATCCTTAGATCCTTCCAACCCTTAATAAGTCAGAGAGGATTAATCCTCTCCTCTAGTGTTCCTTAATTTTACCGCCAATCTTAGAAAGTGTACAGTGCTAAATAAGGTAAAAGGGTCGGAAGAAAGTTTGAGAAATAAGAGAGCCACTTTCGCCTGTCTAATTTTAGATCGTCTTAAAATGGTTTTTAAAAACAGAGACCTTGGGTAAGCGTACAAAGGGCAAATTAGGATGAAGTGAAGGGTATCTTGCGGAGATCTTAGATCGCAGCCGCAACACCCTTTTATACTTACATTATTTACAAAACCGGCTGGGACTGACAGAATATGGTGCAGAAGGTTTAACCTGAATCTGGTCATCAGAAATCTGTCCTGTCTGTTGTACATGTTGGAAAGATAAAATTCCATGCCCGGGCATGATTTTGCAAGCTGATATGATCTTACTGTGATTTTACGCCCTTCTCTGTCCTCTCTGGCCCTTGCTAAGTACCGCACGAATTCTGCCTTTATAACACCCTTGTCGGTAATAGCTAGTGTGAGAGGTTCATTAAAAAAGTTTGCATGGCCCAGACTACTCAAAACATCCCTTACATATTTGAGCCAGGGTATTCGAGACCCTTTATCCCACCTCATGCAATCCTCCAGTATTTGTCTACTTAGGCTTGCCTCTGGATTTGTCCAAATTTTTATCCAACAGATAATGGGTTTGAGGCAAGCCCTCTCACTAAGGTAGGTAATACCCAGCTCCTCATGGACAATAAAGGAAGGGATGCATTGGGGCACTTGCAAAAGCCTTCTTAGGAATTTGTTTTCCTCCAATTGGATTTTTCCTAAATCTGTGAACCCCCATACCTCACTCCCATACAGAGTCTTTGCACAACATACCGAGCTATATAATTGCACTATTTCATTGGGTGACCAACGGCCAAGTCTACTCGCATAATTCATAATTGAACCCACCGCACTAGGATGTTGGCTACTTTTGTGCGTTACTAATGGTTTAAAATTAAGACCCTTGTCAAATAGGATCCCCAAATAGTTAAAAACTTTTACTTTTTCAAGTTTATGTACTCCTATTGAGAAGCTACAGTTCTTAGAGGGCGTTTTGCCTGCTTCCATGACGTATGACTTTGAAAGGTTGGGGACTAAGTCTAGGTCCGCCATGAATCTAACAAATCCGCTGATAAGAGCCTGCAGTCCCCTTCCCGTTCGCGCCAAGAGGACCGCGTCATCTGCATACAAGAGGACGGGTATACTTCTCCTCCCGATGCAGGGACAGTCTACCTCCAAGGCTCCAAGCGCCTTTTCTAAACCATTGATGTAAAGCGTGGACAGAAAAGGCGCGAGGATACATCCTTGCCTCACCCCACCCCGGCACCGGAAGTCTTCCGTGAGGCCCCCCTCATCAGTGAATCTAACCCGTGCCGTTGTGTTTTGATGGAGCATTCGTAAGACATGTATCAGTCCTGGGTCCACACCCATGGCTCCCAGGATTTCCCACAGCTTTCTTCTGTTAACACAGTCGCATGCTGCTGAGAGATCCATGAATGCCAGGTACACGGTGCCATCCCTGGCATGAGTGTACTTTGCCACCAGATGATAGAGATTGAGGCATTGGTCTGTCGTAGAGCGCCCATTACGGAACCCGTACTGTACGTCTGTAATGTCATTTTCATCAGCCCAGACCATTAAGCGGTTTAAGATGACTCTCCCCAAGACTTTCGCCGTAACATCTATGAGGGATATTGGGCGATAGCATTGCGGGTCATTCCTATTTCCCTTTTTAAAAATTGGCACAATGACGACTGTGGACCAAGATCTAGGCATACCCACTTCAAAGGCTGTATTAAATACCCTGGTCAGTATGAGAGCCCAGAGATCAACCTGGCTTTTAAATAGATCAGGGGGAATCCCGTCAGGCCTTTCTCATTACCAGGCCCTCTATTCCTGATTTGACCTCGGCTACTGTAATGTATATCCGAGCACAAACAGGGAGTCCTATGGCCAGAATTGGTTGCTCCTCTGATTCACCACGATTATATAGGCTAGTAAAGTGCGCCACCCATGCTTCTGGCAAAATATGGGACGCCACTTGCGGTTTATTTGGTAATTGAAAACACGGGTCATTTATTACCCTCCAGAAGCTGTTCATATCCCGACGCTCCGCAGCCTCTCTCAGTGACTCCCAAGCCTGGGATTGTAGGGAGATTTTCCGCAGTTTAATGGCCGTTTTATACAGCGTCCTGCAAGCAACGATCTTGCCTCTTTCCTTTGGGACTGTTTTGAGTGCCAGCTTCAGGTCCCTGTGGGCCCTTGAGCAATCCTTGTCAAACCATCTGGGGCAAAAATCAAACTGCGTCTTTGTTTTACTCCTCAGGAGAGTATCTATGTGCTGGGCGGTGCCCTCAAACGCTATGATCAAGTCGCTCCCCTCTACAATGGGGTCCAGGGACCTCCAAGTCTAGCTATCAGTATTGGCGAGGAGCGCTCTATGGAGTGCTACCCCGTCAATGTTGCTCCATCTGATTCTCCTGCCCTGGTCCTTTGCCTTTTATTGGCCCACGGTAGTCCTTTTATCCACTTTGGTAATTAGATTATTGTCCCTTAGTGACATTACCAGGGGGTTATGGTCGCTAAAGGCGCTAGCCACTATCTTAAAATGGCTAACCCTACCCTTTAGTACACTTGTTACAAAGATGTAATCGATAATTGAGTCGCTTCCCCTTCCCTTAAAGGAGTGAGTTATTGTGTTAGGCGACCCACAGTCGATCAGATCCATCGTATGGGTTAAGGCAAACTTACCCAAAATTTTACTTAATTCCATGCCCTCTCTAGAGTGCTCTGGATGCCATCCCTTAGTAGAGGGGCATGCATCCCAGGTTCCTCTTTCCCATTTCAAATAAGGCCACTGGTGACAATTGAAATCCCCCATTAAGATCAACTGGGTACCTAAGTCCCCTGTGTCATGTAAGCTAGCCAATCTCTCCTCCAACTCTGCCAAATTTAACATAGATTGTCCTGCATCATAAAAATTAATAAAAATGAGCTTTAAGCCCTTCTTAGAATATCTAATACCCTGGAGGCAGCCCGAATCCCACCCCAGGTCTTGCCAGGTCCCTTGCAACGTCAATGCCACATACGTTATTAGACCTCCCTTAGCACGGCCCATTGATGATTTACGGGCTGGAACAAAGAACATTTTATAACCCTCCAGAGGTGGCACACTATTGTTAATTTCCCACGTTTCCTGGAGGCAAATAACATGATGTTGTCTGATGAGGTCTAACCATTCTGTGTTTTGGATTTTGGCTGCAATTCCTGCGATGTTCCAAGAGGTCATCCTCAGCTCCATAGGAGTTAAGTCAAGGCCACTAGTCCCTCCACTCGTCTCACTTAGGGGAGGACACGTTTCTGTACTAATTACTTCTGGGAACGTATCTTCCACACCCCTCACGTACCCTGCAATGTTGCCAACTGCGATTTCCAGATCATGTACCCCTCGTGGACTTATATCTTCAGAGTTAAGATGAGTGTGATGTTCTCTCTGTCTCACCGCACCCTGTTCTCGCCAGTCAGTCTTGTTCATCCAGGGCAGATGTACTGGACAGAGGGGCAAATCTATTTGTTGCATAGCCTGAGGTATCCTCCCTGCCTTTGTTGGTAGCCCAAGTCCGCTGCATTCTCTGCCCTGACTCTAAGGCGTTATCCCTGTAGAAAAAGTACAGGGGTAGCATCCTTATGCAGGACCCACTTGCACCCTCCCTGTGACGGTTATCGAGCAGGTCTCTTACTAACTCGGGATGCCTGAAGTTTACAATGACACAGTCACCTGCAAATTTTCTCTTACTACCCCCGATCCAAGCCACCCTCCTGGCCATAAGGATGTGCCTGTGCTGGAATCTCCTTACTGTTGTGTTTTTATATAGCCAATGCGAGGCCTTATTTATCAGTGTACTGGTCGATTCTTCACTTTCTTGACTGAGTCCAGGTACACCTGCTAACACTATCGAATATGGGCAGGATGCAGGGGGCAGATCAAGTGTCTGTAGACCTGGGGTGCTCTGGACGCAGTCATTACTACTGTTCTTAGAAGCCTTCTCGGGCTCCTTTAGTCCCAGGCGATTATCCCTAGGGTCAAGGGGAGTCTGCATGTAACACGTGGCTTTATAACGCGAGTGCCTGTTACTCGTCTTTTCTTGCTCCATGATTGACTCTCTGTGCTCTCTAGGCTCTGGATCGATATTGTTTTCTCTCGCCCGCAATCCACCGCTGCTAACCCCTCTTCCCTCCCCGGTAGGGTATTCCCGGGTAGCTGTCCCCTGTCATGGTCTACCAGACTGCTTATTTTCCCTTCCAATCTGGTGATTGCTGTCATTACTGGCCCCAAATGTTGAAGTAGAAGCTGTTCCATCTTTTTCTCAAACACTGAAATAATTTCATGAAGCACTTCCACCCCACTCTCAGTTTGGCAAGTTGGACATGCTATACTCTCGGGATTCTTACTTGCTCCTTTGTTGGACTTTGTCGGCCCCCTACGGCTAGGCTTACTGACACGGGTTGTTGAGTGCAACCCAACAGAATCTGGAAGCCCCACCGAGATTAGAGATCTTTTAGAGCGTGTAACTACTTCCCTGGGGGGGCTCCGTGAGGTCTGACACTGCTAGATGAGTACTAGACCCCCCCCCTCGAATTCTCCCCTTGCACTATTTTGTGTTGAGTAACCTCCTGAGTGTCTTCAATACTGGGCATTATCTTCGGTGTGTTTTGGTTAATAGTGGGCAACCTAATTGTACTAACCGTGTCAGGGTTCCCCTGTGAGCTTGAGTCGACCGATGTTAGTACATCAGTGGAGTCAGGCTGGATAGTATGGGCTAAATTGACTTGGGTTAAATGAGCTTCTCCACGGGGCGTGGAACAAGAGGCTCTATTGCCCAGGGAGGACCGCTTTTTTGTTATTAAGGAGTCCAATGATAATCTCTGCTCAGTCAGCTGGATCTCATGGGCTAACAGGGACTCAGCTCTTATGATGAAAGCATCAAGGGTACCCTTTACCCTTCCCTCCGGCCTAAGCTGAGAGTTCTTAGGTTTAACCATGGTCAGGGTGTACGGTCCTAACAATCCCTGTGGGAAACACCACCCTTTAAGATAGCTCAGATATAAGCAGGTGTGAGGCTTGAGCGTCAAAATTTCCAAATGGATACCACTTAGAGTTAGGTCAGCCCCAAAGCAATATACTATAAACCGGGGGAGTACTAGGTACAACTTGTTATGATGTAACCTGAGTTACAGTACAAAAAGCGCGAGCCTTGTGTTCAAGCGTGTGCATAGGTATCACCGCAAGTCACCAAGAGTCAAATAGACCTGAAACAAACACAAGGGACGTGGCCCAGCCCGGCCTCCTTTGGCCCCTGACGGCCACAGACGGCCCGCCCTTTGCCCGGGCTTCGCACGGCGTGCGCCCGCGCGTGTCCCGCGAAGCGGGAGCCGCGCTGATGTTTATGCACCTCCGGGCGCGCCAAGGATTACGCGGGCAGCTAGGCAATGTGGGAGGCGTAGTCCTCTCCCTCCGTGGGTCGTGTCAGTTCTGGCAATGGTTCCACAGCGGTTCCCCATTTACTTTAGTTCAAATATACGACAATTCAGTGTTAATCCGCCAAAATTAATATAGATTTTCCTTTCTAGCCAACATCAACGCAGGATTCCCAGAGCGGCCGCGATGTAGTGTCTATCAGGCGGCAAGAACAGGAGGCTATGGATGAGCCGGTTTCTTAAAAGACGTTCAAGAGTTTCTCTTGGAATCAAATAATTTGGTTCAATTTCCTATTTCTAGTCACAAAGTTCCAATTGCGTACGGTCAATAAGAAATATTCCAATAAAAGCAGTCAAATGTACGTCCAATATTCAGGCATATAAATTCCTCGGTAAGCCACGATATATTTGTCATGCAATGTGGAGGAATCCTGTCTCTTCCACAAGTAATCGACCCTGATAAGTCCTCTATAAGGAAAAGGTAAAACAAGAGAAGTACCAGAAAGTCCATTACCAAAATGTCCTTGTGACCACGTTTTCTAAGACAATAAACGAGAGGATGAAGGTAACCCACGGCCACAATAAATATCGCAACTATCCAACGTGAAATAACTCAATTCAATATCTTGTTACGAAGGGCAATCCGTCCACCTGGTAACCAGCAGCGTGACAGTTCTCCTACAATCTTGCCGGATCCAAGGAAATAGCCTTTTTAAGACCTTCAGCATCGCGAAGCTTCTTCCACATAGAACCCGCACATGGTCCTGCATGGATAGGGTATTGTCCATAAGGACCCCCAGATTCTTTGCGCATTGCTTTGGAGCTGGGGCATCACCCAGTGTCTGGGGCCACCAAGTGGTATTCCAGACAAGTTTAGCTCCTCCAAAAAGTAGAATTTCAGATTTCCCTGCATTTAATTTAAGGTAGTGTTCTGCCATCCAGGTTGCCATCTCCGAGAGGCAGTTATTCAGTTTTAATCTTGTGTTCTTGTGCCGTTCTTCAATGGATATCAGCAGTTGGGTATCATCTGCATAGGAGCAAATACCAAAGCCCCACTTCTCGCTGATTTTTGCCAAAGATGACACATAGACATTAAAGTGTGTGGGGCTCAGGGATGCCCCCTGTGGCACACCATAGCTGATGGGTTTTGGTTTAGATGAAAACCCCCCATTTGTACGCTCTGTGTTCTGTTGTTTAAGAAAGAGCTCAGCCATTGCAGGGCTTTAGCATAAATGTCCTTTTCCATGGAGAATCTCCAGTAGACGGTTGTGTGAGACAGTGTCAAACGCCGCCGATGGGTCTAATAAAATCAGAGCGGCGGCTTTCCCTTGTTCAACCAAGGATCTTATGTTGTCTGACACGGCTAGGAGAGTTGCTTCCGTACTATTAGTGGCTCTGAAGCCAGTTTGGGAGGGGTCCAGTAGGTTATTTGACTCAAGATAGTTCGACAGCTGTCTATTAACCAGTTTTTTCATGACTTTGGAAAGGTACGGGAGTTGGGAAATAGGTCAGTAGTTAGCAGGATTGCGCAATCTGTTCCGGCTTTCTTCAGAAGGGGGGTCACTACGGCCTGTTTCCATGTTTCTGGGAATACTGCGGTATCCAACAAGCTGTTAAATAGCTGGGTGACGTATGGGCAGATTATGGGTATGATCCGAGAAAAATCAAAATGAGGACAGGGATCAAGGGGAGACCCCGACTTAACTTCTCCTATTGTTTTAGCAAGTTCTTCCTCTGTAAATGGGGAGAAGCTGCCCATGCAAGCATGTGAGAAGTTGGCCTGGTATATGATGTTCACTAGTTAAAGTGACCACCTTGTACCATGCCAAGCAACCCTTATGGTGTGGTTGTAAGTCAACCTTTTCGGACTAGCTGCCCTAGTGGTAGCGGTAGGCTAAGCAGTCCGAAAAGGTTGACTTACAACCACACCATAAGGGTTGCTTGGCATGGTACAAGGTGGTCACTTTAACTAGTGAACATCATATACCAGGCCAACTTCTCACATTGGTGAGCAGCGGTTGGATTTGAGCTTGCTGTGTTTTACCGTTGTAATCTTTGTTACCAATTGAAAGATCACATAGGTACCTGTAGGTACATATAAAACAAGATTAGTTATATACTTAAGTTCTACTGAACTTAGTTGTTGTAGAGCAAAGGGAGTAGCACACCCTGACTACAACTACTACATAGGTTTAGTAGGAAAACCCAAGTGTAGGTAGATGCAACACATCCACCCACACTTAAGAGCAATGGCTGGGGCAGAGGGGTCCAATGTACCCATCTCTGTCGAGAGTGACCCCCAGAGGGTACCAACCATCTTTGCTACCCTAAACCAGAATGAGCTCAGGCAGTTGGCAAATATCAGGGGCCTTAAACAGCCCAGGAACCCTACCTCTGCTGAACTCAGAGAACTCTTACAAGCTGATGAAGATCAGAGAGCTCTCAAGAAAACCTCCCAGTTAGACCCCTCAGGGACTGGAACAGGAGGCCCTCCTTCTGAAGATGCTACTGAAGTACCCCTTTCTAACAGTCGCCCCTTAGTTGAGAATCAGACTACAGATGATGAGGATCAGCATAGGGACAGGGATGACAAAGGGGGTGAGTCTGATAGTAGTAGTAGTTCTGATGGGAGAAATAGCCCAGTGCCAGGTGCTATAACTGGCTCAGCTAACTTAGACTACTTGGGACTGACAATGGGTTCCCCCCATTGAATCTCCCTAGTGGACTTAACCAGGGGTTTGGGAGACAGAGGAATCACTCAGGTGACTCTAATGGCTCTCATGCCTCTAGAGGCTCTCAAGGTCACTCCAGAAGAAGGATGACCAGCCCTCAGAGGAGGGAGCATGATGCCAAAATGAAGGAAGCCCAGCTGAGGATCAGGAGACAGGAGCTAGAAGTAGCCCTGATGGAAGAGAAACTGAGCAAGGCTAGGCAACCTAGAGAGAGTGGGTCTATACCCACTGGTGGCAGCATTGTCCCTAGGGACAAAGATAGGGTCTTTGACAACAGGAACCTGTCCAAGGTTGTGCCCCCCTACAAAAGTGGGGATGATATCCACAAGTGGATGACTGCTCTTGAGAGAGCCTGCAAAGTGCAGCAGGTTCCTGAAGACCAGTGGGCAGCAATCTTATGGCTCTCCTTTGAAGGTAGAGGCAGAGATAGACTCCTCACTGTTAGGGAGGAGGATGTCAGAAACTACAGAGCCCTGAAGAGTGTCCTGGTTGATGGGTTAGGCTTAACCACTGAACAGTACAGGTTAATGTTCAGAGATACCCAGAAGATACAGACTCAGGACTGGTCTGAATACATTGAATGTGCCACTAAGGCTTTGGAGGGTTGGTTGCTGTGAAGTAAGGTATCTGATTATACAGGATTGTACAATTTGATGATGAGAGAACAGATTTTAAATAACTGTCAAAACCAGCAACTGCATCAACACTTGGTTGACTCAGATCTGACCTCTCCCCAAGAATTGGGAAAGAAGGCAGACAAATGGGTCAGAACCAGGGTTAAGCAAAAGAACCAGAACCAGGGCCAAGGGGGTGATCAGAAGAAAACAGACCAAAAGGGTGGAGATCAGAAATCCAAAGACCAGAAGTCTTCAACAGGGCCCCAAACTAGTACTAATGAGGGTGGGTCCCAACAACCTAAAGGGAAGAAGAAAGAAGGTCCAAAGAAACCCTGGTGCAAATCTTGCAAGAATACAACTCACTGGACTAGTGATTGTAAGAAGGGTGGAGCCCCCAACACTGTTGCCCCTAAGGCACCTGCTCCCAGTACTACTGTTAGCAGTGTTGGTCCCCAGACAAAGGGTGTAGTGGGAATCACTATGGGAACTGAAGGAGATTCTGACTTAGACAGAACCCTGACACAGGCAGTCTTGATCTGTGATGGGGACATGGATTTGTCCCTGACTGTGAGCCCCAGTAATCAGGGCAAGTACAGGCAGACTCCTTTAATAAATGCAAAAGTGGCTCAAGCCTACAGGGACACGTGCCAGTGTCACTATGGTGACACCAGGCTTTGTGGACCCTGGACAGTACATACCAGGTGAGAATTACCTGGTGACCAATGCCAGCAATGCCACTACTTCTCATAGTGTGGCTATTGTTAACTTCTCATGGGGAGGGGTAACTGGCCTCAAAAGGGTTGTGGTTAGTGCAGACCTCCCAGTAGAATGTTTGTTTGGCAATGACCTAGAGAGTTCTCTATGGTCAGAAGTGGAGTACAGGACACATGCAGAGATGTTAGGTATATCACCACTTGTCCTTGCTGTGACCAGGTCACAGGCCAAAAAGTGCCTTACTGAACCACAGGTCTTGGATCCTGGAACAATGGACCAAGCACCTACCAAGAAGAAGAACAGGAGGGTTAAGGCTGTGCCTTCCCCCCTGCCTCCAAGTGATGATCAGTCTTCCCAGGAGGATGATCTAGAGAACCCTGAAGGAACAGTCCCTAAAGAGCTTGAACCTGACCAGGTTAAGTTTCTGGGGACAGGGGGACCTTCCAGGGCTGACTTGGGGCAGGCTCAGTTATCCTGTCCATCTCTTGAACCCCTCAGACAGCTGGCTGCTGCTGAGGCTGCTGGGAATGCTCAAGGTACCCATAAAGTGTATTGGGATGTGGCCCTTTATTCAGAGGCTAGACCCAAAACCTGGTGCAACCAGGAGGTTGGTTATACCTCTGCAATTTAGGGGCTTCCTTCTCACCTTGGCCCATGATATTCCTCTAGCAGGACACTTAGGCCAGAACAAGACTTGGGACAGGCTTGTCCCTCACTTTCACTGGCCTCACATGAATGAAGATACCAAGGAGTTTTGTCGCTCCTGTGTGACCTGCCAAGCCAGTGGCAAATCAGGTGGCACAACAAAGGCCCCCCTAATACCACTACCTGTGGTGGGGGTTCCCTTTAAAAGAGTGGGAATAGATATAGTGGGTCCCATGGATCCTCCCACTGCATCTGGGCACAGATTTATACTGGTGGTAGTGGATCATGCCACCAGGTATCCAGAGGCAATTCCCCTTAGGACCACTACAGCTCCTGTTGTGGCCAGGGCCCTGCTGGGAGTATTCTCCAGAGTGGGGTTTCCTAAGGAGGTGGTTTCTGGCAGAGGTACCAACTTCATGTCAGGATACTTGACAGCTATGTGGAAGGAATGTGGTGTCAACTACAAGTTCACCACCCCTTATCACCCACAATGCAATGGGCTTGTTGAGAGATTCAACAAGACCCTAAAGGGTATGATCAAAGGATTACCTGAAAAGCTCAGGCGAAGATGGGACATCCTTCTACCCTGCCTTCTGTTTGCTTACAGAGAGGTCCCACAAAAAGGAGTTGGCTACAGCCCCTTTGAATTGTTGTTTGGGCACCCTGTAAGAGGCCCCCTATTTTCTGGTGAGGGAAGGATGGGAGTTACCTCTCAAAAAGCCTAAGCAAGACATAGTGGACTATGTACTTGGTCTCCGCTCCAGGATGGCTGAGTCTATGGAGAAGGCATCCAAAAACCTTGAGGCAAGCCAGGCCTTACAGAAAGCTTGGCATGACCAAAAGGCTGTCTTGGTTGAGTTTCAGCCAGGACAGAAGGTATGGGTGTTGGAGCCAGTGGCCCCAGCAGCACTCCAAGACAAATGGTCTGGACCCCATACAATCCTGGAAAAGAAGGGAGAGGTTACCTCCTTGGTGGACCTAGGCACTCCCAGGAGTCCCCACAGGGTACTCCATGTTAACAGGTTAAAAGCATATGTTGACAGGGCAGACATGGGCTTGCTCATGGCTACAGATGAGGGACAGGAGGAAGAGAGTGACCCTCTCCCAGACCTGTTGTCTCAGAACCCTGAAGATGGTTCAGTTGAAGGAGTGACCCTTGGAGGCAACCTCACTGAGCATCAGCAGATTGAATGTAGACAGGTTCTACAATCATTTCAGCATATGTTCTCACTGATACCTAGTCAAACTGACTGGTGTACCCATGTGGTGGACACTGGTGACAGTCTTCCTGTAAAGAACAAACTCTACAGGCAACCTGACCATGTCAGGGACTGTATAAAGGCTGAGGTACACAAAATGCTGGAACTGGGTGTCATTGAACCCTCAGAGAGCCCCTGGGCTAGCCCAGTGGTTCTGGTCCCCAAACCTCACACCAAAGATGGCAAGAGAGAGATGAGGTTCTGTGTGGATTACAGAGGACTCAATGCTGTCACTAGGACAGATGCACATCCTATTCCAAGGGCAGATGAGCTCATATATAAACTGGCTTCTGCTAAATTTTTGAGAATATTTGATTTGACAGCTGGCTATTGGCAAATCAGGTTAGCTGAGGAGTCAAAGGCCAAAACAGCATTCTCAACCCCAGGAGGACACTACCAATTTTTGGTGATGCCCTTTGGTCTGAAGAATGCACCTGCCACCTTCCAAAGGTTGGTGAATCAAGTCCTTACTGGGTTGGATGACTTTTGTGCAGCATATCTTGATGACATTGCTGTCTTTAGCTCCACCTGGGAGGATCACCTGATCCACCTGAAGAAGGTACTTGAGGCTCTGCAAAAGGCAGGCCTCACTATCAAGGCTACTAGGTGCCAGATAGGGCAGAGTAAGGTTGTGTATTTGGGTCACCTTGTAGGTGGAGGCCAAGTTCAACCACTGGAGAGTAAGATACAATCCATCAAGGACTGGTCTCCTCCAACCACCCAGACTCAAGTTCGAGCTTTCTTGGGCTTGACTGGGTACTACAGGAAGTTTAAGAACTATGGGTCCATTGTGACTCCTCTTAATGATCTGACATCCAAGAAGATGCCCAAAAAGGTTCAGTGGACAGTAAGCTGTAAAAAGGCATTTGATGACCTGAAGAAGGCCATGTGCTCTGCACATATCCTGAAAAGTCCTGACTACTCCAAAGAGTTTATTGTCCAAACTGATGCTTCTGAGTTGGGTGTGGGAGCTGTGCTGTCACAACTTAATGTAGATGGTCAAGACCAACCCATTGCTTTTATTAGCAGAAGGTTGACCCCCAGAGAGAAGAATTGGTCAGCTATTGAGAGGGAGGCCTTTGCTGTGGTGTGGGCCCTGAAGAAGCTGAGGCCATACTTGTTTGGCACTCACTTCAAGATTCAGACCGACCATAAGCCCCTCTTGTGGCTAAATCAGATGAAGGGTGAAAACCCCAAACTGCTTAGGTGGTCCATTTCCCTACAGGGGATTGACTTTACAGTGGAGCACCGGCCAGGTACAGACCATGGGAATGCAGATGGTCTCTCCAGGTACTTCCACTTAGGACATGAAGACGAGACTGGTCAAGGCTAGTTTAATGTCCCTGCGTTTGGGGGGGGGGGGTTGTGTAGGAGAGTAGGGTCTGCTATCCTATGGTCACCCCAAATGTTTGCTTTTTGCTTCACTGGTTTTTGACATATTGAGGCTGTGGGCCTGCTAATCAGACCCCCAGCCTGCTGTTGTCTCTACTAAATTGACACTATGCACTCCAGGTGCATAACCAATTGGAATTGGATCACCCTGTGAGCCCCTGTACCAGTGTACACTAGGTACCCAGGGTATTGGTGTATCTAAGGCCTACCAGGGGCTGAAGCATGTATTGTGCCACCCCTGGCCTGGCCTAGCAATTTGACACAACTGGCTGATCACTCAGCTGGGGTAAGTTGGTGTAACCACCTCTTACTTAGGTGTAGTATACCTATACCTAACCTTAAATGGGACACATGTTAACCTATAAGTCACTCCTATGGCAGGCCTTAACCATCCTGAAGGCAGAGTGCTTGGTTCCATGTGAGATGGTGCTCTGGCATGAGCTGAGCCTGTCTGCAGTGGTCGGAACAACTTCCTTCTACCGTTTCCAGATATCGCCATACCATATACTCTTAAGTGCATTATGAACCTCGCGGTTAAATGATAACTTTGGTTTGGCTTTATCAAAACATGTCGAGTAAGGTGTCATACGAATTGGAATACTAACCCCTCGCCAATTCTGGCGACGGGGTTAGCATTCCACCCTTCTAGAGGGACACGACATGTACAGTACCTGAAACCCGGGTAAAATCAGACATAGCCTCAGCTCCACAAAATGGACGCTGCCACCACAGACACAAGTCTGCCCTCCTGCTGCTGGGAGTCCTTCCAGCTTGGGAGACGTGGACAAAGGGTTTCCTGCCAGGGGAGGTGCGTGCACCACCCCAGACAGGATTTTGTGTATTTGGTCAGGTAGGGCTTGAATAGAATCAGACATGCCTGAGGCTCACAAGGAGCCTCGGTGCATATGCCAGTTCAAACCGGTCCTGGGGCACACCAGCCCTGGACCTGGGGCGAGCTGGACAAAGGATTGGGGGTGTAACCACCCCCCTTCCTGGTCCCACCATTAGGGAGGGACCTAGCAGGTAGTCCGGCCCCTAGAATCCGCTTAAAGGTAGGAGCTGTGTCCTAAGACTTCAGACATCCTGAAATCAACTTAACACTAAGAAGAAGACGGAAACTTCGACGCTCTGCTGCACAGAGGACAGAAGGAATTCTCCCCTATGGTCAGGGAGTGACCATCTTGCTAACGCAAGCACCAACCAGCGAATCGACGTCTGCTTTGCCGCCGCCTCCTGCCGGAGCCCGAGCCCAGAGACTGACAAGAACTGGACCTCCAGACCTCTCACCGCTCGATCCACAGTCCCTGCAAAGAAGGAACCCGTGGAGGCACCGAGACACGTGGAGCCAGCCATCTTGAAAAGACACTCGACAAGCTGCAAGCGCGACGACAGAGGCTCCCTCCAAGTTGTGCTTTGGGTCCTGAGAAGCCCAACACCCGAGCAGCATCTGCACCAAAGGTGAGCCCTCCAGCATCTCCACGATCTGCGTGGGGCCCCTCTGCACTTTGCAACTCGACGCGCCTGCCCGGTCCCTGGCCCGTTGGCTAGTGGCCATTTTGGCGAACTATCTTGAAAACTACGACGCTCGTCTGGTTGCCCCAGACTGGCCCCTGCTGCCCTCCAAAGGAAAAACCAAAGGAAATGATGGACGGAATGTTGAACATTGCAAACACTCACCCCCAGTCAACTGATCTGGGTTTAATCCATCACTGTTCTTTAGCCCACTCTGCCACCCCAGTTCAGACATGGCCATATGCAAATCAGTCTGACCCTGTGCCTCATGGGAACAGTCCAGCCCGAACTGCCAAGCCATGTCTTCCCTGGACCGGAAACAAGCTTCCTAGGACCGGTTTCTGGCATTTCAGCCGTCTTCAGCCAGGCTTGCTTGAATTCAGTGGCAAAGTGAGCAAGGGACTCACGTCTGAGCATACCCTGCCAACTTATGGCGAACAAAGCAAAAACCAAAGGAAATGATGGACGGAGTGTTGAACATTGCAAACACTCACCCCCAGTCAACTGATCTGGGTTTAATCCATCACTGTTCTTTAGCCCACTCTGCCACCCCAGTTCAGACATGGCCATATGCAAATCAGTCTGACCCTGTGCCTCATGGGAACAGTCCAGCCCGAACTGCCAAGCCATGTCTTCCCTGGACCGGAAACAAGCTTCCTAGGACCGGTTTCTGGCATTTCAGCCGTCTTCAGCCAGGCTTGCTTGAATCCAGTGGCAAAGTGAGCAAGGGACTCACGTCTGAGCATACCCTGCCAACTTATGGCGAACAAAGCAAAAACCAAAGGAAATGATGGACGGAGTGTTGAACATTGCAAACACTCACCCCCAGTCAACTGATCTGGGTTTAATCCATCACTGTTCTTTAGCCCACTCTGCCACCCCAGTTCAGACATGGCCATATGCAAATCAGTCTGACCCTGTGCCTCATGGGAACAGTCCAGCCCGAACTGCCAAGCCATGTCTTCCCTGGACCGGAAACAAGCTTCCTAGGACCGGTTTCTGGCATTTCAGCCGTCTTCAGCCAGGCTTGCTTGAATCCAGTGGCAAAGTGAGCAAGGGACTCACGTCTGAGCATACCCTGCCAACTTATGGCGAACAAAGCAAAAACCAAAGGAAATGATGGACGGAGTGTTGAACATTGCAAACACTCACCCCCAGTCAACTGATCTGGGTTTAATCCATCACTGTTCTTTAGCCCACTCTGCCACCCCAGTTCAGACATGGCCATATGCAAATCAGTCTGACCCTGTGCCTCATGGGAACAGTCCAGCCCGAACTGCCAAGCCATGTCTTCCCTGGACCGGAAACAAGCTTCCTAGGACCGGTTTCTGATGATTTGCATATGGCCATGTCTGAACTGGGGTGGCAGAGTGGGCTAAAGAACGGTGATGGATCAAACCCAGATCTGTTGACTGGGTGTGAGTGTTTGATTGGTTCTGATGCTCCGTTCATCACCACCCCCTTTTGTACCGCCCTCCAAAGGAGCAGCCCCTCTGACCTTGCTGGTCAGAACCACCAGCTTTCTTTATTTCCTACGACTCCTGCTTTTGCCAAGGCTTGTTTGCTTCCTTTGAGTCGCCGACACCGCCGACAGCGAGAGCCTGCGTGGGACAGCTCGTGAACCGACTCCTGGACGTCGTCGACCTTCAGGGACCACGTGGCTGCGGAGACAAGCTACACCTCTTCACCTGTTTGCACCCGACATCGCCTGGTACCTACCTGGTGCCACGCCGGTCACTGGCTAGTGACTGTGAACACTGTCCCCTCTGCTTACAGGTCTTCTACACTTCCGATCCACCCTTGGATCCACCGCATCTCTTCTGGACCGACCACCTGCAGCATCTTTGTCGTCAGGCTCCATTGAACAGATAGACGAAACCCGACGCACTTCGAGACCTATGCACCCGCTTCCTGTGAGTGAGGTAAAGCTGGCACTCCGGTGCACAAGTGTAGAGTAACATCTCTAATGCCTAGATCTGAAGTCTTGATTTCGTAGTTCAACCAGAAGACCATTTTTGCAGTAACTTTTGAACTTTTACGCACCCATTGAAAACCTATGGGAGCCCGCGTGTAACTTTCCTCACTGCACACGCGACCCGTGGACCTCCTGGTCACTAATTAACGTTAGCTCCTTGTAGGCCCAGCGATTCTAGAGGCCCTAGGCCTTTTCCCTTTCCTAGTCGTGGTACTTATACCACTATTTTAGTATATGGTTTTAGCGGCCACCAGGGCCTATCCATATAAAGTGCAACTTCTGTATATTGTGATACTTTCTTGTTTAACGATTTGTGCTCCTGTGCTCATAAAGAGTCTAGGGGATACTTTGAGTAATAAATACATATATATTTTGGATATATATCTGTGTGGTGTCCTTTCATTGGTATAAATGGGGGTTACGTATGGTAAAACAGCCTGCTTAACACGCTTTAACGAGTTTAGCCTCAAAGACTGCTTAGCCTACGCTACCACTAGGGCAGCTAGTCCGAAAAGGTTGACTTACAGCCACACCATAAGGGTTGCTTGGCATGGTACAAGGTGGTCACTTTAACTAGTGAACATCATATACCAGGCCAACTTCTCACAAAGCAGATGCATCGGGGAGAGGGGTTGAAGTTTCACAGTTGATTGCTAACAGTGGGGTGTTGGTGTTAAATGTGGAGTATATTTTACTAATTATGTCTGAGAAAAACTCACTGATTTCTTCGCAGCATTCCTCTGAGGGTGGCAAGGTTTGGGATAGGCTCACTGAGTTGCATAGCTCCCTTACTATTTTGTACAACTCCTTAGTTGAGTTACAATTCTCATTAATTTGTCTGGCAAAATAGGTCTTCATAGCTTTCTTAATGGCATTATTGTAATTTCTTGTATGTCTGTCTGTCTGTTTGTGATTTAGATAGTGTCCAGTGATGCTCTGTTTTTTTGCACTTTTTTTAAGTGCCTTGAGTTCATGTATATTCCACTTTCCTGATAGAGATTTGTTTGACTCCTTTAATGGCAGCTAAGGTGCATACAAATCTAAAGTGTTGGTGATTTCTTTTTCGAGATCCGTTGTTTCCCTACTGGCCTGGAGGATACTTAAAGCCTCTGGATTACTGGGGCCAAAATGGGACCAAAAGGTATCTTCGGTGACCAGCCTCCATGCTCTCCTTATCCCCTGTGAGCGCCTCAAGGGCTTAGTTGAGTTTACTGGGAGCTTAAGTACAAAAGATATAAGTGAGGGGTCTGTCCAGGAGAGGGGTTTAATCTCCTGTATGAAAATTGAATCAAAATTTGAGAATAGTATATCCAGAGTATGCCCTGCAATGTGACCCACTGCTTTAGTTGAAGAATCTGCATGTCATTCTCCAGGTGTAAGACTGAAGAGTTGTTGGCTTTCTCAAAGTGAATATTGAAATCCCCTATGACTAAGTAATGTTTATATTTCAGGCAGGGGGGAAATAATTGAGTTAGTAAATGGGTGCTAAATTCAGATTGGTGCCCAGGGAGGTTGTAAATTACGGCTCCGCCTAGTAATGCCTGGCCCTCACTGGCCACCTGAAATGATAGTACCTCGTGCTTCCTTACTCGTGCCACTGCAACATGAAGGCAGGTGAGGTGATCTTTGAAAAGAATAGCCAGTCCCCCTCCTTTCCGTCCCTGCTAAATTTTGTAGTCTGTAGGTAGGGCGGTAGCAAAATCAGGGGAGTTGCTTTAATCCAGCCATGTTTCCGTTATGAAAACCAAATCAAGGCACATTTAGTTTATGGTGTCCCAGATATCAAGGGAGTGTTTGGGGACAGAGCGAGCATTAAAATAGATGCAACTAAGTTTGTACAGATCGTCCTCCTCTCTGGATGGCCGCTCTGATTGTATTAGATAGCACCATTTGCAATTCAGGCATGAAAAAGGGCCTTCCATATGCTCAGGGTGAGCTTTGATACAGTACGTTTTATCGCCTGAATCCTGACCTGAGAGTGCTAGGAGTGTGTCTCTTGAGTAGAATTGAGTGGGAGCTGTAGCAGAAAAGGCAGGGGTCCTGGCCCCTGGGCCCGGCCGGGCACGGATTGGCGCAAACGGGCTTGCCTTCGGCACGCCATCTGTATGATATAGGGAGGTGAGCGGGAAGCTCCTCCGCCCTCTCCTCAACCGGAAGTGCTTAGCGGTAGTCCTTCACCCTACTAGCCACGCCCTCCACACAATCGGCACTTCGCCGCGATGGACCGGGGCAGGCGATCAGGTAAGATAAGGGCAAAGAACAGAATTCTGCGTAAAGACAATTAGCTAAAACTTCTTGTTTTTAAAATTCCTGGTTAAAACTTCAAGTTTCTGCGGTTTAAAAACACAATGGACTAGAACACAAAATATATAAGTTTAACAACGTAATTCAAAGTAAGTTAGCAGCGTGATTCAAATTAAGCGCACTCGGCAGTCTCATCAGAGTCTTGCTGCGCGGGCGCTGGCACATCGGTATGATATAGGGAGGCGAGCGGGAAACTCCTCTGCACTCTCCTCAACCGGAAGTGCTTAGCGGTAGTCCTTGACCCTACTAGCCATGCCCTTCACACAATCAGCACTTCGCCGCGATGGACTGGGGCAGGCGATCAGGTAAGATAAGTGCAAAGAACAGAATTCTGCGTAAAGACAATTAGCTAAAACTTCTTGTTTTTAAAATTCCTGGTTAAAACTTCAAGTTTCTGCGGTTTAAAAACACAATGGACTAGAACACAAAAGATAGAAGTTTAACAGCGTAATTCAAAGTAAGTTAGCAGCATGATTCAAATTAAGCGCACCTGGCAGTCTCTCAGACCACAGTAAAGGCCTCCCTCTCAATAGCTGACCAACGCTTCTCCCTGGGGGTCAACCTTCTGCTTAAAAAGGCTACTGGTTAATCATGGCCATCTGCATTAAGTTTTGATAGAACTGCGCCTACGCCTATTTCAGAAGCATCTGTCTGGACAATGAAGGTTTTGGAGTAATCAGGACTTTGCAGAGTGGGAACAGTGGACATGGCCTGCTTCAGGCCATCAAATGCCTTCTGACAGCTAACTGTCCACTGAACTTTCTTAGGCATTCTTTTGGAGGTGAGATCATTAAGAGGAGTCCCTATGGACCTATATCCCTTACCAAACCTCCTGCAGTACCCAATCAGGCTCAAGAAAGCTCTGACCTGAGTCTGGGTAGTGGGAGCAACCAAGTCCATTGTGGTCTGGATTTTGCTCTCCAAAGGGTGAACCTGGCCTCCACCTACAAGGTGGTCCAAGTACACAACCTTGCTCTGCCCTATCTGGCACGTTGTGGCCTTGATTGCGAGGCCTGCCTTTTACAGGGCCTCCAGAACATTCCTGAGGTGGACCATGTGATAATCCCAGGTGGAACTAAAGACATCAATATCATCTAGATATTCTGCACTATAGGCTTCCAGACTTGTGAGAACGGTGTTCATCAACCTCTGAAATTTGCCAGGTGCATTCTTCAAACCGAAAGGCATCACAATAAATTGATAATGCCCACTAGCGGTTGAAAAATGCTGTCTTTGCTGGCTACTGGCAAATCAGACTCTCTCAGGATGCCAAGCCAGTCAGGTCAAATGTACTGAGATACTTGGTTGAGGCCAGGGTATCAATCAGCTCATCTGCCCTGAGAATTGGATGGGCATCAGTACTAGTGACTGCATCGAAACCTCAACAGTCTACACAAAACCTCATCTCTCTCACCATCTTGGGTGTGAAGTTTTGGTACAAGAACTACAGGACTAGGCCAAGGGCTATCCGAAGGTTCAATGACACCCAACTCCAGCATCTTTTGGACCTCATTCCTGATGCAGTCTCTGACATCGTAAGGTTGACTGTAGATTTTACTCTAGACAGACAGACTGTCACCTGTGTCCCCTTCATGGGAACACCAGGTGGATTGACTTGGAGTCAGAAAGAGCAAGTGGGGAATCTGATTAATAACTTGCCTACAATCAGCTTGTTGCTGGTGAGTGAGATGCCTGCCAAGGCTGCTCCTTCCACTGACCCATCAACAGGGTCCTGAGAGAGGAGATCGGGGAGAGGATCCCTCTCTTCTTCCTGTCCCTCATTAGTTGCCATGAACAAGCTTGTGTCAGCCCTGTCAAGAAAAGCTTTTAGGCGGTTCACATGAAGAGCTCTGTGAGGACTTCTGGGAGGGCCTAGGTCCACCAAGTAGGAGACCTCATCTTTTTTATCAAGGATGGTGTGGGGGCCACACCACTTGTCTTGGAGAGCTGCTGGGGCCACAGGCTCCTACGCCCACACTTTCTGTCCTGGCTGGTAAACAGTCAGTACAGTCTTTTGGTCATGCCAAGCTTTCTGAAGCTCCTGGTTGGCCTCAATGTTTTGCTGGCCTTCTTCGTGTACTCAGCCATAAATGAATGCAGGCCAAGGACATAGTCCACAATGTCCTGTTTAGGAGGTTTGAGAGGCTGATCCCATCCCTCCTTAACCAAACACGATGGACCCCTAACTGGATGCATAAACAGAAGTTCAAATAGGCTATAGCCCACCCCCTTCTGAGTAACCTCTCTGTAGCCAAAGATAAAACAGGGTAGTAAGACATCCCATTTTTGCCTGACCTTTTCTGGAAGTCCCATGATCATACCCTTGAGGGTCTTATTGAACATTTCAACCAGCCATTGCACTGTGGGTGGTAAGGTGTGGTAAACTTATTGTTTACACCACACTATTTCCACATTGCCGTGATGAAGCTAGACATAAGTGTGTACCTCTGTCTGACAAGACCTCATTAGGAAATCCCTCTCTGGAAAAGACTCCCAGAAGGGCCCTAGCCACCACAGGAGCTGTAGTGGTCCTAAGGGGAATAGCCTCTGGATACCTAGTGGCATGGTCCACCACCACTAGGATGTAACTGTGGTGAGATGCTGTTGGAGGGTTTAAGGGACCAACAATGCGTATCCTTACTCTCTCAAAGGGAACCCCAGCCACTGGAAGTAGAATTAAGGGAGCCTTTTGTAGTGCCACCTGACTGACCACTGGCTTGAAAAGTGACACAGGAGTGACAAAACTTCTTGGTGTCTTCAAACATGTGGGGCCAGTGAAAATGAGCGACAAGCCTATACCAAGTCTTGCTTTGCTCAAGATGTCCTACAAGGGGAATGTCATGTGCTAAGGATAGAAGGGAAACCCTGTACTTCTGACGTATAACCAACCTCCTGGTGGCACCGGGCTTGGGGTCTCTTCTCTCAGAAAACAGAAGCCCATCTTCCCAATAGATCCTATGAAATGCACGGACAGTCCCTGCCTCCTCAGCAGCAGCTTGCGGTCTGAGTTGTTCAAGAGAGGGGCAAAGTTTCTGCTCCAGACTCAAGTCAGTACTGGAAGGCTCCCTTGCCCGCAATAACTCAGCTGTGTCAGGCCCAAGTTCCTCTAGGACAGTTCCTTCACAGGGACTAGGATCATCTCCCTTAGTAGACTGATCCTCACTGGGAATCTGAGAGGAGGATAATTCATTACCCTTCCTGCTCCTTCTCTTAGGAGCTAGGTGGTCCATTGTTCCAGGATCCAGAGTTCCTTCAGTGCCTAACTGTTTGGCCTGAGCCCGAGTAACAGTAAAAGCACTGACAGAGATTCTCATCATCTCTGCATGTGTCCTGAACTCCACTTCAGACCAAGCTGAAGTTTCTAAATCATTGCCCAACAGACTGTCCATAGGTAGGTCTCAGGAAACCACAACTCTTTTAGGGCCAGCTACCCCTCCCCAGCTGAGACTCACAACTGCCAAGTAATGATCAGTCCTGACTTTGCTGGCATTGGTCACTTTGTAAAGTTGATCAAGTATGATTTGGTCAGGAGACACAAGTTTCTCTGTCACCATTGTTACACTGGCCCGTTTCTCTCTATGCCACAGTTTACTGACCATTGATCAGAGGCCGTTGCCTGTACTTGCCCAAGTTAAGTTAGGTACAAGTAAAGTGGCACGTTCCATGCCACTGTCATAGACACAAACAGCCTGAGTGGGTGTTCTGACTAGACCAGAACCTACTTCAGAACCCAAGGTTAACTCTACTAATCCCCTGGGGGCTGTACTACTACTTGTACTGGTGCAAGGGGTGCTAGTTGCCTTAGGGGCAGTAGCAGTAGCTTCTTTGGTAATAGCTTTAGAGCAATTGGCATCCCTTGCTCTGTAGCATTTTTCCTTACATAGGTAACATCAAGGTTTATTGCCAGAAGAAGAGAAATGTTGGGACCCACCCTCAGAGGGAGGTTTTTGGGGAACTTGTGAAGACTCCGTTTTGTCTTTACATTTCTCCCCACCCTTCTCTTGGGCCTTAGAAGAATCTTGCTTCTTCTAGTCACCTCCACCACCATTGTTTTTCTGCTTCACCCTGGGGCTGACCCATTTGTCTGTCTTCTTTTGCAATTATTGGGGATAGGTCAGATCAGAGTCCACCAGTTACTGGTGCAGCTGCTGATTTGGAGAGTTATTACGGATGTACACCCTGATCAATAAATTGTACAATCACTCATAATCATGCAGATTACTTCCATGAAGCCAGCCTTCCACAGCCTTAACAGCATAGTCTACAAAGTCATCCCAGTCTTGGGTGTGTGCCTTCTGTGTTTTCCTGAATTTGACCCTGTACTGTTCAGTGGTCAAACCAAACCCATCTATGAGGGCACTCTTCAAGACTGCATAGTTGTCAGCATCTTTCTCCTTGACAGTGAGGAGTTTGTCTCTGTCTTTGCTAGCAAAGGAGAGCCACAGGATAGCTGCCCACTGCCCTTGAGGAACCTTCTGTACCTTACAGGCCCTCTCCAAGGCAGTCATCCATTTATGGATATCATCCCCCTCCTGGTAAGGAGGGATTATCCTGCTCAGGTTCCTAGCATCAAAATATTGCTCCCTGACCCTAGGAACATTCGTGCTGCCTCCATGGCACTCCAGCCCCACATTCTTCATAGCCCTATGTACCTCCAAGGTTTCCTTATCAAGGGCCAGCTGCTCTTGTTTGATTCTGAGCTTGGTTCAAATCAAATCAAATTTATAAAGTGCATGGCTGCACTAGCTAGTGCGTCCCCGCGCTGTGACAATAGCCCGATCCAGGCAGAGGATAAAGCAGAGAGTTGTCAAACAATAGAGTTACCAGATGGGAAAAGCCATGTCTTGAGCTTTTTCCGAAAAATAGTCTCCGATGATTCCAGCCAGAGCCCTATCGGAAGCTTATTCCAATGAGAGGCCGCTAAAAAGCTAAAGGAGCGCCCGCCCATCCTGGCTCTTCTGATGATCGGGATGCTGACCTGACCCGTCCCACTAGATCTTAAACCCCGCGTGGGAACATACGGGGTGAGAAGGTCATGCAGATAGGAGGGGCCCTTCTTCTGCAGAATACGATGACTGACACACACAGCTTTAAACAAAACACGTTCCCTCGCCGGGAGCCAATGCAGGGAAGCCAGGGCCTTGCTGGATGAGGCTCTCCTCGGGAACATTAAAACGAGATGCGCAGCCGCATTCTGGATGCGCTGGAGTCTCTGAACACATTTAATATTCGCTCCTAGGTACAGAACATTCCCGTAGTCCAAACGAGATGTCACAAGGGCGTGGACCATCGTTTTTCTTGCTGACACTGGAGTACATCTAAGGTCTTCCGGAGAGTGCGCAATACCCCAACACAGTTTCCCGTCACTCGCCTGGTATGAGTTTCAAAAGACAGTTTGGTGTCCAGCCACATCCCCAGGTTCTTTACCTGGTCCTTAGGTGATGGAGTTGGGCCCAGGGTTTGAGGCCACCAAGCAGAGGACCAGATCGAGGGGGCCTTACCTATCACTAGAACCTATGTTTTATTGCCATTAAGTTTGAGGCAATTAAAGGCCATCCAAGACGCCAACTCTTGAAGACACATTGAGAAGTTTAAGGCTGCCTCCTCAGAGTCTTGGGTAAGAGTCACCACAAGTTGTGTATCGTCAGCATATGACACCACACTGACTCCATACTTCACTACGATCTCTGCCAAGGGGGTAATGTACAGATTAAAAAGAGTCTGGCTAAGTATGGAGCCCTGTGGGACCCCCTGGTCCAGCTTGACGCTTTTAGAGAGGAAAGGCTTCTGTGACACCCAAAAACTACAGTCAAGTAAGAAGGAACTCAACCATTTCATCACCCTACCAACCATGCCTCCTTCCCTAAGGCGCTGTAGTAGCGTGTGATGGGTAACAGTGTCGAATGCGGCACTGAGATCTAAAAGGACTAGAGCAACCATCTGTCCCGCATCTACCTGTCTACGAATAGTTTCCGTAGATAAGATCAGTGCCGATTCAGTAGAATAGGTTGCGCGAAAGCCAGATTGTGTAGGGTGAAGAAGGTTATGGTGATTAATATGCGCAGTCAGTTGGATGTTTACCACCTTCTCTGCTATTTTCGCAAAGTAAAGCAGGAGGGAAATGGGATGAAGATTATCTAGCTGACTCATACTAATGTTCGATTTCTTTTTTAGGGGAATGACAATAGCCTCTTTTCATCTTTTAGGGACAACTCCAGATAAGAAAGAGAGCTCAAGAAAGTGTCTGATATAGGGTTCTAATACAGCTAAGCTCCCCCTAAGGATCTTAGGGGAGGCCGGATCTCTAGGTGAGCCGGACTTAATACTGAAGGCTACTTCTTTAAGTATGTCCCGGCTGGGGACTACAAAGTCACAGAAGCATTCCACCTCTGGTATCCTGGACACCCCCTTACTGCTAACGCATCCATGTTGTGCTGAATTAGGGAAGGTGGCGTAGATCTTTCCCACTTTCTCCGCGAAGAAATCCATTATCCTATTGCAGGAGTCAACTGAGCTAGTGTTAGAAGCAGTTACTCTTGCTAGCGACGTGATCTCTTTGAAGATAGTAAAAAGTTATTTCGAAGAGTTCTCAGCTGTCTCAATCCTGTTGCTGTAATAGGTGGGCCGTGCTTTCCTGATCATAGCATGATATTTTTTTAGGCTAGATTTATAATCGGTTTTTATAAGTACATCCAAATTCCTCCTCCAAGCTCTCTCGAGACGCTTACAGGCTGATTTAGCGATTCTGAGTTCATTGCTAAACCAAGGAGCGGTTTTGAGCTGCCTACCCGGTGCTCTCGAAGACCAGGGCGCCGTATTATCCAGTGCCTCCAGGATGCGTTTATCGAGTGCATCGCAAGCAGGCACAATATCAGTGCCCCCAGGCGACCCACCCTTTTGTAGGGCCATATTAAAGCTAGGTGTAGAAAACTTAGCCCAATTCCTCAACGGTTTTGTGGTACCCATTTTATATGGCACATCAAACTGGGGCAACATAATCCCAAAGGGGACCACAAAATGATCAGACCACGGAACCGGGATTGGGGGTTCAATTTGTAAGGCATCCCAGTTGGCAAAGATCGGATCTAATAAATGGCAATGTTGGTGAGTAGGAAGTTCTGATTTGAGCGTCAGATGAAGGTCTGCCAATGCCTGGCAGACCTCCTGCGCGCCATTATTAGATGGATCATCAAAATACAGCAAGTTGAAAGCGCCATGATGGAAAAAAACCCTGCTTGGCACTCCTCAATCACTGTAGGTTCTAAGGTGCTCTGAATAGATAGCTTATGTATAATGGCGATTCCTCCGCCTATATTGATCATTCGGTCAACTCTGATAATACCATAATTCTGAGGAAGGGCTTCCAGGATATCAGGAGCCGAGTCCTCATTTAGCCAGGTCTCCATGAGGAATAACCCGTCCAGCTGGGCATCCCTCAAATAATCATGGATTTCAAATTTATGTTTCCGCAGGGATCTGCAATTGATCAGAGAGCAATTTAAGGGTTGACCGTTCTCTCTGGTTTTCAGGCCTGTCACAGACGTAAATGGGCAGTGGTTGCACTTCGAAATAGGAGGGCATAAAGCAGTAAATTGCTCAGAGGTGTACATGCAAGCTGCCCCTATCCGGGCATAGGTTCTGGCCCCGGGTCCTGACCAGTCGCGGATGGGCGCAGACGGGCTTGCCTTTGGTGCGCCGGCGGTGCTCCAGCTCCGCGCCTCTGCTGGGAGTCAGCTCAGGCACGCGCAATTTGTAGCCCCCCTCCACCCCCGACTAGACCGCTGACCAGGCCCCCAAGGAAAGCGGAAGTGCTAGGCTCAGACCTTCCACGCCCTCCGTGCAACGGCACTAGCTGCCGCGTCGGACCGGGCGGGAAGGAGGAAAGACAGAGCACCAGCACACGCAAGTAAGAAAACAGGTGCAGCTCAACCCCCAAAGTTAGCAGGAACCCAAGAGAGCAGAGTGGTGACAGCACCAACTTAAAATTACAAGCAATGTTAAAAACGGGCTAAAATAAAGGTGCAAGTGCACGAGTCAAAGTTTTAAAATCACCGTACTGGTCGCATAAGCGGGAGTGACAGACTCTCTCACGGACCGTCCTTGCCGCTGCCGGTTCTCTCAGGCTTACGCAAGTGGGTTTCCTTCTCTAAGGATTCCTCACTCATACTAACATTGGAGGTCCATATGGAGTTATTAATTGCATTGGAATTAGCAGAGGAGGCTCCCGCTGCGCGCCTCCGCTGCACGTCCGCTCAGGCATGTGCAATTTGTAGCCCCCCTCCACCCCCGACTAGACCGCTGACCTGGCCCCCAAGGAAAGCGGAAGTGCTAAGCTCAGACCTTCCATGCCCTCCACGCAACGGCACTAGCTGCCGCGTCGGACCGGGGCGAGAAGGAGGAAAGACAGAGCACCAGCACCCGCAGGTAAGAAAACAAGTGCAGCTCGACCCCCAAAGTTAGCAGGAACCCGAGAACAGAGAGGTGATAGCACCAACTTAAAATTACAAGCAATGTTAAAAACGGGCTAAAATAAAGGTGCAAATGCACGAGTCAAAGTTTTAAAATCACCGTACTGGCCGCATAAGCGGGAGTGACAGACTCTCTCACAGACCGTCCTTGCTGCTGCCGGTTCTCTCAGGCTTACGCAAGTGGGTTTCCTTCCCTAAGGATTACTCACTCCTACTAATATTGGAGGTCCATATGGAGTTATTAATTGCACTGGAATTAGCAGAGGAGGCTCTAGACCTCCCCTGCATTCTCTGCACCGTCCCAGGAGGAATAAAGGGAGTCCTACCTCTAGGGGCACCCTCTGAACTATTCCCTGGGGGATTAGAGTTCCCCAGTGTTGAGTCATTAAACTCCTCCTGGTCATGCTCACAATTTGTATCACTTGGGTGAACCACCCCTGACCCATCTTCTGGAGAACCCCACCAACATTGTCCTGCCCTTCTGCCCTCCCAGCTTTCTGGAGGTCGTCCTACAGCAGCAGCTCCAAGAGTTGCTGAGTGTTAGGGTTACTATATGTCTTTACCTTCCTGGCTGCAGCCAGGGTCCTAAGTTCCTGGAACTTAACATCACTGTAGCTAGAAGCTTGGGACCCACTGGCTTCCCCAACTAAAGATGTGGTAAACTAGGTGTAGTGTAGTGTTGCACCTACCTACCCTAGTAGAAACTAAACTTGAAAAGGATTGAAGAAAGGGTTGTGCTAGATCCTCAGCTAGCAATCCAAAAAGTTCAGTAGAACTTACTAATCACAAAAAGCATTTTTATATGTGCCTAATGCTAGTGATGGTTTTTCATCTAACCACATCTAGATTCGCTGGTAAAACAGTGCAGGCTTAAATCCCAACTGCTGCACACCAATGTAGTTATTAGAGGCATCGGAATTAGCAGAGGAGGATCTAGACGTCCCCTGCATTTTCTGCACCCTTCCAGGAGGAATAAAGGGTGTCCTACCTCTAGGGGAACCCTCTGTACTATTACCTGATCTGGGGGATTAGAGTTCACCAGTGTGGAGTCATCAGACTCCTCCTGGCCATGCTCAGAATTTGTGTCACCATCTTTTGGAGCAACCCCACCAAGATTGTCCTGCCCTTCTACCCTCCCAACCTTCCTGAGGTCATCCTGCTGCAGCAGCTATAAGAGCTGCTGAGTGTTAGGGTTACTATCTGTCTTTAACTTCATGGCTGCAGCCAGGGTCCTAAGTTCCTGGAACTTAAGGTCACTGTACCTAGAAGGTTGGAGCCCACTGGCTTCCCCAACTAAAGACATGGTAAACTAGGTGTAGTGTAGTGTTGCACCTACCTACCCTAGTAAAAACTAAACTCAAAACGGATTGAAGAAAGGGTTGTGCTAGATCCTCAGCTAGCAATCAAATCAAATCCAATCAGGTGTTTGTTCAGCGCGACTACTCACCCGTAAGGGTCTCAAGGCATTGGGAGGGGGTGGGGGGGTTTGCATGTTCCAGTCCATCAAGGAGGGGGGGTCTGTCGAAGTACCACGTTTTGAGGTTTCTTGCGAAGATGGGGAGCGATGTTATCTATCTGAGGTGGAGCGGAAGGTCATTCCAGGCTCTGGCCGCACGGAAGGAGAATGAGCGGCCTCCCGATCTGGTCTTTCTGGTGTGTAGGGACCACGGCGTAGGGGAGCTGGGCTGATCGTAGGGTCCTTTGGAGAGCGTGGAATTTGAGTCGGCTATTCAGGTATGCTGGTCAGGTGTCGTGGAGGGCCTTGTGAGTGTGGGTTAGCATCTTGAAGGTGTCTCTAGCTTCGATGGGGAGCCAGTGGAGTGTGCGCAGGTGCTGGGAGATGTGGCAGTGTCTTGGCAGGTTGAGGACCAGTCTTGCGGCGGCGTTTTGGATGTTCTGTAGCTTGCGGGTGAGTTTTTTTTTTATTACGGCATAGAGTGCGTTGCTGTAGTCGAGCCTGCTGGTGACCAGGGCGTGAGTGACTGTTTTTCTGTGTTCGAGGGGGATCCATTTGAAGGTCTTACATAGGAGGCGGAGGGTGTGGAAGCAGGAGGACGAGACGGAGTTGATTTGGCGGTCCATTTTGAGCTCTGAGTCCAGGATGATTCCCAGGTTGCGTGCGTAGTCCGTGGGGGTGGGCGGGCTTCCGAGGGCGGGGGGCCACCAGGTGTCATTCCAGGCATCTGGGTTTGGGCCCATGATAATTACTTCCGTTTTGTTGGTGTTTAGTTGTAGGCAGCTGTTTTTCATCCATTTGGCGACAGCTTCCATGCCTTCTCGAAAGTTGTGTCTGGCGGTGTTGGGTTCGTTGGATAGGGAGAGGATGAGTTGGGTGTCATCTGCGTATGACACAATGTTGAGTCCGTAGGGTCTGACGATGGAAGCGAGCGGAGCCATGTAGACGTTGAAGAGTGTAGGGCTGAGGGAGGACCCCTGGGGGACACCGCAGGTGGTAGGTTTAGGGTCCGAGAGGAAAGGTGTGGGGAGTCTGACCCGTTACGTTCTGTCGGAGAGGAAGGAGCGGATCCAGTCGAGGGCCTTGTCTTGGATTCCTGCGTCGTGTAGTCTGCGTATTAGGGTGCAGTGAGAGAATATGTCGAATGCCGCGGAGAGGTCGAGGAGGACGAGGGCTGCTGTTTCTCCTTTGTCCAATAAGACACGGATGTCGTCTGTTGCGGTGAGGAGGGCGGTTTCCGTACTGTGGTTTTTTATGAAGCCGGATTGGGAGGAGTCGAGGATGTTGTGCTCTTCGATGAATGTGGCGAGTTGGCTGTTGATGGATTTCTCAATGACTTTCGCTGGTACAGGAGCAGGGAGATGGGTCTGTAGTTTTTTTAGGTCGGTGGGGTCCGCTGTGGGTTTCTTCAGGAGGGGGTTGATCTCAGGGTGTTTCCAGTCGTCAGGGAACGAGGCGGTTGCCAGGGAGCGTTTGATGGTGTGGCAGAGCATGGGTGCTATGGTGTCGGAGGCTCTGATGAAAATGTGGTGGAGGCAGGGGTCCGTGGGGGCACCGGAGTGGATTGACTTCATCGTCTTCAGTGTGTCTTCGGTGGTGAGGGCTGTCCAGTTGTCGATCGCTGGCTTCAGGGTGTCGGGGGGTGGTTGGTGAGGGTTCAGTGTGTTGGTTGTATTCGTCGAAGTTGTCGAAGCAATCCAAAAAGTTCAGTAGAACTTACTAATCACAAAAAGTTTTTTTATATGTGCCTAATGCTAGTGGTGGTTTTTCATCTAACCATACCTAGATCAGCTGATAAACAGTGCAGGCTTAAATTCCAACCGCTGCACACCAATTTTGGGGGTTGGCTTAGATTATGGTGCACACTTATCTAAGTCAAGCACCTTGCACTAATCCAGACAACCCTTATAGTGATTTTAACAGTCTTAGACAACCAAAGAAAGCTCTTTAAGTGGTAGCTATGGAGAGTAGCCTTCAGGCTTAGTCCAGAAGGAGTGTTAAGCAGCTTGTTTTACCAGATCTAATATGTAGTGTAGGTTAAATTAAAAAGAACCACACTGTGTAGTTATAAAAATATGTCTATTTCTTACACAACACTTACTAACACATTGGTATATCTCCTACCCGGAGATATCAACACAAATACACAATAACACATCAATTGCAAGAGGTAAGTAAGCACAATACACATATATGGTTTGGTCTCCAGATACTAAGAAAGTGGAATGCAAACTGCGATGGAAGTCGGGACTTGGACCAGGAGACTCAGAAGAGCTGGGGACACAAGGAACCATCTATGGTAAGTACCCAGGAACCCCATGGAGGCAGTGTGCATAGTGGAAACACAGCCGCATACTCAATAGAAGTCAACGGGAAGGCCGCGGTTGTGGTTTTGAAAAAGGAGGACCCTTCCCAGTGGACACTGAAGAAACCCTGTGGAAGACAGAAGGTTGGAGAGTCACCCCACCAGTGGATATGCCAGGAACCAGGATACCTACACTGGGGAAGCCAGGTGCATAGGTGCACAGTGACGTCGGAAACCGCCGTAGACCACAATGGAGGACTTCACAAACTATGCCGCTGACGAAGACTGTGCAAGAGTCCGGTGGAATCCAAGGGTGGATTCTTGAAGAGAAGAACCTGCAAGCAGAGGGGACAGAGTCTATGCCACTCGGAGGGGAACAGGAGCTACGGAAGAGCAATGCCCAAGGATAATGGAAGATGTAGGAGTGATGATGATGATGACCTCGTTGCTACAGCGGTGAGGACCAGGCGACGCTGAGGAAGACAAAGAGCCGTGCATGAGCTGTCCCACGTCGGTCGTCGAGAACAAGGGGGTCAGTGTCTAGCGGGAGCACCAACAATACTTGGCAGCAGCAACAGGCGTGGTAAAAAACAGAAGAAGCAACATTGGGACCAGCAAGGTCCAAGGGACTCACCAAGTGCAGGAGAATCAGAACACTCTCCGAGCAAGCAGGGGAGCACACTGAAGCAAAAGAAGACCCTTGAGACGACCCACAGAACAAAGGCACAGGAATCGCAAGAGGACCTCGAGCAGCTCACCATGGATGAAGGCCCACGATGCAGAGGATGTGGTGAGGATGACTATCTTGACAGGAAGAGATGCTGGTGCTTCTTGTAGCCCGAAGATCTCGGTAGTGCAGAGCCAACAAGCCTTGTCAACGGCAAGTCGACACGGAGCACAGGGTTTCGGTCCCAGACGTTCTGATGAGGGATACTGACCTCAAAATTGTAGATAGACAGGTCAGGCCTCAAAGAAGTTGAAGAACCACCACCTGTGTTGCTGAGCCTTGTGAAATCTGTGGGACGCTAGGAGCAGCAGATTTGTCAGCTTCGTTGCAGTGGCTGCAGATGCAGGGGAATGACTCCTTCACTCCAAGGGAGATTACTGCGGGTGCCCTTGATGTCCACAGTTCTGTTGAAGATCCTGGAAGAAACACAGACGATGAAGAAGACTTGCAAAACAGCAAGACCAGGAGCAGCGGGAGTCTTCCTTTATGCAGTCTCAGTTCTAGGTGAGGTTCAGCGAAGTCCAGGTGTCCAGACGGTCAAAGAGTGATGTAGTTTCAGGCTTGAGTCTTGTCAAAAACAAATCTGAGTACCCACCCACACAGGTAAGCCCTTTTATATCCTAAGAAAGGGGTTATGATGACTCAGGGGTCCCTCCCAGAGGAGGGGCTGGAGAGAGGGGAGGATACTCCCCTGTCCTTTGTCCAGTTTCGCACCAGAGCGGGAGCCAAAGACTCCCTGAACTGGCTCAAACTGGAGTATGCAGTCAGGTGGCGCTGGCAAGCGCCCCCACCCCAGCCCAACACACTGAGTCCTGTCTGGGAGGTGGTCACACCTCCCTGTGACAGGAAAACTATTGTTCTACCTTCCCCGAGTCCACCCTGAACTGGAAACAAGCATCTTAGGACCGGTTTCCGGCTTTCAGCCCTCATCAGCTTGTTTCCGGTCCAGGGAAGACCTGGCTTGGCAGTTCGGGCTGGACTGTTCCCACAAGGAACAGGGTCAAGACTGATTTGCATATGGCTTGGTCCTAACTGGGATGGTGTGGTGAGCAAAAGAATGATGGATTTAATCTAGATCATTGTGACTGGGGGTGAATGATTGTATTGTCCAGTATTCCGTCCATTCATTGTTTCTTGTGCATACCTTAGTACCATACATATACTAGGGACTTACAAGGGTACACCAGTAGCCAATTGTGGAGGTACAAATGTACTGACCATCTCAAATTTTGGGAGGAAGCACAGTGGCTGTGGTCTTGATTAGCAGGAACCTAGCTAGACTTATCAAATAAACATACCAACACCAGCACAAACTGGGGGTAACTATGAAAGCAGATCCTACTTTCCTACACTTGCTATTTAAAACTCCAGTTCTTACTATTTTCAGGGGGGAAAAACTCATAGAAGAGGCGTAGATTTGGGTTCCTGTACATGGAGAATTTCCCTACTACTAACTACTAGTTCTAGGACACCCCCGCGCCGCACGGCCACCAGCTGCTGCGTGTGCCTCCCAGCCTCTGCTTCGCTGCCCCGGCTCCGCCGCGTGACCACGCCCCCTGACTCCGAGCGGCGTGGTCTCTGCTCGCTTCTTGCCCTGTGCCACTGCCTCTGACTGTATTGTGTTTGTGATTGATTTTGCTGTTATCTTGTACTTTTGTCCCCCCATTTCTGCCTGTTTTGCCAGTACTTTCAGCCGCCCCGTCGCATCCCTCCCCGCTCCCCGCTTCCCGCCTCCACCGCTGACCCCGCCCCTTTTTTCTTTCTGTACCCTCCCCGCTCCCGCCTCCCAGCTGCTCCGCCCACCCGCGCACTTGGCCATATATATGGCGACCGTGCGACGCAGGTGAGTGTGACCTAGTTCTAGGACACCCCCGCGCCGCACGGCCACCAGCTGCTGCGTGTGCCTCCCAGCCTCTGCTTCGCTGCCCCGGCTCCGCCGCGTGACCACGCCCCCTGACTCCGAGCGGCGTGGTCTCTGCTCGCTTCTTGCCCTGTGCCACTGCCTCTGACTGTATTGTGTTTGTGATTGATTTTGCTGTTATCTTGTACTTTTGTCCCCCCATTTCTGCCTGTTTTGCCAGTACTTTCAGCCGCCCCGTCGCATCCCTCCCCGCTCCCCGCTTCCCGCCTCCACCGCTGACCCCGCCCCTTTTTTCTTTCTGTACCCTCCCCGCTCCCGCCTCCCAGCTGCTCCGCCCACCCGCGCACTTCGCCATATATGGCGACCGTGCGAACGCGCAGCGGTCACGCGCAGCGGGCGCGCCGATTGAGCGCCGAAGGTGCGCCAAAGGTAAGCCCGTCTGCGCCCGTTCACGTCTGGACCGCGCCCAGCGCCAGGACCCCGGGCCCACGAGGACCCCGACCGACCCGCCTGACGTACACCGCCGCCAACCTCAGCGCACTCAACACCGGCCGAACCCCGGGATGCCACCAAGCCACCCCGAGACGCACCCACGGACCCTTCAGCTGCCTCACCTGCAAGTTCACCTGCACCCGGACCTGCCTCGCACCAGCACCCGCCAAGTCGAACACCAGCAGCACCCACCTCAAGTGCATCCTGCTCAACAACCGCTCCGTCCACAGACACGCCATCGAACTCTGGAACCTCCTCGACACCACAGCTCCAGACGTTGCCTTCCTCACGGAGACCTGGATGAACGCCTCTTCAGCTCCCGACATCGCCATCGCCATCCCAGAGGGCTACAAGATCACCCGGAGGGATCGCACCGCCAACCAGATGGGAGGAGGCATCGCCATCATCCACAGGAACACCATCCGCCTCACGACCAGCACCGACAACACCCTGACCACCGCCGAACACCTGCATTTCCAGATCCACACCGACCCGAAGACCACCCTCAGAGGCACCCTGATCTACCGACCTCCAGGACCACGCACCCAATTCAGCGAGGACATCGCCGACTTCGTCAGCCCGCACGCCCTCCCCTCCACTGACTACATCCTCCTGGGGGACCTCAACTTCCACCTGGAGAACAACAACGACCGCAACACCAGCACCCTGCTCGACAACCTCGCCAATCTTGGACTCAAGCAGCTGGTGTCCACCCCCACCCACCTCGCCGGACACACGCTCGACGCAGTCTTCTCATCCAGCACAGACATCGACTTCAGCCACGCCACAGAGCTCCAATGGACGGACCACAGCTGCGTCCACTTCACCTTCAAAAGAACGACGACCCACCACCACCAGCAACAGGCTGCCCGCAGAAGCTGGAACAAGATCACAGCCGACCAGCTCGCCACCACCCTGAGCCAGCACCCTCCTGCCAGCTCAGTGAACCCCAGCCAGGCCGCCGACAACCTCACGAAGTGGATCAGCAACTGCGCGGACGAGCTCGCCCCGCTGAGGACCCCGCCCAGCAGACCCGGCAGCAAGAAAGCCCCATGGTTCACCGACGAACTCAAGGGCTCCAAGAAGAACTGCCGAGCCCTCGAGAAAGTCTGGAGAAGGGAACCAACACCGGACAACATGACCACCTTCAAGCTTGCCACCCGGAAGCACCACCAGATGATCCGCGCCGCCAAGAAAACTGCATTCAAGGACCGGCTGGACAACAACGCACACAACTGCAAGGAACTCTTCAACATCGTGAAAGAGCTATCCAACCCCAGTGCAGGAAACAACGACATCACCCCATCGCAAGACCTCTGCGACTCCCTCGCCTCATACTTCCACAACAAGATCGCGGACATACACAACAGCTTCAACAACCAACCAACGTACACCACGACCGAACAACCACCCCCCACCACCACCCTCCACGCCTGGACTCCGATCAACACCGAAGACACCATCCGCACGATGAACTCCATCCACTCCGGATCCCCGACCGACCCCTGCCCTCACCACGTCTTCAACAAGGCCGACGCTGTCATCGCACCCCACCTGCGAGACATCATCAACACATCCTTCGACACCGCCACCTTCCCTGAGAGCTGGAAGCACGCCGAACTCAGCGCTCTACTCAAGAAACCCACAGCGGACCCCACCGAACTCAAGAATTACCGCCCCATCTCGCTCCTCCCGTTTCCAGCCAAAGTCATCGAGAAGACCGTCAACAAGCAGCTGGCCGCCTTCCTTGAGACAAATGGATCCCTCGACCCCACACAGTCTGGCTTCCGAGCCAACCACAGCACCGAGACCGCCCTCATCGCCGCCACCGATGACATCCGAGCCCTGATGGACAACGGAGAAACAGCGGCCCTCATCCTCCTAGACCTCTCCGCGGCATTCGACACTGTCTGCCAGCGCACCCTAGTACAGCGCCTCAGCAACGTCGGAATCCAGGAGAAGGCTCTGGAATGGATCATCTCCTTCCTCGACGGAAGAACGCAGAGAGTTCGCCTACCACCGTACAAGTCAGAGGCCACCGAAGTCATCTGCGGCGTCCCTCAAGGATCCTCGCTGAGCCCCACCCTCTTCAACGTCTACATGAGCCCCCTCGCGGCCATCGCACGCCAACACAACCTCAGCATAATCTCCTACGCCGACGACACCCAGCTGATCCTCTCCCTGACCAACGACCCCGCCGCCGCCAGAGCCAACCTGCACGAAGGGATGAAAGAGGTAGCCGAGTGGATGACGACCAGCCGCCTGAAACTGAACTCAGACAAGACGGAGGTCCTCATCCTGGGCTCTTCACCCTCCGCCTGGGACGACTCCTGGTGGCCTCCAGCCCTGGGCACCGCACCCGAACCGACAGACCACGCACGCAACCTGGGCTTCATCCTGGACTCCTCCCTCTCCATGACCAGGCAAGTCAACAACGTCTCCTCGGCATGCTTCAACATCCTACGCATGCTACGGAAGATCTTCTGGTGGATCCCCACCGAGACCAGGAAGACCGTCACCCAGGCCCTCGTCACCAGTCGACTGGACTACGGCAACGCCCTCTACGCCGGTACCACCGCCAAGCTCCAGAAGAGACTCCAGCGGATCCAGAACGCCTCAGCCAGACTCATCCTCGACATCCCACGAACCAGCCACATCTCCGGACATCTGAGAGACCTGCATTGGCTCCCCGTCAACAAAAGAATCACCTTCCGCCTCCTCACCCACGCACACAAAGCCCTACACGACCAAGGCCCGAGCTACCTCAACAACCGAATCAACTTCTACGCTCCCAAACGCCACCTCCGATCAGCCAACCACGCCCTCGCCGCCGTCCCCCGCATCCGAAGAGCGACGACAGGAGGAAGGTCCTTCTCCTACCTGGCCGCCAAGACCTGGAACTCCCTCCCGACCGACCTGCGCCTGACCCAAGACCACCTCTCCTTCAGGAAGAAGCTGAAAACCTGGCTGTTCGAGCAGTAGCGGCACCCCCCCCTCCCCCCCCAGCGCCTTGAGACCCTACGGGTGAGTAGTGCGCTATATAAATGTCTTGATTGATTGATTGAAGACACACCGAAGTTGACTTACCACAAACAACCTATATTGGGAAAAAGATGACGCATGTTCACACATTTAATTGTCCTTATAAAAAGAGGAGTGTTTAACAATTGGTAAACTACGGTCAAGTTCTAAACCTGAGCAAAGTAAACACACGTATGTTATACTGTAAACATTAATTCTACAAATATAGAATCACACAGGACTTGCTCAAGGTTGAGGTGGCAATAGTCAACATGCCTTCTTCGCTGCCAGTGAAATGAAGACAAAGCATCAGGTAAGATTAGCAGCAAGTTTTCTTTAATGCCACCTCCTCATTTCGAGAAATGGCTGGTCCATAAGGATGGTGATATGTACCTCATTTCTGAACTCTATGCTCTACTCTCTGATAGCGGCTCCGTTTTTAAATCTACGGGTCAGCTATGCTGGGAGGAGGAATTGGGGAGCTCCCGTTCCACTAAAGAATGGAATTACATTTACCATAGAGTACATCACACTGCACATAACATGGCCAGTACGGAGGCGCCCTATAAAGTAGCCACTTACTGGTATTTCACTCCTGCAAAAAATTCACAGATGGAATAAGGTGCACTCAGAGAAATGTTGGCAGTGCTGTGGGCAGACGGGCTCTCTTCCTCACCTACTGTGGCATTGCCCCAAAATGGTTAGATTCTGTGAGCAGGTCTTAGACGACGTTGACTCAGCATTCGACTCTGCTATACGACGTTTCCCTGCTTATACTCTCTTAGGACTACCTAACGACCTGACTTTGCGATTGCTCCAGGGTAGGCAAATGGCTCTAACATTAAACGCAGCGCGCCGAGTGATCCTTGCGAACTGGGGATCAGAGAAAATTCCAGACCATGTTTCATGGTAGCACAAACTATGGTTTTCTCTAGCGATGGAGCGTATGGCCCTCATTGTCGAGAACAGAGCGGCCGACTATCCTGACTTGTGGGCCCCCTTTATCCTAATCCTGTCAGTAGAATTTAGGGAACTGACAAGCCTAAAATACCTGCCGATATTGCCATTGCTCCCCCTGGATGAGCAGAAGTTGCATAGACCATTCCCTTAGTGTTGGATACAGACAAGAGGCCCCTAGGAGCATACCACAGCTCTACGTGAAAAAGTTGTATGAACCAGGTCTAGAGGAGCGGGGGTGTAAGGTGGGTTATATAGATTTGTGTTCATCTTTTAAGTTTAATATGGTCCATGCATCACTGCCGGCCCCCCGCGTTGAAGTCATTCAGCTCTATACTACTTGTCTTAAGTTGTTTACGCTGCCAGCCTTTGGTTGTAGGTGGAAAGCTGTGTCATCTAATTTGAGGACTCCAATAAACAGAACTGTTCCATAATGCCACCTCCTCCACTGATCCCCGCACAGCTCCCAACTGTCACCCTGTATTCCAGAGTTCAAGAACCTAAGGGGGGGGGGGGGGGGCGGTCGAGAGCCCGAAGCAGGATGGCCGCCCATTAGTGCTGCTGTGCTGGTCGGGGTTTTAATCCGTCAATTATCCTTAATATCAATATATATGTTGCTCTGCCTGAGAGGTGAGAGTTTCTGAGCAGAGAACACTGACATCTGAGTGCTCTGTGAGCTGATTTTGACAGAAGCAAGGAATGCACAACATGGCGGGTCCCACGAGCAGTTGTAGCACCTCTGCTGTTGCAGATACAGAGATGCTGGCGAGTGCTTGAAATAACGGATAGCTGACATTCGGTAAGCGGCAAGCAGCAGAAAAGACGAGTGCTGCCCATAAATCCTGCGAAACATGGTAAGGAGGGACGCATAAGAATACTGCGTGCCCACTGCGGAGGGACAAGCGGCTAACGGCAAGGGGCCGGTGTCCGGTTCACGGCCGAACGCGGAACAGGTAACGCAGAACAGCGTCAGCCCTGGCTGTGCTGCCCCTCTACTTCAGTTGACGACAATAAGGGGCTTGCTGTGACGTGTGAGCTTGCGGAGTGCTGCCGCAGACATTAGAAAGACGCGCTTGCAGACTGGAGCAATTACGAAAGCGCGGCAGTGGCATGGTGAACACTGCGGCGGAGCTGCCTGTCTGCGCCAGTTACACCTCACTGCGTTGAGCTGCAAGCATCGAACTGAAGGCGAGGGTGAGCGGATCGCTTTTGCTGTTGTAATTTGTGAAGCTCGGAACGGCACTGTGATATGTGGGCCTGATCACTGTCCTCTGACGAGGCTTAGGAAAACGATTGAGGCCCAAGCTGCGAACTCTGGGGATTGCTACTGCAAAGAAATTATACACACTGTGCCTGACAGTACACATTAGTAGCGGCTACTATAGCGAACAGCTGGAGCGGCAGCTGCGTATCCATAGGAGTTTCTCCAGTGACTTTATTTAATATAAATAGGCCACACAAGTCTGGAGCTGCAAGTTACAGGACAGAGAGTATTTTCATAAACGCACTTGAAATATAAATAGAATGTGCAGCAAGGACATACATTGTAAGACGCTGTGGGTTAGGTTGCAGAGCGGCGTGACCAGCATTCGTGTGCAGATTTTGTAGTGAGGTGTGATGTCGGGACAGAGGACGCGTGGTGCAGCCTGAATAGGACAACTTCTGGTGCCAACAGTATGAAAGCGAAAGACGGCTGATTCAGAAAATGTGGCACAATACCTGCCCCTGTGCAAGGTTGTGCAATGTAACAAGTCTACACCAAGGTCAATGTAGAATAATAGCACACTGCACTTAAGAAGAAATCCGGTGGCAAGATATATCACACAACTCAGGAGAAGTATAAACACAGAAATTGTCTATCCTGAGGTTGGGCACGACAGAAGCAAAGGGCAGCATACAAAAAGCAACAGCAATATATTAGAGCCAACCAGTGATATTAAAATAAAGTGGTCCCTTCAATCAACCTGAGCTAAGAGACACTGTCGATGTTGCTGCACCAGCATGTTCCTTCTGTGGAATTCTATTAGCTGTGAGGTGGGCTAAAAAGAGCGTTATACAAACCTGCTGCACAAACCTGGGGTTCACACTTGCAGTCCAGACCGCGAGACGATAACTGAAACATGGGCAAGACGGATAAGCAAATATCTAAGCTTCCATTCAAATCCAGGCGGATAACAAAATCCCAAACACTGTTACAGGGATTCTGCACATGCACAGAACTATGCGCAGGAACACAGGACCTCAGTGTATAGGGGGGTACCAACCTACCACATTACTACCCAAAATCCCAAACCGACTAGCTATGGTGTCTCATTTGTTCTCCTCCAAATATCAAGGAGCTACAAATGATTAGACAACCCAGAACACAACACTCCCGACTCTCTCAGGAATCGCGGCAGCAAGACGTACTCTTTCGCTCACTCAATCGTACTTGTCACACAATGAGAATAGGCAGAGTCACTAAAATAGTTAAAAATTTTCATTTTAACCATCGTGCTCTACAATACAGTATACGTGCCACTACTAGCAGCAAAATGCATAAACTCCGCACAGTTAGCATTGTTACAATTCGATAGAATACAAACAGAGAAGTCATTTTCTATAGACTGTGGAAACTAGGGCATTTAGGCCTAACAACCCTCCCCTTGACTAGAAAAAGTTTATTTTATATAAAGGAAGATCTCTGGGCTTTGACAGCAGACCCCATACATTAAAGCCTGGATGTAAGGTTTACATCATAGGAACAGCGGAGCTCTTCTCCATGGAACGGCTTTCTCCAAGTGTGTTAAAACAACATGCAACAATGTAATATCGAAGCATGTGTCTTCAGTACTGCAGCTGTGTGTAGCATGTTATGTCTAGGTGCTACGGACTGCCCAGAACAGAATAACAAGCAGTTTTGCAATACTTTTAGAGGGATAGTACCGGCATTTCTATATTTCAAAGTCTAACACTTTTCCATGCTACCATTGTTCTGTACCGTTATTCAGTTTCCGATGACCGGTCAACAGATGGAGGGCATATTCTGCAAACTTCAGTGCCAACAAAGACTACAGGGCTGTCGGGTTAAGGCACGCCCACTGAAATTATGAGAGTCTACAGCCACTTTTTTTTTGCTACATAACTGTGGATTTGCCGCCTAATCCATCATCTGCTGCATACTCAGCAGGTTTTATTTTAAAAAGAAATTGTCTTGTTCAGTCTGATCTAAACTCACTAAACGTGGCAACACGTGTTACGGGCGCATTGGAAGCCCCTTACTAAAGATAGATTTGTCATCTTTCAGTTGTCTATTGCTGTGTTTGGTTGTTAAATTGGTAAAATCTTTGCACAGACATCTGTACCCTTTGTGTGAAAATAAGAATGCAGCAATGCCATCACAAAATGTGCCACATTACACTGCATATTTTGCATTTCTTGCCCCATAATTTGGCCCTCACCTGCAGCATAATTCCAGTGACCCTGGGTATAGGTCATGGCAATATTTCTGGGTCAAAGGGTAGCTGACCCTTAGTACAACATTTTCTCTTGGCCTCTCTGCTGAAACTCTAACCCCTGGCATTTGTTTTCTGAAAACCAGACCTAGCTGTGCTGATAACTGTGCACCCACTACAAAGATATGCGAGTGTGTTTCAAAACAGAGATTCAGAAATGCTAAGGGGCTCTCACCTCGAACTTTACCTTTTTACAAGGTGCACAACCCTATTACAATTAGTTAAACACTGTCATTTAGGCACTACTGACTCTATATAGAATTTGTATTGATAGGAAATACCTCAATATTTCCAATTAAGTTCAGTTGCTGGTCGGTAGCGAAAATAGCATAGCTGTTATGTTAAAATTGTATGCATCCCTTTGTGGACCAGGTGGTGACACGTGTATGAATCCCGTACCAGCTATTCAATCCTGCGAGTTGAGGCACACAGGTCTGCAGCCCTCTTGATAAATGTATGTTTTGCAGGAATTGGCTGAGGAAAAACAAAGCTGAGTCACCTGCCAGGTCGATGGTGAATGTCAGCTTTTGGCTGATGTCTCCAGCAGCCTGAAAGAAGACAGTTAGCATATCGGTCACCCTTTCCCAAGAGTTGGACTATATGGTGACACCTGTGGTGCTTGTCAAGTTCTACAAATACATTTAAGAAAATTGAATCGTCAAGATATTTGCAAAATGTTACCGAGAGTTGTGCTTAAATATACAAGTAGCGCTGTCTAAAGAGTGTACCTTTAGATTAAAAAAATAAAAACTAGGAAATGTGAATCCTAGTTTATTAATTCTCAACAGCAAATAGGTACACGTTTTAAGTGGCTCTTTTGAACAGTGAGGGAACAAGCCTATATTAGTTTAGATGTTTTGTAAACTCCCGGGTTGTCATTGTCAACCCGGAAGTTTACAAAATATCTAAAGTAATAAAGGCTTGTTCCCTCACTGTTCAAAAGAGCCACTTACTTGTCATTGTAAGATTATACAAGTGCTTTTCCTGCTTCGCAACCATGCGTGGAATATAAACATATACACATAGCATGTATCTGATTGTGGATACAAAACAGGGACGAATCAGAATAAAACTCTGTGTGCTGCTTTCTTTAGTAGTCCCCTCAGAATGGCGAACATGGTCAAAGTGGCCTGTGACTGTTATAAGCCACTACTCATCTCTCACTGAGCGATGTTGGACTATACCGTTTTGTAGCATCTGAGGAATGCCATATAATCACTTTTCTTGGAAATGTGCGCACGCATGAGGCTGTGGCGACGTATCAGGGTTTACTTTTTAAAACACAGATTTGTAAGCCAGAGATTTGGCGACAACAGATTTGCACACAAAACTTTGAAAGATCAGGAGTACGGTCCATTTTCTCAAATGTACCCTGTTGAAACCAACTGTTGATGTGTGGTACACTGAATTCAAGCAGTGCCAAGGGAAAATGTCCTCCTGGCAAAGGACCAACTGGTTATTAAGATGGCTTGTCAATGTGTGAACGTCATGGTTCTGTCTTCCTCCCATAGAGACGTGAGGGAGTTGGACAAGCCCTCCGGCATCTGCAGGCTCTGTGCCATGAGCACACGAAGTCTACAACACCTGCAGTGTCATTCGACAGAGTAGAGCATTGTTATTGCGCAATCCCAGTTAATATTAGCCAGTAATGAAATGACTAGAGGAAGCAAGTGATGCTTTTTATTATGACTATGATGAATCACATATATCCTTGTCATAACCATGCCCTCACTAACAAGCTGAGACATTATCCTCTTTGCTCAATGTTGGCAGGCTTTGAAAGTTGCTCCATATCCAGGGAAGAAGAAACTGAAGCATTTTATTGCACACCAATACATCTGCCGTTTCCATGATCGTAGCGGTTATTGACCTCTGTTCCCAACCCTCTCTTGTGGTGGTCCACAGATTACAAGTGTCTGAATATGGGAAGACGAATCTGGTAATGCTTAAGGAGCAGGTAAAATGTTCTGAAGCATCAAACATGTATCTTAAGTGTTAGCACTCCTATTAGGTCGAGCCTGGGCAGCACATGCGCTGCTCTATGAGGCATGCTGAATTAGAGTATAGACTTGAAGCTCCACCCACTCAACACCATATTTGTAATTGGCTTGCGTCAATGTCCTTCGTAAATGCTGGCTTCTGATTTGTTAATAGGCTTGTTTGTCCCTCCTTGGTACCGCCGTGTCTTCATTTGGAACCTCCCATAAGGACTGGTCCTTTTACTTCTATTGCTACACACTGTCTTATTTAGTCTGTAAGCACTATTTTCTTTAATGAGTTTCTCCTACTGCAGGCACAATATGCTTTTGTGTAACATTCAGCACGGCATGCGCTCTTTCACTTTTCAAGCAGCCCGGGACAATGGCGGCCGCTTATTTGAAATGAAATGGGTCTTGCATTTACAAGAGTTTGAGCTATTGGCATTGTAAATGACAATGCCTTTTATTTATGTGTTAATGATCAAAACAGATCAATAAAAAGGCATTGTCATTTACAATGCCAATAGCTTAAACTCTTGCAAATGTGAGAACTATTGCATTGCAAATGCTTTTTCATTTTCTCAAACGCCTGATCTACCTCAGGACCAAAAAAATTATCTTTATCAAAGGGGAATTTAAAATACATTGTTGGTCTTCAGGCTTGAACACAGAAATCCTTAACCAAGTATGCCTTCTGAGTAGTATGCTAGCGTTGACCTCTCTAGCTGTGGTGTCAGCAGCATCCAGAGCACACCTTATTGAAGAATTGGAAGGAATATGCTACTTACCAGTATGCATCTGTTCTTGGCATGTAGAGCTGCAGATGTATACACTGTGCATAGATCGCCATCTGGTGTTGGGCCCGGATGTTTGCAGTTTGTTTTTACTCTTGGAAAGTCTTTGGAAGTCACGAGGTCGGTGACTCCTCCTTTGGTTCGTATTGCGCATGGGCTTCGGCTCCATCCTCAGACTGTTTTTCGCCAGCAGGGAAAGATGGAGCGTAGTAATAACAGTAAAGAAACCCATGTGTGTTGTATCTAAATAAGATAGACTGGAACGGATACCGGTAGCCGGGGTGGCGTGTATAGATCTGCAGCTCTACATGCCAGGAACAGATGCATACTGGTAAGTAGCATATTCCGTTCAAGGCATATGAGCTGCAGATTATACACTGTGCATAGACTATATAGCAGTACCCAACCCTAGCGGCGACCACCGGCATCCGTGCAGTTGTTTGGAACAGTGTTTTTAGTACAGCCTGGCCCACACTAGCTTGTTGCTTGGTTTGCACATCTACACAGTAATGTTTTGTGAAAGTGTGCGGTGTTGACCATGTCGCTGCTTTGCAGATGTCATCTAGTGGTATGTTTCCTAGAAAAGCCATAGAAGCCCCTATCTTCCTTGTAGAGTGGGCTTTAGGGGGAACAGATAGCGTTTGTTTTGCTTTGTGGTAGCAAATCTGTATGCATTTTACAATCCACCTAGCTATCCCTGATTTAGAAATAGGGTTGCCTTTATGTGGTGGAGAGAAAGAGACAAATAGCTGTTTGGTTTTTCTGAAAAGTTGTGTTCTTTGGATGTAGTAAAGTAAGGCCCTTTTAACATCCAGTGTGTCTAAAGCCCTTTCCGCAACGGTTTGAGGTTGTGAGAAAAAGACTGGTAATTCTACCGACTGGTTTAGATGGAAGGGAGAAATGACTTTGGGTAGAAATTTTGGGTTGGTGCGGAGTACAACCTTGTTCTGATGCATTTGGAGAAAAGGTTCCTGTATAGTGAGTGCTTGTATTTCACTAACCCTTCTAAGGGAAGTGATGGCCACTAGAAATGCTGTTTTCCATGTGAGAAATTGCAGCTCACATTTATGTAATGGTTCGAAAGGTGGTCCCATTAGCCTTGTGAGAACTATATTCAAGTTCCAGACAGGTGAGAGTGGTACTCTGGGTGGAATTACTCTTTTGAGGCCTTCCATAGTAAGGAGCAATTGCTGCGAGGTGTAACCGAATGGATGTATATGCTAGGTTACACCTTTGTAGATGGAGCAAGTAACATATGATGTGCTGTATGGACACATTTAGAGGGTTGATTGTGTTGTTGTGGCAGTAAACAACAAATCTTTTCCACTTTGCAGCATAGCATGCCCTAGTAGTAGGGTGTGTAGCTTCTCTGATTATATTCATGCAATCAGGGGGAAGGTTAAGGTATCCGAATTCTAGGACCTCAGGAGCCAGATCGCAAGGTTGAGCTGAGCTGGGTCCGGGTGCCTGATCTCTCCATGGTTCTGGGTTAGGAGGCATGGTGAGAGGTGCAGCTTTTGGTGTGGTACTACCGAGAGTTCCAGCAGTGTGGTGTACCACGGTTGTCTGGCCCATGTTGGAGCTACTAGGATCAGTGTTAGGGAATGCTGTTGTAGCTTTCGCACCACTAATGGAATTAGTGGGAGAGGTGGAAAAGTGTATGCAAATTTGTTTGACCAGTTCATCCATAACGCATTGCCTTTGGACAATGGGTGTGGATATCTGGCGGCGAAGCTTGGGCATTTTTTGTTTTCGTGGGTGGCGAATAGGTCTATGTGTGGATGCCCCCACTTCTGAAAGAACGGGTGAAGAACCTGTGGGTGAAGTTCCCATTCGTGAATCTGTTGCGTTTGTCTGCTGAGCAGATCTGCCACGGTGTTTTGGACTCCTGGGACGTGTTGGGCCAGGAGAAAAAATTTCTGTGGAATTGCCCATCTCCATATGCTCTGTGCTAATTGAGACTGCTGTGGAGAGTGTGTGCCCCCCTGTTTTTGAATGTAGTACATGGCAGTCATGTTGTCTGTGCGAATGAGGACTGCCTTGCCTGAAATCTGCGTCTGGAAGGATTTTAGGGCTAGGAAGATTGCCAGTAACTCCAGATGGTTGATGTGGAGTAACTTCTGTTGCGGCGTCCATGTGCCCTGTACTGTGAGATGTAACAGATGAGCTCCTGAGCCGGAGAGCGATGCGTCTGTTAGGATTATTTGTGGAAAAGGGTCCAGGAACGGTCGGCCTCTGGAAAGGTTTGTGGTGTTCCACCACTGCAGAGAGCGATGGGTGCGACCGTCTACCAACTCCAGATCTGTCAGTTGCCCCTGGGCCTGGTTCCACTGGCGCGCTAAACACTCTTGGAGTGGACGCATCTGGAGTCTTCCATGGGGCACTATGAAAATGCAAGAGGCCATCATCCCTATCAGTTGCATAAACACCCTTGCTGGGAGAGAGTGTTGAAATATGAATTTTTGACGCAGAGCCTGTATATTTGCAATTCTGGCAGGATTGGGCTAGGCTATGGCTTTTGAGGTGTCTATGGTGGCACCGAGGTATTGTTTTGTGTGTGATGGTACCAGGTGGGACTTTTGTTGGTTCACCGTGAAACCTAGCTGGTGAAGTAGTTGGATTGTATCGGTGGTGTGTTGCACACATTGTTCGTAGGACGTGGCTTTTATGAGCCAGTCGTCCAAATACGGGAAGACGTGAATGTGCTGTCTTCTGAGGTGTGCCGCCACTACTGCTAGGCACTTGGTGAATACCCTTGGTGCTGTTGTTACCCCGAACGGGAGCACCTTGAACTGGTAGTGTTGCCCGTCCACTACAAATCTGAGGTACTTTCTGTGAGAATGGTGTATTGGGATGTGAAAGTAAGCGTCTTTCAAGTCCAGAGTGGTGAGAAAGTCGTTCAGGGAGAGGAGTGGAAGAACCTGTTGAAGGGTTACCATGTGAAAGTGGTCTGAATGTATGTAAGTATTTAGAGGTCTGAGATCTAGGATAGGTCGTAGAGTCTCATCTCTCTTTGGAATCAGAAAGTACAGGGAGTAGACCCCTACATTTTGTTGATTGATGGGGACCTGCTCTATGGCTTGTTTTTGCATTAGGGAGATTACCTCCTGTTTTAATAACGTGGCATGTTCTTGAGACATTGGGCGTTGCCTGGGTGGAATGTTTGGGGGGGGTAGATGTTAATTCTAGGCAATACCCTGAATGAATAATTTGGGTCACCCATCTGTCTGAGGTGATTGTCTCCCAGACGTGAAGGAAATGTTGTATTCTGCCCCCGACCGGAGTGGAATGGTCTGGAGGGAGCGGGGGAAAGTCATTGGGTAGGCGGCGTGGCAGAGCGGGCGGTATTTGTCTTGCCTCTGCCTTTATTATTATTGCCTCTGTATCCGCCTCTTTGATAACCCTTTGTGAAGGTAGATTGAGGAGGGGATTTGTAGGACGTGGATGCACTATCCGAGGAGTAGCCTCTGCCCGAACCCCGAAAGGAAGAGCGGCGAAAGGAGCGTCTAGGAGTGTGTGACTGTAGGGCTCCCATGGATTTCGCCGTGTCAGTATCTTTCTTCATCTTCTCGAGGGCTTCATCAACTTTTGGGCCAAATAAATGTTGTTGGTCGAATGGGTGATTCAATATGGAGGCTTTTACCTCAGGTTTAAAACCTGAAACTCTTAGCCAGGCGTGGCGACGGAGAAGAACACTGGTGTTTATGGCCCTGGAGGCTGTATCTGCCGCATCTAGGGCACATCGTATAGAGGTATTAGTTATAGTTTTTCCCTCTTGGATCAATTCATTAGCCCTATTTCTGTATTTTTCAGGGAGATGGTGCATGATGGTCTCTAACTCATCATAATGCGCCCTGTCTTATCTGGCCAATAGCGCTTGCGTGTTGGCGATACGCCATATATTGGCGGCTTGTGACGCAGTGCGCTTCCCTGACGCGTCTAGGAGCTTGGACTCTTTGTCAGGTGGTGGTGCTTCGCCTGACGCCTGAGAATTTGAACACTTTCTAGCTGTAGATACCACAAAGGAATCCAGTGGTGCAGGGCCTTTAATATATGAAGGATCTGTGGGGGCGGCTTTGTATTTTTTCTCTATACGGGGGTTTAGGACCCTAGCCCTGACTGCGTCTTTAAAAACCTCCGGTGCATGTTTGATTACTCCTTTTAACATAGGTAGAATGGCAGTAGACCTATGTGCATTATCAAAGGTATCTAGGAGAAAATCTTCCTCCACTGGGTCAGTATGTAACTCCACCCCGTGATAATGTGCCGCCCTCTGTAGTAGGTGGTGAAAACCTAACGAATCTTCTGGTGGGGATGGCCTGGATGGGTAAAGGTCATCCTGTGGGACATCTGGGATGTCCGGATTGTTATAGTCATTCCATGGGTCTGGAGATCCAGTAGGGGTGGGGTCTTGTGGCACATCTGCTGGATCATAGTAAGGGTCCCCTAGATCATCTTGGTCTGGAGACAGGGTTGGAGAGAGATGAGGCAGGGGTGAAGGTGGAGGTGGGGAGGGTGGAGGAGGTGGGGAAGGTACTCTGAAAGGGGAGGTAGCAGTGGCCTTCCTCTTTGGAGGTGGAGGTGGAGCTGGTTTGTCCAAGTGTCTCTTTTTTGAAGACAGTGTCAAATGTCCAGTTTTTGGATCCTTGGTAAGTGTCTTTTGCAGAGGATCCGGTGTGAAAAGTTCTTGCGACACTGGTTGTTCGGTCGGTGCAGAGGTTTTCGGGGCCGACGGCTTTTTAGGCTTGTCTAAGCCGTGCTTCTTCGGGACCTCCGATTTTTTGTTCGGTGCCGAAAGAGGCTTTGGCACGGGAGTGTCGGTGCCGAGGGCCTTATGATGTTTGGTCGGCACCGAGAGGGCAGGTTTCGACACCGAGGGCTTTGGTGCTGGGCTCGGTGTGGAGGTGGAGGGCGATTTCTTCTTCGGTGCCGATGGGTGTCTTTCGGTACCGTTGGTAGGCTGGCTCGAGCCCGAGCTGCCGGAAGGCTTAACAGGCTTCTTTACCGGGCCCGAAGGTGGGGTGTGAGAAGCAGTATCTTTGGTCTTGCCTAGGCTCGAAGGCGTGACCGAAGCCTTTTTGGGTATCGGCGTGGGTGTGGGAGGGGGTATAGTACTCCCGACCCTCTGCGCCGGGGTGATGTCCTCCACAACTGAGTCGTCGGCCTCGGAAGCACTGACGAGGTCGTCCTCCTCTTCTTCGATGTTCTGCTGTCCCGGAGCTTCGACGTCGTCCCCGAAGATGTCGACTGGAGCGGAGGTCGAGGAGTGCGCCATGTTGCGTCTGGCCCTTCGATCTCGAATAGTCTTTTTAGATCTAAAAGACTTGCAGGCGGGACAGTCTCGGGCCTCGTGTTCAGGGGAGAGGCAGAGATTGCACACCTCATGAAGATCGGTGTGGGGCAATTTGGACCCACATCGAGGGCACTTCTTGAAGGGAGTTCTTTCCATCAGCCGAGACCGGAGCCGGAATAGGCCCGAAGGCCGCCGTCGACAACCGGAATCGAAGAAGTGCCGAAGAGAAGGTGATTAAGATGATTTATTATCTGAAGGATCTCGATGAGCGAGGATTTTTGCGTCGATCGCTGAACTGGAAAAGTTCGGAACCGGAGCGCGAAGTATTACATCCGAGCCCGATGACGGAAAAAAACAATCTGAGGATGGAGCCGAAGCCCATGCGCAATACGAACCAAAGGATGAGTCACCGACCTCGTGACTTCCAAAGACTTTCCAAGAGGAAAAACAAACTGCAAACATCCGAGCCCAACACCAGATGGCGATCTATGCACAGTGTATAATCTGCAGCTCATATGCCTCGAACATTAGCTTTCCTTCCTGTACTAAGTTGTGCGCTTTTGCTTTATGCTCATCTGGGAGATATTGGAGCAATTGCTCCATTTCATCCCAGTGTGCCCGGTCATATCTGGCTAAAAGGCCTTGCGTGTTTGCAATGTGCCAGTGATAGGCAGCTTGAGCAGCTATGCGTTTGCCAGAAGTGTCTATTAGCTTGGATTCTTTATCTGGGGGAGGAGCATACCCAGAGGTTTAGGAATCAGCTCGCTTACAAGCATTTGACGCTACTAGAGAGTCTAGTGGTAACTGGCCCTTAATAAATACAGGATCTGTTGGGGAAGGTTTATATTTTGTAGCGACTCTAGGAGTCAAGATGCGTGCACGCACAGGATCTTTAAAAATGTCATCAGTGTGTCTCATCATACCCTTAAGCATAGGGAGTGTGTGGCTCGACCTCTGTTTGGACGCTAGTGTCTCAAACTAAATATCCTCCTTAAAGGATTCTTTGTGTAGTACCATCCCATGGTATTCTGCGGCTCTGGCAATGAGTTCTTGATAAGATACATTGTCATCAGGTGGAGATGGTTTGGCAGGGTTAAGATCTGGATCATTGTCTAAAGGAGGGTTAATTGTGTAATCCGTCCTTGGATCTACTGTTAAATGCATGTCTCCCTCATCAATATCATTGCCGCCAGGCTGAGATTGTGGAGAATCCCGAGGTGTGATGTGCAAAGGATCTAAAGTTGGAGAAGAGTAGGGTGGCCAAGATGGCGACCTAGGCGGACGCGGACTCCGGAGGCTCCCTGCCGCGGGCCTTCATCCCTCGCTTTAAATCCTGCATAGTCCCTAGCTGAGCGGCGCAAAAGGCGATACAGCTTGTGGGGGCACAGCGCTGTTCTTTGGAGCAGGTCCGAAGTCCCAAACCCGCCGTGAAATTCTTTAGCGCAGCTTGGCACGCTCCGGCGGACTCAACGTCAGGGCCCTGGGGCGGCTGCGTGAGCGAGGCTGGGCCCCGTCTGGCGATTCTGGAGCTGGGTGACCGGCGAGGGCCTCCAGGTCTGCAGGAGGGGCATTAGCCATCCGGGCCAAGGATCAGCTGCCTGGTGTGGTCCGGGGCCTTCCGTGGGCCCTGCCGCACGGAACAAGCGGGATTTAGCGGACTTGGCGCCTTGTCCCTGTGACGTGTGCGGGGGAGGATCGACCCCCCCAACCGGTGATTCCGCCGCCTGGAGGAGGACGCGGACCTTGGGGTGGATCCCTGGGGCGCCAACCAGCAATCGACCGGCGACGGAAGTAAGTAGAAGGGGGACGGGCACCGGCGTGCAGATCATCTGTCTACCCCTCCGTGGTTCGGGGTCCAGGCGATCGGCTTTCCGGGGACTCCGGCGCCCACGGGCGGATGCCACCTGCCTTTGAGGCATCCTCTGAAGCAGTCTTTCGCAAGGGGAAGAAGCGGGGCCTCCAGGGCAGCACCAATTGGCGGTAAGACACAGCGGGCCCTTGCCACATAGCAGTGCACAGCCCCGGGGCGGAGAGGCGGGGGCCCAGAACATTGGTGGCGGCACACCGCGGGCCCGGTGAGCCACACTGGGACAGGCTCAGGAGTCGTCGGCCGGAGGAGGAGGCAGCAGGTCCTGGGGGGGGGCTGCACCACCATAGATCGACGCAGGGAGTGTGTACACCAGGGCCTGCTGGCTGAACTTTCTGCGGCCGAGGGGCCTGGTCCGCGCGGCTGGGCTCCGGAGGGATCACCAGCGCAGGGGGGGGCCCCGGGGGAGTGTCTCCTGCCTTCCCCCGGGGCCCACCACACCAATTGCCGCCTGACATCGGCCATCCACGCGACATCCGGGGGTGGACAGTGGACGATCTCTTCTCCACCACTGCCGAGGGGCGCACCTGACGCTGCAGAGCCGGACTGGGAGTGGGCTCCCGGGTTGGCGGAGCCCAAGGCCCGCAGATGGCTAGCACAAGAAAGAAGGGGGAACGCTCGCTTAAGGAGAAGCTGGCTAGGGGCTCCACAGCGGGAGATAGAGGAAGTCGAACCCCTCCGGTCACCCAGTCACCAACGGTCTCAGAGGATCGAGACGGATCTGTGACCAGGTTGGCTGGGCTACACGTGATCCCAGATGTTTTGGTACCACATGCCCAGGGTCTCGACTGAAGGGCATTGGACATTGAAGGGGTGGGCTCAGTTGGGGTTAGGGAGGAGGGCTGGGGGGGATTTGGGGGGACTGGGGGTAGTTTGGGTGCGGGGGGGAGGGGGGCTGTTGGGGGTTGGGGTGGTGGTCGTGGGGGGGAGCTGTGAGGGGGAGGGAACCGGTGTGCCATGGGGGGAATGGATTCTGAAGTGACGCTACGCCAGGACTGTCCTCAGGGGTCAACGCTTTCCCCGGGTTCGAGTGTAAAATGAAGGGGAATACCCTGTCGATTCTTACCCTAAATGTTAAGGGGCTCAATAATCCTGTCAAATGACGCGCAGTTTTATCGTACTTGCAGAACTCCGGGGCTTCCATTTGTCTCTTGCAAGAAACACACCGCCTCCCCAAGGACTGGCATCGGATGCGGTTCCGGGCGTTCCCTCAGCAACTCTACTCCTCTACCAATTACAAGAAGGCGGGGGTAGCGATACTCTTTGCGAAACACTTTCCTGGTCAGGTGGGAAATAAAATAGGGGAAATCAAAGGCAGGCTGTTAGCACATTCCATTCAAGTGGGTGGTGTGTCCAAGATTATCGGCTCCTTGTACATCCCCAACGCAGGTCAGGAATCCTTTCTTAAGGGCGCTTTCTCCGAGATTCTCAGTTCCCAAGCCCGATACATGCTAGTGGGAGGCGACCTTAATCTGGTCATGGACCGGGAGGCGGACCCCTCTGGCCACCGCTTTGGTTCCTCCGGGAGCGATTTTGCTGGAGGGGAGGGATTGGATGGTGCAAAGGGGGTTGGTGGACTTGTGGCGGGACAGGCACCCCACATCTACACATTACACATTCTACTCCAATGCGCACTGAACCTATGCCAGACTGGACCACTTTATAGGCTCTTCGGAGCTCAGTAAGATGGTAGAAGACATAGACATTATTCCGGCTGCTCTATCGGACCACGCTGCCGTAACTATGACTGTGAGGGTTCCCCGGACCAGGGCAGTGGGGGGGAGATGGAGATTGCGGGAGGCCCTCCTGCAACGGAAAGGGGTCACCCAACAATTACACAAAAGCATCACTGACTACCTCACAAGCAATGACCACGCTCCTGGTCCAGAAGTAGGTCGTGGTTGTTATTCCCACTACTTTCTGGTTCCCAAGAAGGGCAAAGGGGGCCTATGCCCTATCTTGGACCTCAGGAGCGTCAACGCCTTCCTCTGGAAGGAGAGGTTCAAGATGCTTACCCAGGTTCTGGCTGCCCTGGATCCAGGAGACTGGATGGTAGCGTTGGACTTGCAGGACGCCTATTTTCACATTCCCGTCCTGCCGGCCCACCGGCGTTACCTGCGGTTCACGGTGGGTCAGGAGCATTTCCCGTTCACGGTGCTCCCCTTCGGCCTCACCAGTGCCCCTCGGATGTTCACGAAAGTGATGGCGGTGGTCGCAGCTTATCTGCGCAGATCAGGGGTTCCAGTCTTCCCCTATCTCGACGACTGGCTGTTGAAGGCGGGCTCGCCCCAGCAGGTTGTCTCCCACCTCCAGACTACGGCCGACCTCCTGCATTTGCTGGGGTTCTCCATCAACGTACCAAAGTCGCATCTGAGTCCGTCCCAGAAGCTCCTTTTCATTGGGGTGGTTCTGGACTCGGCGCAGTTCCGGGCTTATCCTCCGGAGCAGCTGGTCCGGGATATTCAGGCTCTGATTCCCATCTTTCAGCCTCTATCCCGGGTTTCGGTCAGGTTGGTGCTGCGGCTTCTGGGTCTGATGGCCTCCTGCATCCTGTTAGTGCATCACGCCAGGTGGCGAATGCGGGCTCTGCAGTGGGACCTGAAGTTTCAGTGGGCCCAGCATCCGGGCAACCTGTCCGACCATGTCTTGATCTCGGAGGGCACTGCAAAACAGTTGCAGTGGTGGCTCACGAACCGCGATTGGGTCAGCGGCATATCCCTCTCCCTACCCCACCCGGAGCACGTAGTGGTGACGGATACGACCCTCCTGGGATGGGGGGGCCACATGGGGGAGGCGGAGATCAGAGGACTCTGGTCTCCGGCGGAGTCTCGGCTCCATATCAACCTTTTGGAGCTGAGAGCGATCCGACTTGCACTGACGGCATTCCTTCCGGTTGTCCGGGGAAGCGTGGTGCAGGTATTCACGGACAACACCACCGCCATGTGGTATTGCAACAAACAGGGCGGGGTGGGGTCGTGGACCCTTTGTCAGGAGGCTCTGCGCCTCTGGACATGGCTGGAACATCAGGGCATCACCCTGGTGGTTCAACATCTGGCGGGCTCTCTGAACGCCAGAGCAGACGAACTCAGCCACCGGTGCATGATGGATCACGAATGGCGTCTCAACTCGGACGTGGAGCAAGGTCTCTTTCGGCAGTGGGGAGAGCCTTGATTAAATCTATTCGCCACCGAAGAGAACGCACAATGTCAGCAGTTCTGCGTGTTGGAGTTTCCAAGGTGGCACTCGCTCGGGGACGCTTTTCGTCACGAGTGGAGTTGCGGTCTGTTGTACGCCTTTCCGCCTATACCACTTCTGCCCAGAGTGCTGAAGAAGATCAGGCGCGACCGGGCCCAAGTCATCTTGGTGGCTCCGGATTGGACACGAAGGTACTGGTATCCCGAGCTACTCAGTCTGTCAATCGATCCCCCCGATACGACTGCCTCTTCAGGAGGACCTTCCGTCGCAGCAGCAGGGGACGGTCCTCCACCCGAACCTGTCCAGTCTCCACCTTCATGCGTGGAGATTGAGCGGTGACAGTTGATGCCATTTGACTTGCCTCCTGAAGTCTGCGATGTGATTCTGGCAGCCAGGCGTCCCTCCACTAAAACGGTATACGCCTGTAGGTGGAACAAATTTGTGGCATGGTGCACAGCAAAGGCTGTGGATCCCCTTTCCGCCCCTCTTTCTGAGATTCTCCTCTTCTTTCTTTGGCCCATCAGGGCTCAGCTCTGGGCACTCTTAAAGGTTATCTTTCTGCTACCTCTGCCTTCCTTCGGCTTCCTGATCAGCCTTCTCTCTTCAAATCCCCTGTTGTTTCTCGGTTCCTTAAGGGCATATGTTTCCTCCTGTCCCTTTCGTAATGCCTCAGTGGGATTTGAATCTTGTTTTGACTTATCTGATGTGCGCTCCCTTTGAGCCACTTCATAATTGTCCTCTTCGTCTCTTGACCCTTAAGACTGCTTTCCTGGTAGCCATCACCTCTGCTAGAAGGGTGAGTGAGCTCCAGGCTCGGTCTTCTAAGCCTCCTTTCCTTTCTATTCATCCGGACAAGGTTGTGCTCCGCACTCGCCCTTCCTTCCTTCCTAAGGTTGTGACTGCCTTTCACATCGGGCAGTCTGTTACGCTGCCCACCTTCTTTCCGCCTCCGCATCCCTCGAAAGAGGAAGAGCGTCTCCGTCTGGACCCAAAACGTGCGCTTTCCTTCTATCTGGACCACACAAAACAGTTCCGGGTGGACGACCAACTCTTCGTTGGCTATGTGGGCACTAAGAAGGGGCGGGCGGTGCACAAGCGAACCATCTCTCGGTGAGTCGTTTTGTGCATCAAAGCTTGTTACTCCTTAGCTAAAAAGGAACCTCCTGTTGGGTTGAGGGCCCATTCCACTCGGGCCACGGCAGCGACGACGGCCTTGGGTCGGGGAGTCCCCTTGCAGGACATCTGTCAGGCAGCAACGTGGGCCTCGCTGCACACGTTTGCCTTCATTATTGCCTGGACAGCCAAGTCCGGAGAGACGGCTTCTTTGGCCGTTCTGTTCTCCAGGACTTTCTGGTGTGATCTTGGTTCGCAGACCCACCACCGGGGGTTGGTATTGCTGGGGTATCTATTCTAAGGTGAGGAATCTAACTAATGTGTTTCTTTCAGATGAACAAGTTACTTACCTTCGGTAACGATGTATCTGTAAGAAACATTAGTTAGTTAGATTCCTCACCGACCCACCCATCCTCCCCGTTCTGCGAACTGACATCTAGGGTTAAGGTTATCTTTTTCAGGCCCCTAGACTTTTTTGGCACCAGTGTCGGTCTCTTGCATGGCTCTGCGTTCCTGGCGCGGAAAGCTATGTACAAGAACTGGCGTCAGCGCACGACGCCGACGACGGACGCGGAACCGCAGCCGACGCCTAGCGACACGCAAGGGGTATTGCTGACGAAAAAATCTTTCCGGATCCAGCCTGATGCCTGGGGATATTCTAAGGTGAGGAATCTAACTAACTAATGTTTCTTACAGATACATTGTTACCAAAGGTAAGTAACTTGTTCTTTAGGGAGTTCTAGGCGTCACTGTACAGCACGGATGGGGCTCTCGACAAGGATGGAGAGGCCTATTTGAGTGGGGCAGCAACAACGGCCCTTTCTGCAGATGGTGCTGCCTCGCTGGACGCCCGGATCAGAACAGAGGAAGTGATTTTGGCGATATTTCGTCTCAAACCCTTGAAGTCGCCAGGACAGGACAGCTTCTCAGCCGGCTTTTACAAAGCCTTCTGCCCTCTGTTGGCACCGCTTCTCACCCGACTCTTTAACTCGTTCCAGGGGCCCGGCTCGATACCATCTGATATGCTTGAGGCCGATATCATTGTGCTACCTAAGCCGGGCAAGGACATCACCCAATGCTCCGCTTATAGGCCCATCTCTCTCCTCAACTTGGACCTTAAACTCTTCACAGGGGTTCTAGCTGCCAGACTTGGGCCGCGGCTCCCTGGTCTCATCGAGCCGGATCAATCTGGCTTTATTCCCAACACACAATGCAGTGTTAATACCAAATGCCTCCTGCATTTAATAGACAAAGCTCACTATGCAAGGTCAGATGCTATGCTCTAGTCTATAGATGCAGAGAAAGCGTTCGATCGCGTGGATTGGGGATTTCTAGATAAAACGTTAGCACACTTTGGCTTTGGGGACCGCTTCAGGGCCTGGGTCGCCAGCTGTTACGGTACTCCCAGGGCCACGATCTGGGTCAACGGCATAAGCTCACAGCCCTTCGACATCCAGAGAGGCACGAGGCAGGGCTGCCCGCTCTCGCCTCTCCTCTTTGCGCTTTATATAGAGCCCCTGGCGCAAAAAATTCGAGACCACCCGGACATTGTCAGTATTTCTTTCGGGGGGGAACCTCACCCACTTAGTCTATATTCAGATGACATCTTGGTGGCGCTGGAAAAGCCCAAACAATCGGTACCTGCCTTTGAGAGAGTTGGAGGCCTTTGGGAGGGTGTCCGGCTTCAAAATAAATTTGGGGAAATCTATGCTCCTCCCGCTGGGCTGTAATACTCACGTATCCCATGAGGCATCTTTGGTCTTTGGGGGTTTGCAACTTCATGTATAAATCAAAGAGAGGGAGTAAGAAGGGGTTGCGACCCACTCAGCTTCTTAACAAGCGTGACAACCTTATCTTCAACCTAACTGACATTACCCTTACAGAAGAACAAGAAAGTATTCTCAACAAAGGCTTGACCTATGTCCCCACTCCTCCCGTAGATATCTTCAAATTACAATGCGAGATGGCGGAGTTTTGCAGGATAATCAAGCTAAAAGCCTTTTTAAGGAGCAAGAAGAACCAACTAGAGACGGCGACACGACCTTACGCCGTAAGTCTAGGTTTTGCCCACTCAATCATCAGGTCCCAGTGGAGATTGTGGCATTTGAACAAGCCATCATGAGAGAAGTAGAGAGTCTCAAAGACCATACAAAAAGACCGTTTGTTAATGTATCTAGAGCCGAACAATTGGCCTTGGATTCATTACGGAAAAATGGTGACCTTGTGATAAAACCTGCCGACAAAGGCGGGGGTATTGTGCTGCTTAGTAGAGAAGGGTACGATCAACAATGTACAGATCTTTTATCCGACACAAAATTTTACGAAATCATCACGACAGACCCAACGGAACGTCTACAAAGAACAATCACACTGATGGTAGAGGAAGCGGAAATTAATAACTGGATCTCCAAGAGCGAAGCAGAGTTCCTGGTAGCTCGGACACCTAGAATGCCGTATTTTTATTCCCTTCCTAAGATCCACAAGGAACGAAGACCACCACCGGGAAGACCGATCGTTTCTGGGATCGAATCGGTCCTAGAACCCCTGTCACAATTTGCGGACCACTATCTCAAACCACTAGTACAACAAACGCCCACCTACCTCAAAGATACCAAAGATCTCCTTATCCTCCTAAGAGATCAGCAATTCGCAGAAGGCAGAATGTTACTAGTTGGCTTAGATGTCGAAAGTCTGTACACCAGCCTCCCACAGAAGAAAACATTGGATACCCTTGAAGAGCTACTGTTCAGTCAACAGTGGAACCATAAGACACCGAGACACTTTATTCTAGAGTGTTGCAGACTGGCGCTCACTGAGAACCACTTTGAGTATAACCACTCCATGTATCGACAGTGCCATGGCACTTCCATGGGAAGTACCTTCGCGCCGAGCGTGGCAGGACTATACGTGAGCGATTTCGAAGCACAATTCGTACAGAGCCCGACCAACCCCTTCCTCAAACGGATTATCTTTTGGAAACGGTACATCGACGATGTCCTGTTGATTTGGGAGGGTGATATGGGAACTCTTGTCGATTTTCATCAGTGGTTAAACACCAGAGATGAGTGGCTGAAGTTTACCTACTCAGCAAGCCCAAACGAACTTGACTTCTTGGATGTCACTATTTTCATTGATAATAACACCATCCAAACGAAAACATTCTTTAAACCCACTGCCAAGAACAGTTTACTTTCCTTCAAAAGTTTCCATCCACGCCCAATGAGGGAGAATTTCCCGTATGGCCAGTTTCTCCGTCTCAGACACAACTGTAGCAATATCCAGGACTACAAAGAACAAGCGAAAGATCTAAGCGAGAAACTGAGGAACAGAGACTACCCTCTACGTACCATCAAAAAATGTCAAAAGAGGGCTAGAAATCAACAGAGAGAAGCCCTAATGGAAACTTCTGTGAAAAAACCCACTAAGGATCTGGTCACATGTGTCAGCACTTATAGCCTGGTATCCAATGACGTCAAGAAAATAATCAACAAGAACTGGAGGATCCTCACGTCAGGGGCCTTGAAATGGCCAAAACCTAGGTTCTCAAACAAGAGGACCCGCAATCTAAAAGACATACTGGTACACACAAGACCCCCTCCTAAACCAAGTCTGGATACGACCATGAGTCTCTGGAGCAGAACACCGGTAACTGGCCACTACCCCTGTGGGACGTGCTCCGTGTGTCACTTAACTACAGCCACAAAAACCCTACAACTACTGCCAGATTTACTATGGACAATCCGAGCACATACCAACTGTAACACCACCCATGTAATCTATATGATTACATGCCCTTGCAAATTACGCTATATTGGGATGACATGCCGCAGAGTCAAACAACGACTCTGTGAACATAGGAGCAATATCAAGTGCAAAAAGAGTACCACTAAGATGAGCAGTCATTATCTGGAAAAAGGACACACAATTAATCACCTTCAGTGGGTCATCTTGGAAACCCTCACTGTCAAAATCCAAAATGCAGAAAGAACTCTGTTCGAAAAAGAACAAAGATGGGTCCACCGCTTATGTACCCATGTACATGGACTAAACGACAATATTCCATGGTTAAGTATTAACAAATGATAACCACTCTATGAACAAAGAATACTGGAGCAGGATCAACATCGTAGATGAGGGATACACCTGTGTTGGGTCTCAACCAATCCTTAATTCCCCTCACTATCCATCTACAAACTCTGTGTACATGAGCATCACTGACATAAAAGCGCCCCCCTCTATAGACTCTGGCCACAATATAAGTCGAGGTGAGGTGGATTCCTACATCATAAAAAAGTAATTGGAACATCCCTCTACTGTGAATAGGAATCTTCATACAAGATATGTTATACATAAGATATCCGTCTGCTAAACGATCTCAACAACATCAGAGGCAGCTAACCGTGAATATCCTAGAAATTGCATGGCCCCCTCAAATTGACATGCACGCCTAGAAAGTATTTTCAATAACATCATAGGCAGAGAACCGTGAAAATCCTAGAAATTGCATGGCCCTCTCAGACTGACGTGCACGCTTAGAATGTACTTCCAAACTTTATTGAGACAATCCACGGAGCCAGATGAACATTGCGATCTCTTTGGCATTTCCCGATGTAGACATGGTGTACCTTTTGTCACCTGAGTACAATCGCCTTGATAATATACATACTAAGAAGTAACTCGCATTTCCAGCTAAAGACTTATTTATAAAAAGCACGATCTCTGTTTCGAACATAGTGTTTTTCACAAGTAACTCAGTCCGTTTTCACTGTCAATTCATGCGATGGATTCTGACTACTTTAAAAATGACTCGGCGTTACTGAAGCGCATTCCGGGTAGAGAGAGGCAGCGGCAGAACAAGTCTCCAAACCTCCCTGCACAAGGTAACGGCCGGAACAAACACGAGGACGCCGACGGAGGGACGAAGGGATGTAATGTATACCTTTTTTAATACCTTGACTGTCCTTTTGCTTCTCCCTTCTTTTAAGAGCGGGATTTTACCTCCTGTACCTGATGGGTTTCCTCTTAATGAGTAAACAAGGTATCGTCCTCATCTATGTCAACAGAAGTGTATAATTGATATGCTTGAACATGTCTTTTCGCATAACCATATTTCAGACTCAGATAATTGTTAGCTTTAACTTTTGAGCTTCACATTTGCAACTATTAACCTACACCACCCTGATATAAACTCCGATATTATTGAAACTGGGTACATAATAAGCGTGTTTCACACGCTACACGCGGATGGTCCAAATATCAACTAAAAGACACCACGTGGTTTTTTGCTTACTCAGAGATTTCTGTTTGTACCAGTTGTTTCCACATAAAAAAAGAGGGCTTCTTCTTGCCGTTACTCAATGCCAATGTGTATATCTATTGTCACTGTAGATGAACGCTCACGGATAACACCGGCAATACAACATTCTGCCCCCCCCTCCGCCCCCCCCCCCCCTTCTTTTCCTGAAACTGGATAACTCTAAAAACGAGCGTGCTCTGCGCGTATGCGAATGGTCTCAATATCATTATGAAGACATTTTGTGCTTTGTGATTACTTAGAGAATTTAGTTTGTGCCAGTTTTTTCTTGCAAAGTTTCGTTTTTCTTGCTAAGTTACTTTTAAATGTAAAAAGAGGGCTTCTTTTGCCGTTACTCTATGCCAAAATAAGAGTGAATGTCTTTTGCCATTGTCACTACTGAAGTATTGCCATTTTGTAGTTGCAACAACGGCTGATGCTTGAGTTTTTGAACATAACGACAGTTCTCATCTTGACTATATATGGGTCTGTTTCATTCTCTTTTCTCCCCCTTTTTTCTCATGTTTCTAAATAGGTTCAATTTGAACTTCTTAATACCGGTTGGACCAATCAATCCACCCTAACTTGGGAGTCCCTTAGATATCAGGGTCCCCACACTTACACTAGGTCCTGATGAAAGCCCACCTGACCCTTAGGGGCACGACATAGGGCTGAAACATGTCGACCTCCCTTTTTTTGGACTATTTCACAAAGTGCACTAGACCTTAAAGCGTCTATTACTGCACGGAAAGCGTTTTTAATAAACTCGCACCCAGTTCTATTAAAATTTATTGACTGGTCGGACGAGTTTTTTATCTCACACTCACTGGGATCACTTCACCACACACGGGTACTTTTTTATTACCACGATCACTACTGAAAAAACCAGAGGCAAAAAACCTCCGGGTGGAGGAAGCACACAGTAACCCAATGATGATGCTGTCACGTTGTTAAGCATAAGCGGATAATCGAACATACCGCTGGAACACCACCTGCAATAAACGTGATTGAGGGTTTCTTAACAGTCTCTGAACTACTGTTGCTAACTTTGGTTCTTTCAGGACCAGTGATCCACTCTCTCCTGATTTTTAAGGTTTGCAACTTCAAACATCAATTCCATACCTGGGGATCGTTTTAACTCCATCTACCCAACGGACGGTCGCAAAGAATTACGAGACGATCACCTCCCAGATACAAAGAGACTTACGGAAATGGCAGACACGGCCCCTATCACTCCTCGGGCGCGTCGCTGCGGTGAAGATGTCTGTCTTTCCTAAAATCCTATACATCTTTCAAACCATCCCAGTGGCCCCTCCCAGAGGTACCATACAACGCTTACAGGAAGCGGTGCAACACTTTATATGGGCTGGGAAACGGCCTCGGATGCGAAGAGACCTCTCCTTCCGCCCCCCCAGCAAGAGCGATTTGGGGATCACCAACTTGCTGCAGTACTTCCAAGCTGCGCAATTGAGATACTTGGTGGAATGGTACAGGCCAGAGTCTGAGAAGGGGTGGCTTTTTCAAGATAGGGTGATGGCGCAAACACCCCTTTGGAAGATACCCTTTTTAAGGCGCACCGACAGGCCGGCTCACCTCCAGAAGTCCCCCCTCACAGGTACGGTGATGCGGGTTTGGGACACTGTAGCGGTCAAACGGGGGCTTACCACTTTTCCCTCACCACTCACACCTATGTTCGACAATCCGGAATTCCCTCCGGGGCTGGAGAGTCGAGCGTTCCGGCAGTGGTGGACGTCGGACTGCAGGTCACCTGTTCGATCTTGAGGGATTCATCCAGCTGTCTGATGTCATACAGCTTTACGGCATTGAGGCGCTGCAAAGGTTTCAATATTTTCAAATCCGACATTGGCTGACACAGCCCGAGATCCGCCAGCTGGTGGGCCGATGGCTGACAGCTTTCGAAAAGTGGCTAATTACCAAAGAATCGGATCTTAAGATGATCATGGACATATACAAAATAATTTGTCCGTCAGCCGACTCGCGCCGATCAGCCGGGGTTCAAGTTGGGGGGTTGTTTTCGTTCCTGTTTGGGTATTGACTAGATAACTACGCAAACGGGTGGCGGGAGCTGTGTCCTTCTCTGCGCCTGTGGTCATTTGCTATTCCATCGAACTTTGGTTTGTTTGCTTTTTTTGTGTATGTTTAACAGGTGCTGGGCTAGACCTCGAACTCACTCTTTTGGCACCACCTGGGGTGTACTTGATTACTGTACTGTACTTTGCTTACCTGCCAAAATCAATAAAACAACGTTAACCATAAAGTTGGAGAAGAGGGTGGTAGGGGATGAGAAGGACATTCTTCTTTTTTAAAGGAATCTTGTAATGACTGCCGTCATCAGGAAGCTTGTGTTTAAGAGGCAGTTTGGTGTCAATATGTCCTGTATCTGGGTTAATATGAAGTCTCTTTTGTTTGGGATCCAATTTGGGAGGAACAATGTCTAAATTTGGATCCGAAGGGACATCTTTCGGTTTCGGCACGAAGTTTCGGTGCCAAGATGGAATGACCTTTGGATGCGGAAGGTTTCAGCTCCGAAGGCGGTTTCTTTTTCGGCATGGAGGATTTCGTCTGTGGGGTTTGGTTCTGAAGAGGATTTGGGTCGACTCGGCCCCTAGCCGAAAGGCTTAACTGGGTGTTTCAGAGCAGAGCCGGAAGGCGGGGTGTCAGAAACATTGTCTCAGTGCCGACCTTGGCCAGAGGGCAGAGGTGGTGTCAAAGTCTTAGGCTTTTTGGGAGTGGGTTGATGGGGCGAGGGGTCTTGGGTACTCATGTCACCCTGTCCCTGCGGAATTTCTTCGACGTCTATGTCTATCTCGAGCTCAGAGTCTGACTCCAGCACAGAGAAGCCCTCTTGCTCCTCCGCCGCTGATGCATCAATTTCTTTTTGCTCAGACTTTTCACCGTAAATATCCAGCGTGTCCTCGATATTCTGATGCTGCATTTCTCGACGTCCAGCCGCACAATCGAAAGGGTTTTCTATGACCGAAACGATCTGAAAGTGTCATAGTCTTCTTCTTTGTGCTCCGGAGACCAGCACAAGTTACACACCTGGTGTGAGTCGGTGCGCGGATACTTTGCTTGACACAGAGAGCAGAATTTGAATGGAGTCCGTTCAATCAATAAAGAGCTGGACCGACGCGGTAAGGCCCAAAGGCTGCCCACGAAGTTTTCTGATTTTAAAAAAAAAGAGAGATTTTGTTGACCGAAACGATACGCGGAGAAGTGGGAAACGCGTATGAAACAGTACCATCGAGGGTAGGGTGGATTGTGCACCGAGAGGAACCCGAAGGCCGGCTTCGAACCGGAGCGCAGCAATACACGTCCCCAATCCAATAGCGGAAAAAAACAATCTGATAATGGAGTTGATGCCCATGCGCACTAACACCGAAATTAGGAGTCACCTTACCTTGTGACTGGGAAGACTTCTTGCAAACATCCGGACCCAACACTAGATGGAAGGAGTATCCAAAGCATGCCTCGAACAGACTGATATACAGGCTAGGTACTGCAAAGGGCATGAGTGAAGTGGTTCAAAAGTAGAGCCCATAAGTCTGGTGAGAACTATGTTGATATTCCACATAGGGACAGGTGGCACCCTGGGTGGAATGGCTCAAGTCTTTCTACGAAGGCTTCAATGACTGGAACTCTGAAGACTGGAGTGTATTCCGTGGTTTTTAGGTAGGCAGCAACGGCAGCCAAGTGAAGTCTAATGGAAGTATAAGTGAGGCCCAATATTCAGGTGAAGCAGATGACTATCAATATCTTGGACTGCTGCCTGGAGCGTGTTGATGTGCATGGGACTAAAGTAGTACACAGACCATTTCCATTTAACTGCATAGCAGGCTCTTGTTGTAGGTCTGTGCGGCTCCTAGAGGATGGAAATACACTCTGGAGGTAGGTTAAGGTAGCCAGTTGGGCAACTTCCCATGTGGCACTAAGGAGAAGTCGAGGAGAGTGATAAACTAGGACTGGCTGACCCAGTTGGGTGCCACTAGGATGAGAGTGAGGGATGATTACTGAAGCCTCCGAACCATGAATGGAAAAAGTGGGAGAGTCGGAAAAGCGTTGGCAGCTATCCCTGACTAATTCATCCATATTGCATTGCTCATGGCCTGTGGGTGTGGATAACTGGAGGCGAAGCTTAAGCATTTTATGTTTGCGGTGGTGGCAAAGTAGTCTACGTCTGAGAACCCTCAACAATGGAAGTACAGGAGTAGGACTTGCGGATGGGATTCCCACTCGTGGAATTGATGCTGCATCCTGCTGAGCAGGTCTGCAAAGTCGTCATCATTGCCAAATGCCCTAAGCCAACGCAGACAACTGTTGGGAGTGAGTGCCGCCCTGCTTCTGTAGGTATACTATTAAAGTCAACAGGGTAACCCTGTGTCCCTTAGAACCTGGGTATTGTCGGTATAGTCTGCAAAAAAGTTCAGTTGGGTGAGAAGGATTACTTTAGAGTAAAAGCAATTTACACAAAAGAAATATTTCTTTTGTTACTCAAACCGTAGTATCAAACACACTACACAGATATTTTGAATTATTTATATATTTCATTTGTTGAAAATGTATAAAAGGAGTAAATTGCTTTTACTGTAAAGTAATCATTCTCACCCAACAGAACGTTTTTGTAGACTATATATGCTTCTGTAGGTAGCACGTGGCGATCATGTTGTCTGGGAGAATGAGAACTACCTTGTGCTAAACGTGAGTGAAGAACGACTTGAGGGCTAGCTGGACAGCCAGCAGTTCCAGGTAGTTGATGTGGAGACCCTGTTGATGGAATGCCCACATACCCTGAACAATCAAATCCTTGAAATGTTATGATGGTCACGTACGGAACTGGGTTGAGAAAAGGCCTTGTAACAGATTAGTGCTTTTCCACCACTGTAGAGAGCGATATGAGCGTACCCAGATCAACACTTGATCTTCCCAACGACCCTCCGCTTTAGACCACTGCAATGGGCACATGTCTAACTTGGCATTGGGAACTATGGCAATGCAGGAGGCCATGATGCCAATGAGGCTCATCCTTACCAGTAGTTGACAATCTGGCTGAAAAAAGAGGGAGCAACATTTGGAAAGCTTGGCCCAATGCCAGGCTGGTATAGACTGCCCTGGTGGAGAACTGCTACCAAGAGGGACTGGGCCCGACAGACTGGTGGTGGGACTTGCCTAAGTTGATAGTAAATCCCAGATCAACTAACAGGTTAATGGTGAATTGGGTATGTGCCAGCACTGCTGTTATATTGCGCTCTTGATCAGCCAGTTGTCCAAGTGAAGGGAAGACATAGATGCTGTTTGTCCTTAAGTGAGCGGCAACCACAGCAAGATACTTTGTGAACACTTTAGTGGCAGTGGTGACTCCGAAGGGCAGCACTTTGAACTGGTAATGCTGGCCACTTACTACAAACATGGAGGTACCAGTGATGTGCAGGGTGGATCGGGATCGGAAAGTAGGCATCTAGGTCGAAGACGGTCATGAAGTCACCTTGCTGCAGTAGAGAGACAAAGCTGTTCCTAAAGGGAATGGGAAGGGATGTACCATGTAGGAAGATATCTGTTGTGGATATTGGAGCCAAATGGCGGCTTACCAACATCCGGCATTCTGGCAATATCCGATGCACCCACAGGGCCCACCACCTTACCCTGTGCCACCACAAGGCCCCCCCCCCCCAATTTTACCCCCCGATGTTTAACCAACCTTTTTTAGGCAGAGGCTGGGGCAGAGGGCGCGGGCAAAGAAGAAAAAACAATCAGCGACAAGGAACAAGGATCCAGTGGGAAGACACTCCGAGAACCATAGAGACACGGAGCCATACGACCAACAAGAAGAAAACCTAGTGGTTAATCTCTCCCAGAGAAACCTCAGTGAAATTGAACAGAGGGTCTTACAGAAGGGCTTAGGGTTTGTACCCACTCCCAAGATTGACGCCTTCAAACAACAATGTGAGGTCCAACAATTCTTTCGGAAAATTAGATTGAAAGCCTTTTTTACCAACACTGAGGCTCCCGAACGGACAGATAGTGGTTTACACAATGCTTCCACTTTCACCCCTAGTACTAATATGGTTCCACCTGAAGTTATTACTTTTGAACAGGCTGTTCTTAAGGATCTAGCTAAAATCACCAATTCTAGACATTTTAATAACATGTCTAAGGCTGAAATGGAGGCAGTCTCCAGCTTGTCCAATGACACCTCCATCACCATTAAACAGGCAGACAAAGGGGGAGCCACAGTAATAATGGATACAGTGGACTACGAATTAGAATGTAGACGACAATTGAGTAACCAAACCTATTACACCCCTGTCTCTACTGACCCAACACCACGTCTCCTTACTACGATCACAGCCTTGGTCTTCTCGGCCGAGAGCCAAGGCTGGATAAGTAAGAAAGAAGCAACCTTTCTGATTAAAAAGAACCCACGCACCCCCTACTTTTACATCCTCCCAAAGATCCACAAAGGCACTTTCCCTGTACCCGGGAGACCCATTGTATCAGGCATTGGCTCAGTGTTGGAACCCTTGTCACAATTCTGTGATTTCTTTTTTCAACCACTTGTACACAAGACCAAATCTTACATACAAGACACTTCAGACCTTTTGAGACTTTTATCGTCTCTACCCCCTACAGATGAAATCAACTTACTGTTGAGTTTAGACGTGCAGGCCCTCTATACCAACATACCCCAGAGGGCCACACTCGAAGTGGTGGAAAACATCCTACAACTTGAACCTTGGCAACACAACACTCCCATAAGTTTCATCATGGATTGTGCTACCCTAGCCATGACAGAATTTTTTTTGAATTCAGAGGACAGGTCTACAAACAGACACAGGGCACTTGTATGGGTAGCACCTTTGCGCCCAGTCTGGCCTGTCTGTACATGTCCGATTTTGAGTCCCGTTACATTTTCAACCATACCAACCCCTTTAACACTGATGTTTACCTCTGGAAGAGGTTCATTGACGATATTTTGATACTGTGGAAAGGAGACATGTCAACTTGTCTAGAATTTTGCCACTGGATCAACACTTTGGATCCACACCTTAAATTCACACACACAGTGTCAGACAGGAGTATCCCTTTCCTAGACCTGAACATCAATCTCCACGGAGGTACACTCTCTACTTCACTATACAAAAAAGCAACGGATCGTAACAGTTTGTTACTATACTCCAGCCATCACCCGCGGAGTTTGAGAGATAACCTACCCGTGGGGCAATTCTTAAGGATAAGACGTAATTGTAGCAACCTGACTACAAGATTGAAGCTGAAAAACTGAGCAGGAACCTGAAAGCGCGTGAATACCCAGCGAAACAGATTGCCCAAGCCAACAAAAGAGCTCGCAATAACCCAAGAGAGGCCTTGCTAGAACCTAGGACCAAAAGCGAGGCAGAAAACATCACGTGTGTTACCTCGTTCACCCCGGTATCTAACCAGATCACCAAGGTGATCAAAAAACACTGGAATATACTTAACACGGGCTCATTGACCCTAGAAACACCTAGGTTCTCTTTCAAACGCACCAGGAACCTGAAGGACTCTATAATACACACTCGTCCACGAACACAGAGCCAGATAACACAGAGAACACTATGGGAGCTGCCCCCTGTGACCGGGCATTACCCATGTGGCTCCTGTTCTGTATGTCACCTCACTGACATACACAAGACAGTTGATATCAACGACAACTGCAAGTGGGAACTACGACGCCATACCAATTGCAACACCATCAACTGTGTTTATATGATTACATGCCCATGCACACTTCAATACATAGGCATGACAACACGTCCTGTTAAGACACGCATCATAGAACATCGCAGCAACTTCCGCTGTAAAAGAACGAACACTAAAATGTGTGCGCACTTTCTAGAGAAAGGACACCCCCCCGATTCCTTTAGATGGCTTATTCTGGAAACGTTTCCAAACATAACTAAAGAAGCCTTACTAATTAAGGAACAACGGTGGGTGTATAAAAGTGGCACAGATACCACAGGACTCAATGATGCCATTCCATGGTGTTCCTTAAAACCCCCCTGAGATCTAGGATACACCAAGCTTCTGAGCCAGCATACTAACTCCCTCACATACAGAGATATTTCCGCCACTGGACTAAATGACACCACCCTTGAGGCCACACACACCACCGTAAGACATAGCGCATACGAGGCTCGGTAATCACCACCTAGATTTCCGATTAACTTAATTGTATAGCGATCTCCACACTAAGCTCTAACATTCAGGCAAATATTATGGAGATAACAACCAACTCGTTCTATGTACGTGTGGTTTATACATTGGATACATATGACTACTCAAGACTCAGTTGCCATGGTCACTTGTTCGAGTATGGTAACCGATTATCCCAACAATCTTAGGGGTTAACTCACAACCTTCCACCAACTAGATCTGGGAGCTTCCATGAAACTCCAGGACTTTTCCCGGTTACTTTTACACCAAAATAGACAATACTTACTAAACCGGAACTATGTACACTACAACCAACTCCTGGTCTATATACGACTTCTCCACTCGTATTTCACCCAACATGGCGGCCAACTCTAGCCACTCCCCCGAATGAATATTGCATTCTAGACCAACTCGGACCGTGACGCATAAACACACACGAGACCGTAGAACCCCACCCCCCAGTCCTGGTAGTGCGGGGTAGGTCTACGAGCGACACGGACTCGGCGTGTCAGTAAGTAAAACCCTTTTTACTTGTTTTTACGTGTTTTATGTTTGTCAATGGTTCTATTAGGTATCGCTAACTCTATTACGCACATTGACTACTATATGGCTTTGTTACGTCTAGTCACTAGTTTTCTCGACCTCATTCTAGTTTGAGACCGGCCCACGTATACGGGAACCAACAGATTAACACAATGAGTATGACAAGGAGCATTTACATGAAATACGCTCCTATTTCCGTTTGGCGGGAGATTTTCATATAACGCTTTTTTGGATTAACTTTACTGAAAGCGAACTTCACCAATCACTACTCCATTTATAGCCACTGATCCACATTGCAACTGTTATATATGATTGATATCGATCCAAGAGAAGGGGTGTCAATGACCCTGGAGTTCTGTATTTACTCTCACATGGTTGTGAATAATGTGACATCCAAGAGAAGGGGTGTTAATGACCCTGGAGTATTGTGTTTACCTAAACTTTTTTTTAAATACTGCCCCCATACACTAAATGCAGAACGCAAGGAACTCCTTGCGCAAGCCTACCAGGGACTGCAGTGGTTTATCCTATGGAATAGATAGGGTAAGTGCAACTACTGCTGTTATAACTCTCTCTAGAGTGATCACCTCACGTGGTTTTGTGTGTTTTTAATTCCCCTCCCCATCCCTACACAGATTGTGCACTTTCATTGTAAATGCACGCTCCACCCGCACCATGTACGATAACTGTTTTGTGAATGAGCGTTTTTTAACAATTTTGGTCTCCCACTTTCCATACAGGTAGACCGAGGCGCAGGTAACAATACCAGTTATACATATTAACGCTTGTTGTCTATCACTTAATCTTTCTGGATAGACTTGTAGATAGAATTTCAAGGTCCTGACGAATCACTTGAGTACAACTCAGTTATAGTGAGAAACATGTTGACCATGACGAGGCAGTGTAGACAACCCAGAACACAGACCTGAGTTACTATCACTTTACCTCATGTTTTTTAACCAGGTGAGGAGACATCATAATAAAACCATTGAGATAGTACTCCCTCCCCTTTTTAACATTCATCTACATTATCACCTAGCCCCACACCTTTTTTCAGTTGAACAACCGGCTATCGTGGATATAGAAGATATCCACAAGAGTGCTCTCTAAACAAGAGCCCGTCGGGTATTGCACCAGCCGACTCGACGTAGGAGCAGCCCGATGATGTTACGTTACATCCTGAAGGGTATGTGATTCACAATATCCCGATGGCTGTGTGAGGGCTCCAATATCCACAACAGATATCTTCCTACATGGTACATCCCTTCCCATTCCCTTTAGGAACAGCTTTGTCACTTGTTGCTTATATACTTTGGGCACACTTAGCTGGACCTTACCAAAAGCCCTTTTGCCCCCCCCCCCCCTTTTGTTGATTTGCAGTAGAGAGACGACATCATGATTGTCACCATGTGGGAGTGCTCTGACAGGATGTATTTTTTGAGGTGCCTGAGTTCGTGTATGGGTCTGAGGGACCAATACTTTTTGGGGATGAGAAATACAAGAGTACACTCCTTTGCTGCTGTGGTGTTGCGGCATTAGTTTTATGGCCCCTTTCTAAATGAGTGTCTCCGCTGGTGTTCTTGGGAGAGGGTGTGTCTGCGGAGAGCAATGGTTGTTGGAATTGAGTTCTAAGCAGTAGCCCTGCCTAATAGAAAGAACCCACCGATCGGAGATGCGCCCCCCCCCCCTTCTCGGGGAGAAGGAAGAGGGAGTCACTGCTTAGTTGTTGCAGCTGATTTAGCCACATCCCTTCTACCTCTAGAGTTATTACCCTTGTAACATCCCCTGGAGTAGCACTGTGATGGTGTTTGTTGGTGCTGCTGCCTCTAGCAAGAGGTAGGTATCTTGGGGTGGTGGCTTTAGAGCCCCCTCTATAGTGGGACCCAAAAAGGAACCCATTGATCAAGTCCCAGGCCCAGCTCTCCCCGTGCTGCTGCATCACTCTTGCCTTTTCCCCCAGTTTTTGAGTGCTTTTACCCTGCTTTCCCCTCATTTTCACTGCTCCCTCCTTGCTTTTCACTTGTTTTAACGGTTTTCTCCCTGCTTGTTATCCATCTTTTATTTAGTGCCTTCTGCTTGCAATTCCCTAATTTTCACTGCTTTCTCCTTGCACCCCCCCCCGTTTTTGAGTGCCTTCTTGCTTTTGCCTAGTGTTTACTGAGTTATCCTTTCTCCCTGTTTTTTGTGCCTTCTCCTTGCTTTATACTATTTTTTCCTTGGTTTTCCCTCATTCTCCTGGGACCTACCTAATGGAAGCAGCAACAAGACCCCATTGAGCAAGTCCTTGCCCCAGCTCTCTCAGTGCTGCTGCATCTCTCTTGCTCCTGTCTTGTCCTTGCTTTTTCCTCAGCCCGAGTGCTTTCTTCTTGCTATTGCCTCGTTTTCAGTGCTTTCTCCTTACTTTTCACTCGCTTTCACCTTGGGTTTCCCCATTAAGTGCTTTTTGCTTGCATTTCCCTTCTTTTCACTGCTTTCTCCTGGTCCCCCCTTCCCCGTTTTGAGTGCCTTCTCACTGCTGTACCCGCGTTCTCTCTGCTTTCTCAGACCTATTTAATGGCGGTCGCAGCAAGACCCCATTGAGCAAGTCCCTGACCCAGCTCTCCCGTTGCTGCTGCATCTCTCTTGCTCCGGTCTTCTACTTGTTTTTTCTCATTCTGGTGTGCTTTTCCCTCGTTTTCACTGCCTTCGCCTTGCTTTTCCTCGTTTTTTTTTAACTGCCTTCTCCTTCCTTTTTCCTCGCTTTTTTCAGTTGTTGAGTGTCGTCTTCTCGCTAGCGTAGGCTGCACAGACATGCGCAGTCAAGCTGGCGAGATTTTATGTTTTTGGGTAGCTTTCACTAGCGGGGTTTAAGCCCCGCCCCTCTTTTCCATTGGCTGGCGTCACCGTTTATGCTAAACGGTGGCCAGCCATTGGGAAAGAGCTTCCAGTGACGTACACTTTTCTCTTTTAGAGCCGTCCCCGTTGGACTGGCTCGTCTGACTTCCTGCTGGCGTAAAAGGTTTCTTATCTTCTTTATGGGGCCAATCACATGGCCCCATAAAGACGAGAAACCTTTTAGCAGGCGAGGCCGTCCAAGTGGGACGGCAGAAAAAGGCGACTAACGTCATGGCGAGCGCTTGTTAATTTCTTACTGTCACGCGCTGTCACTGTAATCTGTGTGTAAGACCTGGGGTCTCCAGGCCCTAAGGGGGTAACGTGACACGAGCAGCTGGGCACCCAAAGGCTTGTGTGTAAAGCGACCATACAACACACACATCCACTGAAGCCAGGAACGCACACAATAAGTGACGCCACACTGTAGAGATTTATGCAAATAACTCAAGTTTATCCAAGCAGTTCGCGATAAATGCAGTTCATGGGATAACAAGGCAATTCATAAGATATATATGCACTTCAGGAGATATAAATTCAGTTAAGGAGATGACAATGGCAATTCACTTATGTCAGCGTTTGATCCGCCAGCACCATATTCACCAGTATGATATTCACCAGTATGATATTCACCAGTACCTTGTATATTTTACTCCCCGTGGTAGGGTTTGGGGATTGTAGCGCCACTCCTAGGGGCGTGCAGGGACCCAGGGCAGACCTCGCGGGCCTACCGCTACCTTGGGACAAATCTGACGAACACCTTCAGAGCAGAGCATTAGAACATAGCGCCACTCGTAACCAGCACGCAGTGCATACTTCAGAGCAGAGCATTAGAACATAGCGCCACTCGTAACCAGTAAGCGGCGAATACTTCAGCACTGAGCATTAGAACATAACGCTACTCGTAATCAGTAAGCAGTGAATACGTCAGCACTGAGCATTAGAACATAACGCTACTCGTAATCAGTAACAATGAATACTTCAGAACGGAGCATTTCGAACATTGCGCTTCTCGTAATCAATAGCAAGGAATACTTCAGAACGGAGCATTTAGAACATAGCGCTTCTCGTAATTAATAGCCATGAATACTTCAGAGCGGAGCATTTAGAGCATAGCGCTACTCGTAATCAATAGCAAGGAATACTTCAGAACGGAGCATTTAGAACAGAGCGCTTCTCGTAATCAGTAGCAAGGAGTACTTCAGAACGGAGCAGTTCACGGAGCACCACGAGTCGCACAGAGCGAGCCTCTCGTACTCCGGTGCAGTTCGGGAGACACTAAGTTCCTGAATAGTCAGTGGGGAACAAGGGGCGAATCCCTCGGAGGGGTCTCTCTGTCGTGGTGACCAGAGGACTCCCACGGAGAGGGAACCCGGGCTCAGGGTGCGGTGTGGTTCCCAGCCTCTAGGGGGCGCACTGGGGTCAGTCCCAAGCCTCCTGGCTTACCTTGCTCGACGTCGGGGGGCGTCCACACCGGCTCCAAAGTCCGCAGGCGATCCTGTTGAGACGGGGGCCGGCCACGGCCTCACGCACCTTCACCACAGCTGCGACGGGGCCCCGGGCTTCTCCTCGGGCCTCGCGACGATGAGGGGCACTCTTCCGGCCTTCGGGCCGCAGCGGTGAGAGCGCTTCAGCCTCCGCGCCACAGGGGGGGCTCAAATTAAGCTGGGGGGCTCCGCGCTCAACGGAGCACGCTGCCGGGGATCCCAGGCCTGGTCAGGGAGCGCAGGGGTCACAGCGCTAAGACCTGGTTGATCCTCAGCGATACCACAATTGGTTAGGTAGGTAGTTTCAAGGTTCAGTCTGGACACGCAGTCTCAGCAATCAGTTCCGGCAATCAGTTGCTCTTGAAAGTCTTGATGGCGCAGATGTATCTGGCGCCCTTAAGGGGTTCTGTTACAGGGGGGTAGGGGGTGAGTTGGCGACTAGGTCCTTCCTAGTCAGGCTGGGCAGAGGTTCCCTGGGTCCTCCTACTGCTGGGCAAGATCAGTGGGTTTCACAGGATCCCTCACTCACTTAAGAGGCAGCACCTAAATCCTGTCACTCTCAGAGGCATAAGTCCCTGGCTAGGCCCTACCGCCTACACTCCTGCGTGGATTCTCCAGCTCTGCTTTACCCCACTGGCCAACTGACTAGAAAAAGTTCCCCCTCTCACTTATGTATCCCTAGGTCAGGTGACCTCTAGCCAAGGCGGCAAAAGTAAAACCACACCTCCCTTCTAGAAGGTTCCAGCACATTCCAGGAGCTTCCCCATTCTACCTATGGGACAAAAAGGTGGGCTGGTGTCGCAACATTGTTGTGGGGTTCCAGCCAACTCCTGGCAGCTAGGGTGCTACTAATAAAAACCACTCTGCAGTAGCAGGGGACTGTGGCAGCCATCTTGGGAGAAGGGAGCACCTGCACCTTAACACTGGTTGGCAATGAAAAGGCGCCCGGAGACCTAAGTCCAACATCAAAATGAGGGTGGAAAAATGAGGCACGATCAAAAATAAATGGGGAGACCACCCTAGGGCTGACAGGTCCAACACTGTGATTTATCTGCAGGGAGTCCTTCTATGCCACACACAAGCACCTTCATGGCATTTTGTGCCACAGCAGTTGTTCCTAAACATCTCTAGCTTCCTTGCGTGGAGATAGTACAAGCAATTTCCGGGCGTGTAAGATCCGCAGAGCCGTGTTTTTTGTCTTCTGGGAGCGAGGGGCACTTATGGAGGGGAGAGAGTGTATTCCCCACGAGCACGAGAGTACCTCTGAGGAACGTGACAGTGAGTGCACGTGTGAGGGCATGTAAGATACACAGAGCCGTGTTTTTTGTCTTACAGTATTATATAGCTCGAACTCAAACCGGAGGTATCATGGCGCTTTACACGAGCACCAGCTGTTGCAGACGGGCACATCCATGTTTTGTTAGGCGCGGGGAGATGAAGTGATTTGCCCAGAATCACAAGAAGTTGAGCCGCAGAGACTCGAACCTGGTTACCCAACTTCGAGGTCATATGCTCTAACCGTTAGACCACATCTAAATGAGTCCAGCCTGCAGGGACAGTGGCCTCTGTACTTAAACTCCAGAGTGTGTCGCTCTTAAATTTGTCAGTCCTGTGTGTCTCTCCTGAGGTTATCACTCCTGGATGTATCACTACTGGGTGTCATTACTGAGGGTGTCATTCCTGAGTGTGTCACTGGGGCGTGGAGGAGAGCAAACAACCCCGTACTGGTCACCATGTTCTATTTGTATGCCGATGCTTGTTTAAACCCGAGAGGCACACTTCACACGTACTGTAATGTACAAACTAAGCACAATCCTTCATGCTCAGTCTTCTGAATGAAAGGCAGCTACCGTTGAATAAATAAACACTGATCGTGTCTCCCAGCTGTTTCACATGCAGACCCCACAGAGGGCAGTGCTTCGACACGCACCCTCCGAGCTTTGTAACACTCACTTGCAGCCTCTGACTCTGTACACCTCCAGAGCCAAACACCTATTCCAATGTGTACCTCTCCTCTGTCCCCGGCCACACGCTTTCTCAGCGTACTGAAACTCCCCTGGATGTCTAGCTCCTCTTTACTCCTCTTGGCGCTATGTCGTATGCTACAGGAGCAGGCGCAGTGCTGTGAGGTGAACAAGGGAGGGCGCCACATTTCCTCACAGCTGTGATCGGTAGCAATCTGAGTATGTCAGACATGTGAGGAGGGGCACCGACCACCAAAAAATACAAAAATTCTGTTTTAAATGCAAGCCTGCAGCTGTTCCACAACTACAACGTGTCAACAACATCAGTAGTCATAGGCGCACTGTTGACACATTCTGTAGTGTGCACACCACACACACACTTGACACGTACTGTAGTGTACACACCACACACACACTTGACAAGTACTGTAATGTACAAACTATGCACAATTCGTCACGATCAGTCTTTTGCATGAAAGGCAGCTACCGTTGAATAAATAAACACTGATCGTGTCTCCGAAGTCCGCGCTCGGCATTACTCACAGTGAGTGAATCTTCCTTTCAGAAACTGTTGCTAAGCTTGAAACTGCATTAAAGGTTTGAAAGATATGGCTCCCTCTAACCCACGGCTCTTACCTTCATTAGGTACGCCTTCTGTGTTGTGTACCGTTCCCATTGTACCCTTCGCACTTTGTAGCACACAGTGTAGACAAGGGTATTCATAGACAAGTGTAGACACTTTCTAAACAAAAGGGGTCATATGTGGTTCGGTGAAGTGGCAAACCCTCTGCAAGGGTTAACTGGTCAGCTTTCAGTTGACAATTGCTGCATTCAGGTGTTAAACTGGTACTAATGAGGTGCGGCTTTGCTCATACACTATTAGTAGTTGTTAAACTGTCAAAAAACTGAAATATTACTGCTACATATTGTGCCACATTATGTTACATATTCGACTCTCCTTAATTATGTCAACCCTATTCTTCACTGCCACTTAATTCTAGTGGATGTGCTCTAGTGCTTTATAGTGTTTAATTAGCTGATGCAAGAAATACCTCATGGGCAGATATTTCTATTGTTCTGGTGTCAATCTGGCACTGACCAGATGTGGCAACAACACCTTGTCACAGCCTGGAGTGCTGGTCCATTGGCAGAACCCCCAATCTGAAGCGAGAATAAACAGTATACATGGGTGGCGGGTCATTATATCCCAAAAAGTTTTTCTGCCCCTATAGATTTTGTTTCCAACTATCGCTATCATGTACTGCTAGTAACTGCGGCCTCCGTGGTGGTTCTTTCTGGCTTATCTGTACGTCATAGAAATTTTCACCATTCAGAAATAAATAAATCTAAAGGGAAAGTTGAAAGAAATGAAGGGCGACAGCAGCTCAAGTATTTAGGATTAACAAGTCTGGATTCACGGTGTTACAGTCCGCATGAAGCGCAAGCTACGGATAGGTCACATTATAGTACTTGGTGTCATGTGACACAGGGCGCCACCCTCTGACACAAATGTCACCTGATAAGTAATGTAAACCCTTCTCCCCACCATAATAACAAAAAGATGCAACCAGGTCTGGACTGGCCCAAAAGCAGCAGCAAATGCTGCTCAGTGTGCACATTCACCCTGACAATAACCAGGATTACTGCCTTCACTATTGAAAAACATAGCCAATAGGTCTTGCCTTTGGGCCCTTATAAACATTTAGTTATGCAGCACAATATCCTTGGTTCTACAACATCAACCGGTGCATGGCTAAACACTTATAAGGTCCCGAAGGCGAGACCTATTGGCTATGCCAATGCTTATTTCCTTCTATCTTCGAGTGATCCCAGCGCCTGGATACCCTCATGGGTGATTCGCTGCGCTGTACATATCAGAGTTGATTGATGTGCATTACCAGTAATAGATGAGGTCACCATACCTTGTGACTCGAAGACTACTTCAAAGAAAACGTTGCACACGTGCGAGCCCAACAATAAATGGTGGGAGTATGTGCAGAATGAGTATCTACAGCTAAACATACCACAAACATGTGTTTTATGGTTGTATTTAAGCACACACACCTTTAATTTGGTTTGGAAGGTCTTTCTCCAGACTGACAAAAGTGTGCTCAAATAAAGTGAATTGCCATTGTATTAGTTTAATGAATTTTTGATAAAAGCACATTTTGTTAAGTCAAAAATCAAAATGTGTAAAGACTTAAGAACTTAAAATACAGGAAAAACAGATGAGATTAAACAGTGTCCTCTAAAACAGTCACAAAACAAGCAAAGCCTCATAAAAGACCAGCATGAAAGCAGAGACAGTATACATCAGGAGCTGCTTTAGACAAAAAAGACGGGTAGACCATGGAGACCCAAGGCCTTTTCCCATATGCAAATAGGCAGGTTGGTAAATCAAGAATGGGTTAATGTGCTGTTTGTAAAACTCGCCTTAGAATGCAAGCAGGCATGTTCTCCACTAGACCCACCAGAAAAGACACAGGGTGTCAGCGGCAAGCCACAATAAGTGTTCTCAGGCCCATGAGGACCCCATGATGGTACAACCATGATCTGGCTTGTTTTATAACCAGTACTTCCATCTGAGTAGGTGTTTACAAGGACTTGGCCCCTATATTCATTTTACAGCACCATAACTTAACTGAGGTACTTGCATTCCTTTTTACACAGATTACGCAGTGGCCGGACAGTTTTATGCATTTTAAGAATAAACCCACATTGCACAAGTAACTACCCAGTCCTCTTTGTTTCTGTGAATTGTGGTATTTGTAATTTGTTTTTACTATAACGAGTAAAGGATAAACAAACTGGACAAGTGACTTGCACCAGACATCAAACAGGTGTGCAACAGCACATATCTGCAAATTTTGGAACGCAGATTATGTGAAATAAAGTGCAAACAAATTGCACACAAAAAATATGGAACACAAAGTACATTAGGACCAACAGTGGGCCTTTTTCAGGGGCAGAATAATTGGGTCAGCACCACCAGTGGACATATTTTACGGTTTATAACTATTGCCAACGGCAACTGAGAGTTTGCAGATAATGAGAAAAGGTACATGACAATCTTGTTTAGAAATAAGAGTGCACAGTCCTTCTGCCAATTCTTAGTGGAGGTTACTATTATCAGTCAGATCTGTGGCTCGTTCCCCTTCATTGAGTAACCTCTGTAGAAAGATTACCACAAGGTGCCCATTGTAGTGTGAGGTCTGCTGCTCAGCTGTCCATGCAGTGCTGCATAAAGACATCATCATTTCAAAGGTGCTCGGTTAGGTCAATTAATGTAGTGCTTTGTAGTATCTTTTGGTGGGACTGTGTTTTAATTCACAGCTTCCTTGAGAATGCTGCCACAAACACCTCCACAGCCTCTGGTGGATGCAGGAGATGTAACCACACACAGTGCTCAGACTGGCATCGTTCATGCTCCTGTAGTGAGCCTCTTGATAGTGTATTGCGTCTCTGCTTGGGGAACAGGAGATTAACAGCAGATTAACAGCAGAAAGAGCCAGGCTGAAGATCTTACAGTGTACCTTTGGCCATTAAAAGGCAACCCTGAAAGAGCAAAAGTGGAAACAGGCAAAGAGCTGGGGCTGTAGACTAAGGCTTTCCCAAAGACCTGGTGAAAAACTAGTCGCAAAGTAATAACAGATTATTATGATGCTCAATAATAACAAAATATCTTAATTTCCGTTTAAAGCATATCGGGCAGTAAGAGAACCAGACTTCGAGAGGAAGCAAGGGAAAGAGAACAATTATGTTGAGTGAGAGAATAGAATACCTGATCCAAGCAGAGAAAAGGAGCCAGACAGTGGGACAGAACTCTTAAATTTAACCTACTTCTAAAAATAGATTGTGGGAGAAATAGCAGTAGTGAGAAAAAACAGATGCAGGGTGAGAACATATGCAGCCATAGTAATAACCAGTGGCTAAAATTACTTCAAGTATTTCACCCATCTCCTTTCTGTTTTCCTCAGTGCAAGGCACTAAGTGTGACTGGTATGCAAGGACATGGGTCAAGTGCTCACTGTGCAATAGAAATCAGGCTATACTCAGGGCCACTGGAATTTTGCGATAGTGCAGCCTGCGGCAATTTTCACATAATTATAGATTTGCCACATAATCCATCATCTGCTGCATAATCTGCAGATTTCAACAACAAAATTTTTTGTTTCTGGCTCAAATGTTTCAACAGTTACTACAACCGTAGCGGCACGTGTTACTGTGCATTGCAAGGTCTTTAGCAAAGGTTGACTGGTCTCATTTCTGTTGCTTATTGCTATATTTAGGTATTAAGCTAGTACTAATGAGGTGCACCCAATACCCAGTAATTATTAAACAAGTGTAAAAAGTACAAATAACGAATACTATAAAAAAAAAAAAAAGCTGCATCACGCTGCATAAGTTGCTTTTTCTTGCCGCATAATTTGCTCAACACGGTCGCATAATTTGTCACTCTCCTGCTGCATAACTCCAGTGGCCCTGGCTATTCTTCACTAATGACGCATAAAGCGGCCTAAATCGGTTTGGGGATGTCTATGTTCCCAGCTGAAAAAACACCTGGACTGGTAGTTCCTGATTTTCCTATTGGAGAACAACCAAGGCTGATTTACGTATGGCCGGTTTCTGTCTAGTGGCATAATGGGCATAAACAATATTGAACTCTAATATAGCCCAGCTACTTTTTATTGGACAAAATCAATGTAAGCAATCCTCTCATCACCATTATGTACCTCTTATTTGCACTATGACAATTTCCTGACAACCCTAGGAACCTGGAAACCCTATCTCATAACTGTAGGCCCCCGCCATTTGTAACCGAACAACAGGTACTTTTAATGCATGTTCTTGGGAGATCTGGCTCCGGTTAACGATTCATTTAGGATGAAAAACAGTAGATTAACATGTTGGGCTTAAACAAACTGAAAAGAATGGGGCAGGGGAATCACTGCATAGACGAAGGGACTTCAGAAACCAGTATGCCATTCAGGACTTCCGATCTATGTACTTTCTGTGCAGGTTTACAGTGGTAGAATACCGCATATTTTACAACTCTCGTGCACTTATTTATTCATAGATCGGCATTCAACTTCCAATTCCACACCTGTGTAAAACAAATAATAGTGTCGACAATACACAGCAGGAACAGGGCACAACACTACTAGCATTGCTGCATGCATATGTGTCCACTGGATAGCTGAGAAACTACAACAAGGAGACAGTTATCACAACAAACATCATAAGCTCAAGGATTGAGACTCAAAGGCACTTGTAGAAATCCAACTCTTCATAAGTCTCCCAAGCCCTCCTACACATTCTGCGCAGAAGCAGGATGGCTTAGAGTCTTTTCTGTTGGAGGTTCAGGTGTTTCAGGACCCCTGTGGTCTCCTTTCCAACTTTCCATTCTTCACTCTCCAGGTCCAACCCGTCGCGCAGTCTGGGGCCAGGGTGCAATACAGCTCAATTCCAGAGTCTGGGACCTCCATATCATACTCCACCAGCTGGTCATCAATCATCAGGCTGAATTCGGACACTTCAATCTGTGGATCATTGCAAAGCAGATGGTCAGACTTCTAGCCATCCATAATACCGCCATCTCAGACACATTAGCATTTGGAGAAGGAATGAACTGAGCATGTACCCTGCAAGCTGTAAAGTGAACCTGGATTAATGGTGCACTCCACAAGGTGCATGAAGGGGCTTACGCACAACAGGCCCCAGTGGTAGGGGTACAAGCATCCACAAGCAAAAGAAAATTGCACTGACATGAGGTAGCAGTTCAGTGACAGCCAAAGGTAACATACCACACAGAAATCTGGATTGATTTAACATTCCACATTTGGTGCAAGGCTTCCACGTTAAACACACATACATCCCAACTTTCACCTCTCGTTCTGAAGGGGAGTCTGTTATCAATTACAAATTGGGTGCAAAGTTCTCTAGTATACACTATATGTGCATAGCAGCAAGCATGAACATTTTACTATTAAGTACAAGTTACTTACCTTTGGGAACGATGTATCTGGTAGAGACGATCTAGCCGCAGATTCCTTAAAATAGAATTATCCCCAGACGTGACACTGGATCCGGAATTTTTTTTGCCACAGCATCTCTGCGTGCCGGGGGCGGTACCACGCGACCCCGCCCTGACATAGTCCGCGGACGTGACGTCAGCGAGGTCACATAAGTCCCACCCCGGCACGCTGATGTCAGTTTTCTTCGGAGAACTTTTCCGCGCCACAACGCGGAGCCATCACAAACAAAACTGTGAGAGTATGGGAACAGTGTGCGAAAAACTCCGTGAAACAGAAAGGGAAGAAACGAATGGTGAGGAACAGCACCATTAGGGACAGTGCCAAGCACTGCGTTACTGAAAGTCATGGAAAGGAAAGAGCAGAGCACCGCTCTGAGAAGCAACCCTGCAAAGCGAGGCAATATCCTCCATGGAGGCAGAAAAAACTTGTGAAAAATGTCGTGGCAGACGACAGAAAGTCTGCAACCACAATCTTTAACAGTGAAGGGCAACAAGTCCGGAACAGATGAGTAACGACAAATCAACCCAAGACAACACTATCAAGCAGTGTCGTATCCCCTGTAAAAAGCTAAGGGCTGAGGCACAGCCAAGAGACCCCAACCCAGAGGATTGCAGAGGAGTCAGAAACCCCAAGCAATGAAAAAAGGGAGAAGATTATGAGTAGGCCCCACACTGGAAGAACCAGGGTGCAGGGATGCAAAAGTACACATGAACCTACCGTCCAATTAACAGAAAAGAAGGAGTGGAACAAATAAAAAGAACGAAGCATCCCGCCAGGGAGGAAGAGAAAAAGGGCACCCGCAGAAAACAAATGCCACCCGGAGGGAGGCGAGTGCAGAAGACCAAGCTGAAGGGTCCTCGCAGAACGGGGAGGAAGGGCGGGCCGTGAAGGAATCTGAGGCTAGAATAGTCTCTACCAGGTACATCATTACCGAAGGGAAGTAACTTGTACATCTGATAGAGACTACTAGCCGCAGATTCCTTAACATAGAATAGATACCCTAGCCATAGCCATACCCAGAGGGGAGGAGGGCTGCGAGAGAACCTCACCAGCTTGGAACAACACAGGGCCCCAACAGGGGATGTGTCATGGGGACAGGAAGGACGGCCCAGCCCCCTCCAAGCAGAAGGAAGCATGAACAAGGAGAACGGAAGGTCAGGATACCACAAGCCTACCCCGGGCTAACAGGGCGTCCGCCAGAAAACCCGGAGGGACAGACGGCACCAAGCGAGTACCAAAGGAAGAAAAGAACCACCCGCAAATCCGAGGAGAAACGGAGGCAGAGCCCGCCTCAGGAGAACACACACAGCAAAGGGGACAGCTGAACGGGTATCAGCCCCGAGGCAGGGAACAAGGCAGGAACGGCCCCACAGCCGACAAGCGCAGACGTGAGAAGGAAGACACAGGCGCGCAAAGCTCCAGCAAAGCAAGGGACAGAAGCAAACGGTTACACGCCGAGGCCCTCGGAGGTGGACCATAACTACCAGGTGTGCGCAGCAGACAGCTGGTAAATAGTATGAAGTAGCGTGCCGAGCACAAGACGAAGACAGAGGCAAGGGAACCCCAGAACAAGCCCTAGAGAAGGACCGTCCCAGTAGCAGCACCCGGCCCACGAAGAGAAGTGGGACCGGCCAGACGATTAAGAGGAGAAGAACCCCCCCCCCCCCCCCCCCCCCCCCAAGAAGCAGCCGGGGGGTAAAGGGGGGGGGCGCAAAGCGGCCCCCCGGGAAGTGAGACATATGTAGTACAGACCGAAAGCTGGCAACCAGAACACAGGAGAGCACCAGGAATAACCTAGCCCCCCTGGAACACGAGGCAGAGGCACAGGCCGAAACGTCAGATAACAAGGTGGAAACACCAAGACACGACGCCGTAGACGGCATGACAAAAGTCGGTCTGGCAATCCAGAGGTTCAAGAGGGAAGGCAAAACGCACAGAAGCAGATATCCCGCACGAACAAAGGGCAAAATGGACGACAGGCAAACCTTGTAGAAGGATAGAAACACCATTGGATACTGAGCGGGATAGAACCTGGAGCAGCACAAGCTGAGCTAAGGCGGAAGAAAAAGAGAGACCGCACCAAGCGGTATACAGTGACGCCAGGAAAACGCGAGGAACCCGAGAAGGTATCCGCACCCGTCCAGCTTAGGACAGAGCTATACAATAGCCAACAAGTACCCCACCTAGGGTATGACACGTTCCAGAACAAAACAGGGGAAGACCTCTTAGGGAAACCCACAGCAGAGGTCAAGAACATAAAAGACCTGTGGATAACACCACAGGCGGCTTAACAATCAGCCAAAAATCACTCACCACAAAAGCTGAAGGGCTGAACCAGCAGCCAAAAGAACAGAGGGGCCAACGTAAGGACCCTGAAGGCATTCCAAGCCACACACAGCACACAGACGGGCCAACCGAAACACAAGGCCCCAAAGAGAAAGGTGGGATAAACGCCTTCCATAAGACACCTGAGAACTGACAAGCCGAAGCTTACAGAGGGGGAGGAGGACGGAGCCCCACAAGGAGTCGTTGAATAGCGATGTCCTCGTGGGTGTTAAACAACAGAATCCCATCAAAAGGCAGGTCAACAAGACGCTCCTGAATATTCTCCGGAAAGACGCTATTCCGCAACCAAGCATGGCGGCGGAAGGCCACAGAATTCGCCGTAGCGCAGGCGAGAGAATTAGAGACATCCAAGGCCGAACGGAGAATAAATGAAGCTAACTCCCGACCATCCCACACATGGTGCCGCAGATCAGCACGGGCACCTTCGTGGGAGGTGCGAGACAGAAGAGACTCCACGGAATCCCACAGGTCGGAAGTAGCCCTGGCCAACACACAAAGTGTGTTGAGCGCACGCAGAGCAGCACTAGTGGAAGCGAAAATGTTACGCCCCCAGGAGTCCAACCACCGGGCCTCCCGTGACGGAGACAGCAACACCGAAGGCAAGGAAGGAAAAGCAGTCTGCAGGACAGTGCCCTGGGCAGATGGGTGGGAAAAAAGGCAGACTGGATAATGCAGGGCAGGAGCGGCTGAGGCACCGGATCCCCCGTAGCAGGACACCCCCAGGCCCCCAGAAGAGAGTTGTGGAGCGAATCTTCAAATGGGAGAAGCGGCTCCCCTCCACCAGAGCCCTGGTGGAGAACCTCCAACAAGTGGTCCGTTGGGAGTGGAGTAACCGGGTAGCCCAATTGCAAAATGCCGGTGGTCGTGGAGATGGCCCGGACAAAGGCTACACTCGCCTCCGTAGGGCGTCGTGGGGGGGGGGGGGGGGGACGAGTGAGGGGCCTGAGGGGTCTCCGGAGAAGGCAGAGAAGCCTGCGGGGCAGTCAACTGCAAGGTGCGGAAGAGCGGGTTCGTGGGCTGTGGACGCGGAGACGGCATAGAACCCGCCCTGGAAAATGCAACGATGTGGCATCCAGTCTCCGGTGAAGAGGAGACAAGGAGACAACAATCCTCCGGAGAGGAAGGGACATCCGGAGAAGAGTCGACGATCCGACGTTGGTACGGCGCCAGGGAGTTCGCCACGGGCACCGGTGTGTCCTCTATCGGCGCCGAAGTGTCCACCAGGGTTGCCGAGTCGACCTCCACCACCACGTGCCTCATCGGAGAAGGGGGCGGGGTCGGAGCCGAAGTGACCAATGAACGGCGCCAGCTCAACCTCCAATGAGGCAGCCACCTGCGCAGAGGATCGAGAGGGGCTCGGGGAGGCGCCCCGGGTCCGGGCCTCCACCCGCGGCGCTGCCAAGGCCGGGGAGGAAAGCCGTCGACACCGGACAGGCGTCGGCTCGGCCTCCGGTAAGACAGCCGCCTGCCCAGAGGACCGAGGGGGACTCAGGGATGAACTGTGAGTCCCGGCGACCTCCTGCGACACCACAGGGAACCCCGCGGGGCTTTGCGGCAAGGCAGGGACGCCGTGGGTCGAAGAGGGGAACCCCTTAGGGCCGAACCTCGACCACACCACACCTCCAAAACCTGAAGCCGAATTAGTCGGCGCCGGGGGGGGGAAGCCACCGGCGAGACCACAGAAGGCCCCGCTCATGGCGAGGGATCCTCGGATGTCTCAGGAAGAGGAGGGGGGGGGTCCGAAGAAGCCTGCAGAGCCGTAGCGTAGGCCTTCATTTGGGCCCTTGTCGCCCCAATGCCAGGAAATGGCAGATAGGGTGGCGACGGGCTAGGGCGCACGTCCCGAGAGGAACCCGCGCCTTCTGCAGAAGGAGGACAGGGCCTCGGTGGCAAGCTGCAGGACTAACCGGCGGGTGAGCGACACCCGTGGGGCCTCGGTGAAGGACGATGCCGCAGCCGGAATTGGCGGCTTCTGAACCCTTACAAGGTAGGAGACGGACGCTGTGACGAGACCGATCTAGACAAGCGGGCAGAAAGCAATTTCATCCGGCGCTCCCGCCGGGACTTCGGCTTGAGATGCTGACAAGCTTCGCAGTCCGTAGGATCATGGTGCTCGCCCAAACACCACATACAACTAGGGTGAGGGTCCGTCGTCGACATCTGATGCGCACAAGAAGCACACGTCTTGAAACCCGAAGGCATTGCACACTATTCCCAATGCAAAGGCGTTAAAAGAGGCCTAAAAACAGGTCAAGGGAACTCACTCCGGATCCGCGTTGCACGCGGAAAAGAAGGAAAACGGACGTCAGCGCACCGGGGTGGGACTTATGTGACCTCGCTGATGTCACGTCCGCGGACGTCAGGGCGGGGTCACGTGGTACCGTCCCCGGTGCGCAGAGATGCTGTGGCAAAAAAAAATCTGGATACAGTCTCACGCCTGGGGATAATTCTACGTTAAGGAATCTGCGGCTTGTAGTCTCTATCAAATTTGTCTGTTCAAGTAGTAAAGCAGACAACTATCTTATGAAGCACAGCTTTGTTCATGGTAGGCTCAATTCCAGCACAGCATGACACAGCAACAGCTACTACAAACAGTAAACACCTGACTGAATAGACAAACGTTTCACCAGCATTTATTCATATTTCCCACATCTTACAGGAATAGAAGGAAAACCAGAACTGGATCAAGGATGGAGAACAGCAGTCAGGGGGGTGTAGTAGCCTCAGGTCATGTTAATATGTTCCCTTTCATTCTGTACCTAGCTGCTCAGCCAGTGTGAGTGTTCCGCGTAGAATGTTAGTGTGAGTGGAATGCTTGGGTGCCTGTGTGTGTGTGAGACAGTTGGGAAGATGGGCTGAGCAGCTAGGAGGCTGCTCCTGATGGGGCCTGTTCTGGGCTTGTTCTAGCTTGCTGTAACTTCTACTTATGGACTTAATAAATTACATAAAATCATCTTGGCTACGTCAACTTCATCACCTGAACATGTGGGGCCAGCCCACTACATTTATGGCGACGAGGATGGGATGCCAAAATGTAGTTGCAGTTGACAAGACATTTTCTAGGGATGGCAGGTCACCAACTACAATCACTACCAGAACTGTGTGTTCCTCAGCAACTCAAGTGCTTACCTGGCCACTTATTCCCAAGGCGACGTCTCTCACCTTCACCCTACGGTACTCGCGGATGTGTAGGCTGTCACCCCTCGGAGACTGCACTTGGATCTTTACTCCTACAATGGGGAAAAAAAACATTATAAAGGAGGTCATTTTTTGCCTCCCACACTTATATTCTACATTACCTCTGCTCCTGCCCATTTTAGAAGACTACAATTTCCCCCATACTAAAATAGCAAACACTGCATTTGTATCCAGTGAGAAAGGTAACAATCTGTAAATTCCCCATTTAACATAAAGTATGTAAAAGCAAACCCATTACAGAATTTGGAGAAGATGTCTCCAGGGCAACAGTTACACCGCGCCAGCTGTCACACATAAGGTTACCAGTGACTTTGAATGTACAATGATATGGGCCTGTGCCAACATGGAAGGGTCTCCAGAAATACAGAGGATGAAGATTCAAGAGTTCCTCATTGGTTAACCTGGTCTGCCATAAGCAGATAATGACACTGGAAGATTCCATTTGTAAGGCCCACCAGGAACTGTGGTGCACCAGTAGTGGGGTATAAGAACAAGCATTTATAATGCAACGGTCTCGGCATTGTTCAAGTTAGAGCTATTGGCATTGCTCATGACAATGCCGTTTCTTTAAATGTTTTAAAAACAAAAACATAAACAAAATTAATGTCATGAGCAATGCCAATAGCTCTAACTTTACCAATGGCAATTACAACATCTAGGCTGGATCATAGCATTGCCCTATCTCTGGGACTCTCGGACTGTCTGCTTAACAAGCTTCAGAACATGGCAGCCCGCACTCTTCCTAATCCGTCCCAAGACCTTACATGGCCAGCGCGTGTTGGGCTGAGGCCCTGCGTGCCAGGCGGGTCCACTCCATCACCTCCTGCCCTCGCACTCCTCACTGGGTGTCAAGGGTCTTACACCAAACACGACGAAATCAAAGGTAAAGACCCCAAAATAGCGCCAAACGTAAATAACTATTTCTAGCATAATTTACATAGTGATGTCACAAAAAAGCGCTTCGACGCCCTCGTCAAGGGTAGCAAGCACTAGATAAATGCAATTACCAACATCTAAACATAACCCCCATAAGAGTCAAAATAAATTAACACACTACGTCTTTCATTACCTCTGTCTTGGTTTAGTTTTTAGTTTCGCCCTTGTGTTCATTATTTTCTTCGCACAGCAAAGAGTCACGATCTCCTAAACACGGTGCCCCCAGCACACAGGGCTTCGGGGCGCTGGACCGGCCCCGGGGCCGCCTGTGGCGCTGTATAACAGCGAGTGAATGAATTAAAAATGAGACAGACGCTGCGCAGCCCTCGCTTACCATGAGGTGCGGGGGCATTGATATGCATGGCACCCCCTCCCCCCCCCCCCCAGCCCTGGCATAATGCGAGGCGGCCAATGCCTTTGAAGAGGAAGCGTCTGTGGGGGGCGGGGCCATCTCTAAGCCCTGGGGGGCTTCTAATGTCATATCAGGGGTGAGAAGGGGGGGCATGACCTGCATGTTAACATGATGGTGGAGGCAAGCCGGCTCAGCCCTGGGAGCTCTCTGCTATCAGATCTCACTCACTAGGAGGCGACCTGTGGTGCCCAGGGGCCGAGAGGCGAGGCAGCCTCATCCATGGGAGAGATCTCACTGCAGGTTCACATGAGGCGAGTCAGCCTTATGCATGGAAGAGAAAAACAAACCGAAGAAGCGAGCTGTCAGGGACAAGCTGGTGACACGTCCGGAAGAAACAGACCCCCACCTTTTGGAATAGATAAAAACAAACCAGGAGGAGGCCACATGAAAACAGCAAAAAGTCCCCTGCACAAGGTCACTGCTGCGGAAAAACTCAGGGGCCTCCAAATCTCTTTTGCAAGGTGGAGGACCTCGGCAGCCCTCGCCAAATGGGCTTCTTTAATTAGCCTGGCCTCTCGGGGCGTTCCCGGCCAACTGCCCCCACCACTCCCCGCCCATAAAATCCATTAACTGGGGATGAACTTTCACACTGTCGCCAGGTGTCGTTGGCGCAGCGAGGCCCCATATGGGTTAAATGAAACTGGTTAATAACGCTGAGGCTCCCAGGGCACGGGGCCTTGTCACGTGACACCGTGAAAAAGCATTCGATAAAAAGACAGGCACATCTGGCGCTTTGTCAAAGTCCGACATCCCTGTTTTTAGAAGCAGGAATAAAAGCACTATTTAGCCAGAAATGAATTGTGTTTAATCAGGAACATCCATAACCTACTTGGCAGTGCGTTTTATTTAATCAGCAATCGCTCTAGGGGTCCAGTCAAAAGGGACTATTGGTCAAACTCGAAAATTATAATTTCTAGCGTGTAAAACCTCTTCCTAAAGACAAAATACGAGTCGATATTGTACAGAACATGGTTTTAGAAAACAGTTTGAATGCGCCACCAAACACGGCGACTTCCAGTTTTCTTTTCTCACAGTTGCCTTGGAGCTCATGTTTATACACACACTAACGTGGGGTTTGAAGATAGTTGTTGTTTAACTTTACTCCACTAGGGGCGCCTGACCTTTGTCCTTCCTGGTCACTACAGCTGTGAATAGCAATGTCCTGAACCCGGAAACACGATCTCAGACAAGTTGGACGAGTAACTTACGGTGAAGTGCAACTCGCGTTTATTACCACTGCTGCTTTACCAGTAATTCGGGTGCCACAGACGGGCGATGCTGGGTGTCAGGAGAGAAGAGGTGGGATAGAAGGAAGGCTCGGAAGACAAGGGGCGAAGGAGAGATAAAAGGCAGGAGGGAAGAAACGTGAAGCGAGGCAGGACTGAAAAGGAAACAGAAACGAAGAGAGTACAGAGACTGAGTTGTTAGGGAAGGATGAGTGCGAAAGAGGCATGTTAAAACCAGCACACCACCGCCTTTCTCCGAGCCAGAGCAGAAATGCCTCGGAGAAACGCAGCGTCCTTTTCGGATTCTGGGGCGTGTTTTGCTGTTATCTCCTCCAGCCATTGGCTGGAGGAGATAATGAGACTTTCTGCAAAAAACACGCCCCCGATCCGAAAAGGACGGGGCCTGATCGGAGTGACGGGACCTCTTCTCCAATGGCTGGCCAGCATTGAAGAGGCCAGCCAATGGAGAACAGGGGAGAAGAGGGGCGGGTTCAAGCCCCTCTTCTCCAAAACATTAAATCTCTCGACTTCCGGTTCTGCCTTCGGCAGACCGGATGGTCCCGAGACCTAAAAAGCATACCAAACATGCATGTGTAGGGGTGGGGGAATAGCAGCAAATCTGCAACATTCAGAGCACAAGTTCATAATTACTCCTACCATTGAAATAGCTCGGAGTATCTGTCTGCCGACTGCGACTTAGTAGACAGTGCCAGCTAGAGTTCTGTCCTTCTGCTTGACTATTCCAGGAGTGTATACCAGAGCTTACAGTGTCCCTCTGGATCAGGGACGTATTCAGTGGGTCCTAAAGTGAAGAAAATAAGCAAAAGTTCTTAGCCCATACAAATGACAGAATGTACAATCAATCAATCAATCAATCAGCATTTGTAGAGCACAGCACTGTCTCCCCTGGGGGTATCTGGGTGCTAGGTCTCCGTCGTGCCAGCTGCCCCAGTAAAACCAGCCGCCTACCTCAAATCCACGTGCCCTAGCATTACACAACTGGTCGATTGTTGGAGAGTTTATGCTCTATCTCCTTCATATGTCAATAAAGAGAGATGGCAGAGGAAGGTGGGCGCCAAAATATTTAGGCGTCCGTTCCACTTTAAGAGATTTACTGAAGCCTTCCTTTACTGTTCCCCTTTACCAATCTAATTATCAACACACATATATAACATTTCTTACCGTTCTCAAACTCATGCACCTTGATGAGATTTAGTGAAATAATTAATGTCCATGACAATAAGATCTCTACAAAATGTTCTACCATGTACTTTTTCACAGATGATGCAGCGTTCAACGGTTACCAAAAAACACTGTAGCCAGCTTTCTCACACCAGTCTGCTAGTTAGGAAATTATAAACGATTATACAGGAGCAGCAATAGTGATCACTTTCTTAGACTGCCCGTGAAGGTAGTCTGGGATTATCTAGCAGCTGAAAGATTTGTCAGGGATAGAATTATGTCAATCTTTCAGGACCCTTGGTCCAAACAGCTCCCTCAGCCCCCCAAATAGACATTCTTATGCAAGATCTAGAAAGATGGGCCAAGATTTTGACCCCATTATATAATAAAATCATGATCCATAGGAGTATTTCATCACCAGGGAAAGGGTATGTTTTACCACCAATTTACAAGAATGGGTCGATTAATAAACCCAGAAGCTAATAAATAATCACTTTGTTAGATTCAGAGGGAAAGATATTTGTCAGAACGATCTTGAATAAATCGGAAGCCTGATGGCAGACTGAAAACTACACCTCACCCAGACCGGAATCCGCAAAACATGCTCACAGTCGATAGCAAAATGACTTTTTCGATAGTGCACAATGGCATTAAATAAGATCCTTTGGGCTTGCTTATTTGCTCCATAGACTAGAACACATTGTTTGATCCAGTGTATCGGTAAGCTCTATAGTGCAAACTCATTAGGTGAGTGATTAATAATATCTTGCCGAAACTTGAGCATAAACTACAGTCAAACACAAGGGTTACGGCCAAGTTATCACACCAAAAAAAACCCAGCTCCCATCCTATTTCCTTATACATGTCGGATCTCCTAATGCAGCTCAAAACTCGATGGTGCCGCTCCAAAGCTAGGAGAACAGATAAGTTCCTGCTTATCCGATGGGGATGCTCTCCACAGCTAACCCAATAAGCCTTTAAAGATTGTTGCAGAGACTAGAAACATGTAACCAGAATAATCTATGCACACCTACTATCGAAAGAAAACAAGGATTATGGTTTCACAAAAAAGCAGGTAAAGTTTATCTGGTAATTAATACTATTAAACTAAGCTCTCTCAAACTACCCGTCATTAAAAAAAAAAATATACAAACTTGGATGTGACCTATTTATTTCTTTAAAAACGATTTTAAGTGTGACATGGTCATAATAAGGAGGTAGGACTGTATTGACTACTAAAAATTTATTTAGGTAAAACTTGAACCAATTATGCTAAATCACTCACCTGCCTATTTTGGAAAACTGAATGGGTCCTTGAATACCTGAGCAATCAAAGGTTTCTGATAGATACTTTTGCCTGCAGATTTCTCACCTTTGAATATCCCAAATTCCGACTGGATATTATTTTCGTTCTTCAGGATACCGTTGCGGATTATTGTGCTCTTTACAAAATACACATAACCTAACCTAACATAACTGGATCCACAAATATTCGCAATAGCCGGCAGGTGGCGCTGGCTCCATCTTGATGACGGAAGTGGAGTTGCAGTGAGGCCACTCATGCCACAGAGCAGCCACTCAGGCACCGTCACTTCCGTTCTGTTTTTTTCCCACGCCTTTCGAGGCTGGTACAGAACTTCTCTCCATCTCACATGAGAAAATAAATTTGATGCAGTACATGTGGTAATGCCATACCTACAAAACCAGGATTCATACTCCGGATCTATAATGGATATTTTTTATACTCTGAATCTGTAATGGATATTTGTCAAACATATTTTCGACAGACGATAGTTGTTGATGGTTCCTTTCGTCAAGGCATGACTCGTCGAGGTCTGAGCTTTAAATGAAAAAGAAGCCTAAGACAAAAATAGGAACAAAGACGGTAAATTACTGCTAGGGTGACGGTCGAGCTCAGAAGCTGTTGTCATACTACATCTTGTTCTTGGGCCAAAACAAGATCAAGATCTCCCTCCCGCTCCTCTACCTCATTTAAATCGTCAAGGGGAAAACTGCACTGTCACAAAAAGAAGCATTACTCTTCCTAGTCTTCCAGGATATTCAAATCTAAAGGCAGGACTCCTGTTAGGGCTTCTACTCAGCCCTCACAGGAACCCCAGCTAGTGGATCTCCGGTCTGTCCCCACAACTGGCTTCGCTGATGCCACTGACTCCGGTGCCCACATATAGGCCTCCACTTTTCTCAGTACTGACAGCAACATACCCGGAGTTTCCGGTGCTGGGAACGGATCCAGCATCCTTTCTCCACACAATGGTGGAGATATTTCAAAAGGCAATGGTCCCCTTTGGAGTCCCACCTGGGTCCATATGGGGCATCATTCAGCTCTTTTTGACAACTGTACCACTGGCTCCCTATGCTCCACCGGCACACTCAGACATTATGCTGATGCGGCTCCCTTCCGGACTACTATTCCAGTACTGACACCACTGACACCAGGATCAACTCAGACTTCAACCTCCGCATCGGCCCAGTTAATGCACAAGTGGTACTAAAATCACTTGAGTCACCTCCCCAGACAACAAAGTAAGGTCAAGAAGGGAGATACTAAGCTTCCTTGAAGATGAGCAGCACAGATAAGAGGGCACTCAGTACATGTACTGGAAGTCAATTTACAACTCATTTGGGTCAGACTCCGATCAAGATGAGGTCCGGGCACAGATAGAAGACCCTCTTAGCTTCAACTAACTCCCCAGACCTCATGGCTCTTCGGGCACATCGTCCCAACATCCTTAAAGATGTTCTACAAATGTCTACTGCATCTAAAGAGCCCTATCTTCCTTTTAACATAACCTTACCAGAGGCAGTGAAGGAACCCGGGTCATGTCCAATGACTACTCCACTGGTTAGTCGAGCTACAGCATGTCATTATAGGCATGCTCCACATTATCCGTGTTTTCTTTCTCACCCACTCCCCAGACAGGCAGTATAAAAATCTAGAGGGATTTTGCAAAGTTTCCAGAATCAGGAGGTTGCATAAATGCAAAAACGAAAACCTAGTAATAAAACCAGCGGACAAAGGGGAAGCCATTGTCCTCCTCAGTAAGCAAGGATATAAAAACCAATGCCTAGAACTACTCTCGGACACAAAATTCTACCAAAAGATAATGGTGGATCCATCTAAAAGACTACAAAGAACTGCCGAACTCATGGTCGAGGAGGCTGAAACTAATCAATGGATATCGAAACATGAAGCCGATCTCCTTAGGACAAAATCACCTAGGACTCCATATTTCTATTTATTACCCAAAACCCATAAGATCAAGTCACCCCCACCAGGGCGCCCAATAGTCTCAGGGATCGGTTCAGTCTTGAACCTCTCTCACAATTTGCAGACCAATTCCTGAGACCAATAGTGCAAAAAACACCCACCTATCTGAAAGACATGAGAGATCTCCTCAACCTACTGGTAGATCAAACATACGATGAAAGAACAATGCTTTTGGTAGGACTCGATGTTGAGAGTCTCTACACAAGCTTACCTCAACAAAAAACATTAGACACTCTAGAGGACATTCTCTTTTCCGAAGATTGGCAACACAGAACCCCCAGACACTTTGTACTAGAATGTTGCAGGATGGCCCTCACTGAGAACTATTTTGAATATGAGGGAACGCTCTTTGCACAATGCCATGGCACTTCGATGGGCAGTACATTCGCTCTGAGTGTAGCTGGACTATACGTCAGCAACTTTGAACAACAATACATACAGAACCCCAACAACCCTTTTCTGACACGGATGAAATTCTGGCCCAGATACATAGACGACATCTTAATGATCTGGGAAGACTCTCAAGAAGCTCTACTGGAATTCTTAAGATGGATCAATAGAAGAGACGAATGTCTCAGATTCACATATTACTCAGACAAAAGGCAAATAGACTTCCTTGACGTCACGATTTTCACCGAAAATAATACACTACAAACCAAAACTTTCTACTAGCCAACAGCAAGAAACAGCATCTTATCTTACAATAGTTTTCACCCTCGACCATTGAGGGATAATTTACCCTACAGTCAATTTCTATGACTAAAACGAAATTGCAGCAAACTGAAGGACTACAAAACACAAGCAAAAGCTTTGGAACATAAACTAGAATTGAGGAATTACCCTATGAGGACGATAAAGAAGTGCCAGAAAAGAGCCAGGAATCAGCCAAGAGAATGTCTACTGGAGTCTGTCCCACGAGAAGAACCGGCAGACCTGCTGACCTATGTAACAACATACAGCACATCCACAAATACAATAAAGAAAATAATAAACAGAAATTGAAGAATCCTTACGTCCAACACCTTAAAATGGCCAAAACTACGTTTTGCCAACAAGCAGACACAGAATATCAAGGACCTTCTTGTACATACAAGACCAATCCCTACTACAAGGAAAGAAACCCTGACAGCATTTTGGAACCTCAGTCCCATTGTGGGACACCACCCTTGTGGCTCCTGTTCAGTCTGTAAACTCACAAAATCAACCTAAATACTACAACTCTTACCTAACCTCACATGGATGTTACGTCACCATACAAACCGTAACACAACACATGTGATTTACATGATTGTATGTCCCTGCGGACTCGGATACATTGGGATGACGTGCCGCAAAATAAAACTTCTAATTTGCGAACATAGAAGCAACGTGACTTGCAAACGAGTAACAACCAGGATGAACAAACACTACATTGAGCACAACCATGATCCAGATGACTTGAACTGGATAGTCCTAGAGACATTACAGACAAAATCACACAATGCAGAGAAAATTCTTTTTGAAAAAGAACAACGTTGGATTTATCGTCTCAAGACGGACACAGAAGGATTGAACGATAATATCACATGGCACATATTATCATGACCCACAAGATTCCAACATTTAGGTCTTTACCGTTTTAAACGCCATGGAATCATAACCGTCATCGATCAGAAGACGACCTGATCACATAAAGCTCCTTATAATGAAAGAACCATACCGGTAGTAGACTAATTGAGGTTCCCTTTGTTTTCAACTATCATACCCTAATAGTGAGCAACAATAAGAGTTTTTTCCTTAAAGTCATTTTTAGACTCATGCTCCATGTAAGGAATAACATATCACATACCCTGTTATTCCTTCAATACATCATTTTTGCCCCGAGTAAAAACACCAACAATGTCAAAAATAAACATTTAATACAAATTGTTTTGAGTATCTGACTGACAAAACGTTTCAACCATACTATTGTCTTTCTTTTACTAACATAACAGACTGTGCCAACCAACAGTGCCAACCATTGACATCAACAGTCCTTTCTCTCTCTTTATCTCTACCGGAGAATAAAACGATCTCTGAACGGCCCCTGCGTCATCCGGGGCACCGTGTACAGAGCCAGCACAAGCGAACTACCTTGTGGGAACCGGTGTGAGAAACAAGCAATCCTTCCCGCCGACACACGCATACCAAGTAAGGCGCCTCTTAACAATATTTTCTTCCCCGAATAGAATCGGCTTTCCGAGGCTCACCGGCGACCCCAGGAAGTATTGACATAACGTTCATAAGGTAAAGGCCACCATGAGGGTATTTTTATCCTTGGGATCTTGCATGCATTTACTTTTATCAAAAAATGCATACTGCGCATACATCTGAGTCCCTCTACAATATACACAATGACAGCATATTTGCCGCCTGAACGATTATGACTGTCTAACAATCATGTGTGCGAATTAGTCCCTTGTTGAGAAACGGCCCTGACTCTGACACTATCGCCATTTAGGTTATGAGCGCAACGATTGCTTTATAAATGCGCAACAGCCTTCTACTCTTATAAACGCACACAATGGCATTTCTATCGTAACAACAATATCTGTACACACTCCACCTGTACTCAGCAGCACAATTACCAAGCCGCACAACGCCCCACATTTTTAACTATCATATCTACTAATAAGTTATGGACATGATAACAAAAGTATCTATTGGTAGCCTAGGGCACCAATATTGATCTAGGAGCCCTTTATCTTTATCCTGAACACGTGACACAACGTGATGTATACTTTTTAAAGCTTGGTTTCCCCCCCTACCGCCCCCCCTTCTTAATAACGTATGCTTCATAATATATTCCCTAACTTTTTGTCGTCACCTAAATGCAGAACTAATGCTATGAACTCAAACCCAATGTGGAAAAACTGAGTAATTTTGTTTCAGCAGTTTCCTCTTGAAACTATCAATGTATTATGTTTCAATGCACAACTGCACCTTCTTTTTCTTTTTAGGCACAGATACTACAGGTCTGACCTTACAATACAAGAGTGGTGAGTACACCTCTCTATTCAGAGCCTAAATGGGCTCTGTTTAAGAAACCTCGGTCCTGACGAAAGCCCCTAGAGTCTCCAGGGGGCTGAAACATGTTGACCCAGACAGTGCGCTAGATTAGTAGCTTGATCTTAAAACGCACAAACTCTCATTTTAACCTCCCACATCACTGCTTCCCTAATAAATAATTGAGGACACAAGTGAAATAGGGATTTTAATCAATTCACAAGAGCACAAGCACCTTTTTACCCTTATCCCTGAGCACTACTGATAGTACCAGCAGGTCTTCCTCCAGGTGGAGGTCAGCATATTTACAGAGAAAAAGACCCAATGATGATGCACGAAGGCGGAGAATCAAGATATACCGCCACCAGCCTGTGTACATGTATGAGGGTTTTTTTATAACGGATTCAACACGAATAAAAGACCCTGGTCATACAGGACAAGTAGTCCATTCTCCCCCCTCTTTGTTTAATATCCAAATCTAAAGGCAGGACTCCTGTTAGGGCTTCTCCTCAGCCCTCACGGGAACCCCAGCTAGTGGATCTCCGGTCTGTCCCCACAACTGGCTTCGCTGATGCCACTGACTCCGGTGCCCACATATAGGCCTCCACTTTTCTCAGTACTGACAGCAACATACCCGGAGTTTCCGGTGGTGGGAACGGATCCAGCATCCTTTCTCCACACAATGGTGGAGATATTTCAAAAGGCAATGGTCCCCTTTGGAGTCCCACCTGGGTCCATATGGGGCATCATTCAGCTCTTTTTGACAAATGTACCACTGGCTCCCTATGCTCCACCGGCACAGTCTGACATTATGCTGATGCGGCTCCCTTCCGGAATACTATTTCAGCACCGACACCACTGACACCAGGATCAACTCAGACTTCAACCTCCGCATCGGCCCAGTTAATGCACAAGTGGTACTAAAATCACTTGAGCCACCTCCCCAGACAACAAAGTAAGGTCAAGAAGGGAGATACTAAGACTCCTTGAAGATGAGTAGCACAGAGAAGATGGCACTCAGGACGTGTACTGGAAGTCAATTTACAACCCATTTGGGTCAGACTCCGATCAAGATGAGGTCCGGGCACAGATGGAAGACCCTCTTAGCTTCAACTAACTCCCCAGACCTCATGGCTCTTCAGGCACATCGTCCCAACATCCTTAAAGATGTTCTACAAATGTCTACTGCATCTAAAGAGCCCTATCTTCCTTTTAACATAACCATACCAGAGGCAGTGAAGGAACCCGGCTCATGTCCAATGACTACTCCACTGGTTAGCCGAGCTACAGCATGTCATTATAGGCATGCTCCACATTATCCGTGTTTTCTTTCTCACCCACTCCCCAGACAGGCAGTATAAAAATCTAGAGGGATTTTGCAAAGTTTCCAGAATCAGGAGGTTGCAGCCCTGTTGCAGAAAGAGCAGTGGAGTTGGTACCAGAGCAGGAAATAATGCAGGGGTACTACTCTCTATATACCTCCTTATTCCCAAGAAGAATGGCGATCATTGTCCTATCCTGGAAGTCAGGCTCTTGAATTCCTTTTTACACAAGAAGCAAAAGATGCTGCCTTCTGTATCCGGTCCTTCTGGTGCTGGATGCAGAAGATCAGAGATTGTCTGTCGACTTGCAGGATGCCTACTTTCACATCACAATCCTGCAGTGGCACAAACGGCTGGGGGGTCTCTTATTTATAAGGACAGTACTGGATACCACCTCCGAGCACTTGCTCATCAACAGAGGATTCAGGACACTCAGAAAATGATTCCAATGTTTCTACCTGCAGCTCGGACTCCAGTTCAGATGATTCTGCAACAGCTCGGTTTGTTAGCCTTCAGCATTCTCTTGGTGACTCATGCATGGTGACACATGTAGGCTCTCCAATGGTCACTCCAAAATTAGTGGTTCAAACACCAGGGAGAACTAGCAGACTCCATTGTCATCTCCAGGGACAGTGCAGCAGATTTGACCTGCAGGGATGAAGAAAACAACCTTTTTTGCAGGGATGGTAGTTTTGTCCCCCTGCGGCAGTGGCTACGATACTGACGTACGAGTTACTTACCTTCGGTAACGATGTATCTGGTAGAGACTATTCTAGCAGCAGATTACTTCACATAGAATTATCCCGAGGCGTGAAACTGGACCCTGAAAACTTTTTTGCCCAGCATCCCTGCGCGCCGGGGGGCAGCATCATGCGACTCCGCCCAGGCGTCGTCCGCGTACGTGACGTCAAGGAGGTCACATAAGTCCCACCCCGGCGCGCCTACGTCAGTTTTCTTCGGAGAACTTTTCCGCACCACAACGCGGAGCTAGCAGACAAAACTGTGAGAGTATAGGGACAGTGTGCGACAGAGCAGAAAAAGGAATGGTGAGCAACAACACCATAAAGAGCAGTGCCCGGCACTGCAGTACCCAAAGGCAGGGAAAGAATAAAGAACAGAGCAGCAACCCTGCCAGCACAGAGACAGACCCCCCCCCCCCCCCCGTAGACAAGGGACATATGTAAAATTGTCACGATAACATGCAACAGGACTACAACCCCAACCAAAGACAAGGAAGGGGAACCAGTCGGGAAAACACAGGGAATGACACAACTCCAAGACATCCCGATCTCAAAGTGTGACAACCCCCATCAGGAACAAGGGCAGAGGCACAGACAAAAGACCCCAACATCAAGGATCGCAAAGAGCCAGAAGTACCAACAAACCTATCCTCCCATGTGACAACGGGGAGGAAAAAGGGACAGCCTGACAGAAAGCGGGAAAGAATGTACTCATAGAAGACACAGCCACCCACAGGGAAGCGAGTACAAAAGACCAAATCACAAGCCCTGGCGGGGAGGAAGGACGGGCCGTGAAGGAATCTGTGGCTAGAATCGTCTTTACCAGATACATCGTTGCCGAAGGTAAGTAACTCGTACATGTGATAGAGACTACTAGCTGCAGATTCCTTCACGTAGAATAGATACCCTAGCCATACCCAAGGGGAAGGAGGGTCTGCGAGAGGACCCCACCCACCTAGGCACAACAGAGGGCCGCACAGGGGCCGGGTCTGAAAACAGGACGAGGAGCTACCGTCCCCCAGGCAAAGGCAAAACCCCCGCCAGCAGGAGGCCACCAACCCCAAGGGGGGTGCGGGAAAAGAAGAGAAGAAGAAGATAGCCTGTCCTCACTCAGCAGAGGAAACAAGGCAAGGCGCAAAGAGGCCAAACACCCCACGCCCACATGAGGCAACAAAACCTCCGCTCAAGGCCAAGGCAAGGAAAGGAGCATCGAAGGAGAAGAGCAACCTAGAGACTCCAAGGAGAAGAGACAGAGCAAAGGCAAGCCCAGACAGGACGGCGCCGGCAGCAAAAAGCAGGCGGAAGCCGAAAAGGGGAACTCAAGGTCACCCAGGAAGAATCGTCCAACGCGCCCACAAAAGGGTCCAGAAGTCAGGGACCCCCCCCAGGGAGAAGAGGTAGAACCAAGTGCAAGGCTCACCGGAAGCAGCGGAGAAGGCAGGATGATAGTCCCACCAAAGCCCCAAGAAGGCACAACGGTCAGAAAGAACAAGAGGGCGGCACTGGCAAGCTCCGCCAGACGCCAGGGACACGACAGAACGATACACTCAAAGAAAAAAGGCGAAGAAGAAGGTTGCATCCGCGACATACCATAATGCCACGAAGAGCAGAAGCCTGTAGGCGACCACAACTCCCCAGCACATACCAGGGCTATATAACAGCCAACCCTGCCCCACATAGGGCATGTCATATCCCAAGACATGGGAACCTCTAGGAGGAAACTTCCGCAGCAGAGGACAACAAAAAAGACCTGTGGCAAAAAACCCCGCAGGAGGCCTATCAAGCAGCCAGAGGGGAAACGCAGAAGGCCCAATCTCAGGCCCAGCATGGTGTAAAAAACCCAAAGGAAAAACACACAGTCAAAAAGGGCTAGCCCGCAGCCAACAGAACCACAGCCTCAGCAAGGAGGACTCGAGTGACCATGAAGCACACAGAACAGACAACTGGGGCGACCCGCCCCAATGGAAGAGCAGCTCCAAGAACCAGATCAACAGGCAGGTGACTGAGGAGGAGAAGAAGGAGGGGGAGGAGGAGGACAAAGCCCCGCCAAGAACCTCTGGATGGCTGAGTCCGCAGGGGCATGGAACAAAAGAGCACCATCAAAGGGGAGGTCCACCAGCCGTTCTCGAACATTCTCCGGGAACACACTGTCCCGAAGCCAGGCATGGCGACGAAGGGCAACCGAAGGAGCCATGGCACGGCCCAGCACCTCCGAGATGTCCAGAGCGGAGCGAAGGATAAACGCTGCCAGCTCCCGACCATACAAGACATGGTGTCTCAAATCCACACAGGCACCCTCCTGAGAAGCGGCAGACATAAGGGACTCCGCCGAGTCCCACAAGCAAGAAGTGGCCCTAGCCAAAACACACAGTGTGTTAAGGGCCCGCAGAGCCGCACAGGTCGAGGCAAACATATTGCGCCCCCAGGAGTCCAGCCAGCGGGCCTCCCGTGACGGGGGAGACAACAGCAGCGGCAAAGCAGGAAAGGCAGACTGCAAAAGGGGGCCTCTGGTCGAAGAGAAAGGCACACCGGATCACGCGGTGCCGGATGGTGCAGAAGGTGCTGGGGCATGACGGGACGGCCCCAAGTCCCCAAGAGAGAAGAGTGGAGTGAACCCTTGAAGGGAAGCAACAGCTCCCTACCACCAGAGCCCTGATGGAGAACCTCCAGAAGATGATCTGCGGGGAAATGGGTAACTGGATCACCTATGTGCAAAATTCCCACAGCCGTGGAAACAGCGCGGGCGAAAGCCACACCCGCCTTCGTAGGGCCCCACGGAGGGGAAAGCAGCTCCTCGTTAGGTGACGGCTGCAAGCTAAGGCTGCCATCCCCCAAGCCAACCAGAGGAAGGAAGGGCCAAGGCCGGAAGGAAGGAAGAGGGACCGGGGGACCTGCGGCTCCTCCGGCGAAGACCACGGTTGTGGAGACGGCGAGGACCCGCCCTTAGACGTCGGGGAAAAAGCCACGACACGGCGGCCCGTCTCCGGTGAGGATGACACCAGCAACCGCCGAACCTCTGGAGAAGAGGAGGCATCCGAAGACGAGTCTACAATCCAACGTCGGCCTGGCGCTGTAGAGTCCGGAACCTGAGGTAGGACACCGTCGTCGACCGGCGCCGGAGGAGACGCCAGGGCGACAGCACACGGCGCAGGAGACTTGAGCTGGGCCGGGGCGGCGCCGACCTGACCTCCGGCAAGGCAGCCGCCTGTGTAGAGGGATGAGAAGGGCCCGGGGAGGGACGAGGAGCCGTGACTTGTGACAGGGCGTGATGGGCCCTCCGCCGACCCATGTGGCGCCGCCAGGGCCAGCAGCCGCCGGCGCCGTAGAGGTGTCACCTCGGCCTCGGACAAGGCCGCCGCCTGTCCCGAGGACTGAGAGGGGCTCGAGGGTGCGACCTGAGCCCCGGCGACCTCCCGCGACACCACAGGGACTCCCGCGGGAGTTTGCGGCGAAGCAGAGGTGCCGTGGTCCGAAGGAGGGACCCCTGAAGGGCCGTACCCCAATGGCACCACATCCTCCGAGCCTGGATCCGAACTAGTCGGCGCCGGGGCCGTCGGCGACACCGCGGAGGGCCCCACACACTGCAAGGGATCCGCTGACGCACCAGGAGGGGAAGGGGGAGGAGGAGAAGCCAGCGAGGCCTGCAAAGCCGCCGCATATGTCTCCATCTGAGCTCTGGTCGCCCCCACGCCGGGAAATGGCAGATAAGGGGACGACACGCGGGGCCGCACCACCGGCGGAGAGCCCAGACAGGCCGCAACCAGACCCTCGGGGACAAACTGCGACACTTACCAAGAGGTGAGCGGCGCTCTTGCAACCTGGGAGAAGATCGAAGTCAGCGAGGGAAGCCGCGGGTCCGAGAACCCTCCACAGAGGCCGGGCGAGATGACGACGCCGACCTGGACACAAGAGCCGAAAGAAGTTCATCCGGCGCTCCCGCTGGGATTTCGGCTTCATCTGCTGGCACGCCTCACAATCAGTGGAGTCGTGGTGCTCCCCCAAACACCACATACAGATGGGGTGAGGGTCCGTCGCCTACATGAGGCGGCCACACGACGTGCAAGTTTTAAAGCCGAAGGCATTCACACACTGCTCCCACACACGCCGCAATAGCCTAAGAGAAAGGCCTAAACAGGCCAGAGCACAAACCGGATCCGCGTTGCACGTGGAAAAGGAAAAAAACTGACGTAGGCGTGCCGGGGTGGGACTTTGTGGCCTCGCTGACATCACGTACGCGGACGACGCCTGGGCGGAGTTGCGTGATGCCGTCCCTCCCTTCGCGCGTGCAGGGATGCCGGGCAAAAAAGTTTTCCGGGTCCAGTCTCACGCCTGGGGATAATTCTACGTGAAGGAATCTGCGGCTAGTAGTCTCTATCAGATAGACAATTTCATCTCCAGATGGGGCGAACATTGTGAGCATTTGGAGATCAGAGGCCTCTGGTCTCCAGAACAGCAGAGATTACACATCAATCTGTTAGAGATACAGGCCCTTCAGCTAGAGCTCAAGGCCTTCCTCCTGTACATTCACGGTCTGGGATCTCACATTCTTTCTTGAGAAGCGCCAAGACTTTGGTCATGGTTGTGCCAACAAGGGCTGGGGATGGTTGCCAACCACCTGGCCGACTCGCTGAACATCAGGGTCGAAAGCCTCAGCTAATGCTGTCTTATGGATCACAGGTGGGGTCTTCAACCAGATCTGATCCAGGGTCTCCTCACTGTGGTGAACACCTCAGCTGGACATTTTTGCTACTTGCGAGAACATACACTGCCCAATGTTCTGTTCCCTCCAGCATCCGTTACAAGAAACCGAGGGACACACATTTTAGTTGAAGTGGAAGTCCTCACACGTTTCCTCCCATAACCCTGATTCTTCAGGCTCTAAGCAGGATTTGCGAGTACCAGGCTCAAGCCATCTTCATTCCACAGGATTGGCAGAGAAGGTGGTGGTACACAGACCTGCATCTCTCCCATTCGATTTCCACTCAGACTGGACCCACTCTTCCAATTGTGAGGGCAGATTCTGCACCCCAATCTCAAGACTCTCAACCTTCATGCCTAGAGATTAGGCGGGCCATTAGAGTGCTTTCAGTCTGAAACCAAAAGTGGTCTTTTTGGTCTTAGAACGTTAGCCATCGACTAGTCTGGCAGATGTAACGCATTTGTTGCCTAATATTACAATAAGAACACTGACCCTGGAAGGTAAGACTGGCCAATATCCTGCAGCTCCCATTGTCCTTAGTTTAACAGAGGTGTGCCGCTGGCAGTCAAGTGATACACTGTGGCCTTCAGATTGTTTTTGTGTCTACCAGATCAACCATCCTTATTCGAGTTACAGGTGGGCATTCACTTGTTGAAGGCACTCCCAAATGTATTTCCACTAGTTCTTTTTGCTGTCCCTCAATGGGACATGAACTTAGCTCTAATGTTCTTGATAGCCTTTACACAGTTGCCAGTTATGATTCTTAACCTTCTAACAGTTGTTTTGGTTACTGTTAGCTCAGACCATCAATGTAGGTAAACTACAGACCTTAAGTATCCGTCCACCTTTCACATGCCTCTTTCTTGACTCTGATACTCTGGTACTCTGAACTGATGCCTTTCCTACCAACGGTGGCGTCTCCCTTCCATCTCAGCCAATCCATCACCCTGCCTACCTTTTATCTCCTGCCGCATCCAAAAAAGGAGGACCGGCTGCACAGGCCAGACTCTAGATGTGAGGCCCTTTATCGGGTACACGGTCAAAAGGAGGGAGAAAGTGGCCTAGAAAAGAACGCTCTCTTGTTGGATTCTCTTATGCATAAAGATCTGCTATACACTGGCCAGGAGCTGCCTAAAGGGATCCACCTCTACAGAGGAGTGCCGCTGGTGGGCATATATAAGGCCGTGACATGGGCATCGCACCATACCTTTGTCTAACAATACTGCTTGGATTTGGATGGGAGGAGAGACGGATATTTTGCTATTTCAATACTTCAGGATTTGTATAACCTTTTCAGACCCACCACTACCCAACTAGTATTGCTTGGGAGTCTGTTCATAGGTGAGGAATCTGTAAGTAAAAGTATTCATCAGAAGGAAAAGTTACCTTCATTAACGATCTTTTTGGTGGATACTCAGACCCCTGTAGATTCCTCATCCACCCCCTCCAACTGATTTAAAGGCCATTTTATATACAAAAATGTGTACATACCTATACTTATGATTACTTTTCTTTATATATATTTATATAAATATGATAAATTAGGTCTTTCACTGCACCTATACAATACGGATATTTTCTTCAAAATATGCATCTTAAAAAACAGACGAGAACTGACACACTGGTGGCCATTTTATGGCTGCAGTGAAGTCAACATGACTCCACTTCCAGCGTGGAGATGGAGCCAGTGCCGCCTACTAGCGCCAGAGTGCTACTGCAATAGTTTCCGGATCCAGTCTCTGAATGGAATATTCACAGCTGAGGAATTTGTGGGTAGATAAAATATCCACCTGAAAGATAGTTCCCAAAGCTAAGAAACTTTTCCAGGAGGCTTTTATTAAAACTACTATAATCAACTTGCAATGCTGTATTAGGTTAGTACTAGGCCTTTCCTTCATGGCATCATTACAGAATAAAATATTTTTTTATTATAGGATTTCTAAAATTAGAGCCAATACTGACATTTTGAAACACTAATTGCCCTAGAATTTCACTTGCTTACTGCGGGATTAAAAAAATGTACTAACATGCAGACTAATTTTTCTCAGCTTAGCGAGTTTTGTCACGTAGCTCCTTCAAGTCATTATGTACCTTGAAAACAAACTGAGGTGAAATAGATTTTGGCTAGAACTATAAATTAAAAAATCCTTCACTACAGACCTCTGTTTATTTAAAGGAAAACAAAACTCACATGATATCATTCATTCGCTATCCTACATGTGAGCATTATATATTGATTTGTGTGTTAAATCATTAGTTTAATATACACAAATCATTTTATAATATTTTATCTTCAAATAATTCAATTTGAGGGATATTGAAATCTAAATATTGCAGAACTAAAAACGTTAGTGATGTCTTTCAGCAAAAGAAACAATTGAACATATTTTCTGTACTTGTCTTGCTCTATTTGACTTAAGGATAAAGTCACTGAAATCATTTTATGTTTTTAGAGGAGGGCTGAGATCCAGTTCTACTGCTGCAGTTCTTTCTTTTAAAAGGTATAGTAATTGTGTTGTCAGTCCACCTACTGGATGAATATTTTTGCTAGAACAAAGTTATATACAAAAGTGAAAGCCGAGCCTAATTTTACATAGTCTAGTTTATATAACCTTGCTGTTTATCAAGATAGTAAACGTGTCTTTGACATCAAGGAATTGACAATGACTAACCATTTTATAACTTTTGCAAAAGTTGAGGGCCAGTCGAAATTCCATCATGGTATATTATGCTGTACCACACCATTATTTCGTTTTTTTAAATATTATTTTCCTATTCTGAAGTAATACAATACAGTTTTAATTTAACTTCCTAATAGGCACATGAAAATTTTTTGCAATAAATAACATGCACTTTCCATGCATTGAGGATGCCAAACTATGTCGATGACCAAACTCTACACTCCTCTGACTGTAACAAACATTATAAACTGTTCCACAATTGCTCACTAGACACTTAGACATTTTAAGCCCTATGCTCATTCAGCTGTGCTGGGTCCATGTCAATCCATGAACCAGCTCCCCCAAAAAACAGAAGATTAAAAAAAAGAATTGCCAAAATCTACAAAATGTGTGAAAAGTAAGGCACGCATTTGAACTGAAATATCTAGAAGACATGGCTGTGGCTCATTGCCATACTGGAAGCACAATAATACTAGTTTCCATTCAAACTCAAACATTTACCTTTGCTGTCCTCCATTGCTTTTTGTTTTACCTCCTGGCCTTGCTTCTTTAACTGCTAGTCTGGAGTGCAACTCTACTACTGCCTCTAAATGTAACTCTGTTTCTTAGACTTGATAAAGAAATGTGAAATGCTCTGAATTGCCCTGTAGTCCAATTCATATAAATTAATTTTAACAGTGTTCTGCTACACTTCAAGTTGTCCGATTTCTTGTCTTCTTCCAGTAGTAGTTGTAATACTTTTGCTTAGATATTTATCCTGTGGGTCCATAGCTAGTCTGTCCACCTTCCCAACTCTCTTAGCTTCTATATACTTACGACGAATGAATGAAATAAAATTTGTAAAGCGCGTTGGCTACCCGGAGGCCTCCCAGCGCTGCAGACAAGCACAAACGGAGCACAGCATGGGAGAACTAGAAAAGCCAGGTTTTTAACAATTTACGAAATGACAGGAAATTAGATTCATTCCGCAGTAGAAAAGGGAGAGCATTCCAACCAATGGCACCATTATAAGCGAAGGACCGTCCCCCACATCTAGTCCTCTTTATTCTGGGTTGGTCAGCGAGAAGGAGTGCAGACGACCGGAGGTCCCTCTCTGGGTGATAGGGGGTGATCAAAGGCCGAAGAATAGGAGGACTACTCTTCCAGAAGATTTTATGGACCATACACATAGCCTTGAACTGAATCCTTTTCATAATAGGCAGCCAGTATAGAGTTTTAAGAGCTAGTTTGGCAGAATGCCGGTGGGGAATTTGAAGGAGTCTACACGCAGCAGAGTCCTGGATAACTTGCAGCTTATTAATAGTGTACTGCGGAGCTCCTAGATATAGCACGTTCCCGTAGTCCAGGCGAGAGAGGATCAAGGCTTGAACCATGATCCTTCTAGCATTAAAAGGAAGAAGGGGCAGAATCACAGGAAACTCAGACCAGACCTTCTGAATAGGCCATCATACGCTAAAAAATTTGATTTCTCCATCCCTCTTACAGCTAAGACCACCCCTGAATAGACCATATAGGCAAAAAAGCTTAAGGCCCCGCAAGCACAGCCACAACCAGTATTACATTCTAGCTAACCACCAGACTTCACGGATACCAACAATGTATGGTGTCTGCAGCAGACTGTCCCACCAAACCCTTCAGAATCCTAGGAAAGGGGTATTTAGATCCCTTCCATGGGAGAGAACAATACTAGCACTGGTCAATGGTGCAAATCCTGTTTTATCTTCTTTAGTATGTCAACCAGAAACAGTCAGGATCTGGCCCCAAAAACATGGTCAATCGTTTTAGGCAGTTTATCATTTGCATGGAACAGATGCCTGCCTGATGTTTCCCTCAATACAGGCTAGTCTGCAACCTGCATTTAATTAACATTTTTGTAGTTTTATTGCAGGTGAATCAAGGACTCAAATATTTTAAAATGGAATCGTACCATAGTTGAAATATCTTACCTTCTCATATGAATCAAATTCTGACAGACTCTCAAAGCTCAGGCATGAAAGCATTTGTTCGTGCTCCTCCAAAGAATACGGCTGGGAGAGGCTATTCAGTAATAGTTCTAGTAAGAGAGACACAAAGAGCAAATAAATGCCCAGTTTTCAGTGCAAGCAAATCCAACAATCATAACAGGGGTTTCAATCAAGTTTGCTAGTTGAAATAAAGTCGAAGTATCAAATATGGTGCTTTTTAAAGGTAAGTTGGAGGACACTTGCATTTCTTGCAATAGTCTGTATAAATTGATTTTGTTGTTTCCTTCCAGTAAGGATAAAGAATTGTTGAATGTTTCAATGTTCAACGTTTGATACTAAAATCAGTTTTACAAACTAATTTAACATATTTGAATCTGTCATTTTATCAAACTTTTTTGCCTGGTTATGATTTTATTTAAATGAATGAAAAGGAGTGTTTCTAAGGTTGCTTCCAATTATGCTGATCGGATTTAATTAAGATGTCTAACCCTACAAGTGAAACAAATGTTGAACATTCCTTTAACAGGGTGTTATCCTAAGGTCCACAGAGATTTGTGCAAGCATTTGTAAACACGACAACAAGTGTAGTCAATACAATTTAAACTTTAATTTTGAGATCACATTTTTTATATAACATATTGTTTTATAATACAGCCACACTTGAGTAAACAATAACAATTTTGTAATGTGTTGGTCTTTGAAATATCCTAAACCTAGTTTTACCCATACGTTTGAATTGTGAGCTAATCAGAAGAATTTGGATTCTGGTTCTGAACCTGAATTGTGGTTCACCTCAATATTGGATCAGTTGCTATTCCAGAAATGTGCACGCCTATTTTAAAGATCCTGGGATCTATTTACAGCTATGGATTTGCAAAAAATATATTTGCGCTGGCAAGAAGCAAATATAGTTTGTTACCAAGTAGAACACAATCACTAAAACAACAGCTGATCAACTCAGGCCTCTTACTAAACCTATGGTAATTCAAAAGTACTTAATCTGGATGAATGTGATTCACTTCTTATTGAAATAATACTTTACAATAACAATAAAATGTATACAAATGTACTGTTGTAATCATATGTTACAGCTTTGATATTGCAAATCCTTATTTCCCTCTCCCTAATCACTTTTTCCCCCTTCTTTTTATTTTTTAAATCTAAATTTTTCTAGACCATGAACCTCAATCATTATCCTGTGGTTACAATTGTGTATAGATCAAATACATATACAAGGTAGCCACGAGTTCTTAAAACCTCACCTCTCCTCCACTACCATACTAAATGAAGATTCTAGATGGGTGTTATTCACCCACTGCAACTCTTTCAAACAGCAGAAATCTCTAGGGGGTATTTTTGACCTATATACATTGTAATTGCAGTTAGAGTATGGTAATGATGCGGAGCATGGTCATGCTGCTTTGTTGAAACACAAATACTGCCCTTTAGTAGAAGGACTATCTCACAATGCCCCTCTATTCTTCAATAGATCGCAGGCAAATGATTCAGCTCCTATTTTTCCCTTGCTCTCTAGTGAGCTAACTGGCCTGGCCAGAACAGCCCAGCTACAACAAGTGCAGAGCAGTTACCTATCTCCATCTGATGAAGCTCCTGCTCAGAGAACGTCCTCCTCTTGTCTGTGCTACTGATGCTCTTGGAGGTCTTCAGGGGCCTTGAGGACTGGCACATGATCTCCCAGGTTACAGGTTTCTCTGTGCCCTTATTGCTGGTTTGTGATCCAGTATCCTCATGCATGAGTGGGAGCTGCTGTTGAGTAAAGGGCTGGAAAAGAGGCCCAGTGGGAGGCTGGAGCTTGGCAGCAGGCTGCAGACTGGTGGCAGGCTGAGGACCGGTTTTGGGAATCTTTAGGATGGGGTTGGCTGGTGCAGCTGGAGAAGGTTGCAGATTCCAGAGGTTTTCAGCAGCAGGAGGGAGATATCTTGGTTCTTTGTATGCTCCTTTCCATGGGCTTATCAAACCTCCCACTAGAAGCAAATGCCAAATAAAACAGTATTGAAAACCATCAAAAGGAGGACTACAGACTGTTAAGCAAAATAAGCAGGTGTCTCAACATAGATCAATGATACATCTCTTACTACCTTGGATAGTCCAAGTCAGGCTCACAAAAACAATGAGATGCACAGACACCCTATAAAAATAAGAAACATTGAAACACGGAGCCCCCTAGAATTTGAGGTCACTCACTTCATTGTAATTTGTTGTCAGACGAACAAAAAGCACCTTCGTGTTTCTGTCTGTGTAATAAGTGAATATAAATGACTTGAGCAGGGCCAACTGAAGAAAGAGATACATATCAGGATCATCATTTTGTTTTAACAATTTCCCAAGTAAGAAAATTAAATACATTCTGGATGAGCTCAGAAGTTACAAGCAAATATAAAATGAGGGAACGAAAATACAACCAAGTCAGTGCAGCAAGTTAAATGCTCACTCTTGCAGGGTTTATAAAATGAGTTATTGTACCACCTGCGATGAATAGTGCTTAAAAGGCCAAACACTTTTGTTACTATTACTTATTTATGGTTATTAGGCAGGTAATTACAAAGTGTTCCTGATTTTCACATGTCCTTTGTAACTGTTTAATTAAGCTTAAGAATTACAAAATCATGGGCACTAATACATTGACTAATTATCAGTGTGTCACATCTTCAAAAAATATACCAGTTTTGTCAGAACTTCAGTTTAGCTTCAAATCTGCACAAATCTTACTCCACTTTAACTGTAATTTTTTTTATAAGATGAACACTCAACTCAGTTAACACTTATTTTCTTATCCACACTCACAAACACATTTGCATTCCCCAGTTTCCAACTAAGCTATTAAAATGTACATCTCCCAAGTCCTCATCTACCCTGCTGCTGCCAATATAGCTTTTAGCAGTTCACGCCTCTCTGAAGAAAGGTGCCGCGGTCATAAACACTTCTACAGGAGTCTGTAATATTAGGAAACTACTTGTATTGGGTTAATGAAGAGGTGTAATCCTCTCCTCGAAGTGCATTTATAATTACCACATAGGCAGTAACAAAGTGCAGGACAATGCCTGATGCAGACTTGAGAAACGAGAAGCCTGCCTACCAGTGAAAAAGTACTTTTCTGTTCAGTAGAGTAGATCATACGATAAGAGTAAATCTAATAGGAGTACTTTGCCTGCATTTATAAGATGTAAATATTATGGTTTAATGAGACGTCATATACAGAATTGGAAAATCAATGCAACTAATCAAAAGTCTCCCTGAACACAGAAAAGGATTCTGTGTCCTTTTGCCATAGGTATGACTGGTTTTTGTACAGATATCTCACATGTGAGGCATCACAGGAGCACTGTTATGGACCTCCTAACTCTCTTTCTGTCACTATATATAACTTTCTTAGCATGATCAGTGTTGGAAATTTGTCCTTTTTGAAGGGTCACCCCAGTTGTTTTTGGCCTTTACTTTGAACCCTATTTTTGCTGGCTATTGAACTCTGCACACTTAACCCCTGCTTATCAAGAGGAAAGTGTGTGTGCTCCTTCTTTCAACATGGCAAGATTTCTATACTCCTGATTGGCATATTTAACTTACATATACGTCCTTAGTACATGATACCCACAGTGTACCGAGGGCATGTAAGTTAAATGTCATCAGTGGTCAACCACTACAATGTGAGAGTACAGCATGTCTCTAGGCCTACCAATTGTAGCCAGGCTGTACAGTTTTAAACTGCCAATTTGACATGTCAAAATACTACTTTCTGACATGCCTAAACCTTCCTTTTAAACTTTATAGTCAATCTTAAGAAAGATCATATTACTCATTGGGTAAGGTGTATGGTATTTAAAAGAAGGACAGGTCTAAGTTTAATATTCCACATGTCCTTACAGTGAAAAAGCATAAAAGCTATTTTCACTGCAGGAAAGCTGGCTGCTTCTATAGGTAAACGCTGGATTACGTTATAACACCGTATAATGCTAATTGATGATTGGTGAAAGCTTGAGAATTATTTCAAGGACTCTGTTTAATAGTTAACCAAAATCCAATTCATTGATAAAATCGAATTTGGTCTTACTATTCCAGAAAAAAGAAACTTTAGGAAAGTTACATTTTGTCTGCCTAAAGCCTCTGGAGGTCTTTCTGCAAGTATTCAATTGTCACCTGGCAGCTTGATGGCTCCCCTGTGATGAGGAGTGAACTACTCCCAGAAAAGGGACAATAGGCCTTCGGTGTTGGGAGATGTTGTTCTTCCATTGAAAGGATAGCCTACGGGCTTGTGCCCTGACCCGGTTACACCAAAAAGAGGCCTCCTACTGTCACAGGTACATGTAGCCCACACCTGCCTCCCCTTTTGTCCTTCTAGTCATTTAGACACCAACCTCAGTGAGAGGGAGAGCTGCCCCAGAACTGGTTTAGAGTGACCACCGGGGAGGAGCTGTGAGCATCCTCTTTGACACTAGTCAAATCCTGCTTGCATGTCACATCTTGCTCGAAGGAAATGCTTTAGATTTCCATATGACATTTGGAGCGCACCTCAAAGGAGGGAAACAGAATGATAAAACAATTTGTGTGCGTCTCCTGTCTGGTTACTGAAAGCTCAGCTTTGTTATACCAGACATCTGTCTCCAAGGTTGTTGTGGGTGCAGGGACTGTCTAAAATCTATTTTATTGTTAGATGTGGGAGGACAATGGGATTATCATTGTACACTGCCCACCCACACACCCAGCCCTCAGAGCCACAGTTTAGTCCGACTTAAGACTTTAGCCACCTTGAAAATGCCCAAACTGGTTGCAGGTAGCTTTAGGAACCTTTACACCATTTGTTAGGGCATCCCCAGGGGTCATTCACATGCACCAACTCATATAGGCATAAATGTGCACCTCCAGGACCCCACTTCAAAGCACTCCTGAACTTGTGGATGATTAGAATAGGACTGAACCTGCTGATTGAGACCTGTGAAGAGCAGACTGGACTTGCTTTCCCTCTTGTGCCCAGGACAAAGACTCCACAGGTCATATGGCTGACCTGCTAAAGCTGCATGGACACAACAAGATACAAGAGGCCTTTTCCTGCGACTGTCCAGCGTAACAGTGAAAACTGGACCTGTACTGGTCTACCCTGATGGTCTCTGCCTGCCACCCTGCGAGTCTCTCAGCACCTCCCCTGAGGTCCTGGGGGGGCTTTCTGGAGTGTACTGCATTGGTGGACTTGGACTTCAAGGACTAAAGTCAGAAGGTAAAATCTTTGACCAGGACAAAGCTGGTTAGTGTATCTGACCCCTGCTCCATCGCGGTTAATATCAAATTGCGGAGAGTGACAAGTTAAAGAGAAGTTGGGCAGCTGCTGAAGGACACATCTGGCTGAAAAAATGGCTCTCCCGGAAAAAAGTGCTATAGAAATATTTAAGAAATTGGAGGTTTTTTAGCTCAGTGTTTCAAAGGAATACATTGCACTTTCTAATAACTACTTACCCAATCATTTACCTATTCCAACGCTGTATAGAATAGCCACAATTAAGCACTCTTGGCAATTTGCGATAGTTGGCTTCCATTTTCAGAGTAAAAGGATGAGCATTTTTGCCATCATCAGCATGGCACCCCCACTTTTAGTTGCCCTTTGATGGGAAACATCTATTTGGGCCTAAGGTTGATGAGATGCTGGAGAAACTAAAGAAAGATACAGAGACGACTTCATGGCTGCGCTCTACCTCAAAGATGCTTACTTCTACATACCGATTCATTCTGCAATTCGGTGCTACATCCGGTTTGTAGTAAGTGGTCAAAAATACCAGTTCAAAGTGTTGCCCTTCGGGGTCACTACCACAACTCAAGTTTTCACCAAATGCCTTACAGTAGTCAGAATGCATCACCGAAGATAAAGCATCCATTTATTTACATACTTGAACAATTGTCTGATAAAGTGTGCAACGCAACAGCAGTGCAGTGCACATACTCAAGCCACAATAAACCTCCTCCACTACGCTGTTACCCATTTCAAGCCCCTTCCAATTCAACCCTATTTGGGAGCCATCCTCAATGCGGAGGTCAGCAAAGCCTATCCTATTCCAGCAAGAGTCCAGTCCTTCCGTGCGTTGCTCTCTGTGAGAAGTTGGCCTGGTATATGATGTTCACTGGTTAAAGTGACCACCTTGTACCATGCCAAGCAACCCTTATGGTGTGGTTGTAAGTCAACCTTTACGGACTAGCTGCCCTAGTGGTAGCGTAGGCTAAGCATCTTTGAGGCTAAACTCGTTAAAGCGTGTTAAGCAGGCTGTTTTACCATATGTAACCCCCCTTTATACCAATGAAAGGACACCACACAGATATATATTCAAAATATATATGTATTTATTACTCAATGTATCCCCTAGACTCTTTATGAGCACAGGAGCACAAATCGTTAAACAAGAAAGTATCACAATATACAGAAGTTGCACTTTATATGGATGGGCCCTGGTGGCCACTCAAACCATATACTAAAATAGTGGTATAAGTACCACGACTAGGAAAGTGAAAAGGCCTAGGGCCTCTAGAATCGCTGGGCCTACAAGGAGCTAACGTTAGTTAGTGACCAGGAGGTCCACGGGTCGCGTGTGCAGTGAGGAAAGTTACACGCGGGCTCCCATAGGTTTTCAATGGGTGCGTAAAAGTTCAAAAGTTGCTGCTAAAAGGGTCTTCTGGTTGAACTACGAAATCAAGACTTCAGATCTAGACATTAGAGATGTTACTCTACACTTGTGCACCGGAGTGCCAGCTTTACCTCACCCACAGGAAGCGGGTGCATAGGTCTCGAAGTGCGTCGGGTTTCGTCTATCTGTTCAATGGAGCCTGGTGACAAAGATGCTGCAGGCGGCCGGTCCAGAAGAGATGCGGTGGATCCAAGGGTGGATCGGAGTTGTAGAAGACCTGTAAGCAGAGGGGGCAGTGTTCACAGCCACTAGCCAGTGACCGGCGTGGCACCAGGTAGGTACCAGGCGATGTCGGGTGCAAACAGGTGAAGAGGTGTAGCTTGTCTCCGCAGCCACGTGGTCCCTGAAGGTCGACGACGTCCAGGAGTCGGTTCACGAGCTGTCCCACGCAGGCTCTCGCTGTCGGCGACTCGAAGGAAGCAAACAAGCCTTGGCAAAAGCAGGAGTCGCAGGAATTGAAGAAAGCTTGTAACTCTGACCAGCAAGGTCAGAGGGGCTGCTCCTTTGGAGGGAAGCAGGGGCCAGTCTGGAGCAACAAGACCAGCGTCGTAGTTTTCAAAGTTAATCGCCAAAATGGCCACTAGCCAACGGGCCAGGCAGGCGCGTCGAGATGCAAAGTGCAGAGGGGCCCCACGCAGATCGTGGAGATGCTGGAGGGCTCACCTTTGGTGCAGATGCTGCTCGGATGTTGGGCTTCTCAGGACCCAAAGCACAACTTGGAGGGAGCCTCTGTTGTCGTGCTTGCAGCTTGTCGAGTGTCTTTTCAAGATGGCTGGCTCCACGTGTCTCGGTGCCTCCACGGGTTCCTTCTTTGCAGGGACTGTGGATCGGGCTGTGAGAGGTCTGGAGGTCCAGGTCTTGTCGGTCTCTGGGCTCGGACTCCGGCAGGAGGCGGCGGCAAAGCAGACGTCGAGTTGCTGGATGGTGCTTGCGTTAGCAAGATGGTCACTCCCTGACCATAGGGGAGATTTCCTTCTGTCCTCTGTGCAGCAGAGCGTCGAAGTTCCCGTCTTCTTCTTAGTTTCAAGTTGATTCCAGGATTTCTGAAGTCTTAGGACACAGCTCCTACCTTTAAGCGGATTCTAGGGGCCGGACTACCTGCTAGGTCCCTCCCTAAGGGTGGGACCAGGAAGGGGGGTGGTTACACCCCCAATCCTTTGTCCAGCTCGCCCCAGGTCCGGGGCTGGTGTGCCCCAGGACCGGTTTGAACTGGCATATGCACCGAGGCTCCTTGTGAGCCTCAGGCATGTCTGATTCTATTCAAGCCCTACCTGACCAATACACAAAATCCTGTCTGGGGTGGTGCACGCACCTCCCCTGGCAGGAAACCCTTTGTCCACGTCTCCCAAGCTGGAAGGACTCCCAGCAGCAGGAGGGCAGACTTGTGTCGGTGGTGGCAGCGTCCATTTTGTGGAGCTGAGGCTATGTCTGATTTTACCCGGGTTTCAGGTACTGTACATGTCGTGTCCCTCTAGAAGGGTGGAATGCTAACCCCGTCGCCAGAATTGGCGAGGGGTTAGTATTCCAATTCGTATGACACCTTACTCGACATGTTTTGATAAAGCCAAACCAAAGATAGCATTTAACCGCGAGGTTCATAATGCACTTAAGAGTATATGGTATGGCGATATCTGGAAACGGTAGAAGGAAGTTGTTCCGACCACTGCAGACAGGCTCAGCTCATGCCAGAGCACCATCTCACATGGAACCAAGCACTCTGCCTTCAGGATTGTTAAGGCCTGCCATAGGAGTGACTTATAGGTTAACATGTGTCCCATTTAAGGTTAGGTATAGGTTTACTACACCTAAGTAAAAGGTGGTTACACCAACTTACCCCAGCTGAGTGATCAGGCAGTTGTGTCAAATTGCTAGGCCAGGCCAGGGGTGGCACAATACATGCTTCAGCCCCTGGTAGGCCTTAGATGCACCAATGCCCTGGGTACCTAGTGTACACTGGTACAGGGTCTCACGGGGTGATCCAATTCCAATTGGTTATGCACCTATAGTGCATAGTGTCAATTTAGTAGAGAGAACAGCCTCAATATGTCAAAAACCAGTGAAGCAAAAAGCAAAAATTTGGGGTGACCTTAGGATAGCAGACCCTACTCTCCTACACTCTCTTTCAGCCAAATCAACAGGTCGCAGTCAGGACGATCATGCGACCCCATAAACATGATGACCTGCTGCATCGCCATAGTACCCCACGCAGGATTGCACATGTGCCTGTTGCAATAATGCTGATCACATCAGTGGTCTATGGAGAGTCATTGGGAAGATCCAGCGACGATCAGCTGCCACATGCATCACTCTACAGTAGTGGAACACCAACAACTTGTTGCAGAGGCTGCCTTTTCACGACCCAGTTCCGCAGATCACAAGGGACTCATCTCTCGTTGGTGGGGGCACATCTACAAAATCGGACTGTCCACGATCAGTATGATCCCAGTCAGAGACGTCTCCACATCAACTATCTGAAGTTGTTAACTGTCCATCTAGCCCTTCCTTCCCCACATAGTGGACAAGGTAGTCCTCCTTCGGACAGACTACATGACAGCCATGTATTAACTACAGAAGCAGGAAGGCACACAATCTCAACTCTCTCTGCTAGCTCAGTCCATCTGGCGCTGGGCGCATCATCACAGGATCCAACTGCTGGCGGAATACCTCTCAGGAGTGGACAACATTGCCAACTTTCTCAGCAGGATGCGGCAACAAATGTATGAGTGGGAACTCCACCCGGGAGTCCTCTTCTGTTACTTCCAGCGCTGGGGGTTTCCGATGTGCACCTCTTCACCAGAGCAGAAAACGCAAAATGGATGAACTTTGTCTCCATATTCCCACAGTCCAAGGGCAATGCACTATGGATGAACTGGCCAGGAAAATTTGCTTACTGTTTTCCACCTCTCCCCCTCATTCAGTTAGCGGTTCAGAAACTGCGGCAAACCTCTTACCCTCATCCTGGTGGCTCCCACCAGGGCCAGACAACCCTAGTTTACCACTCTCTCTCTTCAACCTCTCAGTGGTTGTGCATGAGAGGATCTCCAACAAACCGGATCTTCTCATACAGAACCATGGAGAAATCAGGTACCCAGAAGTCTCAATCTAGGGATCTGGCCCCTGAAGCCTTAGAGTTTAGTTAACTTAATCTTCCTCCTGGATGTATGAACATTCTTAAGGAAACACGCAGACCCACGACTCATGCCTGGTATGCTGCGAAAGGGAAAAGGTGTGCCTGTTACAGTCTTTTAAACCAGATTGACCCCTAGCAGCCACTGTTCAAAATATTGTTTGTTACTTACTACATCTACAAACTAGTGGCCTTAGTTTCCCTTCATTCGCCTACACTTGGCTGCGGTGGATGCTTTTCTCCAAAATGGACAAATTGCCTCTCTTTAGGATTCCAGTCATTAAAACTTTCATGGAGGGACTCAAAAGAGTCATTACTCCCCGGGTGCCTCCAGTCCCGTATGGAATCTGAACATCGTTCTCACCAGACTTATGGATCCTCGCGTTTGAGCCCCTTCAGTCATGTCCCCTACAGTTTCTCTTTTGAAAGGTATAGCTTTCCTAGTAGACATCACATCACTAAGGCGTGTTAATGGGCTCCCAGCCTTGGAAGAACCTTTCTTCCAGGTTCATAGATTGGGTGGTTCTTCACACCAACCCTACATTCCTTCCTAAGTTGGTCTTTCCTTTCCAACTTAACCAGTCTATAGAACTCCCAGTATTCTTTCCACAACCTGACTCAGTTGCAGAAAGGACGTCAAACTAGTCTTAATGTACTATGTGGACAGAACAAAGACCTTTGGAAAAACCCAACAATTGTTTGTTGCATTTTCTGAACCCCATAAAGGGAAGGCCTTATGGAAATCAGGCATAGCAAGGTGGTTAGTTAAATGCATCCAAACCTGTTATGCAAAAGGTAAAAGAGTTTGCCTGCTCCTCCTAGAGCCCACTCTACCAGAAAGAAAGGAACCAATATGGCCTTCTTTGGCAACATCCCAATAGTGGACATTTGTAAAGCAGCTAGTTGGTCAACACCACACACTTTCACTGAGCACTACTGTGTAGATGTATTAGCCCATTAACAAGCACATGTTTGGTCAGGCTGTACTGCGTACCCTTTTTCAGTCTTCTGCAACATCCACAGGCTAGCCACTGCTTAAGGAAGGACTGCTTTACAGTCTATGCACAGCATGTGTATCTACAGCTACGCAGACCTCAAACAGAACATTTTACTTACCTTCTAAGCATCTGTTTACTGTATATAGTACTGTAGAATCACGTGCGCCCACCCTCCCCAGATGCCTCTAGCTGTTGCAGTTGCCATTCTCCTTACTTGATTTGCATGGTCATCTTTCTATGCATCTTTCCTGTGTCACTTTGCTCCAGCTTCATCCTCACCCACTGCGCGGAAAACAATCCAACAATGGAGTTGATGACGATTTACATTGCAAGCAAGAGGTACTTTGTGACTCGAGAAGAATTCTTTGAACAAAAACAACTTGCACACATCTTGGACCCAACACTAGATGGCAGAAGTATTCACAGCATGTGAATCTATAGCACAACATTCCATGAACAGACGCTTACAGGGTAACATTTTCCTTTTGGTTTCTGATTTAGGACTAGCTGCCCATCTTCCCTTCTCCCTTACAACTGCACCACCAGATACGTATCCCTGGCAAAGGTCTACAAATGGATGATATACTTCCAAATGTTTGAAATTACCAAAGTAAGTGGTTGGGGAGATGAGGGAAAGTTCTGCAAATGTACAGCTCCAGTAACACAATCTGTTTCCTTGCATGCAAAAAGACCTTTTATTCTTGATGATTATAGCTACAGGTTCAGTAAGGCAACGACTGCTGGTCGCTCTCCATTCTTATCAGATATGGTCGTAATCTAGGTCTGAAGGAAAGTCCCCAGCTCATTTGCTAGCTCTTGAGAGAGTTGAGTAAATTATCAAACATTCTTTAAACAGTTTCAACAACACATATTTCTTAATGTACATGCTTGTTCTCTCACCATGAACCCGATTTAAGTTTATCACTGGGTGTTGGAACTCGCATTGCAGACTACTGTGGGTTATAGGAGATTTGTATTCACTTTCCACACACACAAGGTATGGCATGACCTTACATCCTTACCCTTTTGTAGAGCCAAGTTAACCTTCTGCATCAGTTCAGCCGCTGATGCCCTTTTCACTGGATCCTTAATTAGTCCTTCTCTAATGGCCCCAGCAGTAAAGGGGTTACAGCAGGGTGGGATTTCCCTCACAGGAGGCGGCTCCCTGGCAATCTGTTCAACAAAAAAAAAAAAAAATCAATTATGAAGGTGAGGCAACAGACACTGTCCCAAATAAGCGCCTACCTTACTATATATCACCAAATGCACATCAAACTGCAATTTCCAAAGCTATTTGGATTTCAGAACAAAACAGCTTTGATTTATATATTTATGTTTTGGAATGTATAAAGCACTTTTAATGCATAAATGCTTATTTTCTTTTTAGACAGGAATAGTGATTACAAATATGTTAGATGATAATTGTACATTATAAATCTCACAGCCAAAGACACGTATAGATATCTAATAACAAATCGCTTCAGCTTATAACAAACAAAAAAAGTGATCCAAGTTAAAGTCCCATGTGTTCCTATATGATTAATTTAAGCGAAGGTGCGAAGACAACAACAACCTGCAATCATCCGAGCCCAACACCAGATGGCGATCTTATCCTCCTCAGTGTGTGATCTGCAGCTCATATGCCTCGAACAGCATTAGCACAAAAATTACAGAGTGAAAAATAGCAGAAATAGCACAAAATATAATAAACAAGAGAACATCATCAAGAAGAAAGATAATACAGAAAATTACTCAAACTGGCATCGAAAAGAAATCCCAGTAAATAACTTAGGATGTTTTCAAACAAATAATGATGGTAAAGTTTGATTGTAGGGAGAAGATCATTCCATGCCATTGGCCTAATAAAGGGAAAGACTTCAACAAAGAGGGAACACAGGGGGACCGCAATGGGAAAAGCAACTGCCTTTTTGGACATAAATTACGAACAACATGATTGAGAGAGCTTATCAAACACATAAGATAGAGCAAGCCTTTAATACATTTATTGACCATGTATAAGTAAATACATTGAAAGTGAACAAATAGGCAGCCAGAGAAAATTAATAAGGAAAATGCTACTTACCAGTATGCATCTGTTCTTGGCATGTAGAGCTGCAGATCCACAAACTAAGCATAGATCGCCATATGGTGTTGGGCCCTGATGTTTGCACTGGTTTTCCTCTTGGAAAAGTCTTTGGAAGTCACAAGATAGGGGACTCCTCCTTTGGATGATAGTGCGCATGGGCATCGGCTCCATCTTCAGATTGTTTTTCGCCAGCAGGGAAATGATGGAGTTTTGTGAGAAACAGATAAGATGCCCATGTATGCTGTATCTAAATAAGATAGTACTGGAACAGATAGAGGTAGCCGGGAGGTGGGTGGGCGTGTGTGGATCTGCAGCTCTACACGCCAAGAGCAGATGCATACTGGTAAGTAGCATTTTCCGTTTGAGGCATATGAGCTGCAGATCACACACTATGCATAAATTGTATAGCAGTATCCCTTCCTAGCGGCGACCACCAGTTTCTGTTGGAGTAGTCTGAAATAATGTTGTGAGTACAGCCTGGCCCACACTGGCTTGTTGTTTTGTTTGCACATCTACACAATAGTGCTTTGTGAATATGTGCGGTGTAGACCATGTAGCTGCTTTACAGATGTCATCTAAGGGAATGTTTCCAAAAATGCCATTGAAGCCCCTATGTTTCAGGTAGAGTGGGCTTTAGGGGGAACTGATAATGTACGTTTTGCTTTGTGATAGCAAATCTGTATGCATTTGACAATCCACCTTGCTATCCCAGATTTTGATATAGGGTTGCCTTTATGTGGTGGTGAGAAGGACACGAAAAGTTGTTTTGTCTTGCGAAAAGGTTTTGTTCTTTCAATGTAATAAAGCAGTGCTCTTTTTACATCTAGAGTGTGAAGAGCTCTTTCTGCGACTGTTTGCGGTTGCGATAAGAATACTGGCAACTCCACAGACTGGTTGAGGTGGAAGGGAGGAATAACCTTAGGGAGGAATTTTGGATTGGTTCTGAGAACCACTTTGTTATGATGAAGTTGTAAAAAAGGTTCTTTAATAGTTAGTGCCTGTAGCTCACTGACTCTTCTAAGGGAAGTAATGGCCACTAGGAAAGCGACTTTCCATGTTCGAAATTGTAGCTCGCATTTGTGCAGAGGTTCAAAAAGAGAGCCCATTAGTCTTGTGAGAACTATGTTTAAATTCCACACAGGTGAGGGTGGTACCCTGGGAGGAATTATTCTTTTGAGGCCTTCCATAAATGCTTTGATGGCAGGTACCCTGAATAGCGACAAGTGCTGTCTATTTTGTAAGTAGGCTGCTATGGCAGCGAGGTGTAACCTAATAGATGTGTATGCTAAGTTACGCCTTTGGAGATGCAGTAGGTAACCTATGATGTGTTGAATAGACACATCTAGAGGATTGATGGTGTTATTGTGACAGTATATCATGAATCGTTTCCACTTGGCTGCATAGCAGGCCCTAGTGGTGGGGCGTCTAGCTTCCTTGATAATGTTCATACAGTCAGGGGGAAGGTTAAGGTAACCGAACTCTAAGACCTCAGGAGCCAAATCGCTAGGTAGAGCTGTGCTGGGTCTGGGTGTCAGATCTCTCCACGGCTCTGGGTTAAGAGGCGTGGGCAGAGGTGTAGTTTTTGGTGCAGGACTACGGATAGTTCCTGTAATGTGGTGTACCATGGTTGTCTGGCCCATGTTGGGAGCAACTAGGATGTCAGTGAGTGTTGCTGTAGTTTGCGCACCACCAGTGGAATGAGTGTGAGAGGCGGAAAAGTGTACGCAAATCTACCTGACCAATTCATCCATATCGCATTTCCTTTGGACAATGGGTGTGGATATCTGGCGGCGAAGCTTGGGCATTTGTGTGTGGTGAAGAGATGCATCTCTGGTTGCCCCAACATGTGTAAAAATGGTTGAAGAACTTGCAGATGAAGTTCCCACTTAACAGATCGGCTATGTTGTTCTAGACTCCCGGGACATGTTGGGCTAGGAGAAAAATGTTCTGAGGAATAGTCCATCTCCATATGCTTTGCGCTAGTTGAGAGAGCTGTAGGGAGTGTGTCCCGCCTTGTTTCTGTATGTAGTACATGGCTGTCATGTTGTCGGTGCGGACTAGGATAGCTTTGGCTGAGATTTGTTTCTGGAATGCCTTGAGCGCTAGGAAGATGGCTAGTAGTTCGAGGTGATTGATGCGGAGTAACTTTTGTTGCGGCGTCCACCTGCCCTGCATGGTGTGATGTAATAGATTAGCTCCCCAGCCGGAGAGCGATGTGTCCGCTGTTAGCACAATCTGTGGAACCGGCTTGAGGAACGGTCACCCTTTGGAAATGTTTTTGGTGTTCCACCACTGCAGAGAGCGATGCGTGCGACCGTCCACCAACACCAGATCTGTTAGCTGACCTTGAGCCTGGTTCCACTGACGTGCCAGACATTCCTGCAGGGGGCGCGCATCTTGAGTCTTGCGTGAGGTACTATGAATATGCAAGAGGCCATCATCCCTATCAACTGCATGAACACTCGAACTGGAAGAGAGTGTTGCGGCTGAAATTTTGATATGAGGCTTTGTATGCTTGCCATCCTGGTTTTGCTGGGATATGCAAGTGCTTTTGAGGTGTTTATTGCGGCACCGAGGTACTGTTGTATGTGGGACGGTTGTAGGTGAGACTTTGTGTGGTTTACTGTAAACTCTAAGTCGTGGAGTAGTTGGATTGTGGCATGAGTGTGATATACACACTGATGGTATGAGTTGGCTTTTATGAGCCAATCGTCTAAGTATGGAAAGACGTGGATTTGCTGTCTTCTTAGATGAGCCCCAACTACCGCCAGACACTTGGTGAATACTCTGGGTGCTGTGGTGACTCCGAATGGGAGGACCTTGAATTGGTAGTGCTGACCGTCCACTACAAACCTGAGATATTTCCTATAAGAGGTGTGAAAAGTTGGCCTGGTATATGCTGGTCACTAGTTAAAGTGGCCACCTTGCACCAGTACAATTCGACTCTTATGGTAGATAGGTTTAAGACAACCTTTTAAAGAAAGCTATCCTAGTGGTAGCTATGGAGAGCAGCCTTCAGGCCAAGTCTTTAGAGGAATGTAAATCAGCTTGTTTTACCTTATAATCTCTTGAATCACTAAATGAAAGGACACCACACAGGTATATATATAAAATATATATGTATTTATTTCTAACACACTCTACTAATCTCTTTATGAGATTAGAAGTCAAGGACATATGCACAAATCAACATTTCACAACAAGTTAAGCACAAATATGGCTGGGGCCCTAGGGGCATACCAGACCATATACTAAAAAAGAGACTTAGGAAGATGGACTTGTGAAGGGACAAGGCCTAGGGCCTGTAGAAGCGCTGGGGCCTCACTAATCAACCCAAGGCAGGTAAGTAAAGGACCCACGGGAGACGCATGCAGTGTGAGAACACAGACGCGGATCCCAATAGACTTCAATGGAGCAAGTCGCGGTTGGAATTTTAAGTTTTTAGGGTACTTCGGGAGAGTCTACAAGCAAGTCACTTACAGGGTAAGTAGTTCTAGAGCCAACACCCACAGGAGCACCGTAGTGCTGGAGTTATCTCACCCAGGGAAGCCGGGTGCATAGGTGTCTTTTGGTGTCTTTTGGTGTCGGGTCGCGGCGTCGTTTTCAATGGGAGCCAAAGAAGACTTGCTGCTTGTGAAGACAGGAGAAGTGTCCGGTGCAATCCAAGGCTGGATTCAGAAGAAGGAAGACCTGAAAGCAGAAGGGACAGTGTTCAAAGTCACTTGGCAGTGACCCAGGGCAAGGAAGCTGGATGCCCACAGATGTCGGGTGATTTCAGGCCGTCGATGGTGTTTTGACTCTTCGCTCGGGTGATTTCAGGTGATCACGGGTGTCTTGACTTTTCAGCCACGAGGTCCAGGAGGCGTCGACGACGACCAGGAGCTGGATTCGGCGTGTTCCACGAAGTCTGCAGCTTACTGAGGTGTCGGCGACCAGATTGGAGCCAACAAGCCTTGGCAACAGCAAATCTCGTGGAAAGTGTAAAAAGTCAGCGGTGCAGACCAGCAAGGTCTGAGGGACTCACCCAGCACGGGTAAGTCAGGGCAAGCCTGGAGCAACCAGGGGAGCCCTTTGGTTCTGTAGAAAAGTCTTCTGGGGACCCACAAGCCAACCGGCATGGGTTCGCGAAGACGCCTCGGGAGGATTCACTCACCAGGAGCCCGCGGTCACTTGGGACGAGGTAGGCCTCTGATCTTCGGAGGAAATCCTGCTGGAGGCTTGGACCGCACGTGATCCAATGCACAAGTTCGTAGAACGTCGTGAAGGGGTTGCACTCGAAAATAGTGCTCGGTACCCAGGTATTGCAGTTCCTCGTCACTCGTGGGGTCCACTTGCCTCAGCGTCGCTGGGGACTCACGATGGCCTTGGAGAAGTCAGGAAATCCACTTCCGGGGCTGCAGGGACTTCGGACTCCGGCGGGAGCGGGAAAGTTTGCGACTGTTGATTCAAAGTTACTCCTTGACTCCAAGGGAGATTCTTCAGTCTTCCAGAGGTAGTGGAACGTCGAAGGTCCAGGATTCTTCTTCAGAGCGTCGTCCAGGGATATCTAGTTTGCAATGTCAAGGGTTCCCTAACTTATACTAGAAGGAAGGGAGGGACTAGCTCTATGACCACTCCTATGGGAGGGTCAGGAGAGTGGGTGGCTACACCCACTTCCCTTTCAGTCCAGTTTCGCGCCAGAGCAGGGGCTGGTAGCCCCTGAACCGGTTTGAGCTGGCATACGCACAGAGGAGCCTACTGCTCCCCCAGTGCAGGACTTCAAAACACTCTAGGAGTGCACCCACCCAGCCCCAATACACTAAATCTTGTCTGGAAGTGGTTACACCTCCCTGTGACAGGATGCCTGTTGGGCCTACTCCACTGCGAGTTTCGGTCAGCAGCAGGAGGGCAGCCCAGTGTCTGTCCTGGTGGCATCCATTTTGTGATGCCAGGGCTCTTCAGGATTCTACCGTGTTTCCACAGTGGGTACATGTCTATCCCTCTAGAAGGGTGGGATCATACTCCCACACCAGTTACTAGTGTGTGGGTATGATTCCAAAGCATTTGACACCAAACTCGACATGTTTTGATGCAGCCATCCCAAAGTTAGCATTTACCGCTAGGTTATAATGCACTTAATAGTATATGGCACCCCTCACATGGAAACCAAGCACCCTGCCATCAGGATTGTTAGGGCCTGCCTTAGGGGTGACTGATAGGTTTATATGTGTGTGCAGGTAGAGATATAAGGAACCTATACGTCAGTGAGGAGTGCTAACACTACCTCACCCAGGCTGCAGTAGTAGGCCTGTGGTGTCAGATTTAGTCTGCTTTCCAGGGGTGGCATAATACATGCTTCAGCCCCTGGTAGGCCTGTGAAGTACCTATGCCCTTGGTACCTAAGGTACCATATACTAGGGGCTCATAATGTACCACAGTATCCAATCACTAGTGCATCTAATATGCACTCCAAGTTGTTTAGAGAGGCCTGATTAGCAGGGACCCAGCCAGACTACAGCCAGAAACCAGTGTAAACATCAGAAAAAATTGGGGGCAACATAAGTGGAGATCCTACTCTCCTGCAAATGGGAATATGAAAGTAGGCGTCCTTGAGATCTAGAGTGGCAAGGAGATCGCCTTGTGAGAGAAGAGGAAGGAACTGTTGAAGCGTAACCATGTGAAAATGGTCTGAGTGTATGTACAGGTTTAAGGGTCTGAGGTCTAGGATTGGTCTTAGAGAGCCATCCTTCTTCAGAATGAGGAAGTACAGGGAGTAAACTCTTGTTTTTTGCTGTTGCATGGGGACTGGCTCTTGCTCTTGCATGTTTGTGTAGGAGGGAGACTACTTCCTGCTTTAGCAGCGATAAATGTTCCGGTGACATTGGGCGCTGTATGGGTTGTATTTTGGGGGGGGGGGGGGGGTAGAAGTGAGTTCTACACAGTAACCCGATTGAATGATTTGTCTCACCCACCTGTCTGTGGTGATGTTGTTCCAGACAGGTAGGAAATGTAGCAATCTTCCCCCGACCGGAGTGGAATGGTCTGGGGGAGCGGAGGGAAGTCATTGGGTAGTGGTGGTGGCAGAGGGGGTATTATTGGTCTTGCCTCTACCTTTGTTATTATTACCTCTGCAGCCTCCTCTTTGATAACCTCTGGTGAATGTGGTCTGGGTGGGAGTTTCATAGGGCGTGAAGGGACTGTAAGAGGAGTAGCCTCTGGAGGTGCCCTTGTAAGAGGAGCGACGAAAGGAACGTCTGGGAGCTTGTGATTGCAAGGCTCCCATTGATTTAGCCGTGTCGGTGTCTTTTTTCATCTTTGAGATATGAATCCACGGCTGGCCCAAATAGATGCTCCTGGTCAAATGGCTGGTTAAGAATGGAAGTCTGAACTTCAGGTTTAAAACCTGAAATGCGTAGCCATCCATGCCTACGCAGAAGGACACTTGTGTTGATGGCTCTGGAGGCGGTGTCTGACACATCTAGAGCGCAACGAATGGAGGTGTTTGTGATGAGCTTACCCTCCTGTATGAGGTCGTTAGCCTTAGTTTTGTATTTGTCAGGGAGGTGTTGCAATAGAGACTCTAGCTCGTCATAGTGTTCCTTATTGTATTGGGCTAACAAAGTCTGAGTGTTGGCGATGCGCCATATATTAGCTGCTTGTGACGCCGTACGTTTACCAGAGGCATCAAAGAGTTTCGACTCCTTGTCTGGAGGTGGAGCCTCCCCTGACGTTTGCAAGTTAGCCCTTTTTCTGGCATTGGAGACCACTAAGGAGTCCAAGGGTATTTGGCCTTTAAAGTATATGGGGTTTGCTGGGGCAGCTTTATATTTTTTCTCTATCCTGGGGTTTATAACCCTGGCCCTAACAGGATCTTTGAATACCTCGGGTGCATGTTTGATGACCCCTTTTAACATAGGGAGAACGGAGCTGGACTTTTGTGAAGTATCAAAAGTGTCCATTAAGAAATCCTCTTCCCCAGGGTCTGTATGTAAGGCAACCCCGTGGTATTGTGCAGCTCTGTGAACGAGCTGGGTGAAACCTATGGTATCCTCTGGAGGGGAAGGTCTAGAGGTCGTCTTGTGGTATGTTAGGGACATCTAGTGTGTTGTAATCGTCCCAGGGGTCTGGGGTATAAGGTGGACTAGGATGCCCTAGTGGTTCATCGTCTGCCCCTCCCCCATGTCATCAGAGTTGTCATCATCGTCCATTGGTGGAGGAGATGGTGTAGGAGAGTGATGTGGAGGAGGAGATGGAGAAGAGACTCTGAGGAGATGTTGCAATGTCTCTCTTCTTAGGCGGTGGAGGCGTGTCCAGTGGTCTCTTTTTAGAACTGAGAGTCAGTTGACCAGTCTTTGGGTCTTTTAGAAGAGTTTTTTGGGTTTGATCCTGTTTAAAAAGCTCTTCTGTTGGAGGCTTGTGTTTCGGCGCCGATTTTTTCGGTTCCGAAGGCTTGCGTGGCACCGATTCTGGAGTGGACTTGTGCTCCTTAGGCTTTGAAGCGTGAGATTTTTTCGTCTCTGCAGGAGTTTGCGGAACAGATTGTTTTTTCGGTTCCAATGGCGGAACAGATTGTTTTTTCGGTTCCAATGGCTTCTTTGGTTCCGAAGGTTGCGAATGTGAACTCTTCTGTAGTGTCTTTTTGCTCGGTTCTGACAGCTTTTTTTGGAGTCGAGGGGTCGGCGCCAGTAGGTTTGGGTGCCAAGAGCGTGGATGAGGAGGCAGTGGTTGGCACGAAGGTGGAGGAGGGTTTCTTTTTCGGTGCCGGGCTTGAGTTCTGGCACCGACGGCAGGCTGACTCGAGCCCGAGTGGCCTGAAGGCTTAGTTATGGACTTCTTTGCCGGGCCCCAAGGTTACACACCTCATGAAGATCTGTGTGTGGTAATTTCGACCCATATTGAGGACACTTCTTGAAAGGAGTCCTTTCCATGAGCCAGAACAAATGGCCTAAGTAGGCCCGAAGGCCTTCGTCGACGACCGGAATCAAGGACTTTGAAATTGAAGAGATGCGCAACGGCTAGGGATCGCGATCGAAACAATACCAGAGAAAGGGTGAGGATTGCGCGTCGATCGGTAACGGCACTGAACTGGAGCACAATAAACACATCCGAGCCCGATGGCGGAAAAAAACAATCTGAAGATGGAGCCGATGCCCATGCGCACTATCATCCAAAGGAGGAGTCACCTATCTCATGACTTCCAAAGACTTTTCCAAGACAAAAACAAGTGCAAACATCCGGGCCCAACACCAGATGGCGATCTATGCATAGTGTGTGATCTGCAGCTCATATGCCTCGAACAGCGTGATATAACCAGATTTAAAAATACCAAATACTATATGGACAGAAACGGAAGCAAAACAAACTGTGGAAGGCTTACATATAAGGAGCAGGAGTAATCCAATCATGATGGAACTAGGCATTTAATAGGGAGTTTAGCAACAAAGAATTGAAGAAAGGGCTGAATTGTCTTGTACAGCTGCAACTACAAGAAGCCAAATATATTTTTTTTAAGGTAAGGGTAAAAAAAAAAATGAATGCCTATGTTGAGACAAAAAGATGATGGGTTATTAAGAAGAAAAATATGTTGAGGTAGAAAACAGGGAATTAGGATGCAGGAAGGAATACAATTTTTGTTTTTAAACCCTTTAAATGGAGAATGTATCCATCCTTCAAAGGCAACCACACAAACATGGAAAGTTGGTAAACCTTGGAGAAGAAAAGTAACTTTGGTGTCATCTGCATGGAAATAAGCATGAAATCCAAATCAGGGATAATAAACTACAGTGGCAGATAGTACAGAGCGCGAAATTTAAAGGCATCAGTCTCAAAACCTTACAGTATTCCATTCTAGCACTACAGCTACAGTAGTACTGGAACCCTTACATTCTGCGTCCTAGTCCTAGCTTCCAGCACTGGAATAAACTCATACCTTTTATATCATACCTCAGACCAGATCGTTAATACATATGCTATGACACGACTAGTACCCAAACAAAGCTATGACCCACTTTTCTCCTGAAAGCACCATCAGTTATCCTTGCACCTGGATCGAGAAGCAGCTCTGATAATGCACACAAATCTAGTCCTACAGCACACCCGTGCTATTCCCACACTAGGACAACTACAAATAGTGGTACATTTTGTGTCACTTTGCAATACACTCAATTATCGTAACTTACACAGTAGCCACACTATACACCTGAACACTATGTCACAATTAACTTTCATGTCTCTAAAAGGCAGAACACGGTGAATGTTAGAAGGTGGTTCTGACACTGTGGGCCGCCCGGATTTTTCGTTTTTTGAGCACCTAATTGTTGAGCTTTTACTGTAGGGGAGCCTCATAAGTTGGGACTCACCCCCCAGTGAACTCAGGATGTAAGAGACTGCATGGGGATTTTACTGGTGTTCCCCTGGCTTGACCAGGCCACTGCGCAGCAGCTGCAGTAAGGGACACCGAGCTGGTTACATGCAGACACGTGTACATACGTGTGCACACGTGTAGGGGCTGCGCAGGGGAGATTCCTAGCGTGCGCAGTCCAGGAGCAGCTACAGAGGGAATGGTGTGGCAGGACTTATGCAGAATTGGGTGGTGACATGGAATAGGCTTTATACACTGGGAAGGAACCTGCCAGGGAAAGTCAGCGTGGTTTACTGTTTTCCCTTCATTATTCCCCTATGGGGATGTGGAGCCCATGGGCTAGAGTAACTTTCATAAGGCCTACAGATTCCAGACACGCACTAAAGTCCACTGTAACGGAGGTGAAAATGAGTATTCTGCAGAGTCCAAAGTCATATTTGTACTGCTTTTGGGTCATCCAGAAATGTCACATTTCTCCGAGTCACTCATAACCAGGGCCTGGCTGAGGGTTGACCTCAGCTGGATGGATTGATAACCTTTCTTCCACAAGCTAAGGACTCCTCTCCATGAAGAGTAGATGGGTTGGGCTACAGGATCATCCATCAGCAGCTATCACTGGGTGCCAGGCACCAGGCTGCACCAAGGAGGGAAAGCAGCGAGGGGGGAAGCTTTTTCAGAGACCATGTGGCCAGAGACACTGGACGACGCCATTTTGAACAAACCCAGAGGCTGGTCAAGAAGGCGGGAGCAGGGGCAGGGAAGTGATGTGTCGCCGTTTGATAGGACCAACAGAGACTTCCTGCCAGCCCCCTACTCAACTTTTAAAAAGTGCTTGCACAGGAAGAGAAGCTCTCTCTAGGGTGGGGTCTGCTGAGGCGGAAGGTGCTGGAGCCTGGCAATGGGCAGTTGGAAGGAGGACCCCCCTGACTGCCCTCCAGGGCCCTAACAGCGCCAGAAGAAGAGCCCAGGACCGTTGTGCAGAAGCAGGGGCCTCTGCGCAGGGAGAAGAGGCCCAGGAGGAGAGCCAGGCGAAAGACTGGCGCAAGGAGCCAGTGAAGACCGCTCCCTGCAGAATGCACCCTCTTGGAGACCCGGAGGGTGAAGGAGAGTGCTCCCAGTGGCTGGGGGGGGGGGGGGGGGGGGGGGGTGCCACAAGGAGCAAGAAGACACGAAAATGGGGCAGATCGGACCCCCAGAGGCTGAGATATGGCCCCCGGAATGTAGGCGACCTTTGACCCCTAAGAAGACCGACGACGAAGCGCGTGGGGCTACGCCGCCAGTCTCAGAGATGCCCCCGGGTGGGTCATGTCCCAGGGGCCGCCCGCAAGCCGAAGATGGAGGTGGGGGAGCGCCGTCGCGCCCCCCCCCCCCCCTCGCGAAAAGGTCTGGAGAGGCCTGGGACCTCATCCCCGGGCCCCGAAGCCAAGGTGGGGAGCGCTACCCATGAAGATGCCCCAAACGGGGCGCCCGGACCCCACCCTGGCGCCCACCGAAACTGCAAAGGACGGGGAGTGCTGGCGCGCTCCCTGCGAAGTGACTTGGTGAGGGGGGCGCCGTCTCGTCCCCCCACCCCCCCGAAGAGGTCCGGGGGCCCGGGACCCCGAAGAATGGTTAGAGGCCAGGGGAGTGCCACCGCACTCCCCTGTAGTCCAGCCGGACTGGAACCCGAGGACGCGACCAGAAGTGATCAGCCAGCTCCCACGGCAGGACACGAGAGTGCTGGCGTCACGGGGAGCCAGCGGGGGCAGCCGGGGGTGGGCTCCCTGGGCTGCCCTCCAACGTGGTGGCAATGCGGGGGTCCCGGATGGGACCGGAACCCCCCGAAGAGAAGAGCTGGCAATGCGGGGCCCAGGTCCCGCGAAAAGAAGAGTGGCCGGGGGTGGGTTCCTCGAGCCACAGGGACAACTCACCTGGATGGTCTAGGGGGGACCAGGCCCCCCCCCCCCCACGATGCAAGAACGCAGCAAAGGACCGCCAGCACCACCAGCGCGGCTCTACCCGGCGCAGTGGGAGAGCTGCTCATTAAATATGCACGGAAAGGAGCTGAAGCGCCCCATAATGCCTTGCAAGGCAAGGGGAAAACATCGTTTTGGTGCTTGTGGTGGTATAAGCGTAATCCTGTGATTTCATCTGTGATGCTTTTAGGGGCTGTAATTGCAATGCATTCTAATGATCCACAACGGTGCTGAGTACTGTCATTCTAAAATGTGCTTAAACATGTATTCTTGCTGCTGCACTTAGGTGAAGACCCCAGACTGCTAGCCCTTAAGATGTAGAGGTGCATACTTTATGGTCAGTAGGAGATGCTCAGTCAGGGTTATGTGTCAGTAAGGCAGGGGTACCCATTTTCAATGCTTCTTGAGACAATGGGGTGGGTCAACACTGGGATGGTGCCCGTGCGTAGGCCCCTCGCTCCAGGTTATGTTCAACTAACTGCAATGGCGGCAAGATGATGTGCATACATGGGAGCGGTGGTACTAGACCCCACCCCCCACAGGAGGTGTGGAGATGTAATGCGATGTCACAAAGTAATTCCAACAGCTTATGTATATTTGTAAATTGGTGCATCGTATTGAGTAGTGTGTGTGTTTAATAAATGTACTCTTACTTTAAAGTACAGACTGGACAATTAATTATTGAGTGTTATTTCTGCGCACCTGCACATGGCGATTAGTAGCCCACACCACCTCCCTTGAGTAAGCCTCAGACTGCTCTGCAACGCTACCCTCTGAGAGTCAGGCACTACAATTGGGCGTTTGGTTCACAGTGAAGGACAAATGTAGTCATGTTATTTGTGCAGGCCTCACAGATGCTGCCTCGTTTTCCAACAGTGAATAAACTATATAATATACATTTTTATTTGAACAATATCTCTGTACATTTAAATTTATATTGAGAAGTTACACATATTTCTGTCTTGGGATTTGTAACAGCGAAACCGAAAAACTGCCACAATTGAAGTCATGAAAAAAGTGGATACGGACACTTCATGAAATATACAGAGTCCAAACAAATGTTTTTCATTAGAAATATTTCGGGTACAGCTTTGTTCTGTTAGATAGTTTATTGTGTGCTTTACATATTGTATACAATCCTATTTAAGACGATGTCCTATAAAGCTAAGCGAGACAACTTTCAAGGCTATAAAATTCAAATGAGGCATGGCTCCATTAATACAACTCACTCCTTTTCAGCACCAATTCCCATCTTCCCTGTACCAGTCCTTGTAAACGCCCCCCCACCCCGAACTTCGTGCAATGCGTATCTGTACCTTCTATTTCAGGCCAATCCCTTAAGCATTAAGCACTGATCTGTGGGTAGTGATCAAACAGAAAACAAAACAATCAGATGGGCCAGATTAAATTAAAGCGGAGTTAGGCCTGGGTCAAACTTATTACCACTACAAGCTTTTGTCAGTCAGTGCAGGTGCGGTCTGCCATGGCTTCAGTTAGTACGGAGATGTATTGGTGCGCAAGACTCACCTTGAGACAGAAAGGATGGGAATGATAACGAGTCCAAGGGTGGCACCCATTCAGCATGTGAAGCATCATGCAACAACTGCTCCAAATGTCCACCTTTGAGTTGCACTGCTTCCCCATTACTATTTCTGGCGCCATATGAGTTTCGGTGCCAGGAGTGTAGTCCCCTGGAGGAAAAAAAGCAGACGTAATTCATTGTAGAGCATATCCTGTCTTTGCCTCCAGTACACTGCTATGCCCCAGCGCGAAAAGGTTGACTTAGCGCTTTAAGACATGGCTTACAAAACAAAATATGGGGCCCCAACTCTATATAGAGGAGGAAATAGCAAATTATTCTGTAAGGCGATGACACGAATTAACATCTATATGTTGAGACTAAAGCACTAAAAGATTTTTTGACGAGATACAACTACTGAGCTAGAGATTTATGAAGAAATTACCACAATGAGTACATCATATAAGATTTCAAAGAATGGAACACACAGAAAAATGAATTGCTTTCATTGCAAGATACAATTTGCAGTTCAATAATACCATCTCATATAGAATATTTTATCAAATAATTATTGACTTTTACGTCTCCTCATTGTAGTTAGCTGCTCATGTTCTTCTCCATCCTCTCATCAGTAGCTCGCTCTTTTCATATCATTTTCCAGCATGAACTCCTTTTTATGTGAACTGCTAGTCTGTATCCATAAAGTCATAAACTCATCTGTTACAACTAATTTTAAAACGGACTGCTCATAGTGTCCATCGCATGCTACAATTGTTAGCTCATTATGCCTAACTCATTGCAGGCATAACCAGAAGCTCCTGTTTCTATATTATTCTTGCACTGCTGTCTTACGGTTTGGCTCTCATCAACCCAAATATGTTTTCATCTTATCATACATGTGCTAAATGGTTGTTTCCTGCTCATCATAAAATCAATAACTCGTAGTTCCAGTACATTATTTTTACTGTTTCCACCCCATCATGCATACATTGGGTTATTCTTTCCTTTTTGTCTTAGAATAGTTGGCACCATGCTTCCATTGTGTACATCTGCTTGGCCAGTATCTCCATTACATCCTATCCTATCCTTATTGTTTCCATCTGATCATACAATCGCTAGCCTAGCACCACCACAATACAAATAGATCTGCAAAAGGAAACTACTAGAAAATTACATCAGCCATTTTCTTCGAAAGTAACAAATTCCAACTATGAAGCAATACCATAGCAGTGTTCGGGTAGGCCAAAAAGTGACTGCGTTAGTGAATAATATAGGTTGGTATTAATGTTACAATGAAGGCGTGCCAGTATATGAAATAATTGCAAAGACCTTTGATACACACTTTTGGTAAGCGGATGAGATTGTGGATAAAATACTTTCTCTCTAGAAATGTTTACCTGTCACCAAATATTTTCCCAAGTTGTCTGGAGAAAGATGAGCCGAGTGGCCAAAGTCACAAAGAAACGCCTGATTCCCATCCCCAGAGAGCAGGATGTTGTCCGCTATAAACAAAACAGAGAAGAATGAGTTCATGGCTCCTGCTGTCAAACAGACTTTTTTGCTCACTGCTACTCTAGTTTTCAACTGCACAAGGAGAGGCCTTTCCCAGTAGGCATGAGAACATGACCCAGGGCACTCACCCTTTCTAGGTAGTATTTGAAACAAAACATAGGCAAAGAAGCAGTGAAAGTACGGGAGAGTGGGAAGTATCCACAGCACAAACAGTTGCAATGATAAGACACTCGGCGATATCTAGCATGAACACTTCCTCTCAGTTTTAGTAAGGAAAATAATAAAATGTTCTTAGGTCATTTAACCTCATCCACAAAGTAATACTAAATGCAACAAATAATTTTTATAAAACGCGGCAGCAGTGGCAGCTTTGGGGCCATCTCATAAGCTTTAATTATTTGGTTTTTACATACTTTTTACATTGTGCTTTTAATTATTTCATCAAACGAGTTGTGAATTTCTAAAGAGGTCTTACAACTCGGTTGATAAAAACATCCAAGTAGAGTTCCTTTGCCATTATTCAGCCTAGTCGCCTCCCCTCCTTTTAACGCGCCAATATTAGCCCCTCTTTGGAGTCTCATTCAATTCTTACTCTTAACTACTCAACTTCGATAACTGGGAGCAAGAACAGTAAAGAAGATAGGTTGTGGATGCTGCCAGTCATGGGTGTGGTGGTGGGACAGTGAAGCAGAACCATTAACAAGAAGCTAGGTTATTCTTGAATAATAGAGTGAAAAGAAAAACCGTGGTTGATTGTGAATTCCAAAACACTCTGGTTTAAGGTGACACCCGGTCGGTTTTAGAGGCCAAGACGTCAGCAGTGGGTAACAACATCGGGGGGGGGGGGGGGGGGGGGTAATGCCCCTGGCATATTGTCCTCTGTATTTATGACTTCCTCTAGAAAGGAGTATTCGGTTTTCACCAAATTCCGTGGACTCTATGGTCTCTATGGTTGGTGCAGTTAAGTGGGCAGAGTTAAACTAGTTGCAAATAATCCTATTGTAAGAGGGTGCGTCAAGAGTGTGACTAAGGCACCAAGAGGTTGTAGCAGGTAGACTAACCAAGAAGCAGGGTCTGGTTGCACTGATATGAAGGCAATACCAATCTATCACGAGCCTGTTCTTTTAGGTCGAGAGACAGACTAAGTGGACAAGACTGGGGCTACATGGCAGCCACCTGGAAAATAACACGGAGTGATGTTTGGGGATGCTGATTTCAAAGAAAATCAAAACGACATTTTCCATCTGATGCTGTCAAACGATAAGAAATGCTTCCTTTAGCTAAATAAGGTTTAGTCAGATTCTGTTGGCACTGTACCTTTCAAATCTCCATGGAGAATATTGCGAGCATGGAGGTGTTCCAGTCCCGCCAGCACCTGGCTCATATAATGCAGGGCCAGGTCTTCGGGTAGGTAGCCTCTCTGCTGTATCAGCTGAGCCACTGACCCACCTAAAATGAAAGCATGAAAAGTCAGAAAATTAAACATTTACTTGTTAACCCATTGATGGATCAACAGAATCCATCCAAACGTAATAATTAAAGTAGGGTGAACTTGTTTCTGAAATGTCCTCTTGTTTGTGGCTACTGTTCATGGCTCCTATTCAGTGTAATGTCTGAGACAGTGTCTATTACCATCACTTCTTTTACTATACTGTAGCGGCCTCTGCTCTAATCACACAGTTAGTGAAATAAAAACATTCAGTTGGATGGAAATGTAAATATCAAATAGCACGGCAGACTTAAGATTCCCAAAGCTGTAGGTAGTTAGAAAGTTATTTTCTCCTGTCCACAGATTGTGTGGAGACTGTTCTTTATAGAGGTTTCCCACTCTGTAAACCAAGAGGCAGGGAGTGTGGCTCAGCTCTTAACTGAGGATATATGGAACAGCTCCAGTTCAAGCAGTTCAATCTCCAGGTCCTTGATCTGCAGACCAGGCGGAAAACTGCATGATCAGCTGGAAATTACTGTGTGCCTTGTACAAATACTTTTTTTTGACGGAGTTTAATATAGCGCGAACTTCACCCAAAGGTATCAGAGCACTTTACATGAGCACCAGTTGCGTTACAGAAGGACACGTTCATTTTTTTAAAAAAAGGGTTGTTAGGCACGGGGAGATTAAGTGATTTTCCGAGAATCACAGGATGTTGAGCGTCGTTGCAGAGACTCTAATTCGGTTCCCCAGATTTAAGGTCGACCACCTTCGCCACTAGACCAGATTCTCTCCAAACGCTCGAAGCTCTGCCACACATAGGGCGATCATATTTGCCAGAAGGTGAAAATGATCTTCCTTTAATCTACTTATGTTGTTCCAACAATGAGGCACAAAACCTAAACCAGAGCTCCAAAAAGTGCAGTATCAACTCAACAGCTAGTAACACAGTATGGAAAAAAACTAATGATATTACAGAGGTGTTAGACCTGGCACCATTGGCGTGGGTCTCCCTTCCATTTCTCGCTGTTATCTCCTCTGTTTTTGCTGGTATTAGATGCTCTGGGCGCTGTGCCACTGCCATTCAGTGCCACAGCGCGAATGCTCCCTGTGTAAAAATGACATGTGAATTGGTATCTCCATGATTGGCTTATTTGGTTTACCTGTTAGTCCCTAGTAGCGTGGCCTGTGTGTGCCCAGGGCTGGTAAACCAAATGCTGCTGGTGGGCCTGAAGCGCTGGTTTGGGCAACCCACAGAAGCAGCTTGTAAAGTGTGTCTCAGACCTGCCACTGCAGAGTCTGCGTGCAGTCCAGAACTGCCATCTTGGCTGTGAAGTGCACCCACTTCCCAGCCCCTGAACCTTCCCTTGGCATCATGTGAGTAACCCCTATGGTAGGGTGCATTGTATGTGTAAGGTAGGACATGCTCTGATGTGTGTAGCATGTCCTGGAAGTGAATTACATCCAATTTCGTTTTTCACTAATGTAAGGCTACCTGTTCTCCATAGGCCAGAATGGGCAGTTTGACTATTACATTCTATAGTCTTAACTGACCCAAAGAACATGGTAGAAAAACGAATTTAGTATGCCTGGACTCAGAATATTAAAATACATCTTTTAGTGAAGTTTATTTTGTTGTAATACTTTATTCGATAACAAGGTATCATAAAAGTAAATACAATGCATCATAAATCGAATTAAATTTAGTAAATACAATTACATCATAAAATTGAATAAAATTTGCTAAAAACAATATTCAAATGCAAACTAAAAAAAGCACATTTAAAAATGAGTGTTCTTAAAAATCATGATTAAGAATAAAAAAGACAATAAGCCCGGACAAATGTGATCAGGGCCAAAGGATGCTGGTTAATAAAGTGCTAATTCATAGAACGGCACAATTACACATTTTAAAGATCTACCCAGTGCTCAATCGAACAAGCTTGGTTCGTTTTTGCCACGCTTTCCCCAGAAATTTTGCAACCCCACAGATTACCATCAGGGATGTAGTGTCCGTTGTCAGGATGCGAAAGGCCACTGAAGACTGCCTTGTCCCCAATTCTCTACAAACTGGGCTTAACCATCTTTTCCTGGCCCCCCTGTACGCCCTACAGGCAAACAGGAAGTGGCCCAATGATTCAGTTGGATTAGGGCACCCCGGACAAGCTGCTTGATGGTGCTTAAAATTTTTCCAACTACTGGTAAAAACATTCAGGGGTAGCGTGCCATACCTCATTTTAAGAAACAAGAATCTGTCTCTTGGTGTAGTAATAAAATCAAGGAATGGTTCCAGCTTCGGTACTGGCTTATAGATCAAAAATTGGTCGGTTAGTGCACCCCACTTGGGGTTTCCCAAGTCCCTTGCTTGTATCCTCTCCCAGTACAATTTCTTGATAGTGCTTTCGGCGGGGGCAGCTGTGATAACCATTCTTCTTTTAACCCCAAATTGATCGCCAGGTCCCTTAAATTTTTCAGCCAAGGAATCACCCTAAAGCCATTCAGATCAATACGTTTGTCAAGGACTGCGGCGTAGTTGCTAAGCTCTGGCGTCCTTCTAAGGCGGACCCAAAAAAGTAAAGGCCGGAGGCCGACAATGTCTTTAATTGAGCGGCGTCCCAGGTCGTGAAGTAATGGTTTAATGGGGGTAGAGACCGGAAGACCCACTAACTCTCTCATAAATTTATGCTCCGCTATAACTAGGTCAGTGACTCTTTCAGATCCCCACAGTTCAGAGCCATAAGTTGCAGCGGACAATGCCTTGCCCTCATAGACGGCTAGAACAGGGCTGATGGGTTTACTAGAGGTCAAGCGATGGTCTCTGGCAATTGCTCCTGTCACTCTTTTAAAGTTTAACAGCATCTTGGCAATGTGAGAGTCCCACTTCATTTTACAGTTTATCCTGACCCCTAGGTAATCAAATGCATCAACTTCCTCCAGTAAAGTGCCATTTAGTACAATATGGATTTTCTTAAATTTTTTGTTTCTAGACAAAACCATCAATTTGGTTTTGATAGTATTGATTGTAAGGCCGCGATCTTTACAAAAGGCACTAAACCTGTCTAGAAGTTTCTGGAGACCAGAGGGGGTTTTGGACATAAGGAGAGTGTTGTCTGCAAAGAGGAGGGTAGGTATGTTTTCCCCTGCCAGGGCGGGGGCATCCGCTGGGTCCTCCTTCAAATGGTCTGCCACCCCATTTATAAAGAGGGAGAACAAAGTGGGAGCCAACACACACCCCTGGCGGACCTCCCTCTGCACAGATATTCTCTCTGTCAGCTGACCTTCATGCCCCCATCTGATTCTCGCATACGTGCCATCATGCAATCTTTTAATTAGTTCCAGGAGGTATCGCGGAAGGCCCATGTCGTGCAATACCTGCCACAATTTGACCCGGGGGACAAGATCGAAAGCGGTTTTAAGGTCAATGAAGGCCAAATACAAGGACCTCTTGCCAATTAAAACGGTCTTCCAGTAAGTAGCTGTGAATCTAAATACTTGGTCCATAGTACCTATTTTCTGTCTAAAACCCGCTTGTAAGTGTGTTAAGATGTCCCCCTCTTCTAGCCAGGCCCCCATTCTGGAGATAAGAACCCTGCCAACCACCTTTTGGATGACATCAATTAAACTTATTGGTCTGTAGTCGGCAGGGTCCTCTCTCGTCCCCTTCTTGTGAATTGCGACCACCTCCGCTCCCTTCCAGGAGTCCGGAACTGTATGGCCCTTTAACAATAAATTCAATGGAGGATAAGGTTGGCCCATACTATGGGGTCATGAAGAATTAAATCGCCTGGCAGCCCATCCGGGCCTGCAGCCTTCCCACGAGCTATACTTTTAATAGCTGTCTGAACCTCCAGAAGTGTGAAATAAACAACTGATTCAGGCTGCATAGGTACTAACTCGTGGTCTGGACGGACAGTCGAGGATTGCTCGGACCCTACCTCATTGCAGTAAAGATTTGAAAAATGCATAAACCATTGCTGCTCTGTTATATTATTAGGGATAGGATCTGAACCCCTTTTAGTTAATTGGTTTATTAAGGCCCAAAAAATAGTCGAGTCTTTTAAAAAGGCCGCCTTCTTTAATTCCTGCCAATGGTTCTCCTCCCAAACCCGTTAGGCAGCTTCTATAGATTTTCTGTATTCTTGCCTAGCCAACCTTACGGCTACAGGATCTTTTTTCTGTAGGGCTGAAGAAATGGCCTTTCTCCGATCTCTACATTCTGTAGTGAACCATGGTTTACCTCTTAACTACATGTTTTGTCCCACCCTTAGCCCAGATTGTTTTAAAATAAGAGCCTATATGTTCTATAACTTCCTCATAGGAATTACTAAGGTCTGCACTATTCATCTCGACGAGCGTGGAATTAAGCAGAGCAAATTCTGCTGCCTTAGAGGCCACTTGGAGACCTATACCAGATAAAATATCCTCTTGACATGACACTTTATGTCATTTGAGCCTTCGATTGCAATTAGTAGGAATCACTGCTTTTGAAGCTAAATGAGCATTTATAGTATTTTTCCTTGCTTCCCATCTAATGTCTGCACAGAGTGGGTTGTGATCACTATCTGGCATCTGCTTAACCTTCATATCAACCAGATACCCCCATGAATTTATATCTAAGATAATGTAATAAATGCGTGAAGGCCCATTTAATCTGTTGAAGGTCATAGCCCCATTGGGGTCCAAAATAGTTCTCCCGTTTAGTGCCCGTAGATTAAATTCCATAGTTAGGGCATTGATCTGCAGTGCCCTCACCGTCCATCTCTTAATGGGACTCAGATTTAAAACAGGGATGGAGTGTTTTATGTCTTCCTCATGAGTTCTTAAAAGATCTTCCTCACTTAGAGGTTCATATGTGCAATTTAAATCACCTCCCAAAATAATATTAGAGTGTGGGGGGATACCTGCTAGGGCCATTTCCAAACAGGAGATTGTAACAGAATTTTGATTAGACGGACCTCCTCTTGCATACACATTGAAAAGGTCGACTCTGGTACCATTCAATGGCCCTTTAAAAGATAAGTGGAGAATATCTTCTGAGTTGGCATTGTGGACTTTGATATTCAGATTCAGTGCTACCTTCACCCAGATGTGTAGTCCCCCCGAGGGGCGGCCCATACCTTGGGTTACAGCCGGAATATAGAAGGTGGAATAGCCAGACATATACAGGGGTTCCAGGCTCCAAGTCTCCTGGAACATGCAGATCTCATGTTTGTTAATAAATTCATGCCAATCGGGGATGGCCAATTTCTTTTTGAGACCTGCAATGTTCCAGGAGAGAATGTGGATTATAACAGAATTACCCTCCCCTACCCCACCTACCTCACTCGTGGTCTGGTTTAGAAAGTCCATGCTGGGAGCAATAAGGGAAGCATTCAATGCCGTGGGGATATTCGCCACAGAATTCCACTTAGGGCTAAACTCCTGATAAGGACTGGCATTGCCACCTATTAGTCAATCTATTCTATTAAGGCCTGAATCATCGTCTGCCCCTTCAGTGAACCATAAGGGCAGACGCCTAATCTGGATATTAGAGTGATTGGGCGGGGAGGACCGGAACTCTAAATTCACCAAGTTATCCGCCATAATTTGGTTATTAAGGTGAATTTCAATACAGTCACTGCTGGAGCTGAATAGAGACAATCTCTTAACGCTTATCAAATCCTCTCTGATGATGGATCTGCAGCCCCTAACGTGTCTGAGCCAATGAATGGCTTTATTATGTATGGATTCCCTGGATTCAGGGCCCTGCTTATTGTTCATTTTAGGGACACCGGTCATGTATACTATATTATTAGCAGTACTTTTGGTTTTGGACACAGATGTATAGGTTGTGCTCCCCTTAGTGATTCTATCTCTTTCCATCCTCCCATTACTAAATGATAGGGCAATTAGAGGACCAGGCTTATTTCGCAAATCTGCACCCTGCGATCTTATAATATCAGCATATGATTTGGGGCAGGACTTGGTGCTCATCGGTGTAATCTTTGGGCGCTCGCCCTCAGATGAAGACCTAAGGACGGGGGACGGTAATTGAGGTAGTGGCGTTGGTATTAGAGTGGAACTGCCAGGACGCAAAATTTTGTTTGTCAGAGCTACATTCCCTTTCTGGGAAAGTGTCACCAACAATCTCTTGATATCCACCATGTCCTGTTCAAGTTTCTCTAACTTTAACAGGATAGCCTTGGTGGAACCAGGACAAATTGGGCAGCCCACAGATCTTTCTACGCATATAGCTGTTACATTTTCAACTGAGCCCTTCTTAGACGCCTGCGCGATTACATCTGCCGCGTCGCCTGTTTCCCCCTCCAAGACGGCATATTTATTACTACATAAAATTGTGATATCCCCTGGGCTTGATGATGCAGTCCCCTTATCAGTGTTAATGTCTGTTGCAATTAATAGGTCATCGTCTATAAAGCCCGATGACCCAGTTGCAGCAGGCACAGGACTAATCTCCGATTGGGTGTGCACTAAGCAAATGGGTAGAGATTGCGGTGTTTTTTTATTTTTAAAAATATCTGGAATCACCTTCCCTCTACATTGGCCTGCATCTTCTGTATTGGGGGTGGGAAATGCCTCATGTTGTGGTGTATTGTCTGCTAGAATAACCTCAAAATCACTGACAAGATTTTCAATACGGGTCAGGGTACAATTTGAACTGGTGGCGATAGTTTTTTCTTTTCTTTTTCCCTTTCTTTATATTCAACTGCTGGCCCCCCCCCCTCCATAGATTTCCGTTTGCCCATTCTTCTGAGTGTTATGCAGTCAATTAATCATGCAACACAATAAACAGCCTTGCATGATTCCCCCTGCTATAACCCCACAGTACCTTTTACTCAGGTTCTAGTGTCCAGGCAAAGGTGAGGGTGACTTGTGGCAGGAGTTAGAGACTGGGCCCTGCCCTGTCTTTCCGGTCGTTGACGGGCGCAGGACGGGCCCGCCCTTGGCCCGGGCACGCCAGCGCGCGTCCTGCGCTGCGGGAGGCGCCTCGGTGTTTTGAGCACCTCCGGGCGCTTGCTGATGACGTGCAACAAGTGCGTCCCCTGCCTGGAGTTTATTTTTATATTCTGTGTTTGAAAATACCACTTTTAGAAAGTAGGTATTTTCTTGCCTAAGCCTTCCAGTGTGCTCTGCTGTTATGTGTATTGGTTGTCTGAGTTAGACCTGGGTTGAATAGAGAGATCTGCATTGGAGTATGGGGAGGGGTAGCTCCTTGACCTGAATAGGGCTGTGCTTGGCAAGGTTAATGCTGGCTCCACCTCCCACTGTGCGTCTGATGGCACACCCCCTCTTTCTGAAAGGAAGGATGCAGCCTAATAAACAAAGTGCTCCAGAGCTGGGCAGAACTGGTTCTGGCTGGGTTCAGTGACTTGTAGCTTCTGAGAACAAAGACTTTTGGGGTATAAATATCTGTGCTGAAACCCCTACAAATTGTATTGCTCCTGGACAACAAGAAGAACCTCTGTTCGTGTAACTGAAGGAATCTGCAGGAGGTGACTGTCCTTGTGTGCAGTTTCTTGGATTGGCCTGCAGTGGTTACTATTGGACTTGGAAGAAGAGGAAAAGGACTTTGAAGAGAACTTTTAATTCAACTTGCTAAAGCAATCACCCAAGGGCTAGAAGAGAGCTAGCCTCCTGCTGGAGTCTCAGGCACACCAGACTCCACCACCAGCCTCCTGTTTCCTCCCAGCGAGGATTTCTATCTGCAGGTGAGGCTCCTGTGAGTTCCAGGGTCTCTAGTTCTACTACAGAGAAGAGAGTGCTGAAAATCGTCGCTACCGCCAGTTTGTGAGCCGCCGCAGCTGAAGCGCGTTCGAAAAATCATCGCGCCGCTGAGTGCTCGTTACCGGAGATCATCGCTTCACACGTTTGCGGGCTGCCAAATGGTCGCTAACCTCAAGATTATTGCATCGCACGGTTGCGGGCTGCCAACTGCTCGCTAACCCGAAGATCATCGCATCACACGTTTGCGGGCTGCCAAAGGCTCGCTAACCCGAAGATCATCGCATCGAGTTCATCGCTTAATGACATCGCAGCGCGGACGCCGGGCGTCCGCCATTTTCATCGCATCGCACCCGGATCGTCGCTCCCTCGTGGAGCGCCATTTCTTCTCATCGCAACAGGGTCGCACACGAAACAGGCTCGGCGCATCATCCTCCCTTGCGGCAAGGATTTCAACGCATCGCCGGCTTAGCGTGGAGAAGTTTGTCGCTTTGTCCTGCACACAGATCAGCGCCTCATCCTCCCTTGCGGCACGAATTCAACGCATCGCTGGTCACGCGTGAGGAAAATCATCGCTACAACTCCTTAGCGACATTTTGGTTGTTTTGCTACAGAATCCAGGTACTTTGTAAGTAAAAGGGTCGCAGAGACCACTGCTTTGAACTGAACTCCTCATGGCACACTTTGAACTATTTGTGCAGCATTTCAAGAGTAAGCCAATTTTTCTAGTATTGTGGCTTTTTACTGTTATTGGTCTTGTGTTAAGTCTATATAAAAAGATACTTACTTTTTTATAACTACTTGTGTGGTGTCCCTTTGTAGTGTTCCTCACTGTGTTTGGTCATAAATGCTTCACACACTGACTCTGAGATAAGCCTAGCTGCTCGTGCTAAGTTACCACAGGGTTGAGCAGGGGTTATCAAAGGGTGTAGCCCGCTTACCCTGACTTAGGAAGAAGGGTCCCTACTTGGACAGTGGCCAGCCATTGCCAACTAGAGACCCCCATTTCTAACAAGAGTGAATTGAAGGTAAAAACAAACTGTTCATTAGCATGGATTTCTTGTTATAATGACTGGACAAATACCAACAAAACACCACAATTTAATATTTAAATATAATTCCAATTATTTAAACATTACCATCAAAAATATGTAAAACATTAAACATTGCCATAAAAAATATGTAAAACAATCTTAGCTGAAGCTAGTGCAATTACAGATTGTAATTGCACCTCTTTACCCTATCCCAAATAAAATAAAAATTAAATCAATACCAGGTTAGCTTACTCTCATGCTTTCCCCCTCCCCTGCAGCGCTCAAACTAGTGTTACTGGAGTATTGCTAGGTTAGCCACACCCAAGGATTCTGTGCTTTAACGAGTCTCCCATTTAGTTTAATCTAGGCTTCACTCGCCTTCGAGTAGCTTCATAAAAATAGTGATCCAGTGACCTTCCTTCACGGCTCCATACACTGGGACCACCTGAGGCACTGTCAATCCCGTACATGTCGTCAACTCCTCTGCACGAAAACGACTGACATGAATCTAAAAGGGAAAGAAAAGTTAATCATATAGTGAGTGGCTTGTTTCAACAGGTCTCCAAAAACATGAAAATAACAAAGAGTTTCAACAAAAACAGTAGAGTGCAAGTCAATGCTACACAAAGCAACATCACTTCGAGGACTCTGAAATAAAGATAACATATTGGAATCAAGTTAAGTGGGAGGCCTCTGCATTGAGTGCAATTAGATCAAGCAAAGTCTTCAGCATGGCATCTTTAATATATTTTCCATTCCTAAAATAACCTCTAATGAGACGGAGTATACTATTTTTAGCTTTTGAGTCTAAAGGTCAACTTTTTAGGCATTCATGATGATGTGCAGTCTTTAGGCCAAGAATCATGTCCTGAGAGCTGGTTGGTTTCGCTGCTTTCGAGATAACTGAATAATAATTTCTTTGCAGTGATTTCCGGTGAGGGGCGCATTTAGAACGGAGATGACGTAGGCATAAAGGAAAAAGGGTTCTATAGGAATCCTGATTACAGTATTTGCAACAGTCCAAGCTGACGGACCCCTTGTTAGAAATGGGGGTCTCTGGTTGGCAGTGGATGGCCACTGTCCAAGTAGGGACCCTTCTTTCTAAGTCAGAGTGAAGGGCTGCACCCCCTTGACAACCCCTGCTCCACTCTGTGGTAACGTAGCACGAGCAGTTAGGCTAATCTCAGAGGCAGTGTGTAAAGCGTTGATGATCATACACAGCAAAAACAGTAAGGAACACTACAAAGGGACACAACACAGGTAGTTATCAAAAAATAGTTATCTTTATATAGAGGCTTATCACAAGACCAAATAACGAGGAAACCACAATACTGTACAAAAAAATAGTTCTCTCTGGATGCTGCAAAAATAGTTCCAATGGGGAAGGTAAAGCTCAGTTCAGGGCAATGGTCTCTGTGAACCTTCTACTCACAGTTCTGAGATGTTGACAGATAATCCACAAGAAATGTCGCTCCGGCGGGTTAGGGATGTTTTTCCTCACGCTCTGGTCACGGCCACTCGCTAACAGGGGCTAGCGACGATTTTCTTTACGCTCAGCCGCTGTAGCAATGATTTTCTGGCCACAAACGTGCGGGGTGATGATCAGGCCAGCGAGCCCTCAACGGCAGCGATGCGACGATTTTCTTCACGCTCAGCAGTTGCAGCGATGATTTTCTGGAAGCAAACGTGCGGGGCGATGGTCAGGCCAGCGAGCCTTCAGCGGCAGCGATACGACGATTTTCTTCACGTTCAGCAGTTGCAGCGATGATTTTCTGGCCGCAAACGTGCGGTGCGATGATCAGGCTAGCGAGCCTTCAGCGGCAGCGATGCGACGATTTGCTTCACGCTCAGCAAGTGCAGCGATTATTTTTTTTAGGCTTTAGCGATAATTTTGAGGCTTTAGCGACGAAATGAAGTCTATTGGTCCTGAGACTTCAGTCAGGGGGCTAGCTCTCTCTCTAGCCCTTGGGTGATTGCAGGTTCAAGATTAAAAAGTTCTCTTACAGCTCCTTTTCCCTCCTTTTTCCAGTCCAATGAAAACTACTGCAGGCCAATCCAGGGAACAGCACACAACACCAGGACAGTCCTCTCCTGCAGCTTTCCTCAGTTCCACGGACAGAGGTTCGTCTTGAAATCCAGGGGCAATACAAATTGTAGGGGTTTCAGCACATATATTTATACCCCAAAAGTCTTTGTTCTAAAGAGTCACAAGTCACTGAACCCAGCCAGAACCAGTTCTGCTCAGTCCTGGAGCACTTTGTTTACCAGGCTGCTTCTTTCCTTTCAGGGTGCTGGGCAGAGACATCAGACGCACCATAGGAGGTGGAGCCAGCATTGTGGAGGGAAGGCACAGCCCTATTCAGATCCCAGGTGCAACTCCTCCCACCCATCTAGATGCAGATCTCTCTATTCACCACTGGGACACCTCACCCTGTCTCCTGGAATTCCCCAGCTCTGTCACTCCAAACCCAGACAGCCAATACACATAATAGCAGAGCACACTGGAAGGCTTAGGCAAGAAAATACCTACTTTCTAAAAGTGGTATTTTCAAACACAGAATATAAAAACAAACTTCACTAAAAGATGTATTTTAATTTTCTGAGGTCAGGCATACTAAATTCGTTTTTCTACCATGTTCTATGGGTCAGGTAGGACTGTAGAATGTAATAGCCAAACCTCCCATTCTGGCCTATGGAGAACAGGTAGCCTTACAGTAGTGAAAAACGAAATTGGGTGTAATTCACTACCGGGACATGCTACACACATCAGAGCATGTCCTACCTTACACATACAACGCACCCTATGATAGGGGTGGCTTACATGATGCCAAGGGAAGGTTCAGGGGCTGGGAAGTGGGTGCACTTCACAGCCAAGATGGCAGTTCTAGACTGCACACAGATACTGCAGTGGCATGTCTGAGACACACTTTACAAGCTGCTTCTGTGAGTGGCGCAACTCAGCGCTGCAGGCCCACCAGCAGCATTTGGTTTATCAGCCCTGGGCACACACAGGCCACATTACTAGGGACTAACAGGTAAACCAAATAAGCCAATCATGGATATACCAATTCATATGTCATATTTACACAGGGAGAGCATATGCACTTTAGCACTGATAAGCAGTGGTAAAGTGCCCAGAGTCATAAAATCAACACAAACAGGTCAGAAAAAATACAAGAGGAAGGAAAAAAGTTTAGGGATGACCCTGCAAAAAGGGCCATTTCCAACACCCCTCATATAATATCACCATCATTCTGTGTGCCAGACTTAATTGATCTGCTGCAGGAGATAAATGGCCCAACAAAGAGAGTGTAGACATGAAAAACTATCCAGCATATGAAACTGAAGACCACAACAGTAATGCGGTCTAAATGCCACTCTTTTGAGCAAGTAGCATTCTAGTTGTCAATTTCAAACTCTCCTTTCACCATAACAGTTGCATACACACCAAGCTAAATTACAAAAGACATAAATGTTGGGCAATGTTATTCTTTCGGTGCACATCCCACATAATAAATAGAAAGAAGTAATTAAGAACATGGAACCCTAGGGTTCACTCAACTAATATCCACAACCATGCAAAATGTTGATCAGATGTGAAACCTAGTATTCGCTTAGGTCCCTGACCGCGCAAACATGTTCAAAGAAAAACCTTAGCAGACTTCTTCCGAAACACTAAGTCATTAAAGTTAGGCAGCACTCAAAACCACTTAAAATACAATCTGGGAGCCTCCTAAAAACCTCTCCACGAAAACAATAGTAGAGCCCGTTTTTGAGAAAGAAAACTAAAATCAGCCAACAAGGTAGGCATCAAATAGTTGGGACAGTTCTAGCTCATATGAAAATGCTGGTTCACAAGCTAGTGTATCACTGGAGAGAGAACTCAGAAACCACTATGAGAATTCAATGTAAAGCTACCCGGCAGCGTATCAATTTTGAACAGCAGCTCAAAATAATAGGATGCCTGTGCCTCAATGTCACAAAGAAAGAAAGTGTTGTAATTTGGAAACCATGCTGAGAGGTCCTTGAAATTCTCATACTCTGATTAATTGGAAACTTCTAGACACAGTAAGGCACTCTTTTTACCTCACCAGACCAAAGCAGTCAAAATATTTACCAACAATCAACTAACTAATGATGTAGAGATGCCATCCGTCACCAGATATGAGCCACTGAATCAAAATCACTAACCTTTTGGATTACCGCAACTTACTACACATGGGGGGGGCAAGAAATAAACTGACAAGCTTTGGAAAAGTCAAGATGCTGTGCACAGTCTTCAAGCGTACAGGTGTAGGGCCCAGTATACTTTCAGGAGTCTGATGCACATTAAATCCCTAGCTGGAGTCTAAGGCTAGAAAAAGGAAAGCAAATCTCTCACATACGATCCACGTAAAAGAAGCACCATGGCTGAGTGATCAGAATAATAGCTCCACAACTCTAGAAAGCCTGAACCTCTCACTTAAAACAATGAACCCAGAGTATTAGCCTTCAAGACTGCCCCAAAGATGAGTCTCCTCAAATAAGCTTTCATATCATACCATACTTCAACAATAATTCAGTCTTCAATGCCCTTTACTTGAGAACTTATGTCTGTCAACTCAAAGAGCCAAAGGCTCCTTGCAGGATCCCAACATTAACAACGTATGAACGCTGTACTTTGTCCGACAAATTAAAATAAATACATAAATATATAAATGTAGCATTACCTTTTTAGGTCTCGCCTGGCGTTGGAGCGCGCATGCGCTCCTCGCCCTGCGAAGGCTATAGTAAACACTCTAAGAAGGGGAACTTTAAACCATGCCCCTGTGTCTCGACCGTTTCCAATTGGCTCGTGTTGTGATTAATGTTTTTTTCGTGCTTTCGATTTGCTGTGCGTCATTTTCGTTACCGCCCTTGCAGTTTTTGCAGCCCGCCCATCGTGACAAGCACATCTGTTTTCACTCAGCCCAGATGCAAATACAAGCGGCTGAATGAAAACAGATGGAGTATTTTTTTTTCTTTGTGCAAACACAGTCCGAGTCTTTGATCTCTACGGAGTGTCTTGCTCACGCTGTCTGCACGGACCAGTCGGCTCTCTGATTGGTTGGCAACTACCAAATATGCTTTGAGATTGGTGGACCTTGTCAACCAATCAGAGAGCCTACTGGCGCGTGCAGGCAGCATGAGCAAGACACGCTGTCGACTCGCTGTCCCAAGGGCGTGTCGATGTTCACTCTCTCCAATCACTGCAGGAATCACCACCGCCAGGCCGGGAGACTCGAGACCTCCGTGTGCTGCACCGCTGATGTCAGCAATCGGCCACGCTGGGATTGGTGCAAGTGCAGGGGCGTTGCCCAGCAACAAGGGGCTAGTCAGGAAGAGGAATCACGCTGAAGCCCAGGAAGTGCGTGGCGTCACCAGGCAACAAGACCTCGCACCCACGAACCGCTGCTGCCTGCAGCTGAAGGAAGAGCCGAGCTCTGGACAGGAGGGGCTGCCGTGCTCCTCACCCGTGCAGCGCCAATGTGAGCTAAGTGCCCCTGAGCCCAGAGGAGCTGCCCACTGGTGAAGAGCTTCATCTCTCCAGGTAACACCCTCGGTGTGGGTTAAGCGCCACTTTGGGAGGGTTGTGGCGGCACTTGATGGGTGTTTCCTCACTCCCTTCCCTCCCACCGCTTACAGTATATGAGGCACTGACATTGTCCTCCCTTCTTTGCATGTGCCGAAACGACCTGACCCTGAGAAAGCAACCCGTACCCTGGGAGAAGACGACGAAGTGGCGAGCCGATTAATGACGGCTAAAAGTGTCCCTATTGTTTAGTTCTTATGAATCACATTATGAGTGTGGTACTCGGCTCCTAAAAGTGAGACGTTTTCCGCAGGGTGAATTTCTAAGCAAGCCATGCGACCGTAAAGCAGCGGCAGAGTCTCTTCAGTGAAGGAGACTGTTCTAAAATACGGGGCTAATATTTTAGAATGGCAAGGGTGGCCTTAGAGCTGAAGACTCGAGGCAAGCGTCATGTTGGATATGGGGTTGTTTTCGCTTTATTCGAGTCTGTTCTGCTGACTGTACTCCCAGGATTAGCGTAGCAATCCCAAACCGGAAGTGGCAGAACTGAAGTGTCGTAGAAGCAGCTTCTTGAAGTAAACACGGCGCCAGCACCTTTCTGTGCCGCTGTGAGTACTGAGGGCGATCTAGAGGGGCATGCAGGTAAGTGACCAGCAGGACTCTGCCCCGGAAAACAATGGACCATGGGTGCCAAGTCCCACAATGCACCTCTTAGGCCTCTGACAATGGGGACCTAACAGACAAGGCTAAAAGATATCTTTCAGGCCCTATTCACTATGGCTGACTGTAAACAATGGGCATAATTAAACCCCCATGCCGCATCATTCGTGCCTGTTTACCAGCCAGGATTATAGGAGTCACACACACAGGAGTTCAGCTAAGGGCAAGGGCAAAGACGCGACATATATTCACTCAATGGTTATTCGTAGTCTTCTCCAAAGATGTGCAAACTAGATTGGCAGTGTTTATCACCCAGTCTCGAGTATTTTCTTTTTCTCTTTGTATCCCTGATTATGTCTTTACTAATGTAGCACTACATGTACCTGAATATGCCAGAACTGTACTGGATGAGTTACTGGCTTCTGCACTGAGGCATGCTAGCGAAGAGACTGGTTTACAACTTCCAAATCACACCTGCCATTGCATAGTGAGATTTTGGGAAACGGCAGAATTAAAGTTCCTATCACTAGCTTGTGTAGCCTGGTATACTGGGGATGAACACATTACTAATGTAGTGCTACATGTACCAGGATGCATCAGAACTGGACGTGTTACTAGCTTCTGTACTGAGTCACACCGGCAAACAGAATAGGCTACAAATCCCAGACATATTGGGGTAAAAGTATTTTTGGAGAAGGACTTCTAATCCCGCCCATGGTTTCTATTGGGCAAGGTCGATATTTATTTAACATGTACAAGAGTTACGGGTTCACATTGCCTCAAAATCAGTTCAGCCTTCTATGCTTACGGGGGTCAGTACATTGGGCGCCATTACAGCTACTAAGCTGAACTAACACCAGATATTTAATATGCAAAAAAGTGCTCCAAAGTGTTGTATTAAAAAAGGCACTAGAGTTACTGTTTTTATTCCTCTCAGATCCCACTTCACCCACAACGTATTGGTAATTCAGTGCTTAATTTGTAAATAAAAAAGCGCCAGGGCCCAAGGCATTGCTTACCAGGCCACTGCAGGGGACGCCTTTCCTTTCCGTTGTGCCATATAAGTGTGTTTATGTGCCTGAATCTTGTCCGTGTTTAGGCTAAGTCTCCAGAAACTGTACTGTAGGAACCTTTGAAGCCTCCTGGGCAGGTTGGGATATCAAAGGGCCATAGCAATGTGGCTGTAATTGTTTTATAACTCGCCAGAAATCAGACACCATTGTGTTGGTAGCTTCCAAAATGGCTGGGGTTCGACAATTTGTTGCTGTTTATACTCTGCTGTAACAAGCATTTGCAACGCAACAGGTATCACATTTACTCGAGTTTGAGCTATTGGCATTGTAAATGACAATGCCTTTTATTTATGTTTTGGTTTTTTAAACATAAATAAAACGCATTGTTATTTGCAATGTCAATAGCTCAAACTCGCGTAAATACGAGACCTATTGCATTGCAAATGCAATAGGTCTCGCATTTGCGAGAGATTAAGCTATTGGCATTGTAAATGACAATGCCATTTATTTATCTGTTTTCAAAACCAACACATAAATAAAAGGTTTGTCATTTACAATGCAATAGCTGTAACTTTTGCAAATGCGAGACCTAATGCATTGCAAATGCTTGTTAGTTATATGACAGCCTTCTGTCACTGAACGGCAGCAGTTTGAAGAATGTAAAATCCAAGGGCAACACCTACATAGAGGTTGCGGTGTGCAACGTATTAGCCTCGCTGCCCTTTCTGTGTCTCATATGTTACAATGTTAAGTAGGAGACAATTTGTAAACCAGGCAACTTTTGTAAAAAGCTCAATCTGGATAGTCCTGAAGGCTTCTATCTTATTCTCATGGTGTACACTAGACCCAACATGTCTTAGGAGTACTGCTTTAGTAATGTATTCAGACAAGTGGACTCTACTGCTAAAAAATGAAAGAGATCCACTCGAGTTTACTGTTGTTAAAAGAGGACACCATTAATTTTATATCATGGTGGTCTTATTCGGAGAGATGTTAAGTCTTCATTCTGCATCCTCGAGTTTGTGCTCATCTTTTGCTCGTGTTTTTTAGGTCTTGCCTGACCCAGCGCATGCGCTGGTCTGGCGAGACTTATTGAGAGGGCTCCAAAAAGTGCTACCAGGCCAGCCTAGAGCTACAGTGCATGTGCGCGGGCGCGCGCGCCACGCTTTACCGCTTTGATGTTTGATCGCGATCACTTTCACGGCCACTTGGCATAGCCAATTGGTCTCGCTTTTGGGACCTTGTAAGTATTTAGTTATGCAACTGTTGCATGGCTAAACACTTATAAGGTCCCAAAGGCGAGACCTATTGGCTATGCCAATGCTTGTTTTTATGTTGTGGACTGTACAATGGTTATCATAATTAAGGCTCCCTGTTTTCCGTTTTTATGGATTTTTACAGATAAATACAGACAGAAAGCAATGTGTTTTCTGTCTGCATTTATTTTTAAAAGTGGATAAATACAGAAAATGGTACCTTGTTTAAAGTGACTCTCTGTGCTGTCTTTCATGAATTATAGGCCAGCAGCTGAGCAAACGGACAGCATGGGAAATTAAAAAACAGGATGAAATTTCTTTAAATAACCTCGCAATACACAATTAAGTGTACCCTCTAGTCCATCTTTTATGAATGCCCTATATTAGTTCTAGGCTGCGTGCCAACAAGGGCACAGCTTTTCTTTTCATGACATGCCTGTGCTTGGCAGTAACGTCAGGAAAGGATACAGCAGTAAGATTATATTATATTTTGTAGCACAGACCTACGCCCTCTGCCATGGTGACAGTGCAGCCATACCTTTTTTGCAGAACACTGGAATCCTGTGGTTGTGTCCTTCACTTTGTACACATCACCAAAGGAACCAGATCCTAAGATCTCTGGAAACTTGGACCACTGGGCTTCTTCTCGGTACTCGTAATCTACGGGCTGTAGCTTCTATGAATAGATAAGGCAACACGAAGGCGGGTGAGGGGGGGGGGGGGGGGGGGGGAGAACAGGATGGAGAGAAAAAAAATGTCACAACCGAGGTCAATAGAAGCTTTTCGAAATTATGAGAAAACAAAGGCAGGCGAGAGGGAAGTCTGACAACAAATAAGAGGCATGTGCATGAGTGCCAACCAGACGTATGAATGGGAAGTGTGAGAGAAGAATCACCTAAATCGTGCCACACATGAGATGCAAATTAACAAGAGATTTTTAGAGAAGTTGCAGAGGGAACAAAGCAATCAGAGGTATGTGTGGCGACATGTCTGCCCTTCAGAGGTCAAATGAAACAAAAAGCCAAGCAGCTGTATGTGGTGGAAGCAAAATATAACTGGAGGCAACTGGGGACAGCAATGAGAGAGAACCACGGGTATCTAGAGGAGGCACCAGAATACTAGAGTGATGTGAGGCATGACAGTCACACAAGTGGGAATATTAAGGGAAATCATGAGTTAGCCTGGGTGTGGGGATGGAGGCATGAGGAACAATCAGAGGCATTGGAAAGAAATATGATATGCAACTACAGCCATGTTGGGAGAGAAGCATCACAGTCAGGCATGAGGAATCATAACTATCTAGAAGCATATGGAAGATATATGTGAGAAAAACAAAGTGCATAAAATAATTCCTTTAATATCCATAAACGGATCGTTATTTATTATATTTCACCCTAGTAACAATTCAGCAATCATACTTTTTTGCTCCTTGTATCTAGGAAGTTCCTGAAGCTAAATATCCTCCAAGCCTTCTAGCCACTTAAAAGCAATCGTGCAAAAAAAGTGCAACGGGTATGCAGTTATACACACAGTGTCCGTAGGAGAACAAGCCACCGGTGATGCCAGAGAAATGTCCTTTTATTATTGAGATGGTGAAAATACAATCTTGTTCACAAGTCACTTGAAAGGAGTGCAAGCAATGTCAGAAGTCTAAATACAGGAATAAAACTGCTTCCAGAAAAAAAATCATGCAGCACGGCATCGTTATGTTTCCAAAATGAACAGTTTACCATTTCGCATAGCAAAACATTCTCACAAACTAACTGAAAAGTGTTAGACCATAAAAATTATTAATGGATGAGTACAGTGAACACTTTTCAGTGAAGTTATCTGGAAAATTACATTCTTTACGATTTGTCGCCAAGAAATTAACTGAGGCCTATGGCGATATTTATGTTCATTTGGCATCATGCGAGGAGGCATTCATATGCATATTTAAGCTTTACATATGAGCTTCTGCAGTTATTTTAAAGACTCCTGCATAGGCCTACACTTGAAAAATGAGGTGTCACTTGAGGCAAATGAAGGGGTGTCTTCTTTCTGTAGCATCCTGCAATAACACCCTACCAGTTTAATGACCATTGGAAGGTATTCTTACCTCTGAAAGGAGGACGCCTTCATTCACGCTATCTTCCTGACGATACCCACACGAACGATGCTCGCACTCACTCCACGTCTTGGCCAAGCCTTTCAGGTTGTTTAGTTCACCGAGACTCACACTTCCTTTCAAGGCATCCACTGTGCATTCTTCCACAGAAAGGTTGTCGTGAATAACGTGAACAGATGAATCACCATATTTCGGAACACTGTGCCCTAGTTTATGGTCAGAGAGGTGATACTCCTCAATGGAATAAGTTGGGTCATCCAGGAATAACTTCAAGGATGCATCACTTTGGGATTGATTGTGCAAGAAGTATTGGAGTGGAGAAGGTTTGGGGTTTAAGAATGAAGAGTACTGCAAGGTACAGGGATCAGGATGTGTGGTCTCTGACTGAGGAAGAACATCTCCACGATCCTGAAGCTTCCCTACAACACCAACGTGGTAAAAGTACTGATTCGGGCTTATCAACTTGAGATGCTCTTTAATTCTTTTCTCTGAAACAGTGGGCAGCTGATCTGCTTGTAGGATTTTTCCATCTTTTGCATCATTTGACTGGATACCAGAAGGCTCTTTCAGAGACCCAGTCAGCCATAAGGTTCTGCTGTTGTAAAATGTGCTGTTCCAGGGTTCATCTTCCTGCAAGCACAGAAGAAAAACAATAGTAACACTTTGGATTATACTGAACACTTATAATCACATTGTGAACAAAAGACGACCTTTCGCTCCTAAAACCCAATAAAATGACTTCTTACCTGGACTGGTATCGGTGGACAGCTTTCCTGCTCAGGAGTTTTGGCCGGTCGGGTTGCAGGTTGCTCACCCACTTGCAAACGCCCCTTTGATGCTTTTTTGCACCGCTTCTTCTTGGCTTTGTTATGGCTCCTGGATTTCCAGCCAGCAGGTGAAATTTTGCCCTCCGTTGCATTTGCCACATTGTTAGGGATGTGCTCAAAATTTTCCAACAAGCTATATATATATATAGAAAGGGAAATGTACCAGAGACTTAGAAAACACTGATTGAGGATTGTTACTGTCTTTAAGTGGTATACAAGGTGGTTCATATTAATAAACAGAATGTGGCCTACACGTTTACATGCTATGGGACTCCAGTAAATTAAGGTATCTATACATCTGTAGGCAGTAGAAAAGACAGTTTTACCAGCTTAACTGTTAAGGAGTTCACACACTGAAAAGACATATTCACCTACCGAAAAACAAAAATAAATCAATTCCACAACTATTGCTAACCTTCCATTAATTACCCATCTTGTCAGATCGCCTGCATACTCGTATACTGACTAAAATAACATCGGCAAAGCTAAATTCAACAAATCTCAACTAAGTAGTCTCAGAATAATCCCACAAACGGTGAAACCTTCATTGATGAGACAACATGGTGGGCAACGATCTTCATCATCGGCCTGCTGCAGTGCAATCCTCTTTATGATCATTCTGAAGTAATGCAGTTTTCATTAATGAAAATGTTTTTGAGCCTGTATGTAACGCAATTTTCTGTTTCAAGTAGTGTAATTCTTGTTCAACATAATTTCTAGGTAATGCTCCCAGTGTATTTCTCATTAATGACAAGACAGTCATAGTGCCCGCCTGAAATACAGTTCACCAATACCCTTATTACCACTTTTTCTCGTTAATGAAGAATTAATTTACTGTTGCAAATAATGAAATTACCTCTTGAATTATACATTATCGACCGTCTATTCTGCAGTAGAGTTCTGCTTGCAACAGTATTACTTATTTAAATCCGGCTGTCTAAAGGGGAAATAAAGTATGAAATTAATTTCTGAATATAACTGTGCTCAGCCATCTATGCAGAACCACTCGCTTAAAGACAAGTAAACTCGGTGAATGGCCCAAGATTTAGTTGATAAGCAGTTTTTAGATGCTGACACAGGGCCACATTTAATAATAAAAATAAGAAAAAGTCAAACTTCTGAACTATTCCTACTAGGGATAACCACAAGCTGGGTAAATGTCAAGGCACATAGTGCAGAGGAAACTCTGTGGGTGGCTTACTCTATTCTTTATTTAACTTGCAATTAATGGATTTTCTTATCTCAGTTTCTCAAGTTAGGTTTTACAACTCTGGTCACTCTTCCCCATTTGAGTTCTCTTTGTTCCTCTATTTATATTATCTTTGTTCCACCATTTAGTTTGTCTTTTCCTGTTTTTAATCTCTCTTCCCCCTTAAACATTTCTGCATTCATTCTTTTATGCTCCAGCATGCTTTATATGTTCTTCTGTGGTGGTGGGGTCCCATGTCTTGCACTTCATTGCATCTTACACCATTTACCAATTCCATACATTTCAATGCTTTTTTCTAGACCTCCCTCCATACAGGTCGTCACTACTCTTGCTCCGTTACAGATTCATGGCTATTTATCGCCCTTTTGTATTTTATGACATGGTTAGCTCTACATAGCACAGCTGTGCCAATATCATAGTTCTGTTCGTGAACCCATTTCATGGCTCAGTTTGTGCAACCCTTTCAAGGCTAGGACTTTGCATCTGTTTCAATGGTGTGTCTTGTTGTTCACGTTACGGCCCTATCAACATCTGATCTCATGCCAAGGGTGTTTGCGAGAGTCCCCTTAGATGTGAACATCAGTATTGAACTTTTTGATCACTTTTCTGGCTCTGTGTGAATCCTACATGCAATGTAAAGTGCCTTGCTGTTAGTTAGGACCATGTTTTGCTCAACAAATATCAGGATACCCAATTTATGTTCCATCAGAAAAAGTTGGCTAGTAACTCTCTCAAAATGTCTTTTGTTCTTGAGGCCACATGATCGTGTAAACAGGGTTTAAAGTTCCCCAAATTAAATCAGTCTCCACCTGAAATCCTTTTAAAATGTCGTAGCCTCAGGTAGTGAAATCCAAGTCCTTGCTTCTCCTCCACAGACTGTTGTGTTAAACTGGTTAACACCGAGAGGACTCTGGATACCATGATTGATGCAGATTTGCTATTCCTACCCTAGAACATGATGGTATCTAAAAACTGCTCCTATCAACTTAAGAGTTCCCTGAAGAATTCTCCCATTACACTAACATTCGTCCAGAAGTTCTCAAAGCCTTGGTCTCATCTATGTTGAAATTTTGAAATAGGACCTATTTGACTGACCCTTTCAGACAATAAGCTGGAATGATAGCTCAGTAAGTTGAGTGCACACTGTTGAGACCTGTGTGAGATCTGCAGGCCGAAGATTCACATCCCAACAAGATCGACAGTCTTTAATCCTTCAAACTTTGAAAAATGAGTAGTAATTTTGATTGGGTAGTAATGATTTCATATAAAAAAAAATCTATACCAATCACTCTGGATTAGAATGGCATATAAAACAACAAATGATTCTTCCATGGACAGGGTTCAAAATTCCGCAGATGGAATTCAATTTTGCTTAAAAGCCTTTGAACGGGTTGCCACTGAACTTCAGTCTCTACATGAGCAAATAGTCATGAAAAAGGTCAATTTAAAAAACGTTATGATTCTAGCACCCAATCTACACAGTCCCTTGCTTTCTTTGAGTCCAATTAGAATGTATTCCCCCCCTCTGTATCTCCGCTCCACTTATGATCTTCCTATAAAGAGTTCCTATATATAGTTCTGTCCTTTCACCTGACCAATGTCAGTGGTCACTACTTCCAGGTCCAGACCGACTCTACAAGTCCCTTCCTGTAGCAGGAAAAAAATATTTTTACGGGATATGAGGACATGCACTCGTTTTTACTGCAGCAGAAGACCTAATATGGGTAAAAGAGTACTCTACAAAAACCCTAAAACATAACTATCAAATAAAATAAACAAACATTCATATTTCAGGGTTTTATTTACTCCTTTGCATGTGCTCTTCTGTCTCCCTCGCTGTACGTGATGATGTGCTCTGCGCAATGGTATAGGAATATCCACTGCATGGTAGACAGGTAGCCCTAAGTGCCCAACTGCATGTGAAATTGGTATCCTGAATGATATTGGCCCCCGAAATCACATTATAGGCCTAGCCTGACAATGCAAGGTCCAAGACCTGTCCTATGACCTGCATTGGTACACCAAGCATGTCCACATAGTAGCCAATGGCCTTCCGTCCATTTTCTGGGTACATTACATAAAGCAGTAGTTGAGAGTTCTGCACTTTGTGAATTCATAGTATGACCAGACCTTTTTTCTTTGTCAGCAACAGGGTGGTCTATTGCCCCCTCTTGTTTATGCCTGGATCCCCCTTCCCTCAATCCTGTTATGTGAAACTCTGAATCTTAAGCACACATACGTTGTGAATGTCAAGTATGTTTGTATGTGCAGAATCTGTGTGGCACATGTGGCAGTAAGACTCTGTGTGTTGTATAAGTCAGAGTACTGAGGCCAGTGGCATCCATTTTGGATGCCCCAGATTTAGCCTGGAAGAAGATGGAGAGTGAGGAGAGCTTCCCCAGACAAGGGAATTGTACTGCCTACATTCCTGTGGCTGGAGAGTGGAGACCCATCCCTGAAGTGAGGAGGATGGACGCAGGACAATCTTTTGAAGTTCCATGAGGGTCTGGTTAACAAAGGACTACTGATTCGTTTTTCAAGAGCACTGCCACTTAGAGGAGTGTAGAGAGGAGTAAGTGGTGAGCCTGAATGTTTTCTATTGTTCAATGTGAGGTAGTGTTTGCCCTTCTGTGGGCCTCCAATTACTGCTTCATGAAAGCTGATGATAGTCAGCTGCACACTTCATTGAGCCCGTGTTTCGAGTACTGCTGCATGGAGCCACCCCAGTTGCTTCCTGCTATGGGAGATGTCACTTTACCCAGAGGCTGAGTATGAAGAGCAGCCTAGAAATTACGTTTGAAAGATAACCACCCCAAACTGCTTTTGCAACCTTTGACGGGATGTGTTTCCCAGCCAGTATGGTAAATATGTATAAAAATGGGATTTTAACTAACCCCCTTTGTTCCAGTTCCAAGTTCCCCATAACCAAGGAAGTAAGTGCTCTACAGAGTACTGAAAGGAAGCTGCGTGACCAGAGCTGGTGTCTGCATGACAGATAGTCTTGAAGAGTAAAGGAGACATCACCTAAAGACTGCACAGCTTCATGGAGATGCAGAAGATCTATCTAGCTCTAGCACCTACAAATCTGCCTCCCTGATCACAGGGAAGGTGAGTTCATGGCCCTGCAGGAAGGTCGTTTGCACAGGAGAAGAAGGCAGCTGCTTTCCCAGGCTGAGGAGCACCCAGAAGTTGACAACTGACCTTGGGAGCTAACCTGGAGCTGACCCATTGTTGTGAGGTTTCCCAGTCTCCCATCACAGGCCCAGCAGTGGATCAAGTGCCAATATTAAGCCATCAAGTCATCCTCGACTGCTCACCACCTGAAGGTTCGGTGTTAATGCTGCCTTACCCTAATGTACACCAAGGATGGAGTTGATGTCCCCACCAAAGTGGGAGTCAATCCTGGCCTGGAGTCCTCAACTGCAAAAGACGCACAACCCCCATGTTAAACCAGTGTGGAGGCCATACCTGCACCACAAGCTCTTGTAGGATGTCCCCTGGAAACTGCATCTCCCTGGACAGCTGCCCACCAAGCAGTCCTGCTATGCTGCTCTCTCGCCACAGAGGAATCGTTCAGAGAGAGCTGGAACAAGGAATGCCTTGCAGCGCCTGCTGACAACGTGAGCAGGTAGGAGTGGTTCAAGCAGACAGACAGACCGCGTTCTGCAGTGGGAACAGTAACTACTGCCTAGTGATCCCTGTAAGCTCGGAACAAACCCTTGAACTGATCTACAAACTGCTCTGAGTGAACGTAGACCTAGCGAACTGCACCTGTGTTGATCTGAGGCTATGACTAGATTTGCAGCGCTACGGACACTATTAAGATTCCTAGAAGAGAGATTGGCGTCATAGTAGGTGGTATGTTTTAGGCATCATAGTTGCACATTCATTGTTATATCTGAGCCCTAATGAATTGTGTCATAATGTGTATGACTGTAATAATAATGGACGATTCTTGTACAAAGACCAGAACTGGGCTAGACAACATCATTGTTGTGTCTGTGTTGTTATGAGCTCGTCCCCACACTATCTGTAGGGGACGTCTTTGACAGCTGAGAGTAATGAGTGGAAAGGGTTTTTCTTGGCCAAGTTTGCAGAGCCAAAGTAGGACAGACCCCAGTGGCAAACAACCTCTACCAGATTATATATGGGTCCGGCAGCTAAGTAGACTTTTGCATCCAACGTCGAGTTATTTGATTTGCGTCACAGGTTTGACTTCTCGTGTATCTTTAGCGTTCAGTTTTAAGTAGTGAATGCTCTGGTGATGTGCATGCAGAAAGTGGTCACGTGTAGCAGAAGCGGCCTTTCTTTCCTACTGCTGCAATATACACACTCTCTTCCGATGATGGTGCCCTGTAGATGAGACAGAGGCAGACCACATCATTGAGGTCAGGAGCTGGAGTGGTCAGTGCTCTGAACTGACCATCAAAGAAAGGTGAAAGAGTTACAGGTTAAACTGCCCTGACTTTAATTTGGTAGGTCTGGCCTGATATCTGGGAGTAGGGCCACTGTATGAAGCCCTGCAAAATGCAGAGCACAACACCCCTCACGTCTATCGGGATATCAATTGGTTGGCATTATTTGTAGGAACAAGAAATATTTATTCAGCAATTTGAACAAGACAGAGCAATCAGCTACTGGACCAGAACCTGTGCTCTTCCCAAGCCTAGTTTATGTTAACGGCTTATAAACTGTATTGTGCAATAGCAAGAAGCAGTTTTGCCCCACCCTTACGATACTGCTCTGCTCAACATATTACCTTTGTACTGGCACTATCAAAAATAAGATTAGAACCACAGAGCCACTTCCCCAAGATAAACAAGCCAAGCTCTTACCTGTACTGTTTGGAGCCGGTACTATAAAGCACTCGCTGTGAGGAGCTGGGGCAGATCTGCTGATTATTTTCACCTGTGTAAAAGACAGTTTGAAGCAATAAACGCAAGCTTGTGATTGCCATCGAATATGAAGTCATGGTTCCTCCCCAGCATGCAAACATGCAAGAACAGATGTCACAGAACCACACACACTCGCTTTGAGTGAAACAGTGTCTATGTACTGTTGAGTATTGTTCAAATGGAGGAGCAGACCTGCAAAGCCCTCACCTTGTGTTCCATTTTCCCTGTTCCTCACTTGCTAATTTAATGTGTCCACCAAAAACCAGAGAGACAGGTCTATGGTGTGTGTAGTAAGGGAGGAGGAGGATGGGGAATACTGCTGCCACCACCATCACCAAAGGCTGCCTCTTATAGGCCTGCAAGACAAGGCTAAGAAGCCAGAATTAGGCAGCTCCTAGACGAAATGGCATTCCTTGCACTGAACATCCACGGTGTCATCTCACCTGCATTTGCTCACTTTTGGAATCAATCATCTTATTTCTGCATCTTTAAAGCTGGCATAGGAGGCAGTCAGCTACTCTTAAACTTGACCCTGTCCAACTAATGCACCACCTATAAAAGATAACAGAAGCCAGTTCTCCGAAGGTACACCAACACCACCCATGCCAAAACGGCTGGCTATACCCAGTGGGTTTTAAATATGTAGAAAGACCCTGCTTCTGAGACCCACTACATCTGTAACCAGGCAATGGGCGATTAAAGGTGGTTACTAAAAGCATGAGATCAGTTGTGAGCTCCCTCATCATTCTCAACTTTATCCCACACTTTCCCTCTCCCACGAGGGCAGCCCATCGCTGCCCATGGATGCTTACATTCTGGATGAGTGATGATAGAGATGCTGCGAGCAGCTCCTTCGGTTTCTTCTTTGGCGGTCCCATTACAGATCACATTGTAGAGGTTTGGCCAAGTCACTTGAAATACCTCCTGCTCCTTTGCTTTGCCCACCGTGCTTGGTTTCTCTACTGCTGCCTCGCTGGAACCCTTGGCAATCGAAAGGTCCTTCTGGTGCCCCGTGGCTGGGTAAGGTGCTCCTTGACACTCCGCACGGAGCACAGCCATTATCCCGCCACTCTAGAATCGGTTCTGAAAAAGAGAACATAAAGATTATGCAAACATAAAAATTGCTGGTGCTGGCAGACCAAGCATAACAGAACGTACATACATGGGACATTGCAAGACTCATAATAATGGACTTAGGGGCCTGGTGCCCCATTACATACTGAAAGGAGACAACCTATTATAGAATGTAGAAGTTTTTTGCATAGCGTGGGGGAGTGGTGTATGTTCGGTTAACTCAATTCTTCATAATGGTAACAGATAGCCCAAAACGGATAGTGAATAAGACAAGAGGTCTTTTTCTGCTTTCAGTTTCTGTCTGTCGGTGGCTGGCCGTGGAAAAGCAATTCGGTTGCTTTCCAATGAAAAACTGGGTGGCATGCAAATCTGTTTACTTCATGTCCGACACTGTGGAACTCTCAAAACATCACTAGATGGCAGGATGGCTCTGAGTAAATGTTTACCACTGCCATCTGTTGGAATATGAATTCCACAAGGCAAACTCAGTCTGTCATCCTGCTGAGTTCAGTAAAGTAACATCAAACTGGGTAATAGGAATATCTGTTATTTACAAAACTTAGAAACTGCGGAAAAGCACTGTGTGTACAAATAAGTGATCATCTTAACACAGAGAAATAGGAGGGTCTGGGCCTTAGAAGGAGACCGCCTCCTAAAGGAGATCGTGCAATGTAAGGGGGGAGAAGGGAACCATAATTCTGGCTTGTGCAAGGACAGCACCTCCTAACCTGGACTACGTAAACCTTGCCGCTCTCCAGGAACTCCAAGTTCCTGTGAAGACAGCAACAATACCATCTTCCCACCCAGGTAAATGCAAGTTGCATTGGAACTAGCAAGCACACAGATAAAACAGGTCTTTGTTTCAGCAGCTGCAGGCGATCCACTGCAGCCAGGAGGCCTGCTGCTGTTAGTTAGTAACCCCAACCCCAGCTAAGTCACTACGACCCGGCTGCAGAGAGAATTCAAAGGCGCTGCAAACCCACCAATATGGGAGCGAGCGTTCACCTGTAAGGGCATTATGGCTATGAACTTCCTGGAAGTGGACTACCACCCGGAAGTAAAAAGAATTGAATAAATATACCGGTTACTGTCGTAACTCAGTATGAGGCTACTGCACGTGGGGCTAGCCCGCACGCTTGGGGGGTCAGCAAATAACAGACACGCACACACTGGTAGTTGGTACTGGGCCAAAGACCCCGAGCGGTCTTGTCCCCTTTTATTTATACCCTCAGGCGTGCCCGCCCTCGGGATGCGTGGGTGCGTGAGAAGCGTGTGTGGACGGGCCGGGTGGCTCCGTCACTACATCCCTCCACTGTTTTAGATACACCAACCCTTCACAGGAGAGACCACTCAGTCCTTCTGAGCACACCACGCAAAGTCTTTTAGTCTCTGACTGGGAGTCGGATTCGGCCGGAGACCATACTTCTGGCTCCGGGAGTTGTTTCCTAATTCCGACCCTTCGGGCTCCCTTTCCGGTGCGGGGACAGCCTCCTCTGGATTCCTCACGTCCTCCACTGCCCTTGGTCCTCTACTGGGTTGTGGTTGTACTAACTCCGCCTGACTTCTCGGATCTTCCGCAGGGTTTATTTCTTCACCACCTTCCAGCTCTCCCAAGGGTTGGTCAGCCTCCTGCCCGCCCTTGGGGACTAGCTTGAACCATGAGATGTTCCTTGTGACTACACGGGTTCCCCGCATGGCCGATACCATGGTGCCCTGTATGTTGACTACTTCCCACACTTCGGGTTCAAATGGAGTGCGATACTTCCAGCTTGGGTGGTGGTCTTTTACTACAACTTTGTCTCCAACCTGAACGCACCTGGATTGCGCCCTTCGAGCTTGACTCGCTTTGTCGTTAAAGGCCTTCCTTCTTGTCTGCACCGCGCCTTGATCCTGCTCGGGCGGATTCCATGATCGATCTGCGGGCACGCTGTCTCTCGCAGCCCGTTGAAACAGTAGATGAGCTGGCGCACACCGGGTGGTACAGTGTGGGGTTTGGCGATATGCGCAGAGAAATTGTGACAGGCACTGCTTAGCATCGTCCCCTTTTTCCACTCCAATCCTGAGAGCTCGGTCCAGCGTGCGCATGAACCGTTCCACCTCTCCGTTCGCCTGGGGCCACTGTGGGGTGATCTTCGGCTGATGGATGCCCCGGGAGGTCAGGTAATCCTGGAAGTCTCTGCCTTGGAACGGTGGACCATTGTCGGACCTGATCTCTTCCGGCAGGCCCAGCATGGCGAACGTGCGCTCCAGCGCTGTCTTCACATGGGAGAATGCCGTTGACAGCACTACCTCTAACACCGGAAATTTGGAGTGTGAGTCAATCAGCACCAGTGTGTTCCGTCCATCCGGGAACGACCCGAAGTCGACGCTTACTTTGGACCATGGCTCACAGCAAGGGTCTTCGGTGATCACTGGGTGTGGCGCCGGCTCACCGCCCGTGATGCGGCAGGAGTGGCAGTTGCGTACGACTTCCTCCACCCTGGCGTCCATCCCTGGGAACCAAACCTTGCTCCTTAGTCTGGCTTTGGTTTTGGAAACGCCCTGATGACCTTGATGCGCCATCCAGACTACTTCTTTCTGCAGACTCCTTTGGATCACGAGGGAGGCACCCCTCAGGATTACCCCCGAGGGCCTTCACCGAGTTCGCTTTGTACCTTCCACACTTGTTGTCGGAACACCTGTTCCTCCGCCATGAGGGAGCTGACACCATCCAAAAAGTGCCGCCAATTCCTGTCGACCAGCGTGCTCTTGACTTTGACGAGGCATTAGTCAGATTCTGTCGCTTTCCCAACATCTTCGAGAGTGAGTGCCGCAGGGCATGCATCCAGGGAAATCATTCGGACGAACTCCTCCGTATACTCTTCATCCGCCGGGGTGTGAAGTTGCTGAGGTGGGCCAGGGTGTCACGATAAAAAAATCAGCCAGGTTGTTGGCCCCTGGTCTGAATATCACGTCAAAGCGGTATGTTTGGAGTTGTACAGCCCACCTCTCAATCCGTGTGGGGCGAGCCGAGCGGTGCCGGCGAAGAGTGGAACAAGGGGCTTGTGATCAGTGACCACCCGAAATTCGTGCACGTACAGGTACAGATGGAAATGTTGCAACGTCCATTTGATGGCTAGAGCTTCCCGCTCTATCTGTGCATACCGCATCTCCATCGCCGTCAGTGCCCGACTGGCATATGCAGTGGGGACCCACTCTTTTGACTCGGTTTCTTGCATCAGTACAGCTCCTAGCCCTACAGGGCTGGCGTCCACCACCACGGTGCTGGCGAAAGTATGCCACGACATGGTCATCGATGAGGGCGTCCTTGATCGCCAGAAACGCCAGGTCTTCTTTGGTGGACCAGGCCCATGGCTGGCCTGATTTTGTGAGGACACGGAGTGGCTCGGACAGAGACGCAAGATTAGGGATGAATCTGCCACAGTATGTGGCCAATCCCAGGAAGCTCCTGACTTCAGTGGCTGACGGGGGCCTCGGGGCGGATCGAATGGCCTCTGCTTTCTTCGGGTCTACTCGCAGCCCTTCTCTGGAGAAGATATACCCAAATAAGTCCACTGACTCCTGATAAAACAAGCATTTTGATTGGTGCAAGGTGAGTCCGTTGTCTGCGAGTCGCTGCAGGGAAGCTCGGAGGTGCTTGTGGTGCTCCTCGAGCGTCTTGGAAAACACAAGGATGTCGTCGCTTAAGTTTATCACGACCTGCAGACCTGAGAGTGTCTCCCGTATGGCATTTTGGAACATCTCCGCGGCCGACGAGATGCCAAAACTCAGTCTTCTGTAGCGACGTAATCCAACGTGAGTGGTAAACGTTGTAATGTTCCGGTTGTCGGGGTGGAGTTCCAGCTGGTGATAGCCCGCGCAGAGGTCCAGTTTGGTGAACCATCTTGCGCCGTTGAGATCAGCAACTATGTCGTCCATCGTAGGCGTGAGATGACGCTCCCTTTTCACGGCTTTATTCGGTAGGCGCATGTCAACGCATAACCGAATGGCCCCCGGCTGCTTGGGTTTCGGGGCCACGACGAGGGGGGACACCCATGGGGTGGGGCCTGACACTCTCCATTATCCCCCAGGTCTTCCAGCTTGTTTAACTCTTCCTCCACCTGAGGTCGCAGGTGGAACGGCACCCTCCGATGTCTTAGCGCCATGGACCGGACCATCGGATCCACGTGCAACTTGAAAGTCTTCACTTTCAGACAGCCTAGGCCTTTGAACAGCATGGGGAAGTCTTTAAGCATCTCTCGGGCATGCAAGTCGTGCACCTGATTTGTGAAAAACACATCAAACACGACCTCCAGGTCTTCCGCCGTGTGGCAGCTGAGTAGCGTGCCTCGGCTCCCTTATGTGACGTGGAATTTTGTGTCCAAACTCCAGCCGTCACTGGTGACCTTGACCTCCATGACTCCTCGTAGAGGAAGTGGCTCATCGCTGTTGTACGTGTATATCTGTGCTTTGGATGGTAGAAGTGGCGGGCGAATCGACAATTTCTCGTATTGGTCACTGTCCATCACGTTGACTAACGCTCCAGTATCTATTAGGGTGCTCACAGGGGACCCAGCCACCGTGATGTCGCACATGGGTGGTGGTCGGCGCCTTGTCCCTTCTCTGCCAACAAATGACACGAAGAATACGTCATCTTCTTCCGTCCCGAAGTCGAACCCTGGCTGGGCGTCATCAACTTGGTCTTTTGGGTCCTCCAACGTTAGCTGGTGTACCTTTGACGTGACTCCCCGCGAGCCTGCAGCGTTGCTTCGTCCTCTGCTACTCCTGCAGACCTTAGCGAAGTGGTTGAGTCTCCCACATTGTGAGCACGTTTTCCCTCTGGCGAAGCATTTCCCTCCGGGGAGATGTTCTAGGCCACAGTTACCGCATGTGTTCTTCTGCGGAGGTCTCGTGGCCCCTCGTGACTGGGACGGTCGTCTTTGAATCACATCTACCCTTTCCTCCTTGATTGTGGGTGTCCGCTGAGTCACAGCTGGCCGGTTGAGGGCCGCTTCCATTTTGTCCGCCCGCGCGTTGGACAGTTCGTGGGCCCTGGCGAACACTAAAATTAGGTCCAGGGTGATGCCAGGCTGTCGCAATATGAGGCGTCGTAACTGGACTGACCGGCAACCTTGAATGAGCTGTGCATGAATCTCCGCTCTCGGGTCAGGTAGGGTACACGTGGTTGAAAGCTTTCGCAAACGAGCATAGAACAGGTCTATGGTCTCGGCCTCTCCCTGACGCGCCTGCCTGAGCTTGAACCATTCGAAGTCTGGGTTGATCTGAGGATCGAAATGGCGGTTAAGGGCTGCGACAGCCCCAGCGTAGTCGTCGTCATCCCCTCTATACGGCAAAGTCTCGAAGAGGTCGTATAACTCTGCTAGCCCATAGCACATCAGGAGTGATCTCTTCACTCTCCGTCTGTCTACCACACCCCGACGAAGTAGTGGTCTAGCCGACCAATTCAGGAGCACCATCGTGCTGCAGCGGTGGATGGGTCCATGAGTTCGCAGAATGGTGGCAACGGGGCGGCCGTGCCATGACCCGTTGGGGCGGGAGCCTGTTGGGCAGCCTGTTGGGGGGGGTGGCACTGCTTGGGGGGCATCCCCGGCACCGGCGCCCGGGTGGCTTATCGCTATGGGCTATCTGCTACCCGGTGTGTCTGAGTCCGGTCTGTTGTAGACGCTGGGTAAAGCAGGATGGGTGTGGGAGCAGTAAAGGGCCAATTCGCCAGGCGAGTGTGAGCACTGGTGGCGTTGCGTTGGCGCTACGACGCTGAATTCCTTGGCGTCTTCAGGCCGAGGTTGGTGGCCGTGGCTGCACGTGAACACTGCAGGTGATGGGTGACTATGTGTCCCACGTATTTTCTTTATGTCTTTATCACACTGATTAGGTGTTCTCTTCTTCATTTCCCTGAATTTTCTTTTATCTTCCCATATTATTCCTTCTTTTTCTGGTGTCATATCTTTTCTCTGAATTATATGGTCTTGATTACTATACACGGCTCATCGTTCCCTCACTATATTTCTTAGTGTCATTTTATTCATATATATGTTTATTTTTTCTTTTTTATACTTTCTGCGCACTCTATTCCATTTTGTGTTTAGCACATCATTCCCTTCATACTTACAAGCCCTGCCCTCCATGGCAGATTTGAGTTGAGAAATTAATTTGTTGAATATTGAATTACTGATTATATATGCATCAACATTCCATATACTTTTGAAATTGCTCAAACTTTTTTTATGATTGTAGGTGTATCTGTCCCACACCATTGGCCCATTCTCGCCCTGATGAAGGTGTAGCCCCGGCGGGGGCTTGACACCGAAACGCGCGTTGGCGTTTTTTAAGGCTACTGGGTAGTTGAAACCTCTCTACCCATACATTGTGGATGCCAACTGCCCTTTGTGTTATTCAATTAATAAGTGGCATATCTATCATGTTGATGTTATTTTTATTGTATGAATTTAACTTGCGTGTTGTGACATTTAGGATGATGTTGTTATGGAATGTATGATCGTTGTTTTTGAATGAGCCGTGTGGGACAGAAATATTACATTTATTTGAATTGTGGAATGATGCTTTGCAATATACATATGTATCTATATTAGAATGGTGTTAGAAATACAGAAAAATAAACTTAGTCGACCATTTTGATTAAATCACACTCTTGTTGGATTATTGTTTCTCTCAATTCTTGTGGTTGTCTGCCATGATTGGTGGGTGGTCATTTTGATTAGGACCCGTATTAGGGCCGTCAATGAATAATTGCGGCAGGTATTCTTTTTGTTGGTTGTTGCACGTGAACACTGGACAAGTGCAGGCGCTGGTCTGGAGATGCGGTCTCCATCTGATGCCCCCGTATCTGGTGTCTGTGATTAACAGGCAGGTGGTGGCTCGTGGCTGGCTTGTGTAGTTCCCCCTACTCCCTACTCAGAGCAGGGTGTGTCTTCTCCCCCCAGGTGTCTGCTTAAATTTTATCTGGGTGCTGGCACCAGTGTTCGACTCTTTCCCCCCACGTGGTGATGCTGTCAGTTCCAGGTGCACAGGCAGGGGGGGAGCTGGTCTTCTCCTCGCCCCCTTCGCGAGGGTCGATTCCTCCCTCCGGCAGTGGTGGTACACACAAAAGGTGGGGGGGGCGCCCTGGGGCAGCAGCAGTGTTTCGCCCGCCGGCTCGACCACGTGACAGTGGGAGCACGGGCGGTCAGCAGCAGCGAGGGAGCTTGAAGGACGTAGGAGGTGCAGGGCTGGGCAGAGGCGGCGCTTGCTCGCGCACACGCGCAGGTTCGGCCTCACCTCCAGAGCTGCTCCGTGCGCCGCTGAAATGCTCCTCCTTCTGGTAGTGGTGGCGCGCCAGCCGAGGCGGCGCACACGGATCTCTGGACGGCAGCGCGAAGGACGTCTCGCGTGGAGGGCACCCGCCAGTATCATAGATGGCAGCACAGCTCGTGCAGCGCTGGCCGCAGGACGTCCACGGCGGGACCAGGGTACGAGCAGCAAACGTTGGGTAGTGGTGAGGCGTGGGGTAGACCCGCCTCGTCGCCAGTGTCGTAACTCAGTAGCTACTGCACGTGGGGCTAGCCCGCACGCTTGGGGTGTCAGCAAATAACGGACACGCACACACTGGTAGTGGGTACTGGGCCAAAGACCCCGAGCGGTCTTGTCCCCTTTTATTTGTACCCTTGGGCGGGCACGCCTTCGGGATACGTGGGTGCGTGAGAAACGTGTGTGGACGGGCCGGGTGGCTCAGTCACTACAGTTATGACACACTATTCGAAATAATGAAGCACAACTACCGGAAGTGTGTGGCCACCAGGTATGCCTGATGTCAGGCTCCTCCTTCCCAAATCCTCGGAGTGGTGTCGATGCTCTATGGGGGCCCACCTCCCGATAACACCAAGTCTGGAATGTAATACTCACAGACTGTTGGAACTATCAAGCGGGGGAAGGAAAGGGTAGGTACAGCAGGGAGGGAGACCTGGAAATGACACAGAAAAAAAACCCATAAGTAGGCGTATTACAGCCTCCCTATCCAGATTCAAAACAGATGCGATTGTAAATTGACTTTAGAGCTGTCCGCCTCCCCCTACCTGTAAAAGAAAATAACCAGAACCACGGACACCAGAAGAGAGTAGGGCGTTTGCATATTCCTCAGCCTGGCACTAGGGATGACAAAGAAGAACAAATACGTTGAGCATCACCCTGTTCCCCAGACCCCTCAGTGGAACGTCCACTTCACAGAAACCCATGCAACACGTACCACAGTGATAGGCTGGTATGGCTTTTAGACGAATACTGCGGGCTTCGCCCTATACTCTCTTTCTCTTCTGGATAAAGACAAAAGGAACAAATCACAGGACAACCAAGTTGCTGAGTATCCTGAAGGGTAGCAGTGCACTCACAGTCTTCATGATAAGAAAGCAGCCCAGAACATTGATACTCCTCAATGCCCTGTGGCAGAAGAACGTGCACCTAAAATGAACTTGGCACCAACACAACTCCTGTGATGCATAAAACAGTGACCCGAGTGTCAGGGAAGGGTGTCACCCAACAGACGTCCTGCCCCGCACCGCTTGCAGTAAAGTACAGTATACAGCTCGTCTGTCCAGGCAATGCTGAACCTGCCTAGTTGCTGCCGACAGAAAGACATAGGATTATATCACAAGAGTTCATCAAAGGACCATGAGCAGTGTTTCTCATCCAAGAGACCGTCGAGTACCGGTCTCGTCCCCCAAACACAAAAACCCTTGGCAAGGTCCCTTTTTGAGGGTGCCTAAAGCCTCCTCTGCACGAGCCCAGCCCAGGACTCTTCCAACAGAGGAGGAGGGTCGAGCAAAGAAGTGAAGCCCCAACTCTCGTGGCTTCAAGCTCTCGAGTAAAGCGGTACCCAGAATGTGCTAAACAGCACTCTTACCGCCTTGTAGTGCAGTCCTCCGGAGAAGTCTGTTTCCCGCAAGCGACCTGAATCATCGGCAGCGTCTTCTTCCCGGACCGCCGTCTTTACGCTACTTCCGACGTTGCCTCGCGGTCACGTGGGGCGTGACTCGCAGAGCATGCCGGCACTTGTTCTGTTTTAGCTCTTTACTTCCTGGTTCGCGCTCGCGGTACAGTCAGCGCGCAACCGGGAATGAATCCTGACACCTGACTGAAGGTGAATGGAGCACGTCTTCCGACAGGACGCGTGACAACCTGTGCACCGGGTCGAGTGTTTAAAAAGCACAGCCATTGCATGCCTGGTAATGGCGGGTATACCTAAATAGCTGAGAGTTAAATGAACTACGGACACCTGGAGTATAAGGTCACCAAGCACGCCTGGAAGCCCCCGTTGGTGGAGGGTCACCCGGTAGGTACAGACTGAGTGCATGAACAATTGCTGAAGCGTGGCTGGTGAAAGGTGGCAGTGAGGAAAGGGCCCCCAGTAAAAGGGGGTGTCTGAACTGGAAGCCACGAACACTCTCTCTCTCTGCGATCAAGGTGTAAAGGTATCGTCACTTCGAATGCAGCGCAGAAGGTGAACTCATAAGCATCACTTGTAAGTTAAAGCCGCCAATACGCTGCTGCCTTTGCTCTTTTTAACTGGCGTGGCTCAAGTATTGGGATTCGGGAGCGTGGGTGGTGGAGTTGTGGCACCATCGCTATGGGGCATAGCAGAGCCGGCCTTTTCCAAGATAGCGCCCTGGCGTCGGTGGGGAGAAATATGCCGCCCGTGCTGATTGTAGTGAATTAAATGAGGCAGCAGGGGGTCCCTTTTGTGTTCAATGGTCAGTACCTGGATGAGCAGGGCCTGGCCCCTGAACACAAACATCTCCAGACCTCCCCCAGCTCTCCAAAATCACCAATAGCCTAGCTGCCTCGCGCAGATGATGGCTTTGTTCATGTGTGCCAGTAGGGGTCAAGAGGGTAAAAGGACTACAAGGGGTGCTAAAAAAAAAATCGCCTGCTATATGATAAAGTGGCAAATCAGACAGAAACGGACAGGCATTAGGCAAGGCTGGAGCGAGAAGGGCGCTGCTGCTGGCATAACCTTAAAGCAGAGGATGGTGAGAGGATGTGGTCCATCGGCTAGACTGCGGTCTTTGGTGCTGGAAACCAGGGTTCGGGCCTCGGGTGCGCGTCCACATCCTGTGATTCTGGACAAATCACTCAATCTCCCCGTGCCTGAATGTGTAACATAACCGGTGCTCATGTAAAGCGCTCCAATACCTTCGGGTCAAGTTCGAAAATCTGCAAAAAAAAATAATAAATTGCACACAGCTCCACGCGCCCCTCGGAAAACTGGCTTCCTGGGCTAAAGGCCTGCATTGTGCGTTGTTTCTACTCGGTACTCACTGTAGAGTATTGGCCGTCAGGGCGCCTACGCAGACTGGCCACCAGCGTCAGATTTAATGCTACCGGTTTATTTCCGGGTCGGTAAAGGAGAGGACGAGAACTAGGCCTCTCAGGGTTGTGTAAATAGGCCTCGTTTATCTCACTTAGCAGCATGAGTCACTGGACGCCCTCCGGTGTGGGCGGCGATGGGAACAATAACCACAATGAAAACTGACAGGAAGAAGAAATCAAAGCCGCGCAGCTGACCGTGGACATGGACATGGCGCTGGCACGGCTCTCGGGCTCTATTAAGGACATCCACGCCCCCCCGCCCACGGTAACTCAATCTGCAGCAGGCGGTGTAACAAGCATTGAAAATTCGATAGGTCTCGCCTTTGATTAAGTTAAAGCCATGGTATTGTATAGCAAAGCAAATGGCTTTAACTTAATGAAAGGCGAGACCTATTGCATTTTCAATGCTTGTTTGCCCTTGTGATGGAGGAACAGGTGGCCAAACTCTGAGCATCGAGCTTGTCTTGGAGAATCCGACTCCCGGATGGAGTTAAAGCAGTATTACTATATGCTGATAACCTCCTCCTTTATTTAGAAGATTGTGGTGCTCCTGCTGCTGACATACCACAATTGCTTGCGGACTTTGCTGCAGCGTCTATTGTTCGAGTTAACTAACCCAAATCATGCACGTTCCCACTGTTACCCAATATTCCATTCACTCATCATGACATAGATGGCGACCCATTACGTTGGGAAGAGCACCACATTTAGCTATCTGGGTATTTAGTGTATACCACTCCGATCAGGACCTCCTAGAGATTAACTTGTCTAGGGCAGTGTCATCACTCTTTTATCAGATTGAATCTTGGAAAACTCTTCCCCTCGTGCCCATTTGACGCATACCGCTGTTGAAAATGGTGGTCCTTCCCCCAACCCATTATTACGTTTCCAATCTTCCGCTAGCCTTGCCCCCTTCCTTTTTTAGGGACATGAATTAACTCCTTGGCGAACTGATCTGGGGTGTGGATAGACAGAAGATGGCTCTTGCAAAATGTTGTCACCAAACCAATGAGGGTGGTTTTAGTGCTCCACATCTAAAGATCTACTGTCTCGTGGCCCAAGTTTAATGTTTGAGGAGGTGGCTTTCAGGCCTCTTCCTTGAAGAGACATCTACTTGTTCACCACTGCTGAAATACAAAAACCTGAACATATATGATTACTCTCGGATCCCCGGCGAACCCATTTCCAGCCTCGTCTTCTCAGATGGCGCTGTACTGTTACTTGCATGCTTTACATCGGACTAAGAAACTCACCCCATATGCACTACCAATTTCTTTGCTGGGTCTCCCTACACCTATAGGTCCGCTTACCATGACCTCTCCAACTCACTGGCACAACTCTAACCTCCTGACAGTGGGTGACCTATTTGGTGAGGAACACTGGCTCCTCTTTACAGAGCTCATAGACACAAACTCCATCTGGGCTAATTCTTACTCTGCAATACTCTCCATCGCGCCATACAGCTGCTTTGGCACATCTCAGATTCCATCCGTGAACCTAACTCATTCATCCAAGTGTTATATAACATGGGTCTGGAACTCATGGTATATCTCATGGTTCTATAGAACTCTCCTTAGAGAGAGGTGGGAGGATGAGACAGGTAGAGTCTTTCATGAAAAGGAATGGTCACTCACTCTAGAGGTTTCCTAGCTTATATCTAGAAATGCCAAATTTAAATTGATACAGTACTTTGTATTCCACATAGCCTACCTAACTGTGCTCAATATGCATAAATACTTTCCACAGGCGGCATCTACGTATCCCAGACGTTTAACCAAAAATGCTGGCCTCATGCATATGCTATGGAGCTGCCCCCTCCCCAACTCTTCTAGACTTATAGCACAAAACCTGCTTACATCCATCATATGCAAACCTATCCTCTTAGATTTGCCTTCCACAGCACTAGGCATGTACAAGAGGTCCAAGAAAGACCGCTCTGGTTCCAATTTAGACAATTTTGTGCTCTTTCCGGCAAAACCAGCGATAACTCTACAATGGAAGTCGGAGTTTACCTCTTTCACCACATCTTGGTTCAAAAGTCTCTCAAAATGGGCCAAATGTGGGGAGTTCTGCATTGGAGAGAAAACCTCCATAAACACCCTTTGGCAGCAACTTGGGACTCCCTCCTTAAGCATCTGAAAAGGATGGTTGGCAAAATCCTCCCACCTTGATTTCTCACCGTTCCCACTGAAACTCTTGAAACACTGATCCTCACTAGTTATCAGTCGAATCATCACAAATCAAACCATTAGTTACAGTCACTCCACTTTCTAGGCACTTTTTACCATTACCCTTCATTCTCCTTACCCCCAGTCTGTTGTTGTACCTTCCATCCCCTTAATTCCCCCTTCCCAGTTACCATCCCAGTTTTCAAAATGGTTATAATGATTAACATGTATTATTATGTCTCAAATTGTACATGTGCAAAACTATTACGACGGTTGAGGCGCATAATTTAGAATCCAACATCTTTCAATATTCTAACGAGATTCCAAGGTTAATATTATCCACTTCTAAAGCATACTATATGAATGCTTATAAGTGCCTCGGTTTAATGTGATAATGTCCGCCGTCATATCGCTTTGAAGAAATCTTCATAATCAAAGCTTGTTTGGAAGGAAAAAATAGCTGCCAAAGGACGAATTGTGGTTTATTCATTTGCAGACACTCTCTGGTTGTCTGACTGGTCTCATAATTTCACCATCGGACAATTTAAACAAAGAAGAAACTCAGCAGTATTGAATTTCTATGATAGATAATACTTTAAAAAAATATGTACACTCCGGCACTTCAAGCTATACCCCTGTTAGTATTAAACTCAGCATTTGATTATTGGTCTTCTTTCCCTTAGAAGAAAAAAAATGTGTGCCCATCACCGAAAACCTCAAACCTCTGACTTAAGTATTGCCTTTATAAAAGAAAAACAGGGTGTCCAAAGGTCTATACAGAACCTACGCTACGCGGTTTATATAAAGGACTTTAGCTTTTTCTGTAAGATAACTGACATGACTAAACAAAAGCACCCTACACACCATGACTCGCACACCAACCAGTGGATGACAAGAGGATTTTAGCTTTTAAGTTAAAGAGCAGGCTGCCCTGCTAGAGTCACAGGGTCTACACTCACATTCAGCGGGAACTCCCGGGGACTCGCTAGGGACTCAAAGGTGTGGAAAAGCCTCCTGTTTCCGGTAAACACTGGCTCACTGGAGCAGGACAGGTGAGGCGACTGACCACTCCCAAGCAGCATTTCCAGCCAGGGCGCCTATGGAACAGGACGCAACAGTTGGACCTCAGCAACATGCTCCTAGAGAGGAGGCAGGAGGTGGTACTCCTGCTCGTCTTGGCATCTCCCTCGCTCGCACACTTTAGGCGGGTAGTATTTTGAAGCACCCGACGGCAGAAGCCTTGCCGTGGGAAGCATACTCTGCCTATGTTTTCTGAAGTCGGAAATAAAAGGAGGGCCTGGCTGCAAAGCAGAGATAAGAATGGACGCCGGGGGCAGAGCACGCGCGCCTGGGAAAACGGGTGTACTGAGCACTTACCCTGGAGATCGTGAGAGGCTGGTCAAAGTCCTTTCCACCGACGAGCCTGAAGCCCCAGGGTCGGGGCCCTCGATAACGATACGGATCACGCCGGACATGCTGCCGGTGTGCGCGTCCGGGAGGGAGGGTGCTAGGGACTGGTGCTACACGATCTCCCCGCAGCCGCAGAAGGGAATGGCAGGGTGAGCTTAAACAATCCCTGAGCCCTGCGCACTCCTCCCCCGCTGCTAGGAGGGAGGGAGGGAGGAAGGGACACCCACAGCCCGCTGCCAGCAGCCGCACAGCTAAACGGGGAAAGCCTGGGACGCAACAGGGAGGAGACAGAGCCCGCACGGATAACCTGTGGGCTGGAAATCCTCGCCTCTCAGGAATGTAGCTCTGCCCTGTCACTGCCGCTTCCTTGTTTGGAAAAGCACTTCAAACGCCGGGGACTCTTCAAACACTCATTCCTCCTCTCAGCTGAGTCTGGACTGCCTTAGTCCTACAATATAACCCCCCCCCCACTAAAACAAGCGCGGTACCGAAAGTGAAAGAGGACTAGGCTGCAGCCGGAGCATGGGGATCTCTTGTCTTTATGGGGTCATGTGTTTCTAATTAGAAACACATGGCCCCATAAAGATAAGAAACTGCTTTGCGACAGCAGCAAAGCAGGAGACCCAGTCCGGCTCGTAGGCCAAAGGGAGTTACCCAAAAACCCTCATTTCCAATGGCAGGCCACCGCTTAGCATAAACGGTGATGCCAGCCAATGGAAATGAGGGGAGGGGCTTCAAACCCTCTACTGAAACTCCTCGTTAACAATAAATCTCGCCGAGGCGAAACGCTACGCGAGACCTAAAAACTATCTCCTGGCGAAGGAAGGGTCGCAGCTAGAAGCCTGACTCAGACCCGCCAACCCTGCTCCAGATACGTGTGCAGAGTTTAACCTCAGAGTGGGTGTGATCTCCGCTTCAGCTCAGTCCAAAAGCGATCGGCACGTTTAAGTATCCCCCAGACAGCATAGAGCCCCCAGATATGGCGGCAAGGATGCCGGGCGACAACTGTGGCCAGCTGTAAAGAATTCTCCCCAACCACAAGCTTATATTCCCTTCCCTCCCACACACACTGCAAACTGTCCTCCATCCAGTATGGCCCAACAACCAGGAGCCGGCGAAATTTAAATTACGGGCACATACTTCGCGTAATTTCTGGAGCCGAGTATGCGGAATACCCGCAGTTATTGCGTGTGTTTGTATAATATATATATGTGAGTAAAACTCCATAAGCCGTTTCTTCTCCCGGCGTTTTGCAACAACGGAGGACGGACCACAGATGAGTGCAATAATGTTTTTATTCCGCTCCCTTACACACCCATGCTTGCCTGACGCGTTTCGATCCTCTAGGGATCTTGATCACATGACGCTCTATTCGGTGCGTGATTGCTTAAATACTTTTGTTAAATTTTTTTGTTTTTTAAAGTGACCAGTGCATTTGAACATCACATGGTTATAATAATAGACAACATATTCATCGATGTTTTAAAGGGAGCTTCAACTTCAAGTTTAAAAGAAATATATGTTTAAATAAATTTTTCTAAAAAGACTTTCAATTTGTTCCCTTTAAAATAACAAGTACAGTACATATGACATATGGTATTAATTTTATACCTATAAGTTGTTGTATAGCTGCCATATTTTTGTGCAAACATGCAATTATATTATTCATGACACACACTAAAATCCAGGTTAAAATACCTTGGCATAAGTCCTTAATATATTAGACAAATGTCTTAAGCTATAGTTCTTGTACTCATTAGTGTACGCCATTCTTGTATAACCTGTCCACTGTTCAAAAAAGTACAAAATCCTTTTCTAGTGCAAAGTGCAATGTGCTTGTGTTAAAAAACAAAGTATATAGTAAGACTAAAGAATAATACAACACCGTGAGAAATTACCTGTAGAACATATAAAAGTATGCAGCACCGTAGTCCAATGATTATTATATACAGGGGTTAATTTACTTTTTACATTGACTACTCTATTGAATTTCATTGTTGTTAATCTCAGCTACTGTAAAGCATTTTATCTAAATCTCATCAAATATTAAAGATAAGTGTACAAGTCTTCAGTTTGATTGAGGCCCCCGGGGTGTTTGGTATCGAGGTTTAGAATGTACTTAGTCTCCAACTGGCGTAGAGCTCTCACTCGATCACCCCCTCTCTTCTTACTCGGCACACAATCAATCAGAAAGTATCTTAAAAGGGTCGGGTCTGCCTTATGATGTTCACCAAAATGATGGGCCACCGGATAGGACTGATTTTTTATTGCCCTAATGTGCTGGAGTACCCGTTTGTGTCCCTGCAGTATGGTACTGCCTACATATTGGAGACTACATGGGCACTCCAGCACATAGACCACATGATTCATTTGACATGTTAGGGCTTTATTGATCGGGATCTCAACAGGATTAAAAGGGGTTTTGTAGGAAGTGGCATTAATTCCTTTTAGGCATGCCTTGCAGGATTTACATTTAAAAAAGCCATGGCGTTGGTTTAGCCAAGTGCCTTTACCTGTATTATCCAAATAATTGCACACCAGGGTATCTTTCATGGAAGGTGCTCTACTGTAAGTTATAGTGGCTTTTCTGGGTAACTTTTGCCCTATAACTGGATCCCCCAATATAATAGGCCAGTTCCTATTTATGATTTTTTTGATGTTTTTGCTTTGTTTACTGTACCCAAATATAAATCTGAATGAGCCCTTTCCTTCCGTCATAGTTTTCTCTGGCTTACTTTGTTTGTTTAAAAGGGTATCCCGACTTAGCTGATTACTTTTCTGAATGGCATTAGCTATGCATTTGAGCGAGTATACTCGAGCCAAAAATCTAGCTTTACTGGATGCCTGTGCCTGCATCAGATAGTTGTCGTTACTGCATATTCTCCTCAACCGTATCATCTCACTGATATATATATATATATATATCTCCACACACAAAAAGTCGTCTCTCTTGGTGTACAAAGACAACAAGCCTTGGCCCATAAATTGCTTCAAACATGATTATTTATTTCATGGAAAGTCACCCAACGCGTTTCGAAGCATCCGCTTCTTGTTCACCCTCCAGTGGGTGTGGCTGCTGCATCGTAATTTGGGACATCAATTCCAGCCCTCCAGTACATGGGGATGGAAAGCTGGGTGAATATGTAAACGCAGCGGTTCCAGGCCGCGGGGACGACACCACCTTCGATGTAATCAAGGACTCGCAAGAGTGGGACAGTCCATTTTTGAACGAGTGCAGCAGGCGACTTAATTAAGGAGTGCAAAATTCCATTCTGTAGCCCACTGGAGGGCTGAAAATTATGTCCCAAATTACGATGCAGCAGCCACACCCACTGGAGGGTTGTAAAATAAATGGGAATACATGTCCCAGAGTGCACTGTTTAAAAAAACTTACCATCACTAAGGCACACCGGAAGCCAAGATAATTAAAAGCACGCAGGGGGTAACCTATCTTGATTTGTGCTGCTGACACGGGCCTTTGAATAGAAGTGGAAATGCTTCGAAACACGTAAGGCCAGGGACCTTACATGGGGATGGAAAGCTGGACTCCTGTCAAATAGTAATGATTGAAATCTTACCAGCAGGGGAGTGCGGTCCTGTAACTGGACAATTATATATATATATATATCAGCCACCAAAGAAATTTACGCTGCACTTAGAGAGTATAGTAGTAAGTTCAATTTATTAGTGGCCACATACTGCCACTAACACACCACCACCAATGCGTTTCGACCACAAGGTCTTGCTCACGGTGGTACACACGTACACATACACGTACACACACACACACACACACTTTTAAATCAGATGCCAAGGAACAATGTGAACGACCATAACGCGAGTGGTGGTTGTTCCCTGAAGTTGTGTTTTTCGTTTTATTTCCAGCGTGAAATGGACCCTTGCGTCAAAAATGGAGGCGAGGATGCATTTCACACTAAAATATGCCACAAAATAAAAGATTTTCATTTTGTGTAGAGGGAAGTAGCAAAGGAAAGAAAAAGGAAAATAGTATCTCAATGACAGTGTGAGCAGCGGAATGACACTAATCAAAGTGAAACAATCAGTACTTGGTTCATGGCCCACACAAAGAAAGAGAAAATGAAACTGGCATACGGTGGCCAATTACAAGGCAGCACGAGTGACAATGAAGCCAACAAATGGTAAGCAATGGGCGGGATCCAAGCCCCTTGCAGTACACAATATCTCTAGCAAGTGAGACTTTGAAAAGGAGGTGGGAGGGGCTTAAGTAAGCATAAACAGCTGTGTATAGACAAATGATTGCATTACATTTTTAAAGTTTTATATGTGTGTTCTTATGCATTGTATATGGCCATTTAGAGCATAAAACTCTTTAGATATTTAAGTGTGAGTGTACTTTTAATGGTTAAATAAACATGAATCTTTAATAGACATGGCTTCATTTTTTCAGGAAATGAAAAATCAATATGGATCATACAGGTCAAACGAGCAATAATGAATGCAAAATATACAAATTATAAATACAAATAAAAATGTTAAAAAACTAAAATACCATGAACTCAAAATTTCTGATTATCTTCACACATAAGATTACCAAAGAGTACACACCAGTACTATTGAAAGGAGTTACTGCAAGGCACCCAAAGGGGCCTGCAGATCATGCTGGCTCAATAGAAAATAACATGAATACCATCACTAGACTGGTATCATACACTCCTACTGTGTTTATGCTGATCCTCTGTGTAACTGCATTGTGGACAGATGGCTAATCTGACATGCTTAATGTAACAGACACCCTCTTCCACCCACAACCTAAAAAAGCCAGAGGTAAAAATTCAATAGTAAAGTAAAAATTGTCTGCAAGGGGTAAAATTCAGAGCAAAAAGCGCATGCACAAGCCTGTGCTCGCTTGACTACCGAGGATGATAAGGAACACAACAGTGTACACTGTTTTTGCTTACGGACAGTGGTTGTTTTGAGGCAGCACTTTGGTGAATAATTTTTTTTTCTCAAAAAAGATACGTGCACAACAGGCAAGACTTGGGGCATCTAACATCATAACAGGAAGACAGACCTATACGGTTATTTTATTTGAGAATTATGGAGCACAGCTACAAGAAGCTCTTTGCTGCTCACAGTGAAAAAAAACAAAAATATAACACACCTAATTAAAACTCAGGAAAAAAGGCTGCTTCTGAAGATTATACTTTTGCTCATCTATCTTGTCTCAAGAGGAAGAGTATTCCCGATGCTGGTGTCTTTATTATAAAGGCAAATCCACAGGTTCTCAATAAGAGAAACCTATGGACGTGAAATGACGCAGTGGCTGACAGGCAAAGTTCTTACTTTGGAACTCTCAACCTCAATTTGGCACTCAAAATGAGGAACGTGACCCACAGAAGGCCCTAGTAGCAATGCATAGTACATTAAAATGGAAAGCTTGTGTACATGAAAGCGATAAAGGGCAGCCAAGAACGGTAAGATAGGGTCCCAGGATCATACAGACCGCTGCATTCTGTACTTGCTGAAACAACTGGACCCAATACTTGTGTAACCACAGTCCAGACGGGACACGTTGCAGCCAAAATCTCTTGTTTCTTAGGTGCGAATGGCAAGTCCTATGCAGGATTTTAAGAGGAAACTGAAAAAGAATTCATAGCAACAGATACCGCATTTACAAGCTGAAGCATGAAGAATGCAAATATTTATCAAAATAGTTCTCAGACTACACCAGAGTATGGGTCTGACCTAAGACAGAGATTGGAATCTAGCCTAATATGGACTATGATATTATACCAAAACCTGACTTCAGCTCTAGTTGAAGACCAATACCACAACCTGAAAACTACATAAACATCAAGTCTTACTGTACATAAATTTGGGACATTCCAATTCAAAATGACAAGTAACACAGGTAAATAAAACATACCTACCTCTACAATTGTACTGCAAGCAGATAAACATTGGCCAGAAGGGACACCCGACCACGATAACTTGGCTTCAAATTAGGATATTCTAATTTAGAACAATAAGAGGATTTGTTCAAACATCCAAGTTTGAAAGAGGCCTCATCACACTCTTGGGATCTTTGCTAAGTTTTCTATACCAAGAATATCCACCAACTTTAGAGGGGGTGTGTGAGAAGTTGGCCTGATACATGATGTCACTAATTCTAGTGCACACCTTGTATCAGTCCAAACAACCCTTATGGTGATTGGTTGTAAAGTCAACCTTATAGACCAGCTATCCTAGTGGTAGCATGGACAAGAGCAGTCTTAGGCTAAACTCTGAATGGCATGTGAAGCCAGCTGTTATACCATATGTAATCCCTTGAATACCAAATGAAAGGACACCACAACAGATATATATAAAAATAGAATGTATTTATTCTAGGCAAACCCTCAGCACTCTTTATGAGATTCGAGGTAAGTACAACACAGTCTTATTTAAGCATACATTAAGTCACACAGGTAAGTAATACAGTTAGGCCCTAGGGGCCACGCAAACCATATACTAAAGAAGTGGTATAAGGACCACTGTCACGGAAATAGGATAGGCTTAGGCAATCGCTGGGGCTACACTATACTACCAACAGTTAGGAAGTGGGAGGCCCACGGGATTCAGGTGCAGAGTGGAAACACTCACGCGTAATGCGTAAAAGTCGATAGAATCACTAGCAGTTAGAAATAAGCAGTTTAGGACACTTCTGGTATAGCTAGAAAGTCGAGACTAGGAAACTAGACCCTAGACCCTAGGTCAATAGCCTTGTGAGCACCAAAGTACCCAAGTTACCTAGCCCACGGGCTGCGGGTGCATAGGTGTGAACTTGCGTCGGGTTTCGTCGTGGACTTCTATGGATGCCTGAAGGAAAGTTGCTGACAGGCAGTCAGTGAAGAGTGTCCGGTGGATCCCAAGGTGGGGATCAAGAAGGAAGGAACCTGCAAGCAGAAGGGACAGAGTCTAGGTCACCACCCACAAAAAGGCGACCCAGGAGGAGCAAAAAAAAAAGAAACACCAAATACGAGATCCACTACGGGTGGAAAGAAAGAGAAGGGCAAGAAACAAACAACAACATGAATCTTGTTATCAACATTTCTGACCAACATCTCAGTGAAACAGAATTACAAACATTACAAAAAGGCACATCATACGTCTATACAACTAACACCAACCATTTAGAACTTGAAGTAAGTTTCTTTAAACTCATGAGAAAACTACGACTTTGGAACTACTTCGAAAACATCTTAACACCACAAGCTCAAATTGAACTCCAAGTTCTTATATGGCACCCATCAGCCATAAAACACTGGACACTTTCGAAAATTTAGTAAAACAAGATTTAACAAAACTTAACCTTGCAAAAAAAAGAAAAAATACCAATCTCACACAAAAAGAACTTGGTATCATAAAAAGCATTGCTAACAATCCTAATATCATATGCCAAACGGCAGACAAAGGAGGAGCCTTGGTCGTTCTAAACATGGACAAATATGAAACAGAAGTCATCAAACACCTTTCAGACGAAACCACCTATATTAAGATGGACACGAACCCCACTGAAAACTACAAAGTAACACTGAAAGCACTTGCCAACCAAGCCTTTGAAAAAGGAGTGATCAATGATAGAACCAAAAGGTTCCTCATCAAAGAATATCCAAGAAGCCCAACCATCTACATGGTTCCTAAAATACACAAAGACTTGATACACCCACCGTTCAGACCAATAGTATCGACTAAAGGAAGTCTGCATGAACCAGTTGGACAATTTCTAGATCGATATCTTCAACCTCTAGTATTTAAAACTCAAACATTCATAAAAGACACCACTGATTTCCTAAACAAACTCTACAACCTCAACATCGATAAAGAAGACACGATACTTATGTGTACCATAGACGTAAAAGCGCTGTACACCTCAATACCACACAATCTAGGTATAGAAGCCGTCGAAATGGCACTATTACATTCAGAAATAAATCTAGAAATGCAAGTCTTCCTAATGGAACTACTACATTTCACCTTGTTCCAAAGCTACTTTACCTGGAGAAACCAATGGTTTTTACAAACTACAGGCACTTCCATGGGAAATTGCGCCACACCGGCGTACGGGAACCTGTTCATGGACAAATTTGAACAAGACCACATCTTAAATAAAAACATATGGAAGAACCTTTTCAAAACCATGCCAATTTTTGCGTACACCAGGAATAAAAACCTGGGGGAAATGCTAAAACACAAGACCACCAAAGATACAAAAACATTCAAAGGAACTATTGCGTGTTTAAACTGCAACAATTGTCACAATATCATTCCTGGAGCCAACATAACACACCCCAGAAAAGGTCATAACATTAAACTCAATGTCACAGCTACATGTGACACCATGAATGTGGTGTATCTACTAAAATGCCCGTGTGGCATGGTCTACGTGGGAAAAACAGAGAGAAAAAAAAAAATAAGAATCAATGAACACAAATCAAACATTCGCACAAAAAATATGAAATCAACTGTGGCTAATCATTTTACATCAAACAATCACCATATAAGTCAACTAAAGTTCTTAATCCTTGAAGTGATAACACAACAAGAAGGCCGTGATCATAAAAAACATTTACTTCAACATGAAAATCATTGGATCAAAAGACTGGAGAGCATTCACCCGTTTGGGATGAATGAACGCATCGAATTATCATGTTACTTATAATTTATACCTTGTGTCTGTACTATGGCTTAAACATGTTTATATATACCCGTGTTTTATGTTTAAAACTCATTACAAAATGGCCACCTTTGTTTCAAACATCCAGTCCCCTTTTCGACTTCCAATTAACACACACAGTCCTATTTCTATCTTCACTCTCAACGCGCTGACACTAACTTCACTTGAAATGCTTGCACAGCAACCAAAGATCGGCAAAGCGACACACGAAATGACCGTAACCGAATGAGGTACGAATATTATTTCTCACGCATTCAATTTCACTTACTCTTTATGTCACTATCGTCTTAACTCCACTCACTCTTATGACTACTTCAGATTAAAATCCCGCCTTTGCATGTTTCTTCCGGTTTATACCGTTACCGGAGCATGATTATCTTGTTTGTTTAAACTTTACAAAACCTTTTTAGATACCGTCTTGGCATGCGAGCACAACCACAATTTCCATCACAAACTTCTCTTATGAGCGCTTAAAAGCCGTATTTGAGTCACCAACTACCAATCTCCACCTAACCATTTGATTTAAATCACAACCATCGTCACATCACCAAACTTTTTCAACTACCTCAAATCTTTCACTTAGAGCTTTAAAGTCGAATACAGAACACAATGATTTGAACTACTAAAATGTAAATGTATTGCATGCATGTATAATAGCCAAAATCTAGTTTCGTTAACACAATGAATGACAATTCCTCATGTTATTATTTAATATTTATCCTAGGACTAATACCTGACGAAGGGGTTTTTTGAATAACCCGAAATGCATTGGATAAAAAATAGTCCGTACATCATGAGTTACCAAACTAATGAATGAACTTCAATATGAAGTACGAAGAATAAAAAACAGAAACTGATATTTAAGTTTGTTTATTTCGACAATACAAATTGATAAAAAGTACCGCTAAGTAGTGCCCAAGGGGGACACAACCTATGAGGGAAGTGCTTTATTACAAAACTAGAGGTCACACACAGATCTAGGCTTTTCCCACCAAACCGTTAGTAAAATATAACTGAAGGGTTTCGAGACAGATCTAACAAATAATGGACATAAAGAAAATAAGATGTGCAAACATGATTGGATCTGGGTACCTAAACATAATACTTCAAGTAAATACAGAGATTAGATTGTCATAGGCTAGAAACAGAGGCACTCCTGTTAGTAAGCCAGAGTTTTAATATCTGCTATGAGGTCACTGCCTTTGATGTTGCGATGCATCATATGTACCAAGTAGCCCTGCACTCGTGTTTTAAGACGTGTCTCCTGGCCTAAAATGAAGAAATGTCATACATATCGTACAACTAACATAGCTAAACACAAATCATACACTTTCATGGAATAACTTGAATGGTGCATCACTGATGCGGGTAACATTTGTTTCTAGGTATTATAAGCTATACTCTAATATTCTGGACTGAAGTTGCATTTCCATAGCATCTCATATCTGCTAAGGGGTGTTCCGTCACTGGGCCTTAATGTGAATTTGAATTGAAAATGAGTGAGTGACATGACAATTAAGCATTATAGGTTTAAGTACAAATGTACAAAAAGTGTGTGAATGCAGAGTGGCCTATGTGTGTTTTGGTGAGAATCCTCATACCGCGTTGCAGCACCTATAGCATGGTGTAGGAGAAGAGCATAAGAAAAGACTTGTGCATTGCCATGGATAATTATTAGCATTGGATTGGTCTGCATCAAAAAGTTTAACTGACATTGAATATATGCACAGAAGTGCCACACGGCTAAGGATGCAGTGCAATCTTACATCAACTATAGTATGTGTTCTAGAGTTCACACAGGAGCGGCAGCATACAACCCATAGTGACTGGTCATTACATGATTAGTCACAGTATACAGTCTGAAGAGTCTACTATGGAGTGGCAGAGGAGCAATCATTACACAGGCAAGCATGGTACATGTCTGGGAAGTCTATCCTGGTGTGGCAGGAAGCAACCCATAACAGTGGGTATTATACAGCCAGTGATAGTCAGGGCCACTGGAATAATGCAATTTTGCATAATTATGTATGTGCCCTGTTTGCCACATAATCCATCATCTGAAGCACAATCTGCAGGTTTTTAACAATTAAAAAGGTTTCGAGCTCAAAAGGATCAAATGATGCTAAAACGTGAGGACATGTTCCCATTGAGTGGAGCCCTTTGCAAAGGTTGACTGGTCATCTTTCAGTTACTTTTTTCTGCATGTGGGTGTTTAACTGGTTCAAATAAGGTGAAATCTTTGCCCAGGCAGTGTTACAATGTGTAAAAATGCCCGAAAAATAAAGTAATACTATAAAAATAAATGTACCACATAATTTAGTCCTCGCTGGCTGCATAATTCCAGTGGCCCTGGTTATAGGATATGCTGAGATGGGTTGCTGTGACAAACAAAGGAGCAACTATTAAATGACCATCCATTATACATGCCTGGTAAGTACATCCAGGTGTGGCAACCCTTAGAATTGGCAAAATACAACAGTCAAGATACGTAGGCTGACGAGTTCACCCAGGAGTGACAGAAAGCAACCCATAAAAATTCCCTTTAAACAATCAGTCATATTTTATGCTGTAAGGAAGGGCCCTAACCAAGGTCACAAATAGAGTAAATATTATGCAGCCAGACATAGTATATGGTCTAAAGAGTTCAGAATGAAGCGGTAGAGGAGCAGCACATGGGATTAATTATCCTAAGCAGCAAGGGTAAATGGTAGAAGAGGTCCAGGTAGGAGCGCACTACTATAAAAACCCATAGGAACTGACATTACACGACCAGCCATGAGCAGCAGGAGAGAATTTGGAAGCATACAATCCACCTTGGTATATGCTTCGAGGCATCAACCAAGGAGCAGAAGTGGAGCAAGCAACTGAAATAACCAGCTCCTTTTCTATGTGCTTCAGTGATGTCTTTCTCTACTCCTTGCCAAGAAACAGCAGCAGGGAGCAAAGCATTGCAGGCCCAGAAATCAGAGGAGCACCAGGAACCTCACATACATGGGTCTTTAGACATCACCCAGGAACACAGATAGCACAAGCCACTGGTGTCAGTGATGTTAATTGAGAGAGAGGGGGCAATCCCTGATTGCTTGAAAGAACACGTTTTACTTACAGTTCAATCTTTACCTTTCCGACTTGAGGGATCTCATTGAAACCTGGAGTGTTAAGGTAGTGGCATACGCCGACAACAGTCAATTGCTTTTTTCTTTCCAAGACGATTTGGAGGTAACTTTTTACAATTTCACTGCATGGCTTAGAGGAATTGTGGCCTGGATGGAGGCAAACTGCTTGAAACTAAATTGCAAAAAAGGGAAACCATGGTCTTCAATCAAAATGGACCACCACCGCCTTCCCTTTGGTGGCCTGTTGAACTTAACACTCCTCCAATCCCAACCTCTTCGGCCAGAAACCCCAGAATAATTTTCAATTCTACACTCTCTTTCGCCACCCAAATTATACAAATATTGTCGGGCTACTTCTTAAAGATAAAAAACCTGAAGACATTTCTTCACCTAATTCCCGAGGAGACTAGAAAAATTGTAGTGCATTTGTTAGTCACCTCTCACCTGGACTACTTGAATCGTCTCTACCTTGGTCTCCCAGCGTATCAGATTTGAATACTTCAGTTAATTCAGAGCGCAGCGGCCAGACTTATCAGGAGAGTACCTCGGCACCATCACATCTCTCAACATCCGAGACATCTGCACTGGCTTCCGGTGGAACAGCATATTAATTGTAAAGCTCTGATGGAGGGCTTCAGAGCTCTCCACTGTGATTCCCCCACTATTTGTCGAACCGACTGACCCCGTATACTCAAGAGAGGCTACTCTGATCCAATTATTGCTATTTACTACAGGTTCCTAAATTCGCAAAGTCACGCAGTGGAGGCAGCTCCTTTACTGTTCTCATGGATAAACTATGGAACAGCTTTCCATCGAATCTGCATTGGACTGAGTCTCTGTCAACCTTCAAAAGGCAACTCAAACCCTGGCTATCTGACACATCTTAGTTTAAGCGATTTCTCGGTTGGTCATATTTGTCAGCTCGAGAGCTGTGGCGTTTCTGTCTGAAGCAGCTGTGCACTTCATCAAATGCTGATTGACTGATTACAGAAGAAGACATGGGCAGCAAGCCATGGATCGATGAATATTTAAGAGGAGGTGAATATCGCTGGGGCTCAGGCAGCTCCTTACAGCTGAAACACTACAGAAAGATCCCTATAAACTCTCTGCCTATCACCTGAATGCCCAGGATGGATGGCTGCAGAGAACAGAACAAGTAGGGTCTGGATGGCCATGGAGAATATGGTAAGGTAGCAGGTGGATGGGGACAGCTAAGAGGACTGCTCAGTGTGACCTCAAGCTGGAAAATCACCAAAGGTGATCAGCTGACCTCTACTTCATAGGCAGGAAAGGAGGGGGAGGCGAGTGACAGAAACCTGCACAAAAAACAGGCTGTAGCGGCAAAAATAACATGCGGCACGATATATCCCTAAACACCGACGTAATGTTGCCCTAAAGAACAAGGTGTATCACTGAGCCTCCTAAATGTCAGAAGAACCAATGCTCTAGGGTACAAATTCCTAGCTAGAAGAGTGTTGGACACGTGGAAGGTGCAAGGAACAGTACACCCCAGTCACATCCTTTTAAATCATATTATTCTGTAACTGCCCTCTACATAAAAACAAATCTAACTCATTCCGGCGCATGGCATTAGGAGAGTCCGATACGCATTAAAAACCTGCGAAAGAACCCCAACGAAAGTTTTTTTAATACCTGTACTAATATGTGTGTACCTTAACAGCAAAACGTCGATAAAACGAAGTGTTGTGCTTAAACAATATGTATGGCCCGGTCTCTCGAATGTGGCGTATTATATTAGCTACTTCTATAAAACGGATCAGCTACATATTCTGAAACCGAAGAGACTGTTGACAATTTAAAGAAAGTCGAACAGTTAGCACCCTAGTTTCTGTTGACGGCCCTACTAACTAGTGACTAAAATCACGAAGAAAATAAATCGAGAATAAATTGAGAAGTGAGACTTCTGCTAATCCGTGGCTGTCGGCGATTTCCTGCCCAAGAGGAAGAAGACGTGCAGAACTGCTGACGGACAAGACCGACAAGTTAGAACACCAGTGCCCGTAAAACACCCACACAGCAAGGCGAGTTAAGTTTCAATGTCTAGGGCCCGCCCGCGGCAGAACCTGCTCCGGCCTCAGAGAGACGAACTATTTAAAGCGGCAGGGCGGCCAGCAGATGCTTTTAAAACAGAGGACCAATCCCTCCCGCCAAGAAATAGAGCTTGCCGGATCTGAGGACTTAGTGACTAACGGGTCCTTTGCAGGGATCTGCGTTTGTCTCCTAGTCACTGAATGATTGGAGTTTGAAAATAGATCACACACTTTCAAACAGACCAATGTATTGGAGTACATGAAATGTCTTCATTTGATTGCAACACACCATTGTTACCCATACTAGGGGGGACCGCCAGGCAACTCTCAGAACACAAAGCTTTGAGTGAGCCCGGCCAGGGAACATGCCTTAAAACAAGCATTTGCAATGCAATAGGTCTCGCATTTACGCGAGTTTGAGCTATTGACATTGCATATGACAATGCCTTTTATTTTTGTATTTAAAACCTAAATGAAAGGCATTGTCATTTACAATGCCTATAGCTTAAACTCGCGTAAATACGAGACCTATTGCATTGCAAATGCTTGTTTGTTGCTGGAACCGTAATCCTGCCTCCCTGTCCCTGCTTAGAGGGCAGCTAAGGAATGAGCTTCCCAGAGATAAGCACCTGATTTATGAGGTCTTTGAGCTCCGCATGAAGGCCCCTTGATGTTTACAATCCCTTGTGTTCACACTGAAAGGGAGGTTTATGGCCTTCACAGTCGCCTGCTAGAAGCTTCTTAGATGTTAGCTGTATCTGGGCCCGTGTTGTAATTGTGCTGTGTGCAAAACAAGACGCCACTAGACGAGTCTCCTGTAATCTCAAACAAATGGTAAAAGTGGCTTTGTTAATGTCACTATAGTTTAGGATGTTGGTAACAGGCAGAGCACAAGATATACATGTATAGATAGTTACATCCACAATATGGTTTGGGTTTATACCAGTGGCGACAGTAAAGCCGTTTAGCCCCTGCATAAAATCAGCTACACAGACAGCTGAAAAGAGCTCTCTAATAGCCCTTTCCTGTACGTGTCTTTGTGCATGCCTAGTGTGTGTGATGACAATAGCTCTAGCCAGCACAAAACCTTTAAAAGAAAGAGGGAGTGGGTGAGGGAGGGGAAGAAAAACACACACATCCACTGTTAAACTCTCACATTTTGCTTGAAACCTTTGGTGTGTCTGTTTTTTGAAAGGAATACAAAGATGCTAAGCATTTGCAATGCAATTGGTCTCGCGTTTGTCAAAGTTGAAGCTAATGGTGTTGTAAATGACAAATGTTTTTTACTTATGTTTATGGAGTAGATGTGGTGTGGAGTTGAATTATGTGGGTTTGATTGAAAATGTTAGTTGTGTAATAGTGTGGTGTGGAGCGGATTTGTGTAGTCGAATTATGTGGCATGTGTGCAGTTGAATTAGGTGGATAGTAATGTGGTATTGAGTGTACCGCAATTATGTAGAGCGGGATTTAGTGTAATGGAGTGTAAATATGTGTATTTGTGGCGTGGAATAGTGTGGTGTGGAGCGGATGTGTAGTGGAATTATGTGGCATGTGTGCAGTTAAATTAGGTGGATAGTAATGTGGTATTGAGTGTACTGCAATTATGTAGAGTGGGATTTAGTGTAATGGAGTGTAAATATTTGTATTTCGTGATGTGGTATGCAATGGAGTTTAATTATGTGGTGTGCTGTTGAATTGCGGCATGATGTGGAATTTTGTCATGTGGGTTGGATGCATGTGTAATTGTTTTGAATTATGTGGTTTGTTGTCAAATTATGTGGTGTGGAACTGGCGTTGTGAGTGAAATGATGGGAATTATGTGGCATGGTGTGGAGTGTATTTATATTGTTTGTTGCTGTGTGGCATAGTGGATTTATGAGGGGTGTATTTATGTGGTACTGAGTAAAGTGTAATTAGGCACTATTGATGAATGTGCGTGTATGTGTAGAGGCTATCTTGAATGTATTTTATTATCCTTTAAGAATAGAAGTTAGAAACCGCTGCAAGTGGCTCTGTCGAAAGACTTTGATCTGTTACGAATCCTCAAAACCAGGTTTGTAAAGAAGCAGACTCTGTTAGTGCTATGAGGCCATACCAATGGCAACACACACACTATAAGAGCACAGGCAACATAACTGTTAGTACACAGGTAGTAGACAGTGTCCACACACAAATCGCACTCAAAGAGGGTGTGTATTCTTACTCACACACAGTCCAGACGGTGAAACTGAGAGCACACTAACTAATTTCCGTGAGGACAGCAGCAGCCTGGGTAATCTTCAAGTGAAATGGAACGTCCTTGGCAGCCTTGGGAAACAAAGGAGCCTTAGAGAAAGACACTGAACTATGGTCTCATTGCCGAGGAGAAGTAGAACTAACAAGATACATTTATGTTTCTTGGTTCCTGTTCCGTAGTCTTTATTTTGTGATTTTTCCTGAGCGGAGATTTTCAAATGTAGCGATGTTACATCCTTTCCTTCTCGCTCTGCTCAGCGGTCCAGCGGACATTACAACTTTTCTATGTATCTTTCCTTTGTTCGATTCATTATAAGAATTGTTAGCCTAGAGAGGTTTCTTCCCACTTGCCATTTGCCTTTGCCGCGTACCGAATCTGCGTTGCTGAGGATTGATGCTGAAAGGACTTCGTCTTGAGAGACTTTACCGAGAGACTGGTCCTGACCCGTTCTGACATTTAGCTAGAATAGGTAACTATGAGAAAAATGATTTATTCTGATTGATTTTCTTTTTGACTAATTTTAGATAAAGCAATATAATTTGAACATGGTGTTGGATATTATTTCTTGTCAATTATTGTGTATTATATTTTGATTATTGCTGTATAGGTTGTATAGATTATGTTTATGGGCAGTCTCAATAACCAGATCTTATCGACCCCGATATAGATGTAGGGTGTTTAGAAGTTTTCTTTCCACAGGTTTATTGCTGGTAGAGTATTTGAGCGTATGTTAATGAAATGGGCCCTAGCGTATGATGAATGTTTGTGCGTGTAACTGTGAGATTACTCTATCCGTGGTAGTGGGAATATTATACACACCCTGATCTCTATCAATTTCCTGGTAGCAGAGTAGGATGGTTATTGATGGTTGTCTTGATCTGATAAGATTGCTTGTACATTAGCTTATTGATTATTGATTATTGATTGATGTTGGTATATGTACTAATACTATATGTTGGAGTCGTAATGTTGAGTTATATGTAGTGCTTCTGGAACTTGGGAGCTGGTAGCAGTTCCGTAGTAGGGCAGAGGGAAGTATATGCTGCTCTCGGGAAAGACGGAATTGTAAGGAATAACGTGTGACAATTGAAGTTGCGCGTCACATTGTCTGGGTTCGGAATCAGTGACATTGTCGTATGTTACTATTAGATATTTCTGGTATATAAGGAGTGTGTATGATAGTGAAGGTTATCTGTGAAACTCTGGTCTTAAGTCCCAGGGATCCGTAAGGATTACCGTTAAAGCTTATCGCGGGAGAAGTAATAGGTATTCTCTGAGCTTGTTTGAGAAACTGGACAGAAGAAAGCTGTTTAGTTGATGTATGTTATAATTCTGTAGTGGGACAGATTGTTCGCTGTTCATGGGAAGCAGGATTCTGTGTGTATGTACTATATTTTCTTGTATGAATGTGCGTAAATGTATACATATTTAGTTGATTGTAAGACTCTTTGGACAAGTCCTAGAGGAAACAGTTAATGAATGTATGTTAGAAGGGCAGAGTAGAGGGATGTGCTACTGTGTCAACGAGAGGTTTCTTGAGAAATAGATTCTCTTTTACTATTCTGTGGTTAGCGAAGCAGACAATGGAGATGTTTTTATGTTGTAACTAATAGATTTTGTAGAAATTTGACACGAAGTCTACTGAAAAGATTTTGTAAAGGAGGGGTAGACGAGTGACAGAAGACAGGAGACAAGCGACTGCAGCGACTGTTGACGTCAGAAAGACCGCGCTCTGATTGGATAGTGGATCAGAATAGTGTTCGCGCTAGGATTGGTGCGTTGGTGTGAGCCGCGCAAGGATTGGAAGAGCTATTTAGTGACGTAGACGCTCCAGGATTGGTGCGTTGGTGTGAGTCGCGCTGTTATTGGTTAAAAATTCGTATTGTATATTTATAATACGGAAAGAGTAGAGAGTTTTTGGTAAACGCTAAAATGTATTACCAAGAAGAGAAAAAGAAGAAAACATTCTTTGGAAAAATTAAAAAGTGGTTTAACAAGGATAAAGATGTTAAAACGAGAGAGGGTGAGTTGTTACCTCCAACGAAAACACCTGCATCCTTCATGGCTGCAAGATATGGGTTTCATACCTGTATATGGTTGGAGAATTGGGTTAGGTATACTAAAGAAGATGGTGTTCTAGCATTTCCAGAACATGGTTCATTTAATCTGGCCGTGTTGAGAAATTTACGGGAAAAGATGTTATGTCTAGACCCGAAACCAAGACCTACACAGTTCGAGGCTTTAGTGGAATGGGAAGAGGAAGTACATGAGCGAGAAAAACAGAGATCTGGAGGGTACTACAGGTACATGTTTGGGAGGAGACATGATCGTGAGACTCATCATGATCGAATGAAAAGAGGGCGAGATGTTAGTATGTCAGAGGGATTATATCCGATGAGAACAGTTGAAGGAGGAGCAGAAAGGGTTCCTGAGTCAGAAATGAGAAAATATGGAGTTAATGAGTATGAGGATGAGGTCTTGAATGACATGATTTACAAGAGACCACCTCCATATAGACCAGAACCGGATAAGAGTAAACCAGTTGTTTCTCCGATAAGAGATACAGTTTGTGTCAGTGAGACAGAAAATGAGACACCTGAGTTAAGAAGTGATCACTACCTTGATGAGAATGCCAGACAATTAGCCAGAACTACAACAGAGTTGACTGAGAAGATTAGGGAATTAACGAAGAATCTGGAAGCTGTTACGGTGCCTGTAACTATAGGTCCGGTTATGCCTGTGTTTGACAAACAGAGGACAGGTGAAAATGGACTGGTGATTCCATATGTTGGAAATAATTTGACAAATTCAGTTGGTCCTTCAGGAGATTCAGGCAAAAGAGCAGAAAGAACTGACCTGAGACAATCAAGACATGACATATGTAGTGAAATACTGGATGCTAGTGAAGCTAGTTGTTCAGGGATGCCAATTTTAGAACCGCAGAAGAGAGTGGTTCCAGTGAGAAAAACTGCTGAAATAACAGTTGAAGATTTGAATGATTGGATGAAAGTTCTACAGAAAAAGGATAAAGATTCACAAGTAATTGACGTGGCTAGGTTGCGTGTAGAACTAGAAGAGCTTGTTACAGGAACAGTTCCAACAGAAATTCTGAAGAGTCATCATGATGGTGAGTTAATGTTTATGTGCAAGAACATTACCTGGAGAGCAAGAAATACACATGACAGGCTAAGAGCAATAGCGAATGAGCAGGGAGTTGACATTGATAAAGTGAAAGCTTTCCAAAAAACCTACAGGATGGATTTTACAGAGAAGGATATTGAAAATTTGAATGCTACTGGTAGAACAGGACAGATTAAGGAAATGGTAGCATTATTGCGAAGATGGGGTGATGTAGAAAAGTGGAAGGATAGGTGGTATAAGAGAAGAGAGGAAGCTGAAGATAGAACAACTTATTCAGCATTTCCAGTGAGAGAAAAAGAGAAACCAGTGGATAATTATCCTATGAGAGAAATACCTGGAGGAGGATATGTACATGTTCCATGGACCAGACAGGATATTTTATCATTTACGAATGATTTCCCTCGATTGAGAGAAAAGCCCGTCGAGTGGTATAGGCAGGTAGATAGGTTTGTGAAATTGTCAAAAGTGCTGTGGGTTGACCTGAATAGTCTGTTTGATATAATTGTTCCAGCAGACTTGTGGACTGAGTGTAAAATAGTTGTGAGTTGGCCTACTGAGGAATATCCAAGAGACCCAAGAACAGGGGCACCAGATCCAGAGGTAATGAGAAAGTATGATCAGGTGATGGTATACCTGAAGAGTAAAGTTCCTGCAAAAGAGACAGACTGGGTAAAGATAGATCGAACACAACAGGAAGCGAAAGAATCAGTTCATGCTTTTTACGAGAGGCTGATACTGGCATTTAAACAATTCAGTGGAGATGAACACCTGGGTGACAAAGATTTGAGTCATTTTGTATACAGATTTGTATATGGCCTTAGACCTGAAATTGGTGAAAGAATTCGTGAGCATACAGTGGATTGGCAGAGTAAGAAAGTAGATGAGATTCTGAGACATGCGAAATACTTTAGTGATGAAATTGAAGCGAAACAAAGAAAGCTGAAAGAGAAAGCAATGTGGGCACAGGTGAAAGTTGCGGAAAGACAGGAAGCACAGTTAGTGGAACAGGCGAATAATCCAGGAAACAATGCAGGGAATAGACCTAGATATGCAGGGAAAGGAAAAGGAAGTCTTGAGGAAGCGAAAAAAAAGTTTCCTTGTCACAACTGTGGCCAATTGGGGCATTGGAGATCGGAGTGTCCTAATCCACCATTAGTGAGTAATGAGAATAAATCCTTAAATCAACAGGTGCAGAATGAAGGAAATAATCAACAGCAGCAACAACAGAAAGTTGTGAGACAGCAGAATCAAGAGCCAAAACCGCCCTTGCCGCAGAATAGAGGGTTACAAAAGTATAATCAGGATTCAGGATTCTACAATGATGAACAGGTAAACAAACCAAGACGTTCAAACAAGGTACAACAGTACTTGTTAAAGAGTGAAGGGAGTGAATCTGAGGGTGATTATTGACGGTGCCGAGGAGAGGAAGAAGAGTGCATACTTGGTGCAACTCTAGAAATAGACCAGGCAGGACCATTTGTGGATGGGAAAATAAATGAGGAGAGTGTTACTTTTTTGGTAGACACAGGTGCGACAAGATCAACTGTCAGGTCAACAGATGTTAGAAATCTTCCTCTCTCGGATGAAGCAATCCAAGTAGTTGGTGTAGCCAATACGCAAATCAGAACACGTCTTACTGAACCAGTAAGAGTACAGATAGGGAAATTTTCAGACATGCACAGATTCATTGTCTGTGACACGAGTCCAGTGAACCTGTTAGGTAGGGACTTGTTGTGCAAGATGAACTGCACAATTTTTTGTACACGGGATGGAATAGCCTTTGAGACACCAGATGAGGATGTTTTGTACCGAGTCACTCTAGAGAATAGAGAAAGTGAGTTAATTGGTGCATTTGCTGTGTTTAATCCGGAGGATTTGCCTCGAGAGCTGAGAGACACAGTGAAAAGGACAGTTTGGGATTTTACTGGAGAGGATGTGGGATTGATGAATAATGTAGATCCAGTGAAAATTGCAGTAAAAGAGGGAATTACATATCCTAACATTCCTCAATACAAAATGACACCAGAAATAATTGAAGGGATAACTCCTATAATTGAGAAAATGATTCAGCAGGGAGTCCTGAGAGAACTACTGAGTAGTCTGTGTAATTCACCGATAATGGGACTAAAAAAGCCTAATGGGAAATTTAGGATCGTACAGGATTTGAGAAAAGTTAATCAAATCGTGGTGGCATGTTGTCCTATCGTGCCAAATCCATCAGTGATCCTGTATCAAATTCCACATGATGCTGAGTGGTATACAGTAATTGATTTGTGTCATGCGTTCTTTTCAATTCCATTACATCATGATAGCCAGCCGATTTTTGCATTTAGGTTTGGCCAGCGTATTTTAGCATGGTGTCGTATCCCACAGGGGTATACAGAGAGTCCTTCGATATTCAATCAGTTATTGAAGAAATCGTTGGAGAGTTTGATCATGCCTGAGAGTTCAGTACTAGTGCAGTATATTGATGACCTACTTGTGGCATCAAAGACACGTGAAGCTTGTGAAGTAGATACCATAGCTTTACTGAATCATCTGGCAGATGGAGGGTTAAAGGTATCTCCAGCCAAATTGCAATTTTGCAAGAAAGAGGTGCATTATCTTGGACACAATATTGAAAAGGGTCTGAGAAAAGTGACGGATGACAGGATCAGAATAATCAGAGAAATGAAAGCCCCAAAAACTCAGAGAGAAGTGAGAATGTTCCTGGGTATGGTGGGTTATTGTCGTCAGTGGATAATTAATTTTTCTTTGATAGCAAAGCCACTGATTAAACTGACAAAAAGTGAGATGACAGACCCATTGGATCTAGATGCAGAACAAATGGCAGCATTTGAAGAGCTCAAAAGTAAAATGTGTGAGGCTTCAGCTTTGGGTATGCCTGACTACGAAAAGGAGTTTGAGTTGTACTGCAGTGAGAGAAATGGATGTGCACTTTCAGTGTTAATTCAGAAGCATGGATTACTGAGAAGGCCTATTGCGTACTTCTCATCGACACTTGACCCTGTAGCTGTGGGTTTACCAGGTTGTCTGAAATCTGTGGCTGCAACATGCAGAAGTCTGGAACAAAGTGAGGGAATCATAATGGGATATCCTGTAAGGGTATTCGTACCTCACAATGTGGCAATTCTTTTGACAAGAAGCAGAACCCAGTACATGTCACATAGTCGGTTGACTAAATATGAAAAAGTGATTCTGGGAGCATCAAATGTGACTCTTGAAAGATGTGTGAATGTGAATCCAGCGACACTCTTGCCGGATATTGAAAACGTGGGTGTAAAGATGGAAGATGATCATGATTGTTTGGATGTGCTTGAGTACTGTACAAAACCGAGACCAGACATAAGGGATCTTCCCTTGCATGAGAGTGATCATGTGTTGTTTGTGGATGGATCATGCCTGAGAAATGATGATGGTGTGTTATGTGCAGCATATGCGGTTTGCAAAGTTTCAGAGGTCATGGAAGCATCACCATTGAAAGGAGTGAAATCTGCGCAAGTTGCTGAATTGATGGCATTGACAAAAGCTTGCGAAATTGGGAAAGATTTGAGGACAACTGTGATGACTGATAGTCAGTATGGATTTGGAGTTGTGCATGATTTTGGCCAGCTTTGGCTACAAAGAGGTTTCTTGACATCGAGTGGAACTCCGATAAAGAATGCTGAAATGATTGGTAAATTGCTTGAGGCGATACAGCTGCCTAAGGAGTTAGCAGTTGTAAAATGTGCTGCCCATGGACAAGGAGAGGATTTTATCACGGTTGGAAACCGTTACGCAAATGATGTTGCGCAATACTGTGCCAAAACAAATCAGTCTATTAATCGGGACCGAGAGGGGGAAATGTCTTTTCTCTCTGTGATGTTTACTAATGTCTTAGAAACATGGGATGAAGTGAAACAGTTGCAAGATGAGGCAGGAGAGGAAGAGAAAAAAGATTGGATTAAGGCAGGATGTGCTCCAAGAGAAACAGACCATGTTTGGGTCTACAGAGATGGCAGACCAGTAATGCCTAACTCCATTTTGTCGTCAATGGCAAGAATGTATCATGGCCAGGGACATTTGGGGAGGGATGCGATGGTTAGGTCATTTAAACAAACCTGGTACAA